>NC_053025.1:390759728-391359728 GCF_003073215.2 Triticum urartu
GATGTGATCTCTCTCTCCCCCTTTGACATCAATTTCCAAGAAGGCCTTTCTGGAATCCGTCGTATAGGTTTGGTCCTTGAGACTCAGCACAAAGCAATGGATAAAACTGTGATGCTTGTAGAGGACAAGATTCATTGAGTAGAGCTAGATCAGAAGAAATATAGAACAAGTGGCAAACTGTTTTTCCTGTTGCGAAGTCGGTGGCACCGAGTGGTATGTTTCGGTGGCACCGAAAAGATTCGGTTGGACCAAAAATTACAAGTCGATGAAACCGAGTTCACACAGAGAAAAACACTTGTCACCTCAGCTCACTAGACATGTAGGATCTCACAAAGATTTGCAATGAATTACCTGAAGGATTTGCAAGGAATTAAATGCAGAAAATGCAGAACAAAAATAAAAGGAAAAGAGAAGAAACTGAAAGATCTAGATGAAGAAGTTTTTTTTGTTTTTTTTTAAAAAGAGAAGGAAAATAAACATGCATGAGATAAATGCAATAACACAGAAAAGAACACAAGAGAACTTCATCCAGAGTTGGGCGGTGACATAGTCACCTATGTTAGAGTATATTGACTTAGGAGTCAAGTGAGAACACTTGATCATAGGTCATACTCATCGTTTAAGCTCAAAATGGGGTTACCATTTTTCGTTGAAGCATCTTGATGTATTCACATCTTGTTGAGTTGCTTTGACTCATGTCTTGGAGTAAAGCTTCTCTAAGATGGAATAACATACCTTGGGTGGTGGTGTGGTTCTTGCTCATGTAGTTGAACTTGTGTGGGTGATCAAGGTTGATGTAGCTCATCAAGAGTTGAGAGTACCACTTGGAGTTTGAGTTCATCTACCTACATGGGTTAGTTCTTGCAAGGAAGAGCACTTGTGTATCCAAAAATGACAATCATGAAGCTCAACATAGAATTTGTCAAAGGATATGTTTGAATGGTTTTGTGCTTCCTTGTCTTCAACCGCCATTGTGTAGAGACTTGGTGATGTAGAGATTGCTCAAGATGTGAGTGAGACGCAATCTCATGGAATTAGATTCAACCAAGCACCTACATGGGTTAGACAACATGCAAGGTACAAATATATCCAAGACATAAGATAGTCATCATAAGAGATATATCATGGATTAGTCATAAGCTCATGTCTTGCATGTATCCAATGGAGTTTCTACTCCAAGTTCGAAGCATCAATGATGTTCAATTCACCTCTCAACCTGCAAAATACTTTCTCATCAAGAGGTTTAGTAAATATATCCGCTAATTGCTTATCGGTGCGAACGTGCTTAAGATTAATGTCACCCTTAGCAACATGATCTCGAATGAAGTGATGGTGAACTTCAATATGCTTAGTTCGAGAATGTTGTACAGGATTATGACCAATTTTGATAGCACTTTCATTTTCACAAAGCAGTGGAACATGTTTCACATAAATCCCATAATCTTTAAGAGTTTGGGTCATCCAAAGTAATTGAGCACAACATGAACCAGCGGCAATGTATTCCGCTTCGGCGGTGGATAAGGATACCGAGTTTTGTTTCTTGGAAGACCAAGACACAAGAGATCTACCAAGAAATTGACAAGTACCCGAAGTGGACTTTCTATCAACCTTGTCTCCGGCATAATCCGAGTCGGAATAGCCAACAAGATCAAAAGAAGGCCTCTTAGGATACCAAATGCCAAAATTTGGTGTATGGATTAAATATCTCACTATCCTTTTCACAGCCTTAAGATGACATTCTTTAGGAGCAGCTTGATATCGTGCACACATGCACACACTTAGCATAATATCGGGACATGAAGCACATAGGTATAACAATGAACCAATCATAGAGCGATAAACCTTTTGATCAACCGGTTCACCATCTTTGGTCAAATCATTATGTCCACTAGTAGGCATCGGTGTAGACATACCTTTGCATTCTTGCATATTGAACTTCTTGAATAAGTCCTTGGTGTACTTCGTTTGAGAGACAAATGTACCTTCCTTAGTTTGCTTGATTTGCAAACTGAGAAAGAATTTGAGTTCACTCATCATAGACATCTCAAACTTCTCTGACATTAGCTTTCCAAACTTTTCACTAAAGAGAGGGTTAGTTGAACCAAATATGATATCATCGACATAAATTTGGCATACAAATAGTTCTCCATTAACCCTTTTAGTAAAAAGAGTAGAATCAATTTTACCAATTTCAAAACCACTTGTAATAAGGAACTTGGTCAAGCATTTATACCATGCTCTAGGAGCTTGTTTAAGACCATAAAGAGCTTTGTGAAGTTTGTAAACATGATTTGGTTTCTTAGGATTGATAAAGCCGGGAGGTTGTTTGACATAAACTTCCTCCTCTATTTCACCATTTAGAAAAGCACTTTTAATGTCCATTTGGTACAAGGTGATATTATGGTGATTAGCATAGGCAAGTAAGATGCGAATGGACTCAAGTCTAGCAACGGGAGCATATGTCTCACCATAGTCCATACCTTCGACTTGTGTGTACCCTTGGGCGACGAGACGTGCTTTGTTGCGAACCACTTGTCCATCTTCATCTTGCTTGTTGCGAAACACCCATTTGGTACCAATGATGTTGTGGTTGTTGTCGGGCTTCTCAACCAATTTCCAAACTTGGTTTCTCTCAAAATTGTGTAGCTCTTCATGCATAGCGTTTATCCAATCCGGATCTTCCAATGCTTCTTCAACCTTCATAGGTTCAATGCTAGAGATGAATGAATAGTTTTCACAAAAGTTAGCTAAACGAGTTTTTGAGCGAGTGATTCTCCCGGTTTGTATATCATTGAGGATTTGCTCGACGGGATGATCTTTGGCAATTCTTGCTCGAACTCGTGAGAGCTTTTGCTTGGGTCTTCGTTGAACATCTTCTTCATCTTGTTCTTCTTCTTGGCCTTCTTCATTGTTGACGTCGTCGTTCTCTTGTCGTGGTGGAGAAAGAGGTTGTTGATGTTCGTCTTGATGCATTTCCTTGTCTTCTTCATCTTGGTGTGTCCCACTTGTGGATGCTTCCGTGTCGATTCTTGGTTCACCTTGTCGTGAAGTAGAAGCTTCCACTTGGACGGATGAAGTACTCTCCTTCACCTCCGTTGGACGAATTTTGCCAATGGACAAGTCTTGGATTGCTTCTGAAGGGTCTTTGTCTCCTACATCAATTGGCAATTGCTCTACTTGCGAGCCATTAGATTCATCAAAACTTCACATCTACCGTCTCTTCAACCTTTCGGGTGAAATTGTTGTAGACACGGTAAGTGTGAGAGTTTGAGCCATAACCAAGTAGAAAACCTTCATGAGATTTAGGAGCAAACTTTGAACGATGATGCTTATCAAGAATGTAGCACTTTGAGCCGAATACTCGAAAGTATCCAACTTGGGGTTTGTTACCGGTGAGAAGCTCGTATGCCGTCTTGCCGA
This sequence comes from Triticum urartu, assembly GCF_003073215.2. Lineage (NCBI taxonomy): Eukaryota > Viridiplantae > Streptophyta > Magnoliopsida > Poales > Poaceae > Triticum > Triticum urartu. The sequence goes on from NC_053025.1 coordinate 390,763,149, forward strand.
GTAGCTTGTGAAGATATAAGCGATTTGTTGCGTGACAAGCTGTCTCAACCGCTTCTGCCCAAAAGTGCTTCGGCGTCTTGTATTCATCAAGCATCGTTCTTGCCATTTCGATGAGCGTCCGGTTCTTCCTCTCAACAACTCCATTTTGTTGAGGTGTGTACGTAGCCGAGAACTCGTGTGAAATCCCTTCTTCATCAAGAAAGGTGTCCACATTTGCGTTCTTGAACTCCGTTCCGTTGTCACTCCGAACCTTCTTGATCTTCACGTCAAACTGATTTTGGGCCTTCCTAGCGAAGTTTCTGAAGATCTTCTGGACCTGCGACTTGTCATTAAGAAAGAACACCCACGTAAATCTTGAAAAATCATCAACTATAACTAGACCAAAAGAATTTCCACCGAGACTCTTGTAGGCGTTGGGACCAAAAAGATCCATATGAAGTAGCTCGAGTGGCCTCCTTGTGGTCATGATGTTCTTCACGGGATGTCTTCCTCCAACCTGTTTACCTGCTTGACAAGCACTGCAAAGTCTATCCTTATCAAATATGACATCGTTAACTCCAAGGATATGATTTCCTTTAATAAGCTTGTCAAGGTTTCTCATGCCAACGTGACCTAGTCGTCTATGCCACAACCAACCTTTTGAGGATTTAGCAATAAAGCAAGTTTTAGGTTGTGCCTTTTTAGAGAAATCGATAATGTAAAGATCACCTCTACGCATACCGGTAAAGACCATTTTATGATTGTCTCGACGAAATACTTGGCACTCTACCTTAGTAAATAGGACATTCAAACCAAAATCAGCAAGTCTAGATACTGAAAGTAAGTTGTAGCCAAGAGATTCAACGAGCATGACATTTTGAATGGAACTATCATGTGAGATGGCCACCTTACCAAGGCCAACCACTTTACCCTTTGAATTATCACCAAAGGTGACATATTTTCGAGGGCCGTCATTTTCAGCAAGCTCACGGAACATCTCTTCATCTCCGGTCATATGATCAGTCCATCCACTATCAAGAACCCATTCCTTTCCTCCTGATTCATATCCCCGAAGATTTGCCATAAGACCAAAATGTCTCATTGCATCATCAAGATCGAAGTCACTATCATCATCATCATCATAGTATCCATGTTCATCATGATCTTGTGACTCATAATTTCCTAGAGAGGGTAATTCATTAGATAAATGATCATCAAAGTGGTCACTTTTATGAATTCTTATAGCTTCGAATATGATATCACTAATGATTCCAACATCTCCTTTAGCATGCTTAAGATTGGTAAGTTCAAATAGACAATTACCAAAACTAGGATCACTAGAGTTCATCTTACTCAAGGCAATAGATTTATGGAGAATTTCATCCAAAGTTTTCAAGGAATGATTGGGAAATCGTTCCTCAAGAAATTTCCATATAGTATAGGCACAATTAAGAGTAGGCAAACTAGCAATCAAATTTTTGGGCAATCCTCTAATGATGAGCTCAATAGTTCTAAGATTGCGAATCATGTCAATATATTCATCTAGGGTAGGATGCAAAGGATCAATATGAGGTGCACAAGGGCTAGCAATATACTTGTTCAAATGATATTGGTTGAAAATTACAAGCATCTCATTTTTCCACTCATGAAAATACTCTCCATCAAGAATAGGCACTCTATGTCTAAGACTCCCTAAGGTAGACACATCCATCTTCCTCCAATGGTGATTAAACCAAGGCAATGGAGACCAAAGCTATGATACCACTTGTAGGATCTAGAAGTAGATGTGTCTAGAGGGGGGTGATTAGACACTTAGTGCTAAAGTTGCAATTTTTAGGCCTTTTTGGTTTGAGTGGAGTTTTAGGCACAATTTCAACATACACAATACATATCAAGCAAGCATGCAAAGAGTATATGAGTAGCGGAATGTAAAGCATGCAACTTGCAAGAATGTAAGGGGAAGGGTTTGGAGGATTCAAACGCAATTGGAGACACGGATGTTTTTCCCGTGGTTCGGATAGGTGGTGCTATCCTACATCCACGTTGATGGAGACTTCAACCCACGAAGGGTAACGGTTGCGCGAGTCCACGGAGGGCTCCACCCACGAAGGGTAATGGTTGCGCGAGTCCACGGAGGGCTCCACCCACGAAGGGTCCACGAAGAAGTAACCACCCACGAAGGGTCCACGAAGAAGCAACCTTGTCTATCCCACCATGGCCATCGCCCACGAAGGACTTGCCTCACTAGCGGTAGATCTTCACGAAGTAGGCGATCTCCTTGCCCTTACAAACTCCTTGGTTCAACTCCACAATCTTGTTGGAGGCTCCCAAGTAACACCTAGCCAATCTAGGAGACACCACTCTCGAAGAAGTAACAAATGGTGTGTAGGTAATGAACTCCTTGCTCGTGTGCTTCAAATGATAGTCTCCCCAACACTCAACTCTCTCTCATAGGATTTGGATCTGGTGGAAAGAAGGTTTGAGTGGAAAGCAACTTGGGGAAAGCTAGAGATCAAGATTCATGTGGTAGGAATGGAATATCTTGGCCTCAACACATGAGTAGGTAGTTCTCTCTCAGAAATAGGATGCTGGAAGTGTAGGCTTAGTCTGATGGCTCTCTCCATGAATGAAGAGGAGGTGGAGGGGTATATATAGCCTCCACACAAAATCCAACCGTTACACACAGTTTTCCAATCTCGGTGGGACCGAATCAACAAACTCGGTCGAACCGAAAAGGTAAACCTAGTGACCGTTAGAGATTTTCGGTGGGACTGACATGCAACTCGGTAGGACCAATATGGTTAGGGTTTGGGCATAACATAATCTCGGTGAGACCGATTACACAAACTCGGTGAGACCGAGTTTGGTAATAAGCTAACCAGAGAGTTGGTCAGGTAAACTCGGTGGGACCGATTTGCTCTTTCGGTGAGACCGAAAAGTTACAAAAAGGAAACAAAGAGTTTACACTGCAATCTCGGTGGGACCGATTCGCTCTTTCGGTGAGACCGAAAAGTTACGAAAGGGAAACAGAGAGTTTGCAATCCCATCTCGGTGAGACTGAGATCCCTATCGGTAGAACCGAATTGCTAGGGTTTGGCAGTGGCTTATGACAAGTGAAACTCGGTCGCGCCGGATAGAAAGAATCGGTAGGACCGAGTTTGGCTTAGGGTTTAGGTCATATGTGGATATGGGAAAGTAGTTGAGGGTTTTGGAGCATATCACTAAGCACATGAAGCAAGAGGCTCATTAAGCAACACCTCATCCCTCCTTGATAGTATTGGCTTTTCCTATGGACTCAATGTGATCTTGGATCACTAAAATGTAAAATGAAGAGTCTTGAGCTTGAAGCTTTAGCCAATCCTTTGTCCTTAGCATCTTGAAGGAGTTCCCACAACCTTTAGTCCATGCCACTCCATTGTTGAACTTATCTAAAACATGCTAGATAGAAATGTTAGTCCAACAAGAGATATGTTGTCATCAATTATCAAAACCACCTAGGGAGCACTTGTGCTTTCACCAACCTTGGTTTTACCATTCGCCACCTAGCCTTTTTCCCTTGGGAGTCGCGCATCCCGAGGGTCATCTTATTTTAACCCCCCCCCCCCCCCGGGCCAGTGCTTGTCTAAGTGTTGGTCCGAACTGAGTAGACTGTGGGGCCACCTCGGGGAAACTTGAGGTTTGGTTTTACTCGTAGGATGTCTCATCCGGTGTTGCCCTGAGAACGAGATATGTGCAGCTCCCATCAGGATGTCGGCACATCGGGCGGCTTTGCTGGACTTGTTTTACCATTGTCGAGGATGTCTTGAAGAACCGGGATACCGAGTCTGGTCGGAATGTCTCGGGAGGAGGTCTATTCCTTCGTTGACCGTGAGAGCTTGTCATGGGCTAAGTTGGGACACCCCTGCAGGGATTTGAACTTTCGAAAGCCGTGCCCGCGGTTATGGGCAGATGGGAATTTGTTAACGTCCGATTGTAGAAAACCTGAAGTTGACCTTAATTAAAAAGGCATCAACCGCGTGTGTAACCGTGATGGTCTCTTTCCGGCGGAGTCCGGGAAGTGAACACGATGTTGGAGTTATGCTTGACGTAGGTCGTTTAGGATCACTTCTTGATCATACTTTCTCGAACGTGCTTTGCCTTCTCTTCTCGCTCTCATTTGCGTATGTTAGCCACCATATATGCTAGTCGCTTGCTGCAGCTCCACCTCATACATTTACCTTACCCATAAGCTTAAATAGTCTTGATCGCGAGGGTTTGAGATTGCTGAGTCCCCGTGACTCACAGCTACTTCCAAAACCAGCTTGCAGGTGCCGATGAGATCGTGCAGATGACGCAACCAAGCTCAGGAGGAGCTCGATGAAGATCTTGTCCTTTGTGTTGCTTCGTTCTAGTTGATCAGTAGTGGAGCCCAGTTGGGGTCGATCAGGGACCTTTGTCGCATTTGGGGTTCTTCCTTTATTTTGGTTCCATAGTCGGACCTTGAGTGTATTTGGATGATGTAATGCTTTATTCATGTATTTGTGTGAAGTGGCGATTGTAAACCAACTATGTATCTCTTTCCCTTATGTATTACATGGGTTGTGTGAATATTACCTCTCTTGCGACATTGCTTTGTATGCGGTTATGCCTCTAAGTCGTGCTTCGACACGTGGGAGATATAGCCGCATCGAGGGCGTTACATCGGCCGAACTCCACAACCGATCCAGAGGGGCATACCGCGGATCGCTGAACTTCCTCTGCAGCATAAAGGGCTTCCCAGCCACAATGTCCCCAGCTTCACGTAGTTCCTCCTTCTTCGCTCTCATTGCAGAGCGGGTGTCTTTGGTCGCCATTGTGGCCTTTTCCAGGTCCGTAGCCTTTGCCCGGTTTTCTTCTTCAAGACACTGGCAGCGGTCGGCAGTGTCTTTTAACTTCTCAGCCATTTTCTCTTTACTCTCGCTATGAGCGGCCTTCTCGGCCCTCAACTCTTTGGCCGCCTTCAAAGCGGTCGCATTACTACTCCTTGCTTGCTCCTTGGCTCGGGCAAGCTCCGCCCGCAAGGCCTCCAGGGTGGCAGCTCCATCTGCAGTCACAACATATTAAAGATACTGGCATCACGCTGCTCTTACTATGTGACATCCACTATAAATATCACCTACCCTGTGCCTCGTCAAGCCGCTTGTTAACAAGCTCGATGTTGGTATCCGCCGCATCCAGTTGCCGCTTTAGTTCGGCAACCCCATCAGTGCGGCTAGCCACGGAGCTTCAGACACCTGCACATAAAGGCGGTCTGGTTATTACCTGGGACTATGATCCTCTGTTCGCCGCCGTTCTCGATGACAACCAGAGTCTCAGGGGCTACTATCTACACAGGGCCCACCTAATATGTGCGGTACCATCACAAATGTATATCATTTCACGTACCTCAAAGCCCGTCAGTAGACTCATAAAGGCTTCATGCAACCCGTTTTCGGCGGACGAAATCCTTTCAATCACCATACACATTAATGTACGGTGCTCTTCTGAGATAGTCGCTCGCTCTAGCAGACCCTTCAGTACGTCCGACCGCATACCAAGTGTGCCAGACTCTTTTGATTGCTCTCTTCAAGAGCCAGATACTGAGGGCTTCGGGTGACCATGGGATTACCTTCTGGCCTTGCTGGATCCGAAGAAACTCTCTGTGACGACACTTCAAGGTCGCCCGCTTCTTGAGCCAGGGAGTCCCGAGGAGGTGTTTCGCTCTCCATCATCTCCGGAAGAAGATCCCCCGAAGATGAGCTCTGCTGAGAAGGGCTCAGATCCGAACTGCAAGATAGATGCTTCGATTATCTTCCTCAGAAGTAAGGTAGTATATCTTCACTATTAAGTACTTTTTGATTACTTACAGCTCGTTAGAGGGTTGATCCCCGCATAGACTTTGTGCGGCAAGAGCACCCTCCGAGGCAGGACCCTCCGGTGGAGTTTTCTTCTCCCGTTTGGAGACCTTGGTTTCTGGATCTTCAGAGGTAGTCCTCTTCCTCCCTCGGGGCGATGGAACGTCAGATTCTTCCCCTTGGTTATCCTCCCTCACGGAGGCGCTCGTTCCCTCGGTTGGAATAGGTAGCGGTGGAGGCCCTCTTTCGCCCCCTTTATTCCCCCCTTCGTCTTCCCTTGAGGGCACCGGGCAAGGTGTTGGCTCGAGCATCTTTTCCAGCACCAGATTGTCCAAGCCTTCGGGAAGGGGAGCCGAACACCGGATCATCTTCGCCTTTGTTATCCAGTCCTGGTCAAAGGAGCGATTCTTCAGAATGGTGTCATGATAAAAGAAAGACAGTCTGTTCGGCTAGAGGGTTACTTACTTGGGCTGCGGTGCGGTTGCTGCTCAGGCCCACGTCATCGGTGGTGTCCGGAAACTCTATTTGGGGTCCGAAGAACGACTTGTACATCTCCTCATGCGTCAGGCCGAGGAAATTCTGAATAGTGCGCAGTCCTTCTGGGTTGAATTCCCACAAGCGGAGGGGCCGTCGTTTGCAAGGCTGGACTTGACGAATCAGCATGACTTGCACTACCATAACCAAACTAAAATCTCCCTCGAAGAGATCCCGGATGCGGCTCTGCAGTATGGGCACATCCGTGGCTGGACCCCAGCTTAGCCCCCTGCTGATCCATGACATCAGTTGTGGTGGAGGGCCCGAGCGAAAGGCGGGGGAAGCTACCCACTTGGCACTTTTGGGAGCGGTGATGTAGAACCACTCCCGCTGCCATAATCCGGACACCTCTGGAAAGGAACCTTTTGTCCACGGAGCTCCGGCAATCTTTCTTATTAATGCACCCCCGCATGCTGCATACCGCCCCTCGACCGTCTTCGGCTTCACATCAAAGGTCTTGAGCCACAGGCCGAAGTGAGGGGTAATGCGGAGGAAGGCCTCACATACGACAATAAATGCCGAGATGTGGAGAAAGGAATCTGGGGCTAGGTCATGGAAATCAAGCCCATAATAGAACATCAAACCCCTAACGAAGGGATCCGGAGTGAGGCCTAGTCCTCGGAGGAAGTGGGAGATGAACACGACGTCTTCATTGGGTTCAGGAGTAGGGACGACCTGCCCTCGGGCGGGCAGCCGATGCGAGACGGCGGTCAAGTATCTTGCCTCCCTCAACTTCTTGATATCCTCTTCCGTGACGAAGGAGGGCATCCACCGGCCCTGGAGGCTGGATCCGGACATGATTGAAGGTCCGAAGTACCTGACTTGGGCTTTGGGTGTTAGAACTCGAGGCGGGGGAAGGATTCGATTGAGCACGGGAGGAAAAAAGTAAAAGCCTTGACCCTTTATAAAGAGGGTGAATATCAAGCGTCCTCCTCGTGGACGTTTGGGACTTGCCTAAAATCTAGGAGTCCTAGACACGGTTGGGTTACCCACACCCGTATTGATGAGAATCCCGTAATAAGGGGGACACGATCTCTGCTTTGACAAGACGTGTCAAGGAACTGCCTCGCGTTATGTGCGGGGCTAGTTAAAGGAAACGGTTCGAATAATCACCGGGCCGTGGCATAATGTCATGTTGCCAAAACGTGTCGGTAGATTAGACTTGTGGAAATATTATTCTCTCTACGGTGGTATGTGGAACTTATTTTGCAGGGTCGGACACTATCCTTGTATTCAAATTTTTTCGTGGTGTATTCGGAGGAGGAACCCACCTTGCAATGCTGAAGACAACACTGCGCGCTGGACTCATCGTCATTGAAGCCTGGTTCAGGGGCTACTGAGGGAGTCCTGGATTAGGGGGTCTCCAGACAGCCGGACTATATCCTTTGGCCGGACTGTTGGACTATGAAGATACAAGATTGAAGACTTCGTCTCGTGTCTGGATGGGACTCTACTTGGCGTGGAAGGCAAGCTAGGCAATACGGATATGTATATCTCCTCCTTTGTAACCAACCTTGTGTAACCCTAGCCCCCTCCGGTGTCTATATAAACTAGAGGGTTTTAGTCCATAGGACAACATACAATCATACCATATGCTAGCTTCTAGGGTTTAGCCTCTCCGATCTCGTGGTAGATCAACTCTTGTAATAATCATATCATCAAGAATAAATCAAGCAGGACGTAGGGTTTTACCTCCATCAAGAGGGCCCGAACCTGGGTAAAACATCGTGTCCCCTGCCTCCTGTTACCATCCGCCTTAGACGCACGGTTCGGGACCCCCTACCCGAGATCCGCCGGTTTTGACACCCGACACCCTTCTTCTCCCACGCCTTCTCTCTTCCTCTGCCCTTCCACTCTTGAGCTCCATCGCCCAAGTTCTCATCTTCTTACCACTCAAGCTAGCACTCAGCCATGTCCAGATCCGGAGGCCAAGGCAAGTGGATGGTCTCCTCCGTCAAGGAGAAAGACATTACTGAGCTTCGGGCGGCCAGGTACTTGGCAAAGGAAATCGCCCATCGTCTTCCAGCCCAGGGGCAAGTCGTCCCTATGCCAAAACCCAATGAGAGGGTGGTATTCATCCCTCATTTCCTACGCGGGCTATGGTTTCCACTCCACCCCTTCATCCGCGGGCTGATGTACTATTACGGGATAGACTTCCATGATCTATCCCCAAGCTCCTTTCTCAACATCTCGGCGTTCATCGTCGTGTGTGAGGCCTTCCTCCGCATCCAACCCCACTTCGGGCTGTGGCTCAAGGTCTTCAACGTGAAGCCGAAGGTGGTGGATGGCCAGCATGCAAAGTGCGGAGGAACCATGGTGAGTAAGCTGACCAATGTCTCCTGGCCGAAAGGCACTTTCGTGGAGACTGTCAAGGAATGGCAGAAACAATGGTTCTACATCACAGAACCCCGCGACACAAACTGGGCCGCAGCTGACGAATTTAACTTCGGTGCTCCTACGCGACTCACCTCCTAGGTCGAGAAGAGCCCGAACTGGTGTTCGCTAGATGAGCTGATAGCGCTGCAGACGTGTGTTCAAAATGTGGTGGACAAGGACATCAAGCTTGTCGATATAATCCAGGTGGTGCTAGTTCGCCGGATTCTCCCGTGCCAAAGCCGAAGCCGCCCTCTATGGGAGTTCAATCCGAAGAAGCACCATACCCTGAATAGGCTCTTTGAAACAACTTACGAAGATGCCTGGAAGTTGCTCTTTAAGGGCAACGAGATACCGCCGGCCACATATTTGGACCACGGGCATGACATTAACCACCTTCCCAGCGAGGTATGTTATCTTTAACACATCCCCTACTTGCTTGTTTCGAGGATTATATCTAAGCTTTTATTATCATTGCTTCTTCATAACTGGATGGAGTGGGCGAAGCGGATCTGGTGTCTGGTTGCGCTACCTGAAGAACCAGTCATCCCGCATTTAGCGAAGATGCTAGAGTCGGCGCCTTATAGAAAGCCCAAGGGAAGGCCAAGGGGGTCCGGAGTGGCCCCCGCCGCAAGGGCGCTTCGGACGCGACGTCCGAAGACAAGACTCGCTCCTCCGCCGCCGAAGACAGTGATGATGAGGAGGAGGAGGAAAGTGATTCTCCCCCTGATGGGGGGAGGAAGAAGAGGGTGGCCTCCACAATTCTGGAGGCGGAGGTGCCCAAGAAGGCGAAAGGCCCACTCGTGGGCAGCTCCGCATGGGACGTCGAAAGCAGTCCGGAGCAACGCCCCCACACTAAGCCTCGGGCTGCGTCCTAAGTGCTAAGACTCATATCTGCCCATAAACCAAGTCTCTCCTCCTTGTTGTATTGACATGATTGGTTATGTTATTATAGTCCGACCCACGACCGCCCCTAGTGATCCTCGTCAGGAGGTTCGTTGGACTCAAAGGCGATGGCCAGCGAGTCACCGCCGGCCGCTCACTCCCCCAAGGCCAAGGACGACGCGGAGGTGCTGTCCCGAAGGACTTTCCTAGGCCGGGGAGAGGCTCAGGAGGCGCTCGAAGGCGATGCCTCCGTCACCGGACACCAGGGGGAGCCGATCCCCATGGAGACTGGTGGTGAGAAGGACCGGATTCAGTTCGGTCCTCAGCCGGACTCGATTCTGGAGACCGATACAGCTCCAGAATCTGGCACGCAACCTCCTTCGAAAGAAGGAGGTATGCCTATTCCGCCAGTGACCCATGTCCAACCAGGGGCACCGGATAATCTGCTGGAAGCGCTACGAGGCGCTTCCATTGTGGATGAGCACCGTGTTCTTATGGGCATGGTAATTGAAAGTGTTCAGTCCACCAAGAGCGGACTAACCAAAGCCTGCAGCAGCCTGCTGACAGGTTTTGAGGTAAGCAACGTAAAAAGAGAAAATCCCAATATAGACAGTAGCCCTTGAGACACTGTCCGGTGTTCGAAAAGAAAAGCCGGACAGAGGATCAATCCTTTATTGCAGGAAACTAACTAAATTGTCTGAAATGAATATGCAGGCATCGTTGTTGGCCGCAGCCTCACATACTGTCGAGGTCTCCGAACTGAAGCGGAGACTGGAGCAGGCCGAGAAGGAGCTCGGCCAGGTGCCGGCCTATTCCTTGCTTGTCCTCACATACCCTGAAGAGGCTCTCGATGAAAGCAACAATGTCGGTGTCAAAACCGGCGGATCTCGGGTAGGGGGTCCCGAACTGTGCGTCTAAGGTCGATGGTAACAAGAGACAGGGGACGCAATATTTACCCAGGTTCGGGCGCTCTCTATGGAGGTAATACCCTACGTCCTGCTTGATTGATCTTGATGAATATGAGTATTACAAGAGTTGATCTACCACGAGATCGTAATGGCTAAACCCTAGAGGTCTAGCTTGTATGGCTATGGTAATGAATATCCTCCCCCTCCGGACTAAGTCCTCCGGTTTATATAGACACCAAGAGGATCTAGGGTTACACAAGGTCGGTTACAAAGAAAGGAATCTACATATTTGGTCACCAAGCTTGCCTTCCACGCCAAGGAGAGTCCCATCCGAACATGGGTGTAGTCTTCGGTCTTCGTGTTCTTCACAGCCCATCAGTCTGGCCCATGGTTAACAGTTCGGACGCACGAGGACCCCTTAATCCAGGACTCCCTCAGCAGGCAGGCAAGTCTGGGCACCCCCGTTTCCAGGACGCCGACATGCATAAGTTTGATCAATGATAATTCCAGTCACTTTTTCTAGCATCATAACAACAATTCTTTCTCATGAAACTCATCATGATAAAGTAGCAATCAATTCACTTGTTACAGTTCAAACAATGCCTTCTCTTGAAACGTAACAACCTATGTTCTCAATCACCAAACAATTTCAATTCAACTTATTCTCAACAAAGTCTAAGTAAGAGCTCCACATACTCAATCATCATATAGTCTTCTTATGATTGTTGGTACTCAAAGCATATTTTTAGAACAAATGGCATCCATCAAACGCAGAGAAAAATAGGGGCTTAATGTTTTGCCTCCCAACTCATTTATCATATAGATAACTGTCGACAATAATAATTCATGATCAAATATATTTTACTGGCCATATGTGCTTAGATCTTTACCACCACATGATGCTTGCCAACTAAAGAATAATTCAGGTTGAAATGAGAATGCATACTATTGGCTCTTGCATAAAAGTAAATACTAAAAAGTAAATATAGGCCCTTCGCAGAGGGAAGCAGAGGTTGCCATGCACTTTTTATTTTTGGATGTGCAAGCTCTTAATGAAAAGGAACGCCATGTTATATTGCCCCTTATGATAGCAACCTTTATTATGTTGTCTGTCGCTTTTATTTCTTTACCATCACAAGTTCGTACAACGCTTATTTTCCCTTGCAATAAAAGATCTCTTATATTTAGGAGCAATTTGTATTGCTTTTTGCACCGATGACAACTGACTTGATGTATCTTATTCAATCCATAGGTAGATATGGTGGACTCCCATGGCAAGAAACTGGGTTTAAGGGGTTTTGGATGCACAAGAAGTATCTCTACTTAGTAGGAATTTTTGGCTAGCAAAAGATACTAAGCAAGCACCACATGTTGGAGGATCCATAAAAATATAACTTTTATGCAAATATACACAACCATAACTCATTACGTTGTCTTCCTTGTCCAACTTCAACTAATTTTCTCAAGTTTTAAAATAATTAGTGGGTATTCACAATCATGGAAAATGTCCAAGATAATGTATTTGTATGTGAAAGTTCTCTTATATAATCATTCATGAATTGCTTGTATGACCAATATTTTGATTGTCAAGCTTCAATAGATTTCACTTTCTAAACCCAATGTGAAGCTACTACTAGGCATGATATGAACATATAATTTCAAATTTATGATATTCAATTCATTCAACAATTTACTCATAGGATATAAGTGAAGCACTAGAGTAAATGACAAACTACTCCAAAAGATATAAGTGAAGATCAAGCAAGTAGTTAAGTAAATGGAGTAGTTAAGTAAATGGGTAGCTATTTGAGGACTCTCTCTCTCTCATTTAAAAACTTTTAGATCTAAGTATTTTATTAAAACAGCAAGCAAAAAAATAAATAAAATGACATTCCAAGAATAGCACAACTCATGTGAAGAAGCAAAAACTTAGGCTCAACTGATACTAACCGATGATTGTTGAGGAAGAAAGGTGGGATGCCTACCGGGGCATCCCCAAGCTTAGATGCTTGAGACTTTTTGAAATATTAATTTGGATGCCTTGGGCATCCCCAATATTGAGCTCTTGTATCTCCTTAATTCCTCTCATATCACGGTTTCCTCAAATCTTAAAATCTTCATCCAGACAAAACTCAACAAGAACTCGTGAGATAAGTTAGTATAAATCAATGCAAAACCTTATCATTCTCTATAATAGAAAATCACTAAAATTATAATTTAACATTTCATACTAAATGCCTCTGCATATTTAATACTCCTATACTCAAATAGAGTCATTAAGCAAGCAAACATATGCAAACAATGCAAACATAACAGCAATCTATCTGAACAGAATAGTCTGTAAATGATGCAAGAAGATTCATACTTTTCAACTCCAAAATTCTGAAAAATTACCACACTGTATAAATTTATCATAGCATATTGTGTAAAAAAATTCAAGATTTTATTACTTTCGGACTTTCCAGAAGAATTCAGACAATGATAGAAAACTTTCTGCTTTCAAACACCAACATATGGACTTGCAAAATAAGCATGGTAAAGGTTATACTTGACATTTTTATTGAAATAAAATATACAACACACTATTATAAATAATAGCAAGCAAATAAAAATAAAATAAAATTATGCTCCAAGCAAAACTCATATCATGTGACAAACAAAAATATAGCTCCAAGTAAGGTTATTGATAATGTTGAAGACGAAAGAGGGGATGCCTTCCGGGGCATCCCCAAGCTTATTTGCTTGGGTATTCCTCGAATATTACCTTGGGGTGCCTTGGGCATCCCCAATCTTAGGGTCTTGTTACTCCTCTCCTCATATTGATATCTCAACCAAAACTTGGAAACTTCAATCAAAAAACTTAACAGAACTTCGTGAGATAGGTTAGTATGATAAAGAGAAAATCATTCACTTTGGTACTGACAAAGACAGGATTCATAATTTTTCTCACACAATGCCTACTGTAACTTATCATTTCCACAATTTATATCACTCAATATAAGCTATGGAAACACTAAAACAAGCAAACTATGGATTGAAAACAGAATCTGTTAAAAACAGAACAGTCCATAATGATCTGAACAATGGCCATACTTATGCACCTCCAAAAATTCTAAAAAAATAGGAAAATGAAGGAGATTTGTATATCAATAATATATTAAAAAATCAGAATTTTTCGAGGCTCCATTGAGTTTAAAAAATTCTGTTACTCGGTGCAAAAGTTTCTGGTTTTGCATAGAATCAAGTCAACTATCATCCACACTATCCCAAAGGCTTTACTTGCACTTTATTGAAACAAAAGCTATAAAAATGATTAATACAATAGCTCAATCATGTGAACACACAAAAACAGTAGGTATAAATGTTGGGTTGTCTCCCAACAAGTGCTTTTTCTTTAATGCCTTTTAGCTAGGCATGAAGATTTCAATGATGCTCACATAGAAGTAAAGAATTGGAACATAAAGCGAGCATCATTAAGCATATGACTAACACATTTAAGACTAACCAACTTCCTATGCATAGGGATTTGTGAGCAAATAATTCATGTAACAAGAATCATCTAGCATAGGAAGGCAAAACAAGCATAAATTCAAAACTTTCAACACATAGAGTGGAAACTTGATATTATGGAGATATGTAGAAGCATATATTCCTCTCTCATAATAATTTTTAGTAGCATCATGAATGAATTCAACAATATAGCAATCACATAAAGCATTCTTTTCATGATCCACATGCATAGAAATTTTATTACTCTCCACATAAGCAAATTCCTTCTCATTCATAATAGTGGGAGCCAACTCAACAAAATAACTATCATGAGATACTTGGTTAGAATAATCCAATTAAACATTAAAGTCATGATGATAAGTTTTATAGTTATCATCATTCTTTATAACATACATGTCATCACAATAATCATCATAGATAGCAAGTTTGCTCTCGTCATAATCAATTGAAACCTCTTCCAAAATAGTGGATTCATCACTAAATAAAGTTATGACCTCTCCAAATCCACTTTTATCATTATAACAATAAAATTAAACACCCTCCAAAATAGTGGGATCTTTATTACCTAGAGTTGACACTCTTCCAAACCCACTTTCATCAATATAATTATCATAAATAGGAGGCATGCTTTCATCATAATAAATTTGCTCGTCAAAACTTGGGGAACTAAAAATATCATCTTCATCAAACATAGCATCCCCGAGCTTATGGCTTTGCATATCATTAACATCATGGATATTCAAAGAATTCATACTAGCAACATTGCAATCATGCTTATCATTCAAAGATTTTATGCCAAACATTTTATTGAATTCTTCTTTTATCAACTGAGCACAATTTTCCTTTCCATCATTTTCAAGAAAGACATGATAAAGATGAATAATATGAGGCAACCTCAATTCCATTTTTTGTAGTTTTATTTTTATAAACCAAACTAGTGATAAAACAAGAAACTAAAAGATTCAATTGCAAGATCTAAATATATACCTTCAAGCACTCACCTCCCTGGCAACGGCGCCAGAAAAAAACTTGATGTCTACTACGCAACTTTATTCTTGTAGACTCATGTTGGGCCTCCAAGCACAGAGTTTTTTAGGACAGTAGAAAATTTCCCTCAAGTGGATGACCTAAGGTTTATCAATCCGTGGGAGGCGTAGGATGAATATGGTCTCTCTCAGACAACCCTGCAATCAAATACAAGAAATCTCTTGTGTCCCCAACACACCCAATACATTGGCAATTTATATAGGTGCACTAGCTCAATGAAGAGATGGTGATACAAGTGTAGTTTGGATAGTAGATATAGGTTTTTTTAATATGAAAATATAAAAAATAGCAAGGTAAAAATAGTAAAATGGAGCACAAACGGTATTGCAATGCTTAGAAACAAGGCTTGGGGTTCATACTTTCACTAGTGCAATCTCTCAACAATGCTAATATAATTGTGTAACAATCCCTCAACATGGGACAAAGAATCACTCCAAAGTTCTTATCTAGCAGAAAACATAAGACGAAATTGTTTGTAGGGTATGGAACCACCTCAAAGTTATCCTTTCTGATCAGTCTATTGAGCTATTCCTATAAGTGTCACAAACATCCCTAGAGTTCGTACTAAAATAACACCATATGATACATATCAACCAACTCTAATGTCACCTAGATATTCCAATGTCACCACAAGTATCCATGAGTTGATTATACGATATGCATCAAACAATTTTAGATTCATAATATTCACTCCAATACAAAGAACTTCAAAGAGTGCCCCAAGATTTCTACCGGAGAAACAAGGATGAAAATGTGCATCAACCCCTATACATAGATTACCCCAATGTCACCTTGGGAATCCGCGAGTTGAGTGCCAAACCATACATCAAGTGAATCAATATGATACCCCATTGTCACCATGGGTATTCATACGCAAGACATACATCAAGTGTTCTCAAATCCATAAAAGTATTCAATCCAATAATAATGAAATCTCAAAGGTAAAAACTCAATTCATCAAAACAAGATAGAGAGGGGAAAACACCATATGATCCGACTATATTAACAAATCTCGCGGTACATCAAGATCGTGCCAAATCAAGAACACGAGAGAGAGAGAGAGAGAGAGAGAGATTAAACACATAGCTACTGGTACAAACCCTCAGCCTCGAGGGTGGACTACTCCCTCCTCATCATGGTGGTCGCCGGGATGATGAAGATGGCCTCCGGTGATGATTTCCCCCTCCGACAGGGTGTTAGAATGGGTTCCCGGTTGAGTTTTTGTGGCTACAGAGGCTTGTAGTGGTGGAACTTCCGATCTAGGATTATTTCTAGGGGTTTCTATATTTATAGGATTTTTTGGCGTCGGTCTCACGCCGAGATGGGCTTCGAGGGGCCACTACCCACCAGGGCATGCCAGAGGGGGGTGGCGCGCCTTGGTGTCTAGTGGCCACCTCCTTCACCTCCTGGTCCTCCCACGAAGCTTCTAATTCCTCTTTTGTTCCAAGAAAAATCGTCAAAAAGTTTCGCTGCATTTGGATAACTTTTATTTGGGCACAAAAAACAACACCATGGTAGTTCTGCTGAAAACAGCGTCAGTCCGAGTTAGTTCCATGCAAATCATACCAAAACCATATAGAATAGTTGTAAACATGGCGTGAATACTTCATAAATTATAGATACGTTGGAGACGTGACAATTTTTAGCCCAATCCAAGAACTTTTGTCTGCACAAAAATCAACACCACGGTAGTTCTGCTCAAAACAACGTCTGTCCGGGTTAGTTCCATTTAAATCATATAAAAGTGCACCAAAACTATTTAATTTTCTTGTAAACATTGCAAGAATACTTTATAAATTAAGATGAAGCCTAGTGATCCTATATTTCATGGTTGTCTCTTTGAGCTTCGTGATCTTATGCGTGCTAAAGGTGATGTTAGAATCATTAGCAATATCATAATATTGAGCATTGTCACAGTCATGGAACGAATGAATCCATTTCCCTAGGTGATGATCATATACATGTTTATGATGATGACAATGTTGAACATGGCTATTATTATGAGGATGAGGAGTTCGACATCGAATCTTAGAAGACTATGAGAAATCTTAGTCTCATGGCAAATCTTCGAGATTACATGGAATGGATTCTTCATAGTGGATGCACCGATCACATGAGCGGAGACAAAGACATATTTCGTGACCTTGCTAAGAATGATGGCCCGCGCAAGTATGTGACTTTTGGAGACAACTCCAAGGGTAAGGTATTTGGCCGTGGTAAGGTGGCCATATCTAATGATAGCTCCATTCAAAATGTTATGCTTGTTGAATCTCTTGGTTACAATCTTCTTTCCATATCTAGACTAGCCGACTTTGGTTTCAATGTTCTATTTAACAAAGTAGATTGCCAAGTGTTTCATCGAGATAATCATAATATGGTCTTTATCGACATTCATAGAGGTGATCTATACATTGTTGATTTCACTAAAATAGCCCAACCTCGTACATGTCTTATTGCAAAATCTTCTAAAGGTTGGTTATGGAATAGAAGACTAGCACATTTTGGCGTGCGAAATCTTGATAAACTTGTTAAAGGATATCATATTATTTGTGTTAAGGATGTTATCTTTGACAAGGATAGACATTGTAGTTCTTGCCAAGTAGGAAAACAATTTGGAGGAAGTCACCCCATGAAGAACATCATGACCACGAGAAGACCACTCGAGCTACTTCATATGAATCTCTTCGGTCCTAATGCTTACAAGAGCCTTGGTGGCAACTCTTTCGGTTTGGTCATAGTTGATGATTTTTCTGGATTTACGTGGGTGTTCTTTCTCGATGACAAATCACAGGTACAAAAGATCTTCAAGAACTTCACTAGGAAGGCCCAAAATCAATTTGAAGTGAGGATCAAGAAGGTTCGGAGCGACAATCGAACGGAGTTCAAGACGCCAATGTGATACCTTTCTTGACAAAGAAGGTATCTCACGTGAGTTCTCGGCTACGTACACACCTCAACAAAATGGAGTTTGAGAGGAAGAATCATACCCTTATCGAGATGGCAAGAATGATGCTAGATGAATACAACACTCCAAAACACTTTTGGGCTGAAGCGGTTGAGACGGATTGACATGCTACAAATCGAATTTATCTTCACAAGCTTCTTGGTAAAACGGCATACGAGCTACTCACTAGTAATAAGCCAAAAGTTGGATACTTTCTAGTATTTGGCTCAAAGGCTACATTCTTGATAAGTATCTTCGTTCAAAATTTTCTCCTAAATCCCATGAAGGTTTTCTACTTGGTTACAGATGAAACTATCACACTTACCGTGTCTACAACAACTTCACCTGAAAAGTTGAAGAGGCAGTAGATGTGAATCTAATGGCTCGCAAGTCGAGCAATTGCCAATTGATGTAGGAGACAAAAATTCTTCGGAAGCAATCCAAGACTTGTCTATTGGCAATATTCGTCCCATGGAGGTGAAGGAGAGTACCTCATCCGTTCAAGTGGAAGCCTCAACTTGACATCAAGGTGAACCACAAGTTTACATGGAGGCATCCACGATTGGAACACGACAAGAGGAAGGAAATGAAGAAGTACAACAAGAACATCCACCTCACCTCCTTCTCCACCACATCAAATAAACAACAATACCAACAACAATGAAGAAGAAGATGAGGAGGAGGAAGCCTCACCACAACCCAAGCAAAAGATAACCTGAGTTAGAGAAAGAGTTGACAAGAGCCATCCCGTCAAACAAATTCTTGGCGACATCAAATCCGGGAGAATCACCTGCTCTAATCTCATTTAGCTAACTTTTGTGAGCATTACTCATTCATATCTAGTGTTAAGCCTATGAAGGTTGATGAAGGCCTCGAAGACCCAGATTGGGTGAATGCTATGCACGAAGAACTACACAACTTTGAGAGGAATCAAGTATGGACTTTGGTTGAGAAACCCAAGGATGAGAAAAATGTCATCAGAACCAAATGGGTGTTTGGTAACAAGCAAGATGAACATGGAAAAATCATACGCAACAAGGCTCGTCTCATGGCTCAAGGCTACACACAAGTCGAAGGTATGGACTATGGTGAGACCTATGCCCCGTTGCTAGACTTGAGTCCATTCGCATTCTACTTGCTTATGCCAATAACCATGATATCACCCTTTATAAAATGGATATCAAAAGTTCTTTCTTAAATGGTGAAATTGAGGAGGAAGTTTATGTTAAACAACCTCCCAACTTTGTTAATCCCAAGAAACCAAACCATGTATATAAACTTCATAAAGCTCTCTATGGTCTCAAGCAAGCACCTAGAGCCTAGTATAAATGCTTGACAGAGTTTCTTCTAAAAAAGGTTTGAAATTGGGAACATTAATTCAACCTTATTCACTAAGAGAGTTATTGGTGAACTATTTGTATGCCAAATATATGTTGATGAAATCATATTTGGATCTACTGACCCTCTCTTTGGTGAAACGTTTCGAAGGTTGATGTCGCAAAAGTATGAGATGTCTATGATGTATGAACTTAAATTATTCCTTGGTTTGCAAATCAAGAAAAATAGGGAGGGTACCTTTTGTTTCTCAAACAAAGTATACCAAGGACTTATTCAAGAAGTTCAACATGTAAGAAAGCAAAGGTACGAAAACTCCATGCCTACCACCAGACATCTTGACTTGACAAAGGATGGCAAGCTCGTTGATCAAAAGGTTTATCGATCCATGATTGGTACATTGCTATATCTATGTGCCTCCCATCCCGACATTAAGCTAAGTGCGTGCATGTGTGCATGATACCAAGTGGAGCCAAAAGAGTGCCATCGCAAGGCCGTGAAAAACAATTGTGAGATATTTGATACATACACGAAACTTTGGCATTTGTTGTCCCAAAGGATCCTCTTTCACACTTGTTGGCTACTCCGATTCAGACTATGTTAGAGATTGGGTTGATATAAAATCCACTTCAGGTACATGTCAATTACTTGGTAGATCTCTTGTGTCTTGATCTTCCAAGAAACAAAATTATGTATCTCTATCCACTGTCGAAGCGGAATACATTGCTGCCGGATCTTGGTGTGCACAATTACTATGGATGACACAAACTCTCAAAGATTATGGGATACATATGAAACATGTTCCATTGCTTTGTGACAATGAGAGTGCTATTAAGATTACACACAATCTTGTACAACATTGTCGAACTAAGCATATGGGGGTTCATCACCATTTCATTAGAGGTCATGTTGCTAAAGGTGACATTGACCTCAAGCATGTTCATACCGACAAATAATTGGCAGATATATTCACTAAACATCTTTATGATACGATATTTTTTTCATTTGAGGAGTGATTTGAATGTCATTGATGCTTCCAACGTGAACTAGGAACTCACTTGGATGCATGCAAGGGCATGAGCTTTTATGACTAATCCTTGATGATTCTCTTATGATGACTATCTCATATCTCGGATACATTGCTCCCTTGTATTGCATCTAACCCCTTGTAGGTACTTGGATATACATCATTCCACAAGTTTGCTCACGAACTCTTACAATGAGCAAACAAAATTGAACCAAGTATCTAGACCTTGATTGGTGTACTCAAGGAACAAGACAACTTAAACATATCCTTTGACAATATATGCTACATTATTCATTCTAGTCATTTAGATACACATGTTGTTCCTTGCAAAGCTAACCCATGTAGGAGGATGAACTACAAACGCTAAGGATAGCCTTAGCCCCCAACTTCACTCATGAGCATCCAAAAGAAGTTCAACTACATGATGAAGATCAACACCAACAACCCAATGTAAGGCATCATACCTTAGAGAAGCTTTACTCAAAGTCATGAGTCAAAGTAGCTCAACAAGATGTGAATACATTGAGATGCTTAAACAGGAAATGGTAGCCAAATTTTGAGCTTAGCTATGAATGTGACCCATAATCAAGTGTTCTCACTTGACTCCTAAGTCAACATACTCTAACATAGGTGACCTAGTTGCCGCTCCTCCTCTAGATGAAGTTCTCTAGTGTCTCTTTAGATTGTTACTTCTTCTTGAGTTTAGTTGTTTTGTTCCCCTTTCAAAAAAACTTCATATAGATGCTCTTCTTTTTCTTACTTATTTTATTTCCCTAGTTAGTTTCTTTTCTTCTAGTTAATTCATTGCAAATCTTATTTGAACTCATTGAAAATCCTTGTGATATCCTATTATCAAGCAAGCTGAGTTGACAAAATTTTCTCTCTGCCTTGAATTCGGTACCTCCGATCCAAAGCACATCGGTACCATCGAGAAGCAATACACATTGCATACCTATTCATCGGTACAACCGAGGAGGACAGACTCAGATACACCAATGTGATCATTCTGTGACCTATCCTTTTCGGAATCACCGTTTCATACTACTGGAGACATCAATTTCGCTGCACAAAGAACTTTTTGCCAAAACTTCTTGTTTTTTTCTCTCCGCCTCCACTCAATGATTCTTTACCCTCTTACTGCATCTAAAATAATCTCAGCTGGTTGTGCCTCTTGAGGACCATACCTGCTTGACCAACAGCCTTGAAACTCAACCCTTCTTGGAAATTAATGTCAAAGGGGGACAGAGAGAAGCACATCAAAGTTAATCCACAATCTCTCATATATAAAAAGGAAAATATTCCAAAGAGAGAGATACACTTCATAAGAGGAGAGAATTCTATATGTTTCTAAGAGGGGATAAACATATATTTGGTGATCATTTTATATGATCCTTTTTCTCTAATTTTGTCTCAACCTGACTACTCCCAATATAAAATTCTAGAGATTCAGGGGGAGAGGAAGCTCAAATTTAGGGGATAAAAATCCTTGAAATTATATTGCAAATCTTTTGGGGACACATTTGCACTTAAGGAAGTATTCACCTAGTGATATCTTTTCCTACACATGTCATCCCAATCTTGGTATTCTTGATGTTCTTGTCCCTTCTTTCATTTGAAGAACTTCGTTGTGTTATCTAACCTTG
The DNA here is from genome assembly GCF_003073215.2 of Triticum urartu. NCBI lineage: Eukaryota > Viridiplantae > Streptophyta > Magnoliopsida > Poales > Poaceae > Triticum > Triticum urartu. The sequence continues at coordinate 390,785,186 of NC_053025.1, forward strand.
TTTTCTCAAGTTTGTTTCTTTAGGAAAGTACTCAAGTATATCAAGGTAAGTATATGCATCAAGTTCATGTGCATGATGATCTCTTGCTTATTGCACATATTGTTTGCAAGAAGAAATCATGAACATTAAGGTATTACATTCTCATCATAGCTCTGATGCATGTAGCCAATATACATGTAACATGATTAAGAACCCTTCTATTGTGCATGAGCATTTCAAAAGCTATTACCCTTGAAAAGGCTACACACTTGTAGAGGGGGCATATGCATCTTACATGTTTCTCAAAGCTCTCATACATTTCTTGCTACAGTATTATCTGAAGCTTTCATGTATGATGTCATCAATTACCAAAAAGGGAGGATTGAAAGCACATTTCTCCCTTAGGGATTTGGTAATTCATGCGAACATACATGTTGGACTAACACTTTCACCTAGTATATTTCAGAAAAGTCCAACATTGGCATTGCAAGGATGTGAGGATGTGGGCCCCTTCAAAATGCTAAGCACATGGATTGGGAAAAGCTTCAAAACTCTACATTTTTGGTTAAGTGATCCAAGATCACATTGAGTTCATAGGAAAGGCAATACTATTAAAAGGGGATGAGGTTTTGATCATGACTCAGTTGCTTAAGTGCTTGAAGATATTGCTCCAAAAACTGTCAACCACCTTGTCCAAATCCTAGCTGTACAAACCCTAAAAGTCAAAATTGGTCCCACAAAATTCTTCCCATCCAGACCCACCGAGTTTATCCCAGACAGTTCTAGAGTCAAACCCTAGACTTTCAGTTGTACCCGAGATGACGATCGGCCCCACCGATTTGCACTGGTCAAGTTTCTGTAACCCAATTAGTTCATTTCTTAGTCGCTGAGTAGAACCGGTCATAATTACCAAAATGCGGTCTTGCTTAGGTCATCACATATCAGTTTGTCTGAGATTCTTTGTTTGGTCCCAATGAAAAGCCCAATGTTCGAATCTTTTACACAGGTCGGTCTCAACAAGTTTTTGGTTCAGTGTCGCCGACTTGAGTCAAAAGGTTGTAATGGTTATATTTTGGGTGAAGGGTATTTATACCCCTCCACCCCCACTCACTCTATGAGAGAGCCATCAGAACGAAACTACACTTCCACCATTCATTTTCTGAGAGAGAACCACCTACTCATGTGTTGAGATCAAGTCATTCCAATCCAACCATTTGAACCTTGATTTCTAGCCTCCCCAAGTTGTTATCCACTCCAATCCTTCTCCTACCAAAGCTAAATATGTGAGAGAGTGATTGAGTGTTGAGGAGACTATCTTTTGAAGCACAAGAGCAAGGAGTTCATCATCAACACACCATCTATTACCTTTTGGAGAGTGGTGTCTCCTAGATTGGTTAGGTGTCATTTGGGAGCCTCCAAGATCATGTGTAGTTGAACCAAGGAGTTTGTAAGGGCAAGGAGATTGCCTACTTCGTTAAGATCTACCCAAGTAAGTCTAGTCCTTCGTGGACGTAAGCCATGGTGGAATAGACAAGGTTGCTTCTTCGTGGACTCTTTGTGGGTGGACCCTCCATAGACTCGCGTAGCCATTATCCTTTGTGGGTTGAAGTCTCTAGGAACATGGATGTAAGATAGCACCACCTATCGGAACCACACCAAAAATTACCATGTCCTCATTGCGTCTGATCTTCCCATCTCCACCCCTTAACTTTCCTCATTTGCATCTTGTACTATTTCCACTGCTCTATCTCTAGATATGCATGTGTAGAAAGTGTTGGTTGTATCTTAACTAGTGCCAAAATCTGCCTAAACTTCAAGAAAACTAAAAATTGCACCTTTGGTTTGTTAAGAGTCTATTCACCCTCGTCTAGACATATCTTCTCAATCCTACAATTGGTATCAGAGCCTTAGTCTCCATTACTTTGGTTTAATCATCATTGGAGGAATATGGATGTGTCTAGTTTGGGGAGTCTTAGACGTAGAGTGCCCATTCTTGATGGAGAGTACTATAACTGTTGGAAAAAAATAAAATGCTTGATGTCTTTGATGAATTTAACTTGAGCAAGTATATTCATAGCCCTCATGTGCCTCCTGTTGATCCCCCTATTGCTTCGTAATATTAGAACTGTCAATCTTATCATTCGAGGATTACCTAAAATTGTGCTTGTTCATATGCAAAACTTTGAGTGTGCCTATACTTTATGGAAGGACTTAGAAATGCGCTTTCCCAATTACTCATTAAATAACCTTAATGAGATGCTTCATAAAACTATTGATTTTCATAAGGTGAAGCCTAGTGATCCTAAATTTGATGATTGTCTCTTTGAGCTTCGTGATCTTATGCATGCTAAATATGATGTTAGAATCATTAATGATATCATAATAGAAGCCATTAGAATTCGTAATCTTGAGCATTGTGACAATCATGGAACTAATGAATCCATTGCCCTAGGTGATGATCATATACATGTTGATGATGATGACAATGTTGAACATGGCTATTGTGATTAGGATGAAGAGTTCAACATCGAATATGAGAAGACTGATAAATCTTAGTCTCATGGCAAATCTTCAAGATTACATGGCCGGAGGAAAGGAATGGAGTCTTCGTAGTGGATGCACCGATCACATGATTGGAGATAGAGACATGTTCTGTGAGCTTGCTAAGGATGATGGTCCATACAAGTATGTGACTTTTGGAGACAACTCCAAGTGTAAGGTACTTGGCCTTGGTAAGGTGGCCATATCCAATGATAGCTCCATTCAAGATGTTATGCTTGTTGAATCTCTTGGTTACAATCTTCTTTCCGTATCTAGACTAGCCAACTTTGGTTTCAATGTTCTATTTAGCGAAGTAGATTGCCAAGTGTTTCATAGAGATAATCATAATATGGTCTTTATTGGCATTCGTAGAGGTGATCTATACATTGTTGTTTTCACTAAAAGAGCCCAACCTCCTACATGTCTTATTTCAGAATCTCTAAAGGTTGGTTATGGCATAAAATACTAGGACATGTTGGCATGCAGAATCTTGATAAACTTGTTAAATGAGATCATATTCTTAGTGTTAAGGATGTTATATTTGACAAGGACAGACTTCGTAGTGCTTACCAAGCAGGAAAACAAGTTGGAGGAAGTCATCCCATGAAGAACATCATGACCACAAGAAGACCACTCGAGCTCTTCATATGGATCTCCAGGCCCACCACTCTCTTGATGGTCTCTGCCTCCCCTGTCGTTCCGCACCCTTTAAGTATGCAGGGATGGTTCCAGCCTTACCATCATCCTATGGATATCTGCTGGGTTCCCCTATCGCATCACTTAGGAGCTATCGGGACTCATGTCCGTCTCTTAATTTATGGTACCACATGCCCTTTAGCCCCATAGCAAACATAAATGTAATAGTGTAATGTAGTAATGTAAAGCATACCCGTGATCATCACCTAGAGGGGATCATGACTCGGTAATCTAGCATAGCAACACAGACAAGGATGTAGGGCCAACTAATGGAACACCAGAATATTTGTACTAGGCATGCTAGGATAACAAGTAAGTATTTATATCAGGCAAAAAAATCAGGCTATGCATCTTAGTAGGATCTACTGAACAACAACGGTAACAATACCTAATGCATGAATATAGATAGAAAGAATAGGCGATATCTTAAATGATCAAGGGGTTCTGCTTGCCTGGTTGCTCTATAGACAAAGACAGATCCTCAAAGGTGTAATCGTACTTAGAAGCTACATCGATCTCGGGGTCTACCGAAAAAAGTAAAAGGGGGAAACAAATAAACAACACGCAATCAAATACATCACATGATGTATGTCATGGCAATATGTGTTGGTGATATGCTCTAATGTATTACTAAGCATTTTAATTGAAGTGGGAAAATATTTGGAGCTCCACATATTATTTCGTATTTTGATCCTGATGCAAATTGTCAATATTCATTATGATAGAGGAGTTTTTAATGCATGCAAATGACATAATCAGATCGTTATATTTATCTGATCATTTTCCATATACAAATTATTTTCATCCGAGTTACGGTTTATTTTATATGATTTTCTAAAATTTCATTGATTTTCTAGAATAAATATTTTTCAAAATTAATATGGAAAGTGCTAAGTATACCCATAAGTACACCCAGCCAGTGGCTGACTGTTGGGGCTAGTTGTCTTGGTCAACTACCCAGTCAGTAGGTTCTGTGAGCAGTCAACTATTGAATGGTCAATTCGCCAATGAGGCCCGCATGCCATAGACTCAATTATTAATAGAGTTTATTAACTATTTTAATTAAATTAGTTAGCAAATGGGTCCCACATGTCATTGAATAACATTTTAAGCAAAGGGTTTTTTTCTGGTGGGGTCAAGTGTCACTGGCTAATTAGCCTAGTAATCTAATCCTAACTATAAACTAGCACGGTTGGCCCACCTGGCAGTACACCAAAGCTGATCTTAAGCGAGTGCATAGAGGCGTGCCGGCAACCATGGCGCTCGGCCGACAGGCAACGCCGGCAGCGGGCGGGCGTGCTGGGAAGTGGTAGGGCGTGTGGAGCGCGAGCAGCGCGTGGGCTGGGACGCGACATGAGCGGGGGAGCACACGTAGGAGCGGAGCTCCAGCCATGGCAACCTTTGCTCGCGGGACGACGCTACAACGATGAATCGATGTCAGGAAAAGGGGGATTCGGGAGAGGAGCTCACGGCGAATTCGGGCCGTGTTTGAGGACACCAGAGGTGGACCGAGGCAGCGGCAATCAACAATGATGTGCGGCGGCCGTGGATGGAGAAGGCGACACTATGGCGTCGATGTAGTGGTGATTCGGGCCGATCTGTCCCCGAAGTCGATGTACTCGAGGACGGCGGTCCTCCTGGACACCAGCTACCGACGTGGGGTGATTCCGGAGTGTGTCAACGTCAATGGCACGATGGCGCGAGAGCTCGGGCGACGGCTTCGAGCGAGGAGATGGGCGAGAGAGAGAGAGAGAGAGAGAGAGAGAAAAGAGAGAGGGAGAGAGGAGCGGGCGAGCTAGGTTTCGCGGGGCACGTGGCCAAGCGCAGCCATGGCCGTGGGATGCATGCCACGACCTCCCCTGCTTTTGTAGCGAAATATTAAAACAAAAATGTTCGAAATGCGGCATATAAATCATAGGTAATTGTGGTGGAGAAATCATCTTTTTATAAAATAGTTAGATGGACTAAATTAATTAACACGTCGTTACAATAAATAATTAAATGCCCTTTAAGTATTAAACAAATACAACATACTTATTTAAAGTGCCAAATTATTTATGTCAGAGATATAGTTAATAATATTAATTTAGCTTTAACTTTTGTATTTCATAACACTTGAATAAAAATAAAACAGAAAGAGAAAATATATAAAAACTAAAACAAAAAAAGGAAAAGAAGCACCCCCCGCGCTGGGCCAACCGGCCCAGCTAGCTAGCCAAACCGGCCTGGGCCGGCCCCCTCACTCCCCTTATCCCCTCACCCACCGAACCCTAACCCTCGATCCATCCCACGATTCCCACTCCCCCCCACGTCTCCCTCGACTCCCTCCCGTGCGCCGCCACACACACGCGCGTGCGCGTGCATCACAGAGCGCTATGCTCGATCCCCTTCTCTCCCTCCCTCGCTTTCCCTCGTCCACTCCCACACCTGCACGCACATATCGCGCCAGGGAGAGGAGCTCCTCGCGCCATCCTCTGCTCGGCGGAGGGCCATGGCGCTGCCGCCTCCCCTGCTTGGCCTCCTCCAGCAGCGTTGGAGCAAACCCCCTCCCCATCGTCGTCCATGCTGGCACCTGAGCCTGGCGCCTCGTTGCCCTCCGACCGTGCCTCGCCGCCAACCAGAGCTACCTCGCGGCTTTGATGCCCCGACGCTGCCGAACCTCGCTGTCGCCCGAAGCCGCCTCGCCGGACCGCTTCATCGCCGAATCTCCTTCCCCACCGTCGCTCGTCCCCATCCTCCTCCTCGTCGGACGCCATCGAGCCACGCTGCCCCCTTCCCTGCATCGAATGTGAGCACCGCCCCGTGCTCCCTCTCCCCCCCTGTGCTGAACGCGCCACGCTCACCGTGGCCCTACCCGGTGCCTTGTCTCGCGCACGCCCGTAGCCGCAGCTGCTTGCTGCTCCCCTGCCCGCTGCTTGCACTGCTTCTGTAGCTAGCGCCGCGCCGCGTCACTCCTAGGTGCTGCGGCTGCTTCCCGCGGCTCCTCACTACTGCTGCTGCCGCCGCCCTAGCTGCGCCCTATCCCACACCCGCGTGCCCAGACCGCCCGCCGCCGGCCGCACCCGGCGCTGCTTGTCACGCCTGCCGCTGTCGGCTTCTGCCTCATGCCGCCGGTGCCCCTGCTCGTGCGAGACAGATGGGCTGGCCCCTGTTGGATTAGGGACTAATCCCCTAAATGCTAACCCCCTCCTAAAAGTAGTCTATGACATCAGGCCCCACCTCTAAATCAAAAAAATAATGATAGATAAAAATATTAATTAATTAATTAATTAACTTAATTAATCTTGTATTGGATTAACCTAATCATTTAGTTAATTATTTAATCATGTTTAATTAACCTGAGACTATGACGAATAGGCCCCACGTGCCAGGGTTGACCTAGTCAACCTGTAGACCTGCTGACATCATGCTGATGTCACGCTGACCCAATAATTACCTTTTCTAATTAATTAAAATCTGTTAATTCCAAAATTGATTAAAGCTTTTAAAATTAATATAAAATAATTCGTAACTCCGATCGAAAAATTTTGTACATGAAAGTTGCTCACAACGACGAGACGAATCCGGATACGCAGCCCGTTCGTCCGCCACGCATCCCTAGCATAGCGAACACGCAACTTTCCCCCTCCAATTCATCTGTCCGAAAACGCGAAACACTGGGGTTATTTTCCCGGATGTTTCCCCCTTTCGCCGGTACCACGTACTGCTGCGTTAGGGCACACCTAGCACCGCGTATTGCCATGTTACGCTTTGTGATACTTTGATTGCTCTGTTATTTATTGTGTTCCCCCTCCACTACTTCTTTCCGATAGACCCCGAGACTGCCGGCGACCCCCAGTACGACTACGGAGTTGACGACCACTCTCTCTTGCCAGAGCAACCAGGCAAGCCCCCCCTTTGATCACCAAATATCGCCTACTCTTCTCTATACTACTTGCATTAGAGTAGTGTAGCATGTTACTGCTTTCCGTTATTCCTATCCTGATGCATAGCCTGTCCTTGTTACTACTGTTGTTACCATTACCTGCTATCCTACTGCTTAGTATAGGATGCTAGTGTTCCATCAGTGGCCCTACACTCTTGTCCGTCTGCCATGCTATACTACTGGGCCGTGATCACTTCGGGAGGTGATCACGGGCATATACTATATACTTTACACAGTTACATTACCTGTGGTACTGTTCGGAGTTGGGGCTGAAGGGGCAGGTGGCTCCATCCCGGTAGAGGTGGGCCTGGGTTCCCAACGGCCCCCGACTGTTACTTTGAGGTGGAGCGACAGGGCAGGTTGAGACCACCTAGGAGAGAGGTGGGCCTGGCCCTGGTCGGCGTTCGCAGATACTTAACACGTTTAACGAGATCTTGATTTTTGATCTGAGTCTGGCTACTGGCCTATACGCACTAACCATCTATGCGGGGACAGTTATGGGCACTCGACGTCGTGGTATCAGCCGAAGCCTTCGTGACGTCAGCGACGGAGCGGCGCGCGCTGGATTGGACTGGAACGCCTACTAGGCTAGGTCTTCTTCCGGCCACCACGCAACGTGCAGGTGTGCTAAGGGCGATGGGCCCAGACCCCTGGGCGCTTAGGTTTAGACCGGCGTGTTGATCTCTCTGTTGGTCTAGGTGGGGCTGCGACGTGTTGATCTTCCGAGGCCGGGCATGACCCAGAAATGTGTGTCCGGCCAAATGGGATCGAGCGTGTTGGGTTATGTGGTGCACCCCTGCAGGGAAGTTAATCTATTCGAATAGCCGTGATCTTCGGTAACAGGACGACTTGGAGTTGTACCTTGACCTTATGACAACTAGAACCGGATACTTAATAAAACACACCCTTCCAAGTGCCAGATACAACCGGTGATCGCTCTCTCACAGGGCGACGAGGGGAGGATCATCGGTTAGGATTATACTACGTGATGATACTTGGAGGACTTCAGTCTACTCTCTTCTACATGCTGCAAGACGGAGGCTGCCAGAAGCGTAGTCTTCGAAAGGACTAGCTATCCCCCTCTTATTATGGCATTCTGCAGTTCAGTCCACATATGATAGTCTTATTCCAGTTGATACCAATGCATACATATGTAGTGTAGCTCCTTGCTTGCAAGTACTTTGGATGAGTACTCACGGTTGCTTTCTCCCTCTTTTCCCCCTATCCCTTCTACCTGGTTGTCGCAACCAGATGTTGGAGCCCAGGAGCCAGACGCCACCTTCGACGATGACTCCTACTACACTGGAGGTGCCTACTACTATGTGCTGCCCGCTGACGACGACCAGGAATAGTTTAGGAGGATCCCAGGCAGGAGGCCTGTGCCTCTTTCGATCTGTATCCCAGTTTGTGCTAGCCTTCTTAAGGCAAACTTGTTTAACTTATGTCTGTACTCAGATATTGTTGCTTCCGCTGACTCGTCTATGATCGAGCTCTTGTATTCGAGCCTTCGAGGCCCCTGGCTTGTAATATGATGCTTGTATGACTTATTTTATTTGTAGAGTTGTGTTGTGATATCTTTCCGTGAGTCCCTGATCTTGATCATACACGTTTACGTGTATGATTAGTGTACGGTCAAACCGGGGGTGCCACGTTGGGGATGACCCCGGTTGGGCTGGGTCTCCCCTGTGCACTAGAGGCCCCTCCTACAGTGTTTTTTTTTCTTTTTGTTTATTATTTTTTGTTCGTTTTTTTATCTAATTCACCTAGCAGATGAATTTAGTTGATCATGAAATTTTGCACAAAAATACAAAGCAACATGTTTAGGCTACACACAAAGTTTCATGTCAATTGGATATAATCAAATTTATGTTTGAATTTAAATGAGTTTATTTAAATGTTGTTGGTCCACTCTAAATATTGTTAGGAGCATTTTGGGAATTCAAAAGATGTTGGTCTCCACATGGTAAATACCTAGGGATTATTTGTAATAATACCAACCTTTTTGTCTGACTATTTGAAGAAATAATATTTTGACTTGTGATTTCAATTTGAATTTGATTTGGGACAAGTGGCACTTATGCTTGCAAAATATTATGACTTGGCATGATTAGAGGGGAGATCAATGTAGCTCAGTTACACGGGTGTTACAATTTTCTAACATGCCTTTATATTTTTTCTGTTCTTGAATGTAAGCAAATTTTTACATTTTCATGAAATTTTGAAATAAGTTTTAAAAATTTAACTTTTCTCATCATGTATGTTTAAAATTATTCATCGTTATATAAAAGCATTCACCGTGTATCAAAAAGAGTTACACATGTATTTTTGGAAAATCTTATAGTGTATTTAGAAAATTTTCAACATGTACTCAAAATTGTTTGTCATGCATTCAGAAAATGGCCAACATGTATTTAAAAAGATGTTCAACTTGTTTTCAAAGTAAAGTTCACCGCATATTTAAAAATATTCATTGTGGATTTAAAAAAATCTGCATCATTTGTTTAAGTTAATTATGTATTAAATAATTAAAATTCTTTGACTTTCCTCATGTATTTTCAAATGTTCAAGGCATATTTAGGAAACATTTAGCACGTATTAGAGAATGTTTAAAGTTTTTGTTTCTTTTGTCGTGTGTTTAGAAATGTTCATAATGTATGCGAAAAAATTGAACATGTATTTGACATTTCTAAAATTTCAATGTGTATTTAGATAATGTTTGACGTGCAGTTAAAAAATGTCCAATATGTATTTCATTTATTTGTAAAAATGACCAATGTCTATTTGAAAAGTATTTGGTGTGCATTTTAAAAATATTAAATTATATGTGAAGAATGTGTGTTGTGCTTTTAAAAATAAACAAAAAAGAAAAAGAAAAGAAACGAAAAAATGGAAATGTTCTGTGTATGTTTTTGTTGCCATGTGGCGCTGTTTTATGCTCATATATAGTTGACTAGCAAAATCGCTCCGGATACCACGACACACCAGAGCCTCGAACATGTGTGAGCTTAGTTATATAATAGATAGATTTGTGTGCTATAAACAGGGCATATAGAATTAGAGATACTTAGGAAATAACCAGATCTTCACTTCTCGCTTGGAACATTCGGGGTTACATAAGTCCGATGAGCCCACATTCACGGTTCAGGTCCCCGGTTATATGCACAATGTACTAAACAAAATTTCCTACTCGAAGTCTTCAACGCCTGTTAACATGCATTTTGTTAACTGGTGCTAAAGGAGCTCATACCTGGGCCTGCCCATCTATGGGTGCAATGGGACCCTTCTTGTTTGGTTTTTTCTTTGTTTTTCTATTTCTTTTTCTTTTTTGTATTCTTTTCCTTTCCTTACTTTTTCTTCTTCTTCAAAATACACAAACTTTTTTGAATTTCCTAACCTTTTTATTTTAATTGGATGAACTTTTTTACAAAATCCATGAACTTTTCTTAATTCATGAAATGTTTTCAAAATTGATGTACTTTCTATTCAAACTTGTGTTTTACTTGAAAAAATCTTTGAACTTTTCTCGAACCTGTGAAGTTTTTAGAAAAACTGATGATTTTTTCAACTTGAAGGAAGTTCTTCAAGATCGATGAACTTTTTTAAAAATTGTTGTTCTTTAAAAAGATTGATGAACTTTTGGAATTTAATGAACTTTTATCAAAATTGGTGAATATTTTTCAAATTCATGAAGTTTTTAAAAAAAATCATGAACTATTTTCGAAATCCACGAACATTTTTCAATGCACGAGCTTTTTTGACATGTTTTAGAAGTTTTTATAACTACCAAACGTTCCGATTTTAGCAATAGGCAAGAACGATCCTTACTTCACTCTAATTAAATACATGCATGCATTAAAATGACTAATTTTCCTTTCACATGCACTCCTCCCTCTAATTACATGCATATATGCACTAAAGGACAAACAGCTGATGTCATGCTAGATTCTTTCTTTTTTCAAACATCAAAATGATTTGTAGCTCAAACTGTCCCTGCGATTGGAAAACCGTCTTCTCCAAAAAAATCGTCTCGACGAGATCTTTGAAATTAGATCCCATGTTGATATGTTCTGATGACTTTTTTTCGGACCAAAAGTTACCATATCTGGGGTACGTAAGTTATCACGTCTATCATATGTAAGTTATCGTGTCATTTATAAAAAAAATCGGGGTATGTTTTCAACAAACTTTTATCCCAAGGTCAAAAGGTGATTATGATGTTTGCAGTGAGTTATCAGCTTTGTTGTGTATATTATCATATTGCATGAAAGTTATTGGGATATGTTTTTCAACAATTTTCATTCCTTCGGTCAAAAAACAACCGCGATATTTGTATATGAGTTATCAGCTCACATGTGTGTGTATATCATATTTTTTACACATGATTTACTGGGAGGTATTCTTTAACAACATTTATCCCTGATAAAAAGTTTGTCATGTCTAGATTAAATAAGTTATCAGCTCTATTGTATGTATATTACCATGTTATTTGCACACAAGTTATCAGGGTATGTTTTCAACAAATTTTTATCCCATGGTCAAAAAGTTATCGTGGGGTCTGTAGTGAGTTATCAACTTTATTGTGTGTATAATACCATGTTATTTGCACACAAAGTACCGAGGAATATATTTTTCAACAAACACCCCCCCCCCCCCCCGCCGCGGTTATTTGCACACAAATATCGTGTTATTTGCACACAACTTTTTTCCTTCAGGTCAAAAGTTGCCGTGGTATTTGTGCCTAAGTTATCAGGGTTGCCATGCAGAAAATACCGTGTTGTTTACACATAAATCATCAAGGAGATGTTTCAATAATTTTTCACCCCTGGTTGAAGTTACCATGACATTTATACGCAAGTTATCGGGTCCCGGTGCAGAAATTACGATGCCATTTGCACATAAGTTACTGGGGTATGTTTCAACCCAAAAAAAATCCCTAATGTGAAGTTACCATGATATTTACAACAAGACTACATGGGCAAGATATACAACCCGTTGGTATATATAAGAGACTACAAGACAACTTGACAAATCCAAAAATTCACAAGAAAAATGCTTTTCTGGCTCATATGAAAGTGGAAAAAAGTTAATTGTCATATTTCTACTTATTGGACAATAATCAAGGCAGGGTAAGTTGGTTAGTACACTGCTACTTCATCGTAGGGGTCGTGGGTTTGAGTCCCACTTTAGACGATTATTTTTTCTTTTATCAACGTCTGAAAAATAAATCCCGATCTGGACGTGAGCTGGGCTGGCGTACGGGGTTGTGAGATCGATCGTTCGGATCTATTGGAAAGATATACGAATGTTCGGAAGTTTAAAATTTCATAAAGCAATTTAGGTGAGGTGTTAATGGGACTCTACTAAATTCCCTAACGACCCAGGTTCAAATTTTAGGTGCCGCACACTCACATCAGATTTTCATTTTTTTTTCTGACAGAAATAGGTGGCACGGTACAAAAGGCATCTAACAATTTTTTAATCACCTGAGTGCACTAGCTAAGGTGGTTACTTGAGAGAGAGCCCATCCTATAGGTGGGAGGTTCGATTCTCATCGGCACTCTTGATCCAGTTGAGGTCGAGGGAGAGTTCCATCAGCACGACGGCGTGATGACGGTGATGATGAAGTTATCGATGCAGGGCTTCGCCTAAGCACTACAATGATATGATCGAGGTGTGTAACTGTGGAAGGGGACACCGCACACAGCTAAAAGATCAACTTGTGTGTCTATGGGGTGTCCCCCTAGCCACGTATATAAAGGATGGGAGGGAAGAGGTGGCCGGCCCTAAGGGGGCGCGCCAGGTGTGGGGAATCCTACTAGGCTCCTGTACTATAAGGTCGTGTGGGTTTATTGGGTTCGCCTAGCACTCTAATGTGTGCGATGCTCATCAAGGTTGAATAGTCAAGGCATTTTGTCTTCCTTTTTTTCTCCTCATATTTTTTCGGAAAACAAATTGATGGATTTTTTACAAAGCTAAATATTTTCAAAACATATAAAAATATATAACATATTTAAAATAATATTTTGCGTGTATTCAAAACATGTTCTTTGTGAAATTATTGTACTATGTGTGTTAAAATGTTCACCGTATATTTTAAAGATGTTCAGTGTGTACGGGGAAATTATTCATTGTATAGTAAAAAGTTATATAGAAAATTATAAAAAGAAAAAGGTGCAGAAAAACTATAATCGAAATAGAAAGAATGAATGAAAAATGAGACAAAGAAAAACTAAAAGTATAAAAACACAACAGAAAACAAATGGCCCATTTGTCTAGATAGCGTAGGTACTACACCATCTGGTTTTTGGAAACCGGCTTTTTGTTTCTTTTAGTTTTTAAATATTTTTCTTTCTCTTTTCTCTTTTACTGTGTTTTCTATTTTTTTCATTTTTTGATTTTTGTTCCATTTTCTCAAATTATTTTTGTACTTTATGAAAAATGTTTGGAAATATGAAAATTTTGATAGAAATATTAACGTTTTTAAATTTACTTAATAAATCTAAAAAATGTTTATCTCTCCGATCCTAAATAAGGTTGTGCTTTTAGTTCAAAATTGAACTAAAACGATGACACTTATATCGGAACAGAGGGAGTAGCATTTTCAATATTTGTTTTGGTATTTTCGAAAAAATTGAAATGTGTTCAAAATTTGGAATGTGTTCATGCTTCATTCAATGGTCAGTCTTTTCTTCGAAAAAAAATTAGCGGTCAAAATTTTGAAAATATCCAGATCTGCACCATGCTTGGTTCTTAGTGTTTTTGAGTCTCTTAATAATTTGTCGAAGGGCCATAGGCCGATCTTTTATTAGAAAGAACAGGAAGAGTACAGCAAGCTAGGCAGTCTAGGCGATCTAGAACTGTCAGCCGTCAGAGTTTAACTCTAAATAAACACTGAAGAAATAAAGGCGAAGCTTGGCCACCAGAGGCAAGCACAACACAGCAAAGAAGAAGAAAAACAAGTCAGCAGAGATCGTCTCTTAATAATTTGGAACGCTCACTCGCTCAACCGGGAGCACCACGTCATCTATAGCGCGAGATCCTGGGTTTTATTCTTCAGGGTGCGAGTGTTTTTCGAGCGGTAGAGTACCAGTTCGCTGTCGGTCGCCAAGTTTATGGGCTGGCCCAGTTGTTGATCCTTCTGGCACACTGTGGGCGTGTCGCACAGGGCGAGCGCCCGAGTGACACGTTGGGCCCGCACATTTGTGTAGATAGCGTAGGTACTACTCCATCCGTTTTGGGGAAGCGTCCTTTTGTTTCTTTCGGGGGTTTTAGTTTTCTTTTTTACCATGTTTTCTATTTCTTTTAATTTTTAACTTTTTTTTCAATTTTTTCTTTTCCTTTTCCAGTTTATTTTTTCAAACTTACTTTTTTTTCAAGAATGTTCATGCTTTGTTTTCAAATTTTGAAAACATATTTGTATTTTAAAATTTTGTTCATAAATCTAAAAAAGGTTAGCACTTTTCATTTATTGTCTGAGAATCGTAAAAAAATATTCAAGATGTTTTTGTGCAGGCGTTTCAAAAAAAATACCAGGAGGCCACTAGACAAAAAAGTAAATGCACTGCCTGGTGGAAGGATGGGGCGAGACTATTCCAAACAATAGAGCTCAACATTTACAAATTGGAGTATTTACTTCATTGACACTAGAATGCTACATTTTCATATTTATAAGTATATATAATATGGCTGACCAAATCCAGAAGAATAACGCACAACCAAGAAAATTGGCATACTTCTTTAACTAATGTGCAAAACATGTTGTCCAATTTCACGACATTTTAAAATAACTTTGCATTTAAAAAGTTGTTCAGAAATATAAAATAATGTTTGTGTTTTCACAAAAAGCAGGTTCCCATTTAAAAAACTATTTGCAAATTTCAAAAATGTTTGTGTTTTCAATGTTTTGGGACAATTCCAAAAATGTGTTTCATAAAATTGTTTATGGTTCTTGGAAAATGTTCTCTTTTAAAAAAATGTTTAAATTATTTTTATATTTGTTCAAAGAATGTAATAGTATTTGTGTTCCATAAAACAGTCGCATTATTCTTCAGAAAATGTCGATCTTCTAAAATTTAGACAATATTTGGATCTGCGTTGTGGGTAGGTCTTAATGTGTTTGCACTACTATATAATTAGGAATGATCGCTAGCTCAACCGGTAGTACCATGTTAGTAGCGGGAGATTCTGGGTTCGATTTGTTCGCTGTTGGTCGCTAGCTTCATGGCCGGCCTAATTGTAGATCTCCCCGTGTGTGCAGGCAACAATCTGCTGCAGAGAGCGACTGACAGGGACATTTCCTATTCGGCGCCTATTACCGTGTAAATGTCAAACCCATGCACACCCAGTATCACACCACAGTAAAGAGCGTCGGGCCGGTGCATGTTGTCTTTTTTCCCCTGGTTAAGCCTTTTCTCTAGAAAAAGGTGTAACATCCCCAGTATCACACCACAGTAATCCCTTATGATCACGCAAAGTCATTATCCTTTGCATTGATTAATCACAGTAGTTAAACATCTCATTTCACAATTCTTCTGTGAACTCAATTCAAATTCAAAGTGAAATTTGAAGTTGCACAAAAGATGCTGGAAAAATGTTCGCCATCTAGAAAATATTCCAAAACAACTTGTTGTTAAGGAAAACAACATCACCATCAAGTCAAAGTGGGACAAAGCATTTAAATCAGTGCGAAAACAACACTATAAATGCCTAAATTCATTTATGAAAAATGCCAAAGGATTCCAAAATTTCCCTAACTTTCTGTGGCAATGTGAAATATGCCATAGTATTTATGTGACCAAGTTTCACATTTTTACTAAGTCGTTTGATGGCTCAAATTATTGCAAAACTATCTCTGGAAATAAAAGAGATAAATAGAAAAAAGGCCTAGACTACTGTTGGGGAATGGGCCTAAGTACACAGTGCACTTGGCCCAACCCAACCTGGGCTTCTCCCACCTCGCTACAGGAGGCAGGGGCCATGGCGTGGCACGCATCCACCCCCCTCAGGGCCGTTGCAATCGCCGTGTCGGGCATCCCGCGGTCCTCTGGGTGGATAAGAGCGTCGCAGCGACCCCCTCCGAACCCTAGCCCCAGTTTTCCCCCTCCTCCTCGCTCACCTCCCTGATCTAGATAGGCCCCGTACGCAACCGTCGCCGCCGCCTTCGTCGGTTCCTCGCCACCGCGCTCGTCCCCAACGTCATCGCCGTTGCCGCGGCCGTCGGCCACCACGCACGTCTAAGCCATGACGCAGCTCCTCGCCGTCGTCCTCTACGCACCCTGGTGCCATTCGCAGGAGCTCGGAGGCGCTGGATCGCCGTCACGCCGCCGTCTTCCTCCTCGGGACACCGGAGCTCCACTACCGCCGTTCGTCTGCCCCAGGCCTCCCCCGAGCCCGCTCTACTCCTCCATAGGCTCCCTGTGAGCACTTCCCTCTCCCCCGTACCCCCCTGCCGTTTCCCGTGCCGTAGGCTCGTTTTCGCTGGTTGGCAGTTGCCGCGCCGTAGACAGTCGTTATTGCCGTCGCCTCCGGCCACCCTAGGCTGTGCCGCCACCACCAGCGTGCTCCCGCTCCGCACGCATGCGCTCGCGCGCCCGACCGTCCCCTGTCGCGCACGCCCCGCTCCCAGCAGCCATCCCACGCCACTCCTCCCCTGACCTCACCACGGCCCCGACTGGCCGCGCCCGTCGTTGCGCCGCCGCCGCAGCCTCCCCTGCTACCTCCGCCGCACCTCGCGCCCCCCGAGCCCCGCTGCAGCTTCGCCTGCACCTGCCGCCGAGCCCGCCACCGTCACTACTGCTCCGCCGCCGCCCCGCGCGCCCGCGGCTCCGGTCCCCTCCGCCCCTCCTTGGCCGCTCGCCTCGCGCCCTCCTGCTCCCCGCGCCCCGTCTCGCCTCCTATGTCGCCCGCCGGCGCCACGCCACCGCCGGCGACCGCCCTCGCCAGCCACCTCGCCGCGCGGCTCCGGCCCGTAGCCGTGGCTGTTTCTTTCCCGGCGGCCTCGTGCGCACATGCGGGCGCCCGTGCCCGTTCGCCCTATTAACCGCCCAGGTCGGCCTGGGCCACCGACTAGTGGGGCATGCCCCTGTAAAAAAAGGATTTAAATAAAATAAATTAATGAAATTAATTAATTAGGTAATTAATTAATTTAATTAACTAGGATTAATTAGCCTAATCATTGGATTAATTGAAACTGGAATTAATTAGCCAGTCCTAGTCAATGACAGGAGGGCCCCAGCCCCTGTTGACCAGTCAAAGTTTGACTGGTCAACTGGGACCCCCTGGGCCCACATGTCACCCTATGGTACACTTCTATGTACATAGATCCGGGTGCACTTAGCCTTTTACTATTTGGATAAATCGATTTAATAATTTCAGAATATTGCTAAAACTTTGAAAATTAATAGAAATTAAACCGTAGCTCAGATGGGAAAACTTTGTACATGAAAGTTGCTCAGAACGACGAGAAGAATTCGGATACGCAACTCGTTTGTCCGCCACACGTCCATAGTATAGCAAACCTGCAACCGCCCCCCTCCGTTTCATCTGTCTGAAAATTCCTAACTCCGGGAAAACTTTCCCGGATGTTTCCCCCCTTCGCCAGTATCGCCTAGTACCGCGTTAGCTCACCCCTGGCACCGCGTTTTGCCTTGTTTTATTTTGTGATGCTTGTTTGCCCCGTATTTACTGTTTCTCCCCCCTCTTCTTCTCCAGTAGACCCCGAGACCGACGTTGATGCGACTGAGTACGACTACATCCCCGACGACCACTCCTTACCAGAGCAACCAGGCAAGCAAACCCCCTTTGAGCATTCCGATATCGCCCATTTCTTTTCCTCTCATGCTTGCATTAGAACTGCTACTGCTTTCTGTATGATCCTACTCTGATGCATAGTCTGTTGTTGTTACCTGTTTTCATACCTTATCTGCTTATCCTAAACTGCTTAGTATAGGTTGGTTAGTGATACATCAGTGACCCCCACCTTGTCCCTGTTGCCCCTGCTTCATCATCGAAGACCCGATCAACGGGATCGAAGACCAGGCCCCGACACCGCACATCACTTTCCTCTTAGTTGCTCGACACTACTGGGTTACTATCGAGTGCCGAGGGTGAGACCTCTTCAGCACTTCTGTTGTTAACCTGTAGTGTAGCTATTCGGTCGTGGTCATCGAGGGTGATTTCCTCCTTAATCACTTCCGATACGGCTCTGTCGTGCAACCCCTCAAGTGTGAACCTCGAGGGTGGATCCTCTTACGTTCACCTTGATGATTACATCGAGTGGAATTCACCGGGGGTGAATCCTCGGGCTTTCCCCTTGATGTTTGGACACACGGATACTTGGACTTTACCCCTGTTACTTGGAAAGACGGGTCGACCCTAAGCGGTACCCGCGTGAGCTTAATTGCGAGTGATGTGGAGACGGGTTGACCTGGAAGGTGCCCGCGAGATACTTACGAGACATGGCCGGACATTCTTAGCCCTTGCCGCAAGTACTCGAGACGGGGCGACGGGGTCACATCGATCGTGAGTCTCTGCTCGTTACCGCACGTTCCTAATCCACTACGATTCGGATATTTGATCTGAGGGGCCTCTGGCCTGATAGCACTAACCATCACGTGGGCATAGTATGGGCGTTCTGCGTCGTATACATCAGCCGAAGCTTAATAGATGTCAGCGACTAAGCGGCGCGCGCCGGGTTGGACTGGAAAGCACCTACCTTGTTGAAGGAGGTAGCTAGGTCTGCTCACCGGCCGCGTACGCAACATGCAGGAGTTTCCTGGGAGATGGCCCATGACCCCTGGGGGCATAGGTTTAGTCCGGCGTGCTGGCCTCTCTATTAAGCCTAGGTCGGGTTGCGGCGTATTGTTTGGCCGAGGCCGTGCATGACCCAGGAAAGTGTGTCCGGCCGGAGTTAATCGAGCGTGGTGGGTAAGTTGGTGCACCCCTGCAGGGAAGATAACATCTATCGATAGCCTGTCCTACGGTAACGGACACTTGGAGTTGTATCCCGATCGATACAACTAGAACTGGATACTTGTGATGAGAAATGAACGGATGGTGATGAGAATTGGATTGTGATGATAACTGGATAGTATGGCTCTGGGATTGCTTTCTCGCAGGGAGTCGAGAAAGGATCTCTGGCCGAGGTTGATAACACTACTGCTACTTTACTTTATGCTACGCTACTCCCTCCTATTGCTGCAAGATGGTGGTTTCCAGAAGATGCTAGTCTTCGATAGGCTAGGCTTTCCCCTTCCCTTCTGGCATTCTGCAGTTTAGTCCACAGATACAACCCACCCCTTTGATACAAATGCATACTTAGTTTAGATCTGATGTAAGTCTTGCGAGTACTTTGGATGAGTACTCACGATTGCTTTGCTACTTCTTTTTCCCCATACCCGATTGTTGCGACCAGATGACGGATCCCAGGAGCCAGACGACGCCACTGATGGCTACTACTACCCGGAGGATGCCTACTACTACGTGGAGGCCGCCGATGACCAGGAGTAGTTAGGAGGCTCCCAGGCAGGAGGCCTTGCCTTTTCGATCGTTGTTGCTTTTGTGCTAGCTTTTTTAAGGCAATCTTGTTTAACTCATCTCTGTACTCAGATATTGTTGCTTCCGTTGACTCTTGTGTTTTCGAGCTTATGTATTCGAGCCTCGAGGCCCCTGACTTGTAATATAAAGCCTGTATTATTTTAATTTATGTCTAGAGTTGTATTGTGATATCTTCTGTGAGTCCTTGATCTTGATCGTACACATTTGCGTGTATGATTAGTGTACGATTAAATCGGAGGCGTCACAAAATGTGCGCTATACGAGATTCGAAGCCACGGCGTGCTCGTCCTATGTAAGATACACTAACCAACTAGGTCTGCTCATGTGCATGAAATACTTACATTATTTATCTCTTTTTGTTTCAATACATTTCGTTGTCCGCCGGATGTTTTTATACCGTTTTTTCTTTACTTCCTTTATTTATTTTTCTTTTCCTTTTCAAATTCGTGAAACTTCTTTCAAATTTACAAATATTTTTCCAAAATATATTAACTTTTATTTAAAAATTGATGATCATTTCCAAATTTTGCGAATAATTTTTTTCAGAATCGATGATTTTTTTTCAAATTCAAAGTTTTTTTAGTTTTGTGAATTTTTTTCCAAATTGATTAAATTTCTGTCAATATCAACGAACTTTTTTCTAAATACGTGAACTTTTTGAAAAATTTGCTATTTTTTGCAAATATGTGAATACTTTTTAATAACTTTTTCTTTTTTGAAATCCATAAAATTGTCTGACATCAGGCAGCTGAAAGCAAATTAGCGAAGGAGCAGTAACAGGCCGAGGCCCAAACCGTCGGCAGTGTCCACCAAGGAGACTTCCTGGTGCCGAACAAAAGTTCCCGTATGTATGTAGGCCGTTTGTCTTAGGGTTTGTTCTCGGTTTTTCTGGTGCCGGTTGTCAGATAGTTTTTTGCATTAAATAAAACAGATTGAAAATTTTTCAAAGATTTGAAATAGGTTTGTGAATTTGCACAAAAAGTACATGGATTTGAAAAAATATCATCGATTTGAAAAAAAATCATCATTTCTTAAAAGTTATTCATACCTAAATGAAAGTTCGTCGAATTTGAGAAAAGCTCATCGATTTGAAAAAAAAAGTTCATTGATTCTTAAAATAAGTGCATGAATTTTGGGAAAATATTCATAAACATTGAAAAAGGTTTCACGCATTCGAAAAATCAAAGAAAAAAGGAAGAAAAGAAGTAAAGAAAACAATAGTTTAGAAACATCCAGCGAACCGGGAAATGAGCTGAAACAAAAGGATCTTATGTAGGACGAGCAGGTCGTGTGTTCGAATCTCCTATAACACACCATTCATGCAGAGAAACAACTTAACAAGGAAAAAATGGCAACATGGGCCAGCCCATCGCTGGTGGGGGCGAGAGCCGGTTTGCCTTTTAGACGTTAACGGATGCAAGAGGCGCCGAATAGGGCATGCCCATACATACGGGTGATAGAGAAAGTGAATTAGCGAAGGAGCAGTAATGGCCGAGGCCCAAAATCGTAGGCAGTGTGCGCGAGGGAGAGACTTCCTGGCACAACAGGCGCCGAACAGAAGCTCCCATATGTACGTATGTCATTCGTATCAGGCTTTTTTCCTCGGTTTTTCTGTTGCCTACTATCACACAGTCTTATGGATTTTAAAAAAAAGAAAATAATGGATTAGAAAAATGTTCATGGATTTCAAAAAAGTTCATAAATTTGCAAAAAAACATCAATTTTTAAAAAAATCATGAATTATAAAAAGTTCATCCATTTTTAAAAACAAATCAAATTTGGAAAAAGTTCAGAATTTAAAGAAAACTTCATCCAATTTGAAAAAATGTTTATGATTTTAAAAAACATCAATTTTTTAAAAAAGTTTTTCAACTTTGAAAAAAGTTCATAGACTTCGGAAAAAATCGTAAAAATTGAGAAAGGATTCGCACATTCAAAAAAGAAAATAAAAAGTAAGAAAGGAAGTAAACAAAAAACCATATAAAAAGGATCCAGCGAACTAGGAAATGAACTGAAACAAAAAAGGATAAAAGATGTAAGTATTTCATGTACGTGAGCAGGCCTAGTTGGTTACTGGATCTTATATAGGACGAGCAGGTCGCATGATTTAATCCCCTATTGCGCACCTTTTTCTTCAGTGAAAAAGCTTAACAAAAAAATAAGGAAACATGGGTCGGGCCATCTCTGGATTTTTTCTAGAGATGGCCCATCGCTGGTAGGGAGGTGTGCGTCGGGAATTTTAATAGGAAAATCCTATCTGCCACATTCTGTGGCAGATTGCGAACCAACCTGTGATTGGATGGTTAGAGGAACAGTGGTATTCCTAGCCAACCAGTGTTCAAGTCCTGGTGCTCGCATTATTCCTGGATTTATTTCAGGATTTCCGGTGATGCACTTTTAGTGGGAGGAGACGTTCCCGTCGACGACTTATCGGTAAAGAACGTGCTATAGTGTCGTCCGGTTTTGGGGGTTCCGTTTGGTTTTTTCTAGTTTTCAGAACCTTCTACTCCCCATGTTACTAAATATAAGTCTTTGTAGAGATTTTACTATGAACTACATACAGAGCAAAATAAGTGAATCTACACACTAAAATGCATCTATATACTTATGTATATGGTTCATAGTGGAATCTCTACAAAGCCTTATATTTAGGAACCGAGGGAGTAGACGGTAAGGGAAGGTTTCTGCACCAGCATTATGTATTTTTTTGTTTCTTCTTCGCTTTTTTCCTTTATTTTCTCTATCCTTTTTTAATTTTTCGTTTTTCTTCTTTCTTTTTTCTTTCATTTTTCCTTATTTATTTTCTTTGCTTCTTTTTTCTCTCTTCTTTCCTTTTTATTTTACTTTTCAACAAATATTTAGAAATTTAAGAAATGTTTCTGTTTTTAAAATTTTGTTCACAAATTTAAATAAATGTTCAGAAGTTCAAATGTTGTTTGCTTCATTTAAAAAAATGTTCAAATATTCTAAAACGTTTATAATTTCCAAATATTTTAAAATATATTTTTATGTATAAAAAATAGTTCGGATTTTAACATTAGGTCTAAGTTTTTCAAATTGTTCTTGATTTGAATTATTTGTTCTGTAAATTCAAATTGTTATTCAATATTTTGTTCCCATCTTCAAATTTTGATCTTGATTTGACTTTCATTTTTTCCCAAAACTGGAAAATGTTCAAGTTTTCAAAAAATGTTCAGAATTTTAAGTATTTTTTGTTCTCGATTTGAAATTTTTTCCCTCTAAATTCAAATTTTTGTGGGATTTTTGAATATTTGTTCCCATGTTCAAATTTTGTTCTAGATTTAATTTTTTTTTGTTCTCTAAATTAGAAAAATGATCACATTTATCTAAAAATGGTCAAGATTTTCAATTTTTTGTTCACATGTGTCGTATTTTGTTGAAAATTAGAAAATATTCAGAATTATTCAAAATTTCATCGTGTTTTGTCAAAATTGGTCGTAAGTTAGATTTTTTTTCTCTAGTTTTTGAAAATTTGTTCACCATTTTTCAGATGTTAAAGTTCGCGACCGTACATGTGTGTTTTAGCATCGCGTTGTACTTTGTTTAGTAGAACTTGATTGACAAGTTGGCTCGTAGGTCACCCGCATGAGTTTGCGGTCGCAGGATCGAAACCCGCCACCTTTCTTTTTCTCATGTTCGTCATATTTCCTCCAAGCGTCCGTGGGACGGCCCAGTTTGTGCGCCGCCTTCTGCATCAGGTTCCTACATGACGCAGAATGCACACACGATTTTGAACAAGCACGAACGATGGTTTGCACCGCCATCGCTAGGAACTTTTTGACCCCCTCGCCTCCGGCTGCCATCTTGGCACCTAGAGATGGGGGACCTCGCATCGTCAGAGTACTACGATCTTCACCATCATCTAGTGATTATCGTATTTTGTGAGAATAAATTTACTCTTGTTCTTTTGGCGATGCCATGAGATTAGAGAATTTTTTGTCCTCGCAGACCTGATTATTCGGATCTGATAAGTTTAGATTGGTGTGTCAAACATTTCATGTTGGTTTGATTCTTTGCGAAGTTGAAGTGTTTCATCGACATCATGGTGAAGATTTTGTGATCCGACGTCCCGCACTTCTAGGGGATCATCCCCGGCCCAAGTACGTTCACCGATCAAGGCTTCCCATCTTTTTGGATGGGCGACTCAAGGTGCTTTCAAAAATCATTATTGGTAATGTTCGTGCGAGTGAAAGAGTGACAACATCGTTGCTCCAATCCAATTACAACCCTTTTATCAAAGTTTTTGGAGTATTTCTTCTAACAGGGCTTGGTGCAGCGAAGAAGTTGTTTCCAAGAGATTTCATTGTAATTCTTAGTGATAGGAGTTACTTTCTATTTTCTTGGATTTTAAATCCGAATCAGTGTACCTGTAATTGTTACGAGTATGAATAAAATTGCAGTTTTTTTAAAAAAAAGACATAACGCAGAATGCGCCCTATAAGAGGTGTCATTTTAATACATACTAGAAGGGTTGGTCGCGCTTTGCTGCACCGTTGATGTTGTTAAATTTTCATAATTTTATTACTCCATCTATTTCAAAATATAAGGTGTATTAGTTTTTTGAAAAGTCAAACCTCTTTAAGTTTTACCACATTTGTGTAGAAATATATCAATATCCATAATATCAAATCGGATTTTTAGATTAATCATGAAACGATTCATATTTTATTTATTCAGTATTGTGAAAGTCAATATTTTTGACTCTAAACTTCGTCAAAGTTAAAGGAATTGGACTTTTTAATAAAGAATACACTTTATATTTTGAAACACAGTAATATTTGGTTTGGTTAGTGGGGAAGATGATGGACTATATTTTCTTTTTTATTCATATAATGCGGTGTTTTGATGGGACTTTCGTGGTGTGATTTTGTATTGTCTGCTAATCAAGTTGTACTTATGTGGGATTTTATTTGCGTCAATGGCTGCATACTATATTGGTGCTACCGTATCACATGTTGACACTTTGTTTTTTTAGGTGATGAGAGGGTGCGCGGGATTGGTATGGTTTTATAGGACGGTTGCCTCCGATTGATTTGAAAAATTATTAACCCAATCAAAATCATGAATCAAATTCAATACTCCCTCCATTTTTATATACAAGGCAACAAACCCAAATTATAGGTATTAAGGTAAAATTTAATGCATACTTTACAAGCCAGCTTTTCTTTTTGTTTACTCGGATCATTAATACGCAACATGAATGCAAGGAAACTGAGTAGAGGAAGTAGCTAGTGTTATTATGACTACATGCATGCAAGTATTAAACATGTTGCTAGTACGATGAAATATCATTAATTCTTTCCTTGGTTACTGTTGGTGGCCTTGTATTGATGCAAAACGTATATTCCATAGTGGCCTTGTATAAGTAAATGTAGGGAGTATTAAATTTCTCAATGGAATGGGAGAACTCCAAAATTAGAGAGCACAGTGAATTAAATGAATTGAGTGAGAGATTGTTGATCCAGTCAAAATCGGCGACCCAATTCTATATTGGTGATCTCAATTGAATGAGAGGCCTCTAGTCCTAGAGAGGTTAGTGATATAGTAGACATATGAATTAAAAAATTGAGTGAGATATTGTTGACCCGGACAAAATCGGTGACCCAATTCAAATTGATGATCTCAGTTTGTAGATGGAGAGTTTGCAACACAATAGACGTTGTATTGATGGGGTGTTGGTGCACGTATATATAAGTACATGGTAGGCCTCAACCTCAACTATACATGACTAGGAGGTGGGCCACAACACATAATACATGCAACACAAAATATATACTCAACACCCCCCTCCCCGCAGTCGAAGCATCGCCGAAGACACAGAGACTGGACCGAAACTCCTCAAAGATGGGAGTGGACAATCCCTTAGTCATCACATCAGTAAATTGTTGCGACGTCGAAACATGGAGAACCCGAACACGACCAAGGGCAACCTGCTCGCGCACGAAGTGAATATCGAGCTCAATATGCTTTGTACGTCGATGGTGCACCGAGTTGGCGGAGCGGTAAACCGCACTGATGTTATCGCAGTAGACAAGAGTGGCCTTTTGAACGTCACAAAGCAACTCATGGAGTAGCTGACGGATCCAAGAGCACTCAGCCACGGCGTTAGCCACGGCCCGATACTCTGCCTCGGTGCTGGAGCGGGAGACCATGGGCTGCCGCTTCGATGACCAAGAGATCAATGAGAGCCCAAGGTAGATGCAATAGCCGGACATGGAGCATCAAGTGTCGGGGCAGCCAGCCCAGTCGGCATCGGATTAGGCCATGAGGTCGGTGGAGGCGGAGGCCGTCAGGGCGAGTCCCAAGGACATGGTGCCACGTATGTAACGGAGAATACACTTCATCAAGGTCCAATGGGAGTCACGTGGAGCGCGCATGTGGAGGCACACCTGTTGGACAGTGTACTGCAGGTCTGGCCGAGTCAGCGTCTGGTACTGTAACCAACGATGGAGCGATAGAACGCTGCATCAGATGCGAGAGACCCCTCCAGAGCAGAGACCTTCACCTTCATGTCAACGGGGGTGGGCGCCGGCTTGCAGTTAAGCATACCGGCATGCTCCAAAAGCTCATGGGCGTACTTCTGCTGATGTAGAAAAGAAGTCGTCAGTCCGTTGTACCACCTCGATGCCGAGGAAGTAGTGCAGAGGCCCTAAGCCCTTGAGGGCGAACTCACCACGCAAACGAGCAGTCAGCCGCTGAAGGAGGTCGGGGGCGGACGCCATGAGGATGATGTCGTCAACGTAGAGCAGCAGATATGCAGGAAATAGTAGTAGACACACTAAAGGGAAGACGAACATGCTTGCCCAAACGACAAGCCTCACAAATATGCTCGTCGAGCATACATGAGAAAGGAAAACTCCTAAGAATCTGGCGCAAAACAACGGGGTTGGGGTGGCCCAAGCGAGCATGCCAAAGGTCGACGCCGGCGGCGAGGGCGACAAGTGTGGAGGTGGAGGCGCCGGTGTGCACGGGATAAAGCTCGTCAGGGATATCACATCAGGGAAGCACCATCCGGGTATGGCCGTCCTTCACAGAAAAACCAACGCCGTCAAATTCAACAGTAAGTGGATTCTCACGAGTAAGATGGCGAATGGAAACTAAGCTAGTGACTAAGTCATGAGAGACAAGGACATTAGACATCGTAATAGGTGTGGAAATAGAAGGAAAACTAGTACTACTGACATGAGTGATAGGTAAAGAAGAACCATTGCCAATGGTGATACAAGTGGGAGTGTTAACGGGAGTAGAAGAGGATAGCTTACCGGGATGAACTGTCATGTATGAAGTAGCACTTGAGTCCATGTACCAGTTGCCTCCACCGTCGTAGTTACTCGATGACGGCGCAGAGTGATGGGCGGCCAGGAGGGCAGGGTCCCACGGTGCAGGTACCGGCGGCTGGCTTCCGTAGGGTGGCGCCTAAGAGGGCACGCCAAGGCGACATGATGACCCACAAGTATAGGGGATCAATTGTAGCTCTTTTTGATAAGTAAGAGTGTCGAACCCAACGAGGAGCAGAAGGAAATGACAAGTGGTTTTCAGCAAGGTAATGTATACAAGTGCTGAAATTGTAAATAACTAGTTTGATAGCAAGATATTTTGTAACAAGCAAGTAATGATAATAGTAACAGAAGTGCAGCAAGATAGCCCAATCCTTTTGAGGCAAAGGACAGGCCAAAACAGTCTCTTATAATAGGCAGAGCGTTCTTGAGGGTACACGGTAATTTCATCTAGTCACTTTCATCATGTTGATTCGATTCGTGTTCGCTACTTTGATAATTTGATATGTGGGTGGACCGGTGCTTAGGTGATGTTCTTACTTGAACAAACCTCCTACTTATAATTAACCCTCCCGCAAGCATCCGCAACTATGAGAAAATTATCAAGCATAAATTCTAACCATAGCATTAAAATTTTGGATCCAATCGGTCTGTCGGTGTCAAAACCGGCGGATCTCGGGTAGGGGGTCCCGAACTGTGCGTCTAGGCCGGATGGTAACAGGAGGCAGGGGACACGAAGTTTTACCCAGGTTCGGGCCCTCTCGATGGAGGTAAAACCCTACGTCCTGCTTGATTAATATTGATGGTATGGGTATTACAAGAGTTGATCTACCACGAGATCATAGAGGCTAAACCCTAGAAGCTAGCCTATGGTATGATTGTTGATGTGTATGTTGTCCTACGGACTAAAACCCTCTGGTTTATATAGACACCGGATAGGGTTAGGGTTACATAGAGTCGGTTACAATGGTAGGAGATCTGAACATCCATATCGCCAAGCTTGCCTTCCACGCCAAGGAAAGTCCCTTCCGGACACGGGACAGAGTCTTCAATCTTGTATCTTCATAGTCCAGGAGTTCGGCTGAAGGTATAGTTCGGCTATCCGAACTGAAGGAAATATGCCCTAGAGGCAATAATAAAGTTATTATTTATTTCCTTATAATCATGATAAATGTTTATTATTCATGCTAGAATTGTATTAACCGGAAACATAATACATGTGTGAATACATAGACAAACAAAGAGTCACTAGTATGCCTCTACTTGACTAGCTCGTTAATCAAAGATGGTTATGTTTCCTAACCATGAACAATGAGTTGTTATTTGATTAACGAGGTCACATCATTAGTTGAATGATCTGATTGACATGACCCATTCCATTAGCTTAGCACCCGATCGTTTAGTATGTTGCTATTGCTTTCTTCATGACTTATACATGTTCCTATAACTATGAGATTATGCAACTCCCGTTTACCGGAGGAACACTTTGGGTACTACCAAACGTCACAACGTAACTGGGTGATTATAAAGGAGTACTACAGGTGTCTCCAATGGTACATGTTGGGTTGGCGTATTTCGAGATTAGGTTTTGTCACTCCGATTGTCGGAGAGGTATCTCTGGGGCCCTCTCGGTAATACACATCACATAAGCCTTGCAAGCATTGTAACTAAGATGTTAGTTGTGAGATGATGTATTACGAAACGAATAAAGAGACTTGCCGGTAACGAGATTGAACTAGGTATTGGATACCGACGATCGAATCTCGGGCAAGTAACATACCGATGACAAAGGGATCAACGTATGTTGTTATGCGGTCTGACCGATAAAGATCTTCATAGAATATGTAGGAGCCAATATGGGCATCCAGGTCCCGCTATTGGTTATTGACTGGAGACGTGTCTCGGTCATGTCTACATTGTTCTCGAACCCGTAGGGTCCGCACGCTTAAGGTTACGATGACAGTTATATTATGAGTTTATGCATTTTGATGTACCGAAGGTTGTTCGGAGTCCCGAATGTGATCATGGACATGACGAGGAGTCTCGAAATGGTCGAGGCGTAAAGATTGATATATTGGAAGCCTATGTTTGGATATCGGAAGTGTTCCGGGTGAAATCGGGATTTTACCGGAGTACCGGGAGGTTACCGGAACCCCCCGGGAGACATATGGGCCTTAATGGGCCTTAGTGGAAAGGTGAAAGGGCTGCCCATAAGGGCTGCGCACCTCCTCCCTCCCCTAGTCCTATTAGGACTAGGAGAGGTGGCCGGCCACCCCTCTCCCTCTTTCCCCTTTTGGGAATCCTAGTTGGAATAGGATTGGGGGGGAGTCCTACTCCCGGAAGGAGTAGGACTCCTCCTGCGCCCTCCTCCTAGGCCGGCGCCCCCCTCCCCCCTTGGCTCCTTTATATACTGAGGCAGAGGCACCCCAGAAACACACAAGTTGATCCACGTGATCTATTCCTTAGCCATGTGCGGTGCCCCCTGCCACCATATTCCTCGATAATACTGTAGCGGTGTTTAGGCGAAGCCCTGCTGCTGTAGTACATCAAGATCGTCACCACGCCGTCGTGCTGACGGAACTCTTCCCCGACACTTTGCTGGATCGGAGTCCGGGGATCGTCATCGGGCTGAACGTGTGCTCGAACTCGGAGGTGCCGTAGTTTCGGTGCTTGATCGGTTGGATCGTGAAGACGTACGACTACTTCCTCTACGTCGGTTCAGCGCTTCCGCAGTCGGTCTGCGTTGGGTACGTAGACAACACTCTCCCCTCTCGTTGCTATGCATCACCATGATCTTGCGTGTGCGTAGGAATTTTTTTGAAATTACTACGTTCCCCAACAGTGGCATTCGAGCCTAGGTTATTTATGTTGATGTTATATGCACGAGTAGAACACAAGTGAGTTGTGGACGATACAAGTCATACTGCCGACCAGCATGTCATACTTTGGTTCGGCGGTATTGTTGGACGAGACGACCCGGACCAACCTTACGCGTACGCTTACGCGAGACCGGTTCCCTCGACGTGCATTGCACATAGATGGCTTGCGGGCGACTGTCTCTCCAACTTTAGTTGAACCAAGTATGGCTACGCCCGGTCCTTGCGAAGGTTAAAACAGAGTCTATTTGACAAACTATCGTTGTGGTTTTGATGCGTAGGTGAGATTGGTTCTTTCTTAAAGCTCGTAGCAGCCACGTAAAACTTGCAACAACAAAGTAGAGGACGTCTAACTTGTTTTTGCAGGGCATGTTGTGATGTGATATGGTCAAGGCATGATTTTTATTGTATGAGATGATCATGTTTTGTAACCGAGTTATCGGCAACTGGCAGGAGCCATATGGTTGTCACTTTATTGTATGCAATGCAATCGCGATGTAATGCTTTACTTTATTACTAAACGGTAGTGATAGTCGTGGAAGCATAAGATTGGCGAGATGACAACGATGCTACGATGGAGATCAAGGTGTCGCGCCGGTGACGATGGTGGTCATGACGGTGCTTCGGAGATGGAGATCACAAGCACAAGATGATGATGGCCATATCATATCACTTATATTGATTGCATGTGATGTTTATCTTTTTATGCATCTTATCTTGCTTTGATTGACGGTAGCATTATAAGATGATCTCTCACTAAATTATCAAGAAGTGTTCTCCCTGAGTATGCACCGTTGCCAAAGTTCGTCGTGCCCAGACACCACGTGATGATCGGGTGTGATAAGCTCTACGTCCATCTACAACGGGTGCAAGCCAGTTTTGCACACGCAGAATACTCAGGTTAAACTTGACGAGCCTAGCATATGCAGATATGGCCTCGGAACACGGAGACCGAAAGGTCGAGCGTGAATCATATAGTAGATATGATCAACATAACGATGTTCACCATTGAAAACTACTCCATCTCACGTGATGATCGGTTATGGTTTAGTTGATTTGGATCACGTAATCACTTAGAAGATTAGAGGGATGTCTATCTAAGTGGGAGTTCTTAAGTAATTTGATTAATTGAACTTAAACTTATCATGAACTTAGTACCTGATAGTATCTTGCTTGTTTATGTTGATTGTAGATAGATGGCTCGTGCTGTTGTTCCGTTGAATTTTAATGCGTTCCTTGAGAAAGCAAAGTTGAAAGATGATGGTAGCAATTACACAGACTGGGTCCGTAACTTGAGGATTATCCTCATTGCTGCTCAGAAGAATTACGTCCTGGAAGCACCGCTGGGTGCCAAGCCTGCTGCTGGAGCAACACCAGATGTTATGAACGTCTGGCAGAGCAAAGCTGATGACTACTCGATAGTTCAGTGTGCCATGCTTTACGGCTTAGAATCGGGACTTCAACGACGTTTTGAACGTCATGGAGCATATGAGATGTTCCAGGAGTTGAAGTTAATATTTCAAGCAAATGTCCGGATTGAGAGATATGAAGTCTCCAATAAGTTCTATAGCTGCAAGATGGAGGAGAACAGTTCTGTCAGTGAGCATATACTCAAAATGTATGGGTATAATAATCACTTGATTCAATTGGGAGTTAATCTTCCGGATGATTGCGTCATTGAAAGAATTCTCCAATCACTGCCACCAAGCTACACGAGCTTCGTGATGAACTATAATATGCAAGGGATGAACAAGACTATTCCCGAGCTCTTCGCAATGCTGAAAGCTGCGGAGGTAGAAATCAAGAAGGAGCATCAAGTGTTGATGGTTAACAAGACCACTAGTTTCAAGAAAAAGGGCAAAGGGAAGAAGAAGGGGAACTTCAAGAAGAACGGCAAGCAAGTTGCTGCTCAAGAGAAGAAACCCAAGTCTGGACCTAAGCCTGAAACTGAGTGCTTCTACTGCAAGCAGACTGGTCACTGGAAGCGGAACTGCCCCAAGTATTTGGCGGATAAGAAGGATGGCAAGGTGAACGAAGGTATATGTGATATACATGTTATTGATGTGTAGCTTACTAGAGCTCGCAGTAGCACCTGGGTATTTGATACTGGTTCTGTTGCTAATATTTGCAACTCGAAACAGGGACTACGGAATAAGCGGGCACTGGCAAAGGACGAGGTGACGATGCGCGTGGGAAACGGTTCCAAAGTCGATGTGATCGCGGTCGGCACGCTACCTCTACATCTACCTTCAGGATTAATATTAGACCTAAATAATTGTTATTTGGTGCCAGCGTTGAGCATGAACATTATATCTGGATCTTGTTTAATGCGAGACGGTTATTCATTTAAATCAGAGAATAATGGTTGTTCTATTTATATGAGTAATATCTTTTATGGTCATGCACCCTTGAAGAGTGGTCTATTCTTATTGAATCTCGATAGTAGTAATACACATATTCATAATGTTGAAGCCAAAAGATGCAGAGTTGATAATGAAAGTGCAACTTATTTGTGGCACTGTCGTTTAGGTCATATCGGTGTAAAGCGCATGAAGAAACTCCATACTGATGGACTTTTGGAACCACTTGATTATGAATCACTTGGTACTTGCGAACCGTGCCTCATGGGCAAGATGACTAAAACACCGTTCTCCGGTACTATGGAGAGAGCAACAGATTTTGTTGGAAATCATACATACCGATGTATGTGGTCCGATGAATATTGAGGCTCGTGGCGGATATCGTTATTTTCTCACCTTCACAGATGATTTAAGCAGATATGGGTATATCTACTTAATGAAACATAAATCTGAAACATTTGAAAAGTTCAAAGAATTTTAGAGTGAAGTTGAAAATCATCGTAACAAGAAAATAAAGTTTCTACGATCTGATCGTGGAGGAGAATATTTGAGTTACGAGTTTGGTGTACATTTGAAAAACTGTGGAATAGTTTCGCAACTCACGCCACCCGGAACACCACAGCGTAATGGTGTGTCCGAACGTCGTAATCGTACTTTACTAGATATGGTGCGATCTATGATGTCTCTTACAGATTTACCGCTATCATTTTGGGGTTATGCTTTAGAGACGGCCGCATTCACGTTAAATAGGGCACCATCAAAATCCGTTGAGACGACGCCTTATGAACTGTGGTTTGGCAAGAAACCAAAGTTGTCGTTTCTTAAAGTTTGGGGCTGCGATGCTTATGTGAAAAAGCTTCAACCTGATAAGCTCGAACCCAAATCGGAGAAATGTGTCTTCATAGGATACCCAAAGGAGACTGTTGGGTACACCTTCTATCACAGATCCGAAGGTAAGACATTCGTTGCTAAGAATGGATCCTTTCTAGAGAAGGAGTTTCTCTCGAAAGAAGTGAGTGGGAGGAAAGTAGAACTTGACGAGGTAACTGTACCTGCTCCCTTACTGGAAAGTAGCACATCACAGAAAACTGTTTCAGTGACACCTACACCATTTAGTGAGGAAGCTAATGATAATGATCATGAAACTTCAGATCAAGATACCGCTAAACCTCGTAGATCAACTAGAGTAAGATCCGCACCAGAGTGGTACGGTAATCCTGTTCTGGAAGTCATGCTACTAGATCATGATGAACCTACGAACTATGAAGAAGCGATGGTGAGCCCAGATTCCGCAAAGTGGCTTGAAGCCATGAAATCTGAGATGGGATCCATGTATGAGAACAAAGTATGGACTTTGGTTGACTTGCCCAATGATCGGCAAGAAATTGAGAATAAATGGATCTTCAAGAAGAAGACTGACGCTGATGGTAATGTTACTGTCTACAATGCTCGACTTGTCGTGAAAGGTTTTCGACAATTTCAAGGGGTTGACTACGATGAGACTTTCTCACCTGTAGCGATGCTTAAGTCTGTCCGAATCATGTTAGCGATTGCCGCATTTTATGATTATGAAATTTGGCAGATGGATGTCAAAACTACATTCCTGAATGGATTTCTGGAAGAAGAGTTGTATATGATGCAACCGGAAGGTTTTGTCGATCCAAAGGGAGCTAACAAAGTGTGCAAGCTCCAGCGATCCATTTATGGACTGGTGCAAGCCTCTCGGAGTTGGAATAAACGCTTTGATAGTGTGATCAAAGCATTTGGTTTTATACAGACTTTCGGAGAAGCCTGTATTTACAAGAAAGTGAGTGGGAGCTCTGTAGCATTTCTGATATTATATGTGGATGACATATTACTAATTGGAAATGATATAGAATTTCTGGATAGCATAAAGGGATACTTGAATAAGAGTTTTTCAATGAAAGACCTCGGTGAAGCTGCTTACATATTAGGCATTAAGATCTATAGAGATAGATCAAGACGCTTAATTGGACTTTCACAAAGCACATACCTTGACAAAGTTTTGAAGAAGTTCAAAATGGATCAAGCAAAGAAAGGATTCTTGCCTGTGTTACAAGGTGTGAAGTTGAGTAAGACTCAATGCCCGACCACTGCAGAAGATAGAGAGAAAATGAAAGATGTTCCCTATGCTTCAGCCATAGGCTCTATCATGTATGCAATGCTGTGTACCAGACCTGATGTGTGCCTTGCTATAAGTTTAGCAGGGAGGTACCAAAGTAATCCAGGAGTGGATCACTGGACAGCGGTCAAGAACATCCTGAAATACCTGAAAAGGACTAAGGATATGTTTCTCGTATATGGAGGTGACAAAGAGCTCACCGTAAAAGGTTACGTTGATGCAAGCTTTGACACTGATCCGGACGATTCTAAATCGCAAACTGCATACGTGTTTACATTAAACGGTGGAGCTGTCAGTTGGTGCAGTTCTAAACAAAGCGTCGTAGCGGGATCTACATGTGAAGCGGAGTACATAGCTGCTTCGGAAGTAGCAAATGAAGGAGTCTGGATGAAGGAGTTCATATCCGATCTAGGTGTCATACCTAGTGCATCGGGTCCAATGAAAATCTTTTGTGACAATACTGGTGCAATTGCCTTGGCAAAGGAATCCAGATTTCACAAAAGGACCAAACACATCAAGAGACACTTCAATTCCATCCGGGATCTAGTCCAGGTGGGAGACATAGAGATTTGCAAGATACATACGGATCTGAATGTTGCAGACCCGTTGACTAAGCCTCTTCCACGAGCAAAACATGATCAGCACCAAGGCTCCATGGGTGTTAGAATCATTACAGTGTAATCTAGATTATTGACTCTAGTGCAAGTGGGAGACTGAAGGAAATATGCCCTAGAGGCAATAATAAAGTTATTATTTATTTCCTTATAATCATGATAAATGTTTATTATTCATGCTAGAATTATATTATCCGGAAACATAATACATGTGTGAATACATAGACAAACAAAGAGTCACTAGTATGCCTCTACTTGACTAGCTTGTTAATCAAAGATGGTTATGTTTCCTAACCATGAACAATGAGTTGTTATTTGATTAACGAGGTCACATCATTAGTTGAATGATCTGATTGACATGACCCATTCCATTAGCTTAGCACCCGATCGTTTAGTATGTTGCTATTGCTTTCTTCATGACTTATACATGTTCCTATAACTATGAGATTATGCAACTCCCGTTTACCGGAGGAACACTTTGGGTACTACCAAACGTCACAACGTAACTGGGTGATTATAAAGGAGTACTACAGGTGTCTCCAATGGTACATGTTGGGTTGGCGTATTTCGAGATTAGGTTTTGTCACTCCGATTGTCGGAGAGGTATCTCTGGGGCCCTCTCGGTAATACACATCACATAAGCCTTGCAAGCATTGTAACTAAGATGTAGTTGTGAGATGATGTATTATGGAACGAGTAAAGAGACTTGCCGGTAACGAGATTGAACTAGGTATTGGATACCGACGATCGAATCTCGGGCAAGTAACATACCGATGACAAAGGGAACAACGTATGTTGTTATGCGGTCTGACCGATAAAGATCTTCGTAGAATATGTAGGAGCCAATATGGGCATCCAGGTCCCGCTATTGGTTATTGACCGGAGACGTGTCTCGGTCATGTCTACATTGTTCTCGAACCCATAGGGTCCGCACGCTTAAGGTTATGATGACAGTTATATTATGAGTTTATGCATTTTGATGTACCGAAGGTTGTTCGGAGTCCCGAATGTGATCATGGACATGACGAGGAGTCTCGAAATGGTCGAGACATAAAGATTGATATATTGGAAGCCTATGTTTGGATATCGGAAGTGTTCCGGATGAAATCGGGATTTTACCGGAGTACCGGGAGGTTACCGGAACCCCCCGGGAGACATATGGGCCTTAATGGGCCTTAGTGGAAAGGTGAAAGGGCTGCCCATAAGGGCTGCGCGCCTCCCCCCTTCCCTAGTCCTATTAGGACTAGGAGAGGTGGCCGGCCACCCCTCTCCCTCTTTCCCCTTTTGGGAATCCTAGTTGGAATAGGATTGGGGGGGAGTCCTACTCCCGGAAGGAGTAGGACTCCTCCTGCGCCCTCCTCCTAGGCCGGCGCTCCCCTCCCCCCTTGGCTCCTTTATATACTGAGGTAGAGGCACCCCAGAAACACACAAGTTGATCCACGTGATCTATTCCTTAGCCGTGTGCGGTGCCCCCTGCCACCATATTCCTCGATAATACTGTAGCGGTGTTTAGGCGAAGCCCTGCTGCTGTAGTACATCAAGATCGTCACCACGCCATCGTGCTGACGGAACTCTTCCCCGACACTTTGCTGGATCGGAGTCTGGGGATCGTCATCGGGCTGAATGTGTGCTCGAACTCGGAGGTGCCGTAGTTTTGGTGCTTGATCGGTTGGATCGTGAAGACATACGACTACTTCCTCTACGTCGGTTCAGCGCTTCCGCAGTCGGTCTGCGTTGGGTACGTAGACAACACTCTCCCCTCTCATTGCTATGCATCATCATGATCTTGCGTGTGCGTAGGAATTTTTTTGAAATTACTACGTTCCCCAACACGAACACCCCCTAATCCAGGACTCCCTCAGTAGCCCCCGAACCAGGCTTCAATGACGATAAGTCCGGCGCGCAGAGTGTCTTCGGCATTGCAAGGCGGGTTCTCCCCCAAATTCCGTGTACCTGTTGAATAAAGTCCGGTTTCTTGTAGATGTTGCGCTCCTTGGCTTCTACGCCCAATAATGGCCGCTTCCCACGTGTCAAATGAATATGAAAAGTCTGAGCGCTTTTACATTCACACCCCTAGCCGCGTAAATGAGCTACCCTATTTAGGGGGACGAGGATTTAGATCCAAACCACATCTTCCTTCCTTCGCAAGTGTTCATCAGAGCGCATCCGACGAAGGTCCATTCCACCATGGCCAGTCATCACAACTCTTCCCCTCACCCTTCCATCCCTCAGCCCGGGTACTGGGAGAGATGCTCCGTCCCGCATAGCGAGCTGGTGAAGCTCCAGACCAAGAGATTTCTCCTCCCGGCCTACATGGTCCCGGTTCGAGCCGGTCTTGCCATCTATAACGGCGGAAAGCAAGCGGAGGATGCCCCCAATCCCTCCAAAGGAGAGCGAGTATGCCTTGCCCCTTATTTAATAAGGGGGCTCGGGTTTCCAATCCACCCATTTCTCCAGGGGCTGCTGGAGTTCTACGGTCTCCAACTACACAATCTCATGCCAGCCTCCGTATCGCATATCGCGGGCTTCGTAGCCCTCTGCGAGCTGTATTTGCGCGTGGAGGCTCATTTCGGGCTATGGAAAAGGTTATTCTGCCTTGTGCCCCGCTCTAAGGAGGGGTCAATGTATCAAGTGGGCGGAGCCGAAGTATGGCGCATCGCCAGGACCGGATATCTGTCCAGAACCCCAAAGAAGGCGTCCGAAGACTGGCCCTCGGAATGGTTCTATATAGAAGACGTCCCGCTGCCGGATCCTGTCCGGGTCGGCCTCCCTGAATTTGACGGTGCTCCCTTAAAGAAGCACCTAAGCCGGCGTCCGCAGAGCCCTCAAAGGGAAAGTGACAGGGACATCATTTACCTGATGGGCCGAATAAGACTGTTGGCCCATTCCGGACTAACCATGATTGGGGTTATGGCCGAATGCATCATGCGAGGGGTGCAGC
Source organism: Triticum urartu (assembly GCF_003073215.2). Lineage (NCBI taxonomy): Eukaryota > Viridiplantae > Streptophyta > Magnoliopsida > Poales > Poaceae > Triticum > Triticum urartu. The sequence continues at coordinate 390,823,114 of NC_053025.1, forward strand.
CGCTTCAGTATAGAAGCCACCCCATGTGGACTTCAACGGGGAGGACGACGCCACCCGCTGCGGCCGTAAGGGGCCGGATTCGGCTGCCGCTCTACTAAAGATCTTGTCCACTTTGTACAAGGGAGAAGAGGAGGAATCCCCCAAGCTGGGTAAGTGGTTGCCTTTACTTGCTCACCCGTTTCGTATTCCCATTGTTAAATATTCAGTTTGACGACTTCAACGCAGGAACTGCGCCGGGCTGTTAAGGAAATAAGCAGCCCTTCTCCACAACCCGAGGACCCAGAACGGTCCCTCGACCCGGCCTCTCAAGAGGATCCGGACATATCTGTGGAGCTAATTGATGGAGTGTTCCTTCAATTGAGTATGGACAACGCCTTGGTGGCCATTACGGCTGATTACCCAGGGCTAATTCCGGCCTCCCAGGTAACTGAGATCAAAGTCCCAGTACCCCGAATAGGTGTCCGTCCTCTCGTGTTTTCAGTTTCCTGATTACAACTGAACTTTGTAGGGGAGGTTCTTGAGGCGGGAGGCCGAACCTGCGGCGACAAGACAACGAGGGGCCGCAGGGCCCCATGGGCAGAAAAGAAGTGCGGTCCGGACCGAGGCATCAGTGCAAAGGTATGGTGCGCCTCCCCATCCTAGGTGTTATACCTTCGAGGCACATCTGACACTTGCTTTCTTTAGGACAAAGAGACCTCGCCGGACTATATCCGGAGATGCTGTCAATCATGCCTCCACCAGCCAGGCTCCAAAGCCTGGTCCGGAGGTAGAGGCGAACGCAAGGCGCGTGTCAGACGCTCCTCCGATGGAGGAAGCGGACGGGTTGTCTGCCACCAACTCTGAGGTGGAGAGTGCCATGAACCACAGGCGCCGCCGGACAATTCTTCGCGACGCTTGTTTCTCCCAAGGGGCGTTAGATGCCTTCAATTCGGGAGATGCGTACCTCCGTGCCACTCAAAAATGGTCTAGCCAGAGCCACGGAGGAATATGAAGAAGACATACGGGTAAGAAAACTTTGGTATATATGTAGCAGTAGCCCCCGAGACTAAAAACAGTTAGAATAACTGGTTTAAGGATCATTTGAAATGCAGGTACTTACAGAAAAGAATTCCCTACTATCCCAGGAGCTGGAAGAGTGGAAAGCCCAACTGGAGGCCGCACTAGCCGCGGCAGGGGATCCTAAGGAGACCCCCTCCGGTAATATATATTTCGAAAGATAAGTATGTGGCGAAGCACGGTTTGTGTGCGAATCTGACAAATAAAATTGCAGATGGCGCCGGATTGAATCCGGAAAGGCAACACCTCGAACGCCAACTAAAGGCTGGTGAGAGGGTGCTGTTAAAGGTGATGGGGGAGAAGAACGTTACCCAAGATGCCAACACCCGGCTGGGCGTCGAGCTAAAAGATGTTCGTGCCCAGCTGTCAGACTCCGTGAAGGAGAATCAACGGCTTCGGCGCGGCATATTTAGTAAGTGCTTGAACGAACCTTTTTAAAAGAAAGTTCGGCGGTGCCGTTGATTAACAGAGCGATATCTGTAGGTATGTTAACAGGTCATCCTGCAGAAGAGATGCCCAGTTCTACGGGTGACCTTCTTCCCGAGCTCTTGCAATTGCTCGATCGAGTTCGGCAGGCGATGCGAGGCGTCGCCCAGGTCCTGTGGCCATCCGTCTCCACGCCCGAAGGTCTGGGAGAGCTTGCGGAGAAGTTGAGAGGAGCACGGCGACGCTTCCAGTTGTGGAAGATATTAGCCTGCCGTCAAGGCACTAGGGAGGCCTGGGCCATGGTGAAGACGCGGTATCCACAGGCCGACCCCAACTATATGGCCGAGGTTGGACCTGTAGGGCCCGATGGGAAGGAGATCCCTGTGAGCTTAGTATACAGCCAAATAGAGTTGGCCGCAAAGTATTCATAGCAGGACTGTAAATTGGACAGCCTGTTAGATGGTATTGAAGAGGAGTACAGTCAGTCAAAATGACTCTATAATCGAATTGACATTTATAATGCCTTCTAGCCGAATTGTAGATCATTTGTCATGGCCGACCTTTTCGCTTCAACCTCGGGGCCTAACGGTCTGGAGTGTGTCCGAATTCCCATGCGGTTATATAGGAACCGGGGAATGCGTGGAGACCAGGCGTAGGGGTCATTATGGCGTTAACAGACAAGTGCCCGACTAGTTATGTTATATTACATGGTTAGTAAGAAACATCTTCCAGGGAGAATAGTTCCGTTAGGGGTTCCTTTCCCTGGGAGGCATGCCCTAAAGTGCATGTCCATGCTGCGAAAAGAAACGCAGGAAAAACATCTGGGGGCATATAGATAAAATAAAAAAGATCATCTTTAGTTCACCGACCGAATATTCCCTTAAGAACGCTAGCTTTCGGCTTCACCCAGTCTGAGGTACACGTCCGGCTGACCCGGCAGTAACAATCGCAGAGGTGCTCCCTTTACCACCTAGCCGAACAATCAGGAACGTAGGGGTAAGCACAGGAGCCAGGCAACCCAACTTGGCCAAAACTTAAGTCATATCGATGCATATAATGGTGAATAAAAGGTACATGCGGAAGTGTGACACATGTGTGGGGCATGAAGCCCGTATAAATAAGCTTCTAGTTAAAGAAGCCCCCAGGTCTGATGAGTGCGGATAGCGCGTCACTTTATGAGCTTTTAAAGGCTATAAGAGATTGAGAGAGAAGAAGAGGAATGTAAGACAGAAAGTATATAAAAAATGGACAGAGGAAGGAGACGAACACTGAGTCCGGCGCTAGGCATAAAATCTTCGGAGACGGGCTGCGTTCCATGGGTTCGGCTCGAGTCGGTTATCCGATGCATTTCGCAGGCAGTACGCTCCACCAGTCAAAACTTGGTCAATTATGAAGGGACCTTCCCACTTGGGCTCGAGTTTGTCCTTTTTCTTGTCCGGCAAGCGTAGAACTAATTCGCCAACGTTGTAATTTTTGGCCCGTACTTCTCTACTTTGGTATCGTCGAGCCCGCTGTTGATAGAATATGGAACGGGCTTTTGCCGCGTCACGCTCTTCCTCCAATGCGTCCAAACTGTCCTGCCGATCGAGCTCGGCTTCTCTTTCTTCGTACATGCGCACCCGAGGTGAGTCATGAATTATGTCGCAAGGCAAAAATGCCTCTGCGCCGTACACCATAAAAAATGGTGTGTATCCGGTGGTGCGGTTCGGCGTGGTCCGTAGCCCCCAGAGTACAAAGTCGAGCTCCTCTACCCAGTGCGTGTTGGATTCCGTGAGGGACCGCACTAATCTGGGTTTAATGCCGCTCATGATAAGACCATTTGCATGTTCGACCTGGCCGTTAGTTTGTGGATGATAGACGGAAGCATAATCGAGCTGGATGCCCATGTTTTTGCACCAGAGTTTTACCTCGTCGGTCGTGAAGTTCGTGCCGTTATCAGTGATGATGCTGTGGGGGACACCGTAACGGTGTACAACCCCGGATATAAAGTCTATCACAGGTCCGGATTCGACCATCTTAACAGGCTTGGCTTCTATCCATTTGGTGAACTTATCCACCAATACCAGTAAGTATTTGTGTTTGTGGGTTCCGCCTTTAAGGGGTCCAACCATGTCAAGCCCCCAGACCGCGAAAGGCCAAGTGATGGGGATGGTTTGGAGGGCAGTAGGTGGCATATGGCTTTGGTTTGCAAAGAGCTGGCAACCGGTGCATTTTTGGACTAAGTCCTGGGCGTCTGCCCGGGCCGTCGGCCAATAAAAGCCTATACGGAAGGCCTTGCTTACTAGGGACCGAGCTGCAGCGTGATGACCACCGAGTCCGGCATGAATTTCAGCCAGGAGGTTCCACCCTTCCTCTTCGGAGATGCACCTTTGAAGGACTCCGGTAGTGCTTTTCTTGTAAAGCTCTCCTTCATGGACTTTGTAGGCTTTGGATCGCCGCACTATGCAGCGTGCCTCATTTTGGTCCTCGGGGAGTTCCTGCCTAGTAAGGTAGGCAAGGAATGGTTCTGTCCACGGGGCGATGACATCCATTATTACGTGGGCTGACGGTGTTATTTCAATGGCAGAGCCTCCGATTGTGTCAGAATGTTCGGTGTCGGGCAGTGCGGTTGGGTCCGGGCTGTTATTGTTTGGCTCCCCTTCCCATGCCACGGATGGCTTGAAAAGCCTTTCCAAGAAGATGTTGGGGGGGGGACTACATCGCGTTTTGCGTCGATGCGTGCCAGGACGTCTGCCGCCTGATTATTTTCCCGGGCTATATGGTGAAATTCAAGTCCCTCGAACCGAGCTGACATTTTTAGGACATCGTTTCGGTAAGCTGCCATTTTTGGATCCTTGGCATCGAAGTCTCCATTTATTTGGGAGATTGCGAGGTTTGAGTCCCCGCGCACCTCTAGGCATTGGATGCCCATGGATACTGCCATCCGGAGACCATGTAGAAGGGCCTCATATTCGGCTGCATTATTGGAGTCCGTGTACAGAATCTGTAGTACGTATTGAACTGTGTCTCCTGTGGGGGACGTCAAAACGACGCCAGCCCCCAGTCCAGCCAACATTTTGGAGCCATCGAAATGCATGATCCAATTTGAATATGTGCCGTACTCTCTAGGGAGTTCGGCCTCCGTCCATTCTGCGACGAAGTCAGCCAAAACTTGTGACTTGATGGCTCGTCGTGGCTTATAAGTTATGTCGAACGGGAGAAGCTCGATGGCCCATTTCGCAATCCGGCCCGTTGCGTCACGGTTGTTTATAATGTCGTTAAGTGGTACTTCCGAGGCTACTGTTATTGAACACTCTTGAAACTAGTGTCGTAGCTTCCGGGATGCCATGAATACTACGTACGCAATCTTTTGATAATGCGGGTACCGTGATTTGCAGGGAGTGAGGACAGTGGACACGTAATAGACCGGCCTTTGAAGGGGGAATTTGTGTCCGTCCGCTTCTCGTTCGACGATGAGCACTGCGCTTACAACCTGATGTGTTGCTGCGATGTACAATAGCATTGGTTCGCCGGTGTTTGGCGCGACCAGGAATGGGTTTGTTGCCAGTATGGCTTTTATTTCGTCGAGTCCGGCCGTGGCTGCGTCCATCCATTTGAAGTGTTTGGTGCGCCGAAGGAGATGGTAAAGGGGGAAGGCCTTTTCTCCCAAGCAGGAGATAAAGCGGCTTAGAGCCACCACGCATCCGGTTAACTTTTGTATTTGTTTGAGGTCCTTTGGGATATCTAGTTGCAACAGAGCTCGGATCTTGGCTGGATTTGCTTCAATTCCTCTGCTGGATACAATGAAGCCCAAGAGCTTTCCGGCTGGAACGCCGAAAACGCATTTTTCTGGATTGAGCTTGATGTCGTATGTTCGGAGATTATCAAATGTGAGCCTCAAGTCGTCTACTAGAGATTCAACATGTCTTGTTTTGACGACCACATCATCTACGTATGCCTCCACTGTTTTACCGATCTGGCTTGCCAAACATGTCTGAATCATGCGCTGATATGTTGCGCCGGCATTTTTGAGCCCGAAGGGCATCGTGTTGAAGCAGAATGGCCCGTATGGTGTGATAAATGCCGTTGCGGCTTGGTCTGGTTCCGCCATCTTGATTTGATGGTAGCCAGAATATGCGTCGAGGAAACACAACGAATCGTGTCCTGCGGTTGCATCGATAATTTGATCGATGCGGGGGAGGGGGAAGGGATCCTTTGGGCAAGCCTTGTTAAGGTCTTTAAAATCAACACACAGGCGCCAAGATTTGTCCTTCTTTGGTACCATCACCAAGTTTGCTAGCCAGTCCGGATGTTTTATATCTCTGATGAATCTGGCCTCTAATAGCTTTGCTAGCTCCTCTCCCATAGCCTGTCTCTTAGGTTCGGAAAAACGCCGGAGAGCCTGTTTGACAGGTTTGAATCCTGTTTGGATATTTAAGCTGTGCTCCGCCAGCCTGCGTGGGATTCCTGGCATGTCTGAAGGGTGCCAGGCGAAAATGTCCCAGTTCTCTCGTAGGAACTCTCGCAATGCGGCATCGACATCAGGGTTTAACTGTGCCCCAATGGAAGCTGTTTTATTGGGGTCCGTTGGATGGACTTGGAATTTGACTATTTCGTCCGCTGGTTTAAAGGAGGTGGATTTGGATCTTTTGTCGAGTACCACGTCGTTCCTATTCATGGTAGAGCGCAGCGCAGTCAGTTCCTCGCCCGCTAGGGCTTCGGATAGTGCCTCGAGGGCCAGTGCGGCTGTCTTGTTTTCAGCGCGGAGTGCTATATCCGGATCACTAGCGAGAGTGATGATCCCGTTAGGCCCGGGCATCTTAAGCTTCATGTACCCGTAATGGGGTATTGCTTGGAAGATTGTGAATGCTTCCCACCCTAGCAAAGCATGATAACCACTGCTGAACGGGGCCACGTGGAACATGACTTCTTCGGACCTGTAATTGTCCAGCGTGCCGAACACCACATCTAGTGTGATTTTTCCTGTACAACGCGCTTCCCGACTGGGGATTATTCCTCTAAAGGTTGTGCTGCTTCGCATGATGTGGTTCCAGTCTATATCCATTTTTTGGAGGGTTTCCTCATAAATGAGGTTCGATCCGCTGCCGCCGTCCATTAGTACCTTGGTGAGACGAAAACCGTCCACTATTGGACTAAGGACCAATGCGGCTGGTGCTCGGGCTGTTCAGAATTTAGGTTCATCACTGGCGTTGAAGGTAATGGCCATGTCACTCCATGGGTTTATTGTTGCTACTTGGTAGACTTCGGCAAGGCTGCGGAGTGTCCTTTTTCGCATGTTATTTGATGCAAAGGTCTCGAAGACTGTTAATACCGTATTGGTGTCTCTGGGGTGGCTTTCTGTGGCTTCCTGGATTAGGAGGTTTTCGCCAATTTTAGCCACCTGCCGGAGTATCCAACATGCTCTAAGGCTGTGAGTTGGTGTGGCGTCCTCTGTACTATGAATTTTACAGGGTCCGTTAAGCCATCCTTCCAGTACGGTTCCATGCCCTGTAGAGGGTTTTTGCCTTTTGGTGTTTGACCCGGGTGTCTGGCGATGATGCACCCTTTTATTTCGGACTGGGCTTGCATTAAGGGCCGGGCTGTCCCAAAATTTTGTTTCGGTTTTCCGGGCACTTTCCATCGCACAGTACTTTTGTACTATGGATGCTAAGTCAATGAAGCGTGTAATATCACGGTGACTTATGGCATTGAGTATTCCCTTGTCCGTGCAATTATTGTAGAAGGATAGAATTGCGTCTTCCTCGCGGCAGCCCTTTATCCTGTGCATAACTAGGAGGAATCTGGCCCAGTAATGATGTACTGTTTCTTTGGGCTCTTGCCTGATTTGGGATAGATCGCTAATGTTTGGGTGGGTGGGTGGAATTGAATCCGAAGCCTTACCCCTTCTGAGGCTCAGAGGCCGAGGAATTTCCGAACTCGGAAATTTGGATTCCTGGATGTCGTCCAATGAATCCAGTCCATCTCCTGATTCTAGGTTCAGGTCTTGAGTGATATCCTCCCCTCCGCGGACATCCGGCTTGGAGGGATCGGGAATCCGGACGTAGCGAGTCCTTAGGATAGATGAAGGGTTGCCGCACTGTCCCTCTACCACGGCAACGTGGTGGGTGGCTTGGGGAGAGTTAATCTCTCTCAGATCGGTTTTAGGCCCAATCTGGTCGTAATCCGTAGCGACTCCCAGGGCGGCGAAGCGATCCAAGAGCTTGTTTATAGAGGAAAGCTCTATTGGATCTAAATGCTCGGCAAGTTCCGAGTTGACATGAAGATTGTTTTTGATGGCTCGAGAGGTCATCGTCGGCGTAGAAGCCGAACAGGTGGTCATAAGAAAACCACCTAGCCAGAGGGTTTGGCCGACAGCCAAAGCTCCTTTAGCAACGGTGCCGTCTTTAAAGATGGGGCGAGGCATCCTTCCTGATGGCGACGACACAGAGGAACTCTCAATGAAAGCACCAATGTCGGTGTCAAAACCGGCGGATCTCGGGTAGGGTTTTACCTCCATCGAGAGGGCCCGAACCTGGGTAAAACTTCGTGTCCCCTGCCTCCTGTTACCATCCGGCCTAGACGCACAGTTCGGGACCCCCTACCCGAGATCCGCCAGTTTTGACACCGACATGGTCCCTTACGGAATAGCGCATAAACTGGGGTTTAAGCTTCTGTCACTCTCGCAACCCATCATCTAATTGCTACTCCACAATGCATTCCCTTAGGCCCAAGTATGGTGAAGTGTCATGTAGTCGACGTTCACATGACACCACTAAGGGAATCACAACATACATACTATCAAAATATCGAACACATATCAAGTTCACATGATTACTTGCAACATGATTTCTCCCGTGAGCACAAGAACAAAAGTAACTACTCACAAGTGATAAACATGCTCAAGATCATAGGGGTATTAAATAGCATAATGGATCTGAACATATAATCTTCCACCAAATAAACCATATAGTAATCAACTACAAGATGTAATCAACACTACTAGTCAACCACAAGCACCAACCAATAGTTCTGGTAACAAGATTGAACACAAGAGATGAACTAGGGTTTGAGATGGGATGGTGTTGTTGAAGATGTTGATGGAGATTTCTCTCCCCAAGATGGGAGAGTTATTGGTGATGATGTTGACGATGATTTTCCCCTCCGGGAGGGAAGTTCCCCCGGCGGAATCGCTCCGCCGGAGGGCAAAAGTGCTCCTGCCCAAGTTCCGCCTCGAAATGGCGGCGCTCCGTCCCGAAAGTCCTCTATCCATATTTTATAGGTCAAAATGACATATACCATAAGATGGGCACCGGAGGTGGGCCTGGGTGAGCACAACCCACCAGGGCGCGTCTGGGCTCCCTGGCACGCCGAAGTGGGTTGTTCCCACCTGGTGGGCCCCCTCTGGTACTTATTTGCTCCAATATTCTTCATATATTTCATAAAAATTCCTCGTGAAGTTTCAAATTATTTGGAGTTGTGCAGAATATGTAGCCTGACGTAGCTTTTCTAGGTCCAGATTTCCAAATGTTGGAATTCTCCCTCTTTGTGTGCACCTTGCAAATTATGAGAGAAAAGGCATTAGAGTTACTCCAAAAAACATTATTATGCATAAAAACATCATAAATAACAGTAGGAAAACATGATGCAAAATTGACATATCAACTCCCCCAAGCTTAGACCTCGCTTGTCCTCAAGCGAAAACCAAAATCGAAAAACATGTCCACATGCTTAGAGAGAGAGGTGTCGATAAAAACAAAATATGGATATAGAAGCATCATGTTGATTATTATAACAACAACAAACTTAAACATAAGACTTTTATCATAGACTTCTCATGAATAAGTGACAATTCATCACACTATCGAAGTATAAAGCAAAAACTCTATTAGAAACCAACAGATTATGTTCTCAGTCAACTTTGCAACTACAATTCATCATATTTTCAGGAAGGGTCACATATTGGAGCCTTTAGGCAAGTCCACATACTCAACCATCCTATAGTCTTCTATGATTGTTAACACTCACCGCATACACATGAGCAAAACGTTTCAACCGGACACATAGAAAGATATGGGCTTATAGTTTCGCCTCCCAACGTATTCACCTCAAGGGTGATGTCAACAATAATAACTCATGCTACCCATATTCAACTGGACATATGTGCCCCCTATTATGCCCATCTTACTCCTACTGATATTGAAGCCTTTCACATCATTGAAACGGTTCATGTGCAAAATAAGTATCTCACCCATGAAAATATTCTGCATCAAGAGCACATCATCTTTCTCCGGAGCGTCATCCGTTGATTGGAGAATCTCTTGATCCTTAAGGACAGGGTTGCTTCATCACCACCGCCTTCTTCATCACCAAAAGAAAATTGAGTATCGGGTATGTGCACTCCCCTTGGCTTCCGCCAAGCTTGGGGGGGGGTGCCCCGGTATCGTATCATCCCCACTATCTTTTGCCTTTAGTTGTTTTAGTTCAATCTTTTGCTTTGGATGAATAAAAGTTTAGTTTTATCCTTTCTTTTCGAGAGTTTGCTTTGTGATCTATCCTTGTAATCGTGTGCGAGAGATATAATAAAGTTTAGTTTGAGTTTTTGCTTTCTTTACTTTCATGCTGTAATAAAAAGAAAGGAAATAAATAGAAGGAAAAGAAATAAATCAAGAAGATCATATGCTAATCTTATGGTAGGTGATGACACCACATAAGGAAAATTATAAGTAGTAAATTTTATCAGAGATTGACAAACATAGAATTAGTCAATGATGCAACTCATGAAAGAATTAATAAGGAAAAATAAGATTCACATATAAATATACTATCCTAGAATTTTTTTTGTGATTGTGAGCCCCCATCAAAATATTATATGCCAAAATTGTTGACGTTGGACAAGGAAGATAACTTAATGATTTATGTTTGTTCATATTCACATAGAAGTTATATTGTCATAGATCCTTCAACATGTGGTGCTTGCCCCTATCTTTGCTAGCCAAAAATTCAGCACTAAGTAGAGTCCACCATACCTACCTAGGGATTGAGAAAGATCCCTCAAGTAAGTTGTAATAGGTGCAATAAGGCAATAAAAATTGCTTTTAAAAGTGTGAGATCATTTAGTGTAAGAGAAAATTGAGTGTTGTATGAACTTATGATGGTGAAGAATAAAAGCGACAAACTACATAATAAAGGTTGCCATCACAAGGGGCAATACAACGTGACGTTCTTTTGCACTAAGGGGTTGAGCATACAAACAAATAAGTGCATGGCAACCTCTGCTTCCCTCTGCTAAGGATATCTTCTTCTTCCTCCTCGGCTGGCAGATCTTGCTCGACCACCGGAAGTTGATCAACGGTGGCCTCCTTGCTGCCGTCTCCTTTGATGGCTTCTACGAGCTCTCAGCTTGATCTTCATCAACCAAGCATCCTCTTCTATGTTGTTGGAGGAGGAAGAAGATGTGATCCCTGGCTTAACGGATCTGACCAAAAATAGCAAGAAAAGAGAACAGAAGATTTCTCCGTGATACGGTAGTCAATAGGTTCAGGGGGTATATAAAGATTTTTTTATCTTCGGAAACAAGCAAATGGAAGAAAAACGGAGTCAGGAAGGTACCCGAGGTGGGCACAACCTACCTGGGCGCGCCTGGCGTCTTATGCCCACCAGGGTACGCTTCCTGAAAGTTCCTTATTTTCCTAATTTTCTAAATATTCCGAAATTGACAAAAAATATTTTTGTAGATTTTTTGTAGTCCGTTTACTTACCGTATCATGTACCTCCTTATTTTCATGACTCTGGAGTGTTCCAGGGAGGACTCTTTTATGTGTTCTTCCGGTGTCAAAGTTTGGATAATATTACTTTCAACATTAATGGGCGTACCTGAGATATAATGTTTTATTCGTTGCCCATTAACAACCTTCTGGTTAGTACCTTCGGCATTATTTATTTTGATAGCTCTAGACCGATAAACCTCCTCGATAACATAGGGTCCTTCTCATTTTGAGAGGAGTTTTCCTGCAAAGAATCTGAAACGACAGTTTTACAAAAGAACATATTCTCCAACTTTAAATTCACACTTTCAAATTCTTTTATCATGCCATCTTTTAACTTTTTCTTTAAATAACTTGGCATTTTTATAAGCTTGGGTTCTCCATTCATCTAATGAGCTAATATCAAATAACCTCTTTTCACCGGCAAGTTTGAAATCATAGTTGAGTTCTTTGATTGTCCAATGTGCTTTATGTTCTAACTCAAGAGGCAAATGACAAGCTTTTCCATAAACCATTTTGTAAGGATACATACCCATATGATTTTTATATGTTGTTCTATAAGCCGAGAGTGCATCATCTAATTTCTTAGACCAATTCTTTCGGGACCTATTGACAGTGGGTTCCTACCCATGTTTTTATTGCATTTAGTGTCACCATTCATGACCCTCCAGTAGTGTTATTGACTTCTTGTAGTTGAGTAGAATGCATGAGGTAGGAACCCATCTCCCTGTTATCAAGGCCAGGACGTTATGTAGTTTATATGCTATGCTATAGTAGATGGGGTTGGTATGAGTGCTCGGGAGTGGTGTGAGCATGAAGGACCCCCTACGTCAATGGCGAAAACTTCATGATGGCATCGGCAAGGACTGCATATTCAGGACTTCAAGACCTCAAGATTTCGAGACTCGAGACAAAAATTCAATACACACTACTGGGTGAAGGACGGATATGATGGGCACCCTGGAGCAACCAGTGGATGGCCGGGATGCATGGAGAAGCGCCATGACATCTTGCGGAAAGCTTCACCCAAACTCAAAGATATGGAAGAATACTTCATGCCCGGAAGCTCCTATGCAACCGCAAGTCAGTACGGGCTCTGGCTTGGTTGACCCTAGTGGTGACTCTGGCTAGGATGGTGCTAGCAGATGTAGAACTACGGTAGGATTGGATGAGCACCAGACAGTGGTCAGAGGAACTCTTCGGAAGACCATGTTGATCGTCCTGTTCTCAAACGATCTGAAGTGCGAGGATGAAAAGGGAGGGATCGAATCTTGCGGGTAAAGTGTACAAACCTCTGCAGAGGGTTTAAACCTAATCGATTAGCCGTGTCCCTAGTTACGGACAACTTGAGCCTCTAGACTTGGATCTATCTCGGAACTCTCAACACTGGACTGATAACTTAATTGTGGGCAACTTATGAGGTTTTGGGTTATGAGACATCGGTTGGCGGAACCATGTCATGATAGAAAACTCAGTAGTACAGACTCCTGATATTCCTTTGTTGTAGGGAAAATAAAATTAGCTTTTATTCAAAATAAAACTCAGACACAAAGCCACAAAGCCATATTGCATATAGTATAGTTTTATCATCTGCTTTTCTTACCGTGATCTTGCCGGTACATTCAATGTACTGACCTACACGGCTGCAACGTATCATGTTGCAGGATTGTCTATGACGAGTGAGTTTCGTTGTAGGGTTACGGTCTACACTCAACCTGCCGATGGCGTTGATGGGACTCCACACCCGTTTGATTGTTTCCGCTGAGACTTATGAGGTATATACCAGTTTTACGTTATTTATACATGTGATTGCACTTTGATATATACATTGATGTACTGTGTGTGCCAGCATACCGATCCAGGGATGGCACCGATACACAGAGGCTTGACCATCTGAGGTCGGGTCGCTACATTGAAGCACTTCATTTCTTTCGGAGGTAACTTTCTTGATGATTCGGGAAATTCAAATTCGTCATCATTCGTGAGGCACAAGTTTTGTCTTCTGAGATCACTTAGCCTTTTTGTGACCATCTCTAGCTCCCTTGTGATAGTGTGTTGATTCTCAATATCTTCTTCTTCTTAACTGACATAGTGTGAGAGAATTTCTTCTTCACTTTCCAAAGAAGATTCTTGATCTGCATTTTCAAGCTCCATCTTCTCTTCATGAATTGACAACATCGTCATGACCTCTACATAGTGAAGTTCTTCATAGTCTGGTCTTTGCTTGATTTCTGCTATGATGGAATTGAATGTTGGATCAAGAGTGCTCAGCAGCTTGTCGGCCACATCTCTATCGGTGATATCAGTTACTCCTCGTTGATGAAGTGTTTCGACAATGTTTGTCAATCGATCAGTGAGTTCCATAACACTTTTCTTACGCAAACTTCTGAAACCAACAAACATAGCACGAAGCATTTGAGTGTGGGGATCCGTTCTGGCGATGAATTCTTCATGAGCATTTTTGATGGCATCCCAGGGTTGCTTTGCATATTCGAGCATATGGAATCGAAAGAAAATGTCTTTTGAGAGACTGCTGCATATGATATCTTTTGCTTGAGCATCCAACTACAGTTTTGCTTTGTCATCGGAATTGGGATCATCCGGTTGTTGAATGGTATAACCATTTTCCACAATCTGCCACAGATCAAAGTTGATAGCTTGAATTCTGATTCTCATTCGTTCCTTCTAGTAGAGATAGTCATTTCCGTCGAAGATAGGAAATCATTCAGAGTGCGAGGATCTACCTGCATATGACATACTCAAAACTCCAAGGACATTAGACCTTCAATAAAAAGTGACAGGGAGAATCTGGCTCATATACCAATTATTAGGATCGAGAATATATCGACCAGAGGGGGTGAATGGGAGATTAAAAAATTCTTTTGAATGTTTTGAACGAATCCCAATCATGGCAGCGGAAATAAGGTACGAAGGAAAACAGCTCTTTCAAGCACGATGTTGGGGACCATGTTTATCGACGTAGGAAGCAATTATGGCACGGGCATGAAGTAACACAGGCTTGATCACAATGATAGTGATGCTACAGGCAACCACATGAAGTAACATGAGATAAACATGACATCCACAGTGAAATAAAACTAGAGTAAGTTATCACAGATGAACTGAGGAACATGACAGTGATGAAAGAAAACACGTGATGAGAATGCAACAGGATGAACACAATGATATCTGATGAGAACAATAGTGTTGATCGATGTAAATGATAGGTACAATAGATGATAATGATTAGGTAAACTATCAACACTGAGCACGAAGGAAAACTTCTGAAGGAATTACAGTAAAGTAGAATGAGCCAGTGGTGCTCGATGGAGACAGTGAGATTTGGTAGACCAGTTCACCCTTCTGCCAAAGGGCTACATCTGGTTCGAGGGGATGTGACTTAACACGGAAGATAAACTATCTTCACCCTAGTCTCTTTCAACATAGATCTGATCAGAGTCTGGTTGGTTTCACTCGTGGTAGATACTTTTCGGCGATCTCCAAACCTTCGGTCGACCTTCGCGAACCACAATCACTCTTGGTTGCTGTCGGTGTCAAAACCAGTGGATCTCGGGTAGGGGGTCCCGAACTGTGCGTCTAAGGCAGATGGTAACAGGAGGCCGGGGACACGATGTTTACCCAGGTTCGGGCCCTCTTGATGGAGGTAATATCCTACGTCCTGCTTGATTGTTCTTGATAATATGAGTAGTACAAGAGTTGATCTACCACGAGATCAGAAAGGGTAAACCCTAGAAGCTAGCCTATGGTATGATTGTTGTTCTTGGTCCTACGGACTAAACCCTCCAGTTTATATAGACACCGGAGGGGGCTAGGGTTACACAGAGTCGGTTACAAGGAAGGAGATCTACATATCCGTATTGCCAAGCTTGCCTTCCACGCCAAGGAGAGTCCCATCTGGACACGGGACGAAGTCTTCAATCTTGTATCTTCATAGTCCAACAGTCTGGCCAAAGGATATAGTCCGGCTGTCCGGATACCCCCTAATCCAGGACTCCCTCAGTAGCCCCTGAACCAGGCTCAATGACGATGAGTCCGGCGCGCAGATTGTCTTCGGCATTGCAAGGCGGGTTCCTCCTCCGAATACTTCATAGAAGATCTTGAACACGAGGATCGTGTCCGGCTGTGCAAAACGAGTTCCACATACCACCGTAGAGAGAATAATATTTCCACAAATCTAATCCGCTGACTTACCCTGTAGTGTGACATCACACCACAGCCAGGTCTTTATTAGAATCGTTTTTCATCACCCATCTCAGCGTGTTTCGCGAGGTGGTTTCCTTGGCATGTCTTGTCGAAGCAGAGATCGTGTCCCCTTTATCATGGGATTCTCATCAATACGGACGTGGGTAACCCAACCGTGCCTATGGGTAGGACTCCTAGATCTTAGGCAAGTCCCAAACAGCCACGAGGAGGACGCTTGATATTCACCCTCTTTATAAAGGGGACAAGGCTTTTTTCCTCTCGATCTTAATCAAATCCGCCTCCCACCTCGAGTTCCAACACCCAAAGCTCAGGTTTAGGCACTTCAGACCTTCAACTATGTCCGAATCCAACCTTCAAGGTCAGTGGATACCTTCCTCTGTCACGGAGGAGGACATCAAGAAGTTGAGAGAGGCCAGATATCTGACCGCCGAAATTTCACATCGGCTGCCTGCCCGAGGGCAAGTCGTCCCTACTCCCGAACCCAACGAGAGTGTCGTGTTCGTCTCCCACTTCCTCCGAGGACTAGGCCTCGCTCTGGATCCCTTTGTTAGGGGTCTTATGTTCTATTATGGGCTAGATTTTCATGATCTGGCCCCGGATTCCCTTCTTCACATTTTGTCAATTATTGTCGTATGTGATGCCTTCCTTCGCATTACCCCTCACTTCGGCCTGTGGCTCAAGACCTTCGATGTGAAGCCGAAGATGATCGAGGGGCAGCACGCAGCATGCGGAGGCGCTTCAATAAGCAAAATCGCTGACGCTCCATGGCTTGAGGGTAGCTTCCCAGAGGTGTCCGGATTGTGGCAGTGGGAGTGGTTCTACATCACAGCTCCCCGAAGTGCCAAGTGGGTAGCTTCCCCCACCTTTCGCTCAGGCCCCCCACCACAACTGATGTCATGGATCAGCAGGGGGCTGAGCTGGGGTCCAGCCAAGGACGTGCCAATACTGCAAAGCCGTATCCGAGATCTCTTTGAGAGAGATTTCAGTCTGGTTATGGTAGTGCAAGTTATGCTAGTTCGTCGAGTCCAGCCTTGCAAACGCCGTCCCCTCCGCATGTGGGAGTTCAACCCGGAGGGACCGCGAGCTATCCAACACTTACTCGGCATGACGCCCGAGGAGATGTACAAATTGTTCTTCGGACCACAAATAATGTGTCCAGACATCACTGAGGATGCAGGTCTGAGCTGCAATCGCCCGGATACCCAAGTAAGTAGCCCCGCATCTGAACACACTGTCCATTTATTTATCGCAACGTCGCCCTAAAAAAGCTGCTCTTTGACCAGGATTGGATAGCGAAGGCAAATTTGATCAGGTGTCCGGCCCCCCTCCCTGAGACCTCACCAAATCCCGTGCTAACCAGGATGCTGGAGATCGCGCCTTATCAAGTGCCCTTAGGAGAAGACAAAGGGGGGGGGGGAACAAGGAGGCTAGCACCTCCGCGAAGGAGGTTAGCCGGGGAGGAGGGACTGAAACTTCCTCTCCCCAGGGAAGGAAGAGGACCGCCTCCGAGGACCCGGAGACAATGGTCTCTAAACGGGGGAAGAAATCTTCGTCGGAGGGTCCTACCCCAGGGGCTACCCCGGCCGCACTATGCCCTCAAGGGGATCAGCCCTCCACCGAGCTGTAAGTAAAAGGGTACTTAATAATTAAAATACCTCGCTTTACTTCTGAGGAAAATAATCGAAGCATTTATCTTGCATTTCGGATCTTAGCCCTTCTCAGCAGAGCTCGTCTTCAGGGGATCTTCTTCCAGAGATGATGGAGAGCGAAACGCCTCCCCCTGCCATTCCGCCTCATGAGGCGGGCGACCCCGAGGTGTCGTCGCGGAGGGTTTCTCCTGATCCGGCAAGGCCAGAAGGCAATCCTATGGCCACCCGAAGTCCTCAGTATCCGGCTCTTGAAGAGAGCAATCGAAAGAGTCCGGCACCATCTGGGGATCTGCTAGAGTGAGCGGCTATCTCAGAAGAGCACTGCACGTTGATGGGTACGGTGATTGAAATGATTTCGTCCGCCGAAAGCGGGTTGCATGAAGCCTTTATGAGTCTACTGACGGGTTTTGAGGTACGCGAAATGTTGTACATTTTTGACAGTACCGCACATTTTTAGATGTGCCCTATGTAGATAGTAGCCCCTGAGACTCTGGGTGCTGTCGAAGACGACGACGCACAGAGGATCATAGTCCCAGGAATAATCGTGCCGCCTTAATATGCAGGTGGCGGAGGGTCCGGTGGCCAGCCGGACTGATGAGTTTGCCGAGCTAAAGCGGCAGCTTGACGTGGCAGATGCCGACATCGTACTTGTCAACAAGGGGCTTGACGAGGCACATGGTATGTGATTCCTCTGGCGACACATGGAAGAGGAGCATGATGCCAGTATCTGTAACATGTGTGTGAATGCAGATGGAGCTGCGGCCGTGGAGAACCTTCGGGCGGAACTTGCCCGAGCCAAAGAACAAGCCAGGAAAAGTGATGCGGCTGCCCTAAAGGCAGTTGAGGAGCTGAAAGCCGAACAAGCTGCTCACTGCCAAAGCAAGGAGGAGATAGCCAGGATGGCTGTGGAATTGAAGAATGCCGCGGACCGTTACGAGCTTCTTGAAAAGGAAGATCGAGCGAAGAGGACAGACCTGGAGAAGGCCACGATGGCGACCAAAGACACCCACTCTGCAATGAGAGCGATGGGAGGAGCAGCGTCAAGCCGGGGATATTGTGGCTGGGAAGCCCTTTATGCTGCAGATGAAGTTTGGAGATCCTAGGTACGCCCCTTTGGACCGGTTGTGGAGTTCTGCGGACACATATCTGTACTTAGCGGCGAGTGCTGCCGATGCGGCCGAATACTTCCGAGATCAAAAAGGTTGCGAAGTGGAAAAGCTATTCTGGTCACAATTTAACGTTCTAGAGCGTCCGCTTCCATTGACTGATCGGTTGGTCGAATGGACCGAGCTGAATAGGTTGTCCGGACTCGCCATGAGGTCTGTTGTGGATCATCTGTGGCCGGAAGGGCCAAAGCCGAATAGTTATTTTAGTTTGGTGCAGCAGTTCCTTGGTGCAGTGCCGCACATCAACGCGATGAAGAGGTCAGCGTGCATAGAGGGTGCGTGGATGGTCCTTGCCTGTGTGAAGACATACTGGGCGGAGATGGAGGCCACCGCCATTGCAGCCCAAGATTCGGACGAGAGCCGAGTACCAGCCGAGCACTACTTTCGAGAAGTTTTTGAGGGCGCTCGTTCAATAGAAGCGCAGTGCTCAAAGAATATTATGTTCTAATGACATGTATTCCCGTTGAAAAACAATGTTTTACTGAATTGTAAAGGCTATTTTATACTTGTGCTTGAAAGAATTATAATACCTCCTGTGCGGCCGTTTATGTATATATGTATATAACCTGAAAGATGGCAGTCATCGGCTTCAGTCCCCACACATATAATGCGGGGGTGCTCGCAGAAGACGCATGTTCACACTTGATCCAACGTCTTGGTCCATTAAGGAGGTGATAGCGCAGCGAAGTAGGCAATCGGACTATAATGCTTTAACACTTTCACTTAGCTAGAGGAGTTTGACAGTGGGGCTACTATATAGCCCCTGGTGGCTCCGCGCTCATCCGAATTCGGGGCGCGTACATGCCTGGCCGGGAAACGGCCCTTCGTTAAGGTGGAGGAATCCCAAAGATTCCGCTAGGTCATCGAGTGGTTGACCAGTCTCACGCTATATCATGACAGTCAGTTTTCGGCTTTCTCTACTGAGGTGCTCGTCCGGATGAACCAGGCACAATCACAGTAGTTCTCCTGGTGCCGCCTTAGCCGATAGAGCGGAACGTAAGGCAGCAAAACACAGGAGCCGGGCAAACCCAACATTTGATCAAAGACATGATTAGGAGCTGATGCATATAAGGCCAAACTCGTGACGCCGAACACTCCCTCAGTTATTCGGTCTTTATGATGTAAACCGGGCTAAACAGTGCCCTTTGTAATAAGCCCCTGGTGTCCAGGTACGTGCAATATTCTTACGTGGCCACATGCCAATACGTCACCATCCTTCTAATTGTACTGAGAATCCGGGGGATGTGTATCAACAAGAGACAGTAAAAAAGGTTTACGCAGGGTCTTAATCTAAAAAGAATCCTTGGAACGGGTCCCTGCTGCACGTCTGCGCCCGTGTCTCCGTTGTGCCGTATCCTAGACGGGTGTAGCACGATGGTCATCTGTAAAAGAGAGGAACTTAGCTGAAAAGTTGTCGTGCAAAAGGTAGGTTATACTAAATAAACCATGTACAGTTCAAGATGAGTAAAGTTGAGCCTAATTGTCACTTGTTTACACGCGTTGAGCCCCTTGTATTGTTATAGGGGTATAGCCATCAAACCTCTATCAATTATTTATAGCTACACCGGACTCATCTAACCGCGTCCGTGGTCTTAACGATCAGTCAGATGCTCTAGTTGGTGAGGCCGTTTAGTGTGCGGCTGCCAAGGCAGCCGCACGGTCTTCCGCGCGCAAGGAGCACTCAATATTTCCATTTACTGTAATGATGCCATGTGGACCGGGCATCTTAAGCATGAGGGAAGCGTAATGCGGTATTGCATTAAAGCGAGCGAAAGCTTCGCGTCCGAGTAGTGCTCAATAGCCACTTTGGAACGGAGCGATGTGGAAGGTTAACTTTTCGCTGTGGAAGTTATCGGGAAAGCCGAATATAACCTCTAGTAGCAGGGAGCCCGTGCAATGGGCTTCTGGGCCTGGCGTTACTCCTTTAAAGGTAGCATTGCTATGGCTGATTTTTGTTGGGTCTATCCCCATTTTGTGGACTGTGTCCTGATATATCAGGTTTAAACTACTGCCACCGTCCATTAGGACTCGTGTGAAGTGGTATCCGTCAATTATCGGGTCTAACACCAAGGCAGCCCATCCTGCATGCCGGATACTTGCCGAGTAATCCCGATGGTCAAATGTGATCGGTTGGGACGACCAGTGGCAGAACTCCGCGGTGATAGGCCCTGGGGCATGTGTCTCTAGGAGTGCTGCTTTGTTTCTCACCTTCATCACGTGTAACACGTTTACTGTTTTGACTTCTGGTGGGAATTTCTTCTGTTCCCCAGTGCTTTGCTTGCGAGGCTCGTCCTCGTCTTCGCTTGGTGTATCCTGCCCCTTGTGTTCGGTGTTGAGCTTGCCGGACTGCTTGAAGACCCAACATTCTCTATGGGTATGATTTGCAGGTTTATCGGGGGTGCTGTGGATCTGACATATTTTG
Organism: Triticum urartu; assembly: GCF_003073215.2. NCBI lineage: Eukaryota > Viridiplantae > Streptophyta > Magnoliopsida > Poales > Poaceae > Triticum > Triticum urartu. Next base: position 390,843,800 of record NC_053025.1, read on the forward strand.
TCCAGAATCTTGTTTAGGCTGGACAGTTCATCTCTGTTGCCTTTGGAGGGCAGCTTTTGCTGACCTGGCCGAGAGCTTCTGAATCCGGCGTTTACCGCCGTGCTCTTCGGGCTGTCTTCTTTATTCCGGCGATTGTTTTTGTTGCGTCATGGCTTCCCGTTTCCGTCCCTGACTTCGGATGTAATTGGGTCACTGGTGCTACATCGGGCTAGCCAGCTGTCCTCGCCCGCGCAAAAGCGGGTCATGAGGCTTGTTAATGCTGCCATTGTTCTCGGCTTTTGTTGGCCGAGGTTTCTGGCAAGCCATTCGTCTCGAACGCTGTGCTTGAAAGCTGCTAAGGCTTCGGCGTCCGGACAGTCGGCTATTTGGTTCTTTTTAGTGAGAAACCTGTTCCAAAGCTTTCGGGCTGACTCTCCGGGCTGTTGAGTTATGTGACTTAAATCGTCTGCATTCGGTGGTCGGACATAGGTCCCTTGAAAATTTGCCCGAAAAGCGTTCTCGAGCTCTTCCCAGCTTCCAATGGAGTTTTCGAGGAGCCTTTTAAGCCAGTGCCGAGATGGTCCTTTGAGCTTGAGGGGTAAGTACTTGATGGCATGGAGATCGTCTCCTCGAGCCATGTGGATATGGAGGATGTAGTCCTCAATCCAGACCCCAGGGTCTGTCGTTCCGTCGTACGCCTCTATGTTTACGGGTTTGAATCCCTCTAGAAATCCATGGTCCAACACCTCATTGGTGAAACATAGGGGGTGTGCGGCACCCCTGTATTTGGGTGTACCGTGGTGTTCGGATTTTTGTTGTGTTGCATTGCTTGCTGGAGCGCGCTTGGTTGGCCCGTAGATGGACCTGGTTGCGCCGTCCTTTTGATGCGCGTCCTCACGTGGATCGCTTACTGGCTTGTGTGCGGCGTAGTTTGCCACTCTATGTTGGCCACGAGGTCGTCTATCCGACTGGATGGCTGTTTTCTTTTTTGATTGCGGGGGCTCTAAGGCCTCATCATCGAATTCAGGTAGCAGCTTTTGCTTCGGGTAGCTCTTTGTGTGGCGACTGCCGCCGTACTTTGCTGCGGTGTTGAGTACTTTACTCCATCTAATTCTGAGTATGTCTTGTGCAGCCCTGAGCCTTTGCATCTGCTTTTTCAGACTCCTCGCAGTGGCAACAAGCCTTTGATGGGGATTCTGTTGCTCTAGGTGCCTATCAGGTGTGATGTCATCCGGACTTCTATCTTCGCCGAAGACGGGTTGTTCAGTTTGATTCTCCGTGTTGCCGTGGTCAGACGGTGGTTCAATGCCGTGTTCGTCGTTCGCTGGCTCACCCTGCTCTATCGCTGGGTCTATATGATCGTTGTTTCTACCGAGGCGGGATTTGGAGCGGCGCCTACGCCGCCGCTTTGACTGCTTCTCGAGGGATCGATCCTTCGCCGCGTCCTTCCGTTCCTCGTCGTCGTTTTCTTTGGGTGTGTCCACCATGTATACATCATATGATCAAGTGGGCGTCCAGTGCCCTGTGGGCGGTGGCTCCTGTTCATCTTCTGCATCGTCGTCCATACCGTCGATGTCTTTGGAGTCGAAGTCGAGCATGTCGGTCAAATCATCGACAGTGGCTACTAAGTGGGTGGGGGGTGGGCGGCGAATTTCTTCGTCATCCGCATCCCAATCCTGCCGGACATAGTTCGGCCAGGACTCTCCTGACAAGGAGAGAAACTTTAATGAATTCAGTATGTTGCCGAAGGGTGAGTGCTGAAAGATATCTGCGGAGGTGAACTCCATGATCGGCGCCCAGTCGGATTCGATAGGCACGGGCGCAGGCGGTTCGGAGTCTGTGGCCGGAGAAGAGTCCGACAGTTCAGCGTCACGGCTCCCGTGAAGGGTAAGGTCGGTATTTGGCTCGATCGCTGCTAAAGATGCGGCCTCCGTTACAGGGTCTATCCACCCGTCCTTGGATGGCACAATGGGCTCCGAATTGAGGGTCAGAACGGTCGCCGGTGCGATCTCCCGAACACTGTCCGATGGTAGAGCTAAATCATGCTCACCGTGACCGTGCGACGCACTCGACAAGGGCTCGAATCTGCCGAAGATCAAGTCTCCGTGGATGTCGGCCATGTGGTTTATGCTTCCAAACCTGACCCGGTGTCCAGGGGCGTAACTCTCGATCTGCTTCAGATGGCCAAGCGAGTTGGCCCGCAGTGCGGAGCCGCCGAATACAAAGATCTTTCTGGGGAGGAAAGTTTCACTCTAGACTACATCGCTATCGATGATTGAAGGGGCCATCCAGCCTAACAATGACGACACAGAGGAACTCTCAATGAAAGCACCAATGTCGGTGTCAAAACCGGCGGATCTCGGGTAGGGGGTCCCGAACTGTGCGTCTAAGGCGGATGGTAACAGGAGGCTGGGGACACGATGTTTACCCAGGTTCGGGCCCTCTTGATGGAGGTAATACCCTACGTCCTGCTTGATTGTTCTTGATAATATGAGTAGTACAAGAGTTGATCTACCACGAGATCAAAGAGGCTAAACCCTAGAAGCTAGCCTATGGTATGATTGTTGTTCTTGGTCCTACGGACTAAACCCTCTGGTTTATATAGACACCGAAGGGGGCTAGGGTTACACAGAGTCGGTTACAGGGAAGGAGATCTACATATCCGTATTGCCAAGCTTGCCTTCCACACCAAGGAGAGTCCCATCCGGACACGGGACAAAGTCTTCAATCTTGTATCTTCATAGTCCAACAGTCCAGCCAAAGGGTATAGTATGGCTGTCCGGATACCCCCTAATCCAGGACTCCCTCAGTTGCTGAAGATCTAGCTCGGTGAAGACAACGACTCTTCAACACTCGAGCCAAAACATATCCGTCTAGAGAGTGCGTAGTTCTCAAGAGTAATAGGTACAAGAACTCTAACAGAACTATTGTGATGCTAAATCACCGTCTAAGTTTTGGGCTCTTGATTTTTCTCTTGGTGGATCTTAAACTCAAATCACTCAGAGAGGGGTTGCTCAAATCAATCTTCTTAGAAATCTCAAGTGGAGTGATGTCGCTTGAAGCTACGTCGGTATTTCCCCAAAGAGGAAGGGATGATGCATCATAGCGGTGGTAGGTATTTCCCTCAGATGTGAAACCAAGGTTATCGAACCAGTAGGGGAACCAAGCAAAACAACGTAAATAACACTTGCACACAAATAACAACTACTCGCAACCCGACGTGTAAAAGGGGTTGTCAATCCCTTTCGGGTAGCGGCGCCAGAAATTGGCAAACCCGAAATGAGATAAAATTGTAGATATTGATAGATCGGACGCCAAATAAAATAAATTGCAGCAAGGTATTTTTGTATTTAATAGATCTAAAAATAAAAGGCAAATAAAATAGATCGCAAAGGCAAATAATATGAGAAAGAGACCCCGAGGCCGTAGGTTTCACTTGTGGCTTCTCTCGAGAAAAAATAGCAAATGGTGGGTGAACAAATTACTGTTGGGCAATTGACAGAACTTCAAATAATCATGACGATATCCAGGCAATGATCATTATATAGGTATCACGTCCAAGATTAGTAGACCGACTCCTGCCTGCATCTACTACTATTACTCCACACATCGACTGCTATCCAGCATGCATCTAGTGTATTAAGTTCATGGAGAAACAGAGTAATGCAATAAGAATGATGACATGATGTAGACAAGATCTATCTATGTAGAGATAGACCCAATCGTTTTATCCTTAATAGCAACGATACATACATGCCGGTTCCCCTTCTATCACTGGGATCAAGCACCGTAAGATCGAACCCACTACAAAGCACCTCTTCCCATTGCAAGATAAATATATCAGGTTTTCCAAAAAAACCAAATATCGGAGAAGAATACGAGGCTATAAGCAATCATGCATAAAAGAGATCAAAGAAACTCAAATAACATTCATGGATATAAAAAGATAGATCTGATCAAGAACTCAAAGTTCATCCGATCCCAACAAACACACCGCGAAAAGAGTTACATCATATGGATATCCAAGAGACCATTGTATTGAGAATAAAACAAGAGAGAGGAATCCATCTAGCTACTAACTACGGACCCGAAGGTCTACAAAGAACTACCCACGCATCATCGGAGAGGCACCAATGGAAGTGGTGAACCCCTTCGTGATGGTGTCTAGATTGGATCCGGTGGTTCTGGACTCCGCGGCGGCTGGAATTGATTTTCGTCGACACCCCTAGGATTTCTGGAATATTGGGGTATTTATAGAGCAAAGAGGCGGTCCGGGGGGCACCCGAGGTGGGCACAACCCACCAGGGCGCGCCTAGGCCTCCAGGCGCACCCTGGTGGGTTGTGCTCTCCTCGGAGCACCCCCTAGGCGCTGCCTTGGCCCATTAGGTGTCTTCTGGTCCATAAAAAATCTCCGTAAAGTTTCGCTTCATTTGCACTCCGTTTGGTATGGATTTTTTGCGATGTAAAAAACATGCAAAAAATAGCAACGGGCACTTGGCACTATGTCAATAGGTTAGTACCAAACAGGATATAAAATGACTATAAAATGATTATAAAACTTCCAAGATTGATAATATAACAGCATGGGACGATAAAAAATTATAGATACATTGGAGACGTATCACGGAGCAGCCGACGGACAGTGTTGGAGCGGGGTGGCTATTTATAGCCGCAGCCTTCCCTGCTGGGAAATGACCACATGGACACTGATACGTCCATTTTGAATCATGTTTTCCTACTGTTATTTATGATGTTTTTACCCATGATAATGCTTTCTGGAGTAATTCTAATGCCTTTTCTCTCATAATATGCAAGGTATACACAAAGAAGGATAATTCTCGCAGTTGGAAATCTGGACCTGGAAAAGCTGCGTCAGGCCACCTATTCTGCACAAATCCAAACAAGCTGAAACTTCACGGAGATATTTTATCAAATATATGATGAATATTGGAGCAAATAACTACCAGAGGGGGCCCACCAGGTGGGTACAACCCACCTGGGCGCACCGCGGAGCCCAGACGCACCCTCTTCTAGTATATAAGTCATTTTGACCTAGAAAAAATAAAGAGATGACTTTCAGGATGGAGCACGCCGTCTCGAGGTGGAACTTGGGCAGGAGCACTTTTGCCCTTCGGCGGAGCGATTCCATCGGGGGAACTTCCCTCCCAGAGGGGGATATCATCATCATCATCACCAACAACTCTCCCATCTTCGGGAGGGCAATCTCCATCAACATCTTCAACAGCACCATCTCATCTCAAACCCTAGTTCATCTCTTGTGTTCAATCTTGTTACCGGAACTATAGATTGGTGCTTGTGGGTGACTAGTAGTGTTGATTACATCTTGTAGTTGATTACTATATGGTTTATTTGGTAGAAGATTATATGTTCAGATCCAATATGCTATTTAATACCCCTCTGATCTAGAGCATGGTTATCATTTGTGAGTAGTTACTTTTGTTCTTGAGGTCACGGGAGAAATCATGTTGCAAGTAATCATGTGAACTTGATATGTGTTCGATATTTTGATAGTATGTATGTTGTGATTCCCTTAGTGGTGTCATGTGAACGTAGACTACATGACACTTCACCATATTTGGGCCAAAGGGAATGCATTGTGGAGTAGCAATTAGATGATGGGTTGCAAGAGTGACAGAAGCTTAAACCCTAGTTTATGCACTATTCCGTAAGGGACTGATTGGATCCAAAAGTTTAATGATATGGTTAGAATTTATTCTTAATACTTTTCTCGTAGTTGCGGATGCTTGCGGGAGGGTTAATCATAAGTAGGAGGTTTGTCCAAATAAGAAAAACACCTAAGCACCGTTTCACCCACATATCAAATTATCAAAGTACCGAACATGAATTAAACCAACATGATGAAAGTGACTAGATGAAAATCCCGTGTACCCTCAAGAAAGCTTTGCTTATTAGAAGAGACCGTTTTGGCCTGCCCTTTCCCTCAAAAGGATTGGGCTACCTTGCTGCACCTTTTCTACTATTATCGTTAGTTGCTCGTTACAAATTATCTTGCTATCAAACTACTCTGTTACTTACAATTTCAGCACTTGCAGACATTACCTTGCTGAACACCACTTGTCATTTCCTTCTGCTCCTCTTTGGGTTCGACATTCTTACTTATCAAAAAGAGATACAATTGATCCCCTATACTTGTGGGTCATCAAGGATATTTTCTGTCGCCGTTGCCGGGGAGTGAAGCACCTTTGGTAAGGAAACATTTATATAGTGTGTTGAAATTTGTTGTCACTTGTTAATATGGAAAACAATCCTTTGAGGGGTTTGTTCGGGGAATCTTTACCTTGACCGGAACCACAATTAGCTACCCCTCAACCTACTGCACCTACTGAAAATATTGGATATGAAATTCCTTCAGGTATAATAGAACAACTGCTAGCTAATCCTTATGCAGGAGATGGAACCGAACATCCTGATATGCACTTGATATATGTAGAACAAATTTGTGGATTCTTCAAGCTTGCAGGTTTACCCGGGGATGAAGTTATGAAAAAGGTTTTCCCTTTATCTTTGAAGGGAAAAGCATTGGCATGGTATAGGCTATGCGATGATATTGGATCTTGGAATTGGAATCGTTTGAAATTGGAGTTCCACCAAAAAAATTATCCTATGCATCTAGTTCATCGTGATCGGAATTACATATATGATTTTTGGCCTCGTGAAGGAGAAAGTATCGCTCTAGCTTGGGGGAGGCTTAAGTCAATGTTATATTCATGCCCCAATCATGAGCTCTCAAGAGAAATTATTATCCAGAATTTTTATGCTCGGCTTTCTCGTAATGATCAAACCATGCTTGATACTTCTTGTGCTAGTTCTTTTATGAAGAAGACTATTAAATTCCGGTGGGATCTTTTGGAAAGAATTAAACGCAACTCTGAAGATTGGGAACTCGACGAAGGTAAAGAGTCAGGTATTAAACTTAAGTATGATTGTGTTAAACCTTTTATGAATACCGATGCTTTTCAAAAGTTTAGCACTAAATATGGACTTGATTCTGAGATAGTAGCCTCCTTTTGTGAATTATTTGCTACTCATGTTGATCTCCCTAAAGAGAAGTGGTTTAAATATCACCCACCTATTAAAGAAGAAATTAAAGAACCGGTACCAATTAAGGAAGAAACCATAATTTATAATGTTGATCCAGTTGTTTTTTCTGCTTATATTGAGAAACCACCTTTCCCTGTTAGGATAAAGGAACATGCTAAAGTTTCAACTGTGGTTAACAAAAGCTATATTACAACACCTAAACCTGATGAACAAATCAAAGTAGAACCTAGTATTGCTATGGCTAAAGATCTCTTGGAAGAAGATATGGATGTGCATGTTATTTACTTCTGCGAAGAAGCTACTAGAATTGCCAAACCTGATAAAAAGGATAAACATAGACCTGTTGTTGGCATGCCTGTTGTCTCAGTTAAAATAGGAGATCATTGTTATCATGGTTTATGTGACATAGGTGCTAGCGTGAGTGCTATTCCTTACACATTATATCAAGAAATTATGAATGACATAGCACATGCAGGGATAGAAGACATAGATGTTACTATTAAACTTGCTAATAGAGACACTATATCACCAATTGGGATTGTTAGAGATGTTGAAGTCTTGTGTGGGAAAATAAAATACCCTACTTATTTTCTTGTTCTTGGTTCCCCACAAGATGACTTTGTCCTATTATCTTTGGTATACCTTTCTTGAACACCGTTAATGCCAGAATAGACTGTGAGAAACAATTTGTCGGTGTTAGTTTTGGTGATGAGTCTCATGAGTTTAGTTTTTCCAAGTTTAGTAGAAAGCATCATGAAAAAGAATTGCCTAGTAAGGACAAAATAATTGGTCTTGCTTATATTGTTGTACCACCTACTGATCCACTAGAACAATATTTGCTAGACCATGAAAATTATTTACATATACATGAAAGAAATGAAATAGATAAGATTTTTTTGAATAACGTCCTCTGCTTAAACACAATTTGCCTATTCAAACTCTAGGAGGTCCTCCTCCACCTAAAGGTGATCATGTGTTCGAGTTAAAACAATTGCCAGACACTTTGAAATATGCTTATATTGGTGAAAAGAAGATATATATATATATATTTATTATTAGTGCTAACCTTTCAGAACATGAAGAAGAAAGATTATTGAAAGTTCTAAGGAAGCACCGGGCTGCTATTGGATATACTCTTGATGATTTAAAGGGCATTAGTCCCACTCTACAATACAAAATTAATATGGAACCTGATGCTAAACCCGTTGTTGATCACCAACGTCGGTTAAATCCGAAAATGAAGGAAGTTGTAAGAACGGAAATCTTAAAACTTCTGGAAGGAGGTATAATCTATCTCATAGCTGATAGTAGATGGGTAAGTCCTTTTCATTGTGTCCCTAAGAAAGGAGGTATAACTGTTGTTCCTAATGATAAGAATGAACTTATTCCACAAAGAATTATTACAGGCTATAGAATGGTAATTGATTTTAGAAAATTAAACAAACCAACTAGGAAAGATCATTACCCTCTGCCTTTTATTGATTAAATGCTTGAAAGATTATCCAAGCACACACATTTTTGCTTCCTTGATGGATATTCTGTTTTTTCACAAATACCTGTCTCTCAACCTGATCAAGAAAAGACCACTTTTACATGTCCCTTTGGAACCTATGCTTATAGACGTATGCCTTTCGGTTTATGTAATGCACCTGCTACCTTTCAAAGATGTATGACTACTATATTCTCTGAATTTTGTGAAAAGATTGTTGAGGTTTTCATGGATGACTTCTCTGTTTATGGGAATGTCTTTTGATGATTGTTTAAGCAATCTTGATCGAGTTTTGCAGAGATGTGAACAAACACATCTTGTCTTAAATTGGGAGAAGTGCCACTTTATGGTTAATGAAGGCATTGTCTTGGGTCATAAAATTTCTGAAAGAGGCATTGAAGTGGACAAAGCTAAGGTTGATGCAATTGAGTAAATGCCATGTCCTAAAGATATAAAAGGTATCCGTAGTTGCTTAGGTCATGCTGGTTTCTATAGGAGATTTATCAAAGACTTCTCCAAAATTTCTAGGCCTCTTACGAATCTTTTGCAAAAGGATATTCCTTTTGTTTTTGATGATGATTGTTTAGAAGCCTTTGAAACACTCAAGAAAGCCTTAATTTCGGTACCTATTGTTCAACCACCTGATTGGAACTTGCCTTTTGAAAGTATGTGTGATGCTAGTGATTATGTTGTTGGTGCTGTTCTAGGACAAAGAGTTGATAAGAAACTAAATGTTATTCATTATGCTAGTAAAACTCTAGACAATGCTCAACGAAACTATGCAACTATTGAAAAAGAATTCTTAGCAGTGGTGTTTGCTTGTGATAAATTTAGACCTTATATTGTTGATTCAAAAGTGATTGTTCACAGACCATGCTGCGATTAAATATCTTATGGAAAAGAAAGATGCTAAACCTAGACTTACTATATGGGTTCTCTTGTTACAAGAATTTGATTTGCATATTATTGATAGAAAAGGAGCTGAGAACCCCGTTGCTAATAACCTATCTAGGCTTGAAAATGTGCATGATGACCCACTACCTATTGATGATAGTTTTCCTGATGAGCAGTTAGCTGCAATAAATGTTGCTCACAACACTCCTTGGTATGCTGACTATGCTAGTTACATTATTGCTAAATATTTACCACCTAGTTTTACATATCAAAAAAAGGAAAAAATTTCTTCTATGATTTAAGACATTACTTTTGGGATGACCCACATCTTTATAAAGAAGGAGTAAATGGTATTATTAGACGTTGTGTACCTGAGCATGAACAGGGACAAATCCTACGGAAATGTCACTCCGAAGCTTATGGAGGGCATCATGCTGGAGATAGAACTTCTCACAAGGTATTGCAATCTGGATTTTATTGGCCTACTCTCTTCAAGGATGCCCGTAAGTTCGTCTTATCTTGTGATGAATGTCAAAGAATAGGTAATATCCGTAAGTGTAAAGAAACGCCTATGAATTATTCACTTGTTGTTGAACCATTTTATGTTTGGGGATTTGATTACATGGGACCTTTTCCTTCCTCTAATGGGTATACACATATTTTGGTTGCTGTTGATTATGTTACTAAATGGGTAGAAGCTATTCCAACCAGTGGTGCTGATCACAACACCTCTATTTTAAATGCTTAAGGAAGTTATTTTCCCAAGGTTTGGAGTCCCTAGATATTTAATGACTAATGGTGGTTCACACTTTATTTATGGTGCTTTTCGTAAAATTCTTGCCAAGTATGATGTTAAGCATAGAATTGCATTGCCTTATATATCATCCTCAGTCTAGTGGTCAAGTTGAACTTAGCAATAGAGAAATAAAATTAATTTTGCAAAAGACTGTCAATAGGTCCAGGAAGAATTGGTCTAAGAAATTAGATGATGCACTTTGGGCTTATAGAACAACATATAAAAATCCTATGGGCATGTCTCCTTATAAAATGCTTTATAGAAAAGCTTGTCATTTGCCTCTTGAGTTAGAACATAAAGCATATTGGGCCATCAAAGAACTCAACTATGATTTCAAACTTGCTGGTGAAAAGAAGTTATTTGATATTAGCTCTTTAGATGAATGGAGAACACAAGCTTATGAAAATGCTAAGTCGTTTAAAGAAAAATTTAAAAGATGGCATGATAAAAGAATCCAAAAGCGTGAGTTTAAAGTCGGAGAATATGTTCTTTCGTACAACTCTCATTTCAGATTCTTTGCTGGAAAACTCCTCTCAAAATGGGAAGGACCCTATGTTATCGAGGAGGTTTATCGGTCTGGAGCGATCAAAATAAATAATGCCGAATGTACTAACCCGAAGGTTGTTAACGGGCAACAAATAAAACATTATATCAGGTACGCCCATTAATGTTGAAAGTAATATTATCCAAACTATGACACCAGAAGAACACATAAAAGAGTCCCTCCGGAACGCTCCAGAATCGTGAAAATAAGGAGGTACATGATACGGTAAGTAAATGGACTCCAGAAAATCCGCAAAAATATATTTTGTGAGTTTTGGAATATTTAGAAAAATAGGAAAATAAGAAACTTCTAAGAAGCATACCATGATGGGCACAAGACACACTAGGCGCGCCCAGGTGGGTTATGCCCACCTAGGGTACCTTTCGGACTCCGTTTTTCTATAGGTTGTTTGTTTCCTAAGATAAAAAATCTTTATATACCCCCCGAACCTATTGACCGCCGTATCGCGGAGAAATCTTCTGTTTTCTTTTCTTGCTATTTTCTGTTAGATCCCATCTACCATGGCCGCTTAAAGCTCCTCCAAGAGGACAAGTTCTTCAAGAACGTCATCAACCCATATTTGCGGGAGGGGGTGCTTCACCTCCGCGATGTGCCATGTCCCAAGGGGACGGGAACCGTGGAGGCCAGGCTTGAAGCTATGGAAGAAGATGTCTTCCGCTGCAAGGGGATGGTGGAGCATGGACTCAACGCTAATCACCTCATGATTGTGGACCTTTCTCGTGATCTCAAGGTGGACGGCAAGCCCGTGAAGGACATTGTATTCACCCTCAATGAGAAAATCAACATCTCCAAAACCAAGTCTTTGAATATGAGGCGAGGTTTAAAGGTATGAGTTTGGCTGCTAGTTGTAGGACCCGTGAGACTCACTCCTCCTCTTATGATGGTGGACCACTGCCATGGAAATCCGAGGACAAGATCTCCTCACCACCACCTTCTTCTTCATCACCGAAAGAGAATTGAGTATAGGGTATGGGCACTCCCCTTGGCTTCCGCCAAGCTTGGGGGAGGTGCCTCGGTATCGTATCATCCCATTATCTTTTGCCTATACTTATTTTAGTTCGATCTTTTGCTTTAGATGAATAAAAGTTTAGTTCGATCCTTTCTTTTCGAGAGTTTGATTAGTGATATATCCATGTAGTCATGTGCAAGCTATATAATAAAGTTTAGTTTGAGGTTTTGCTTTCTTTACTTTCATGTTGCAAATAAAATAAAAGAAATAATGAAGAAAAAGAGAAAGGAAATAAATGAAAAATATCATATGCTAATCTTATGGTAGGTGATGACACCACATAAGGACAAGTATAAGTAGAAAATTTTATTAGAGATTGACAAACATAGCATTAGTCAGTGATGCAACTCATGAAAAATTAATAAGGGAAGCGAAGATTCACATATAAATATAATATCCTAGAAATCTTTTATGATTGTGAGCCCTCATCAAAATATTATATGCCAAAATGGTTGATGTTGGACAAGGAAGACAACTTAATGGTTTATGTTTGTTTTGTATTCACATAGAAGTCATACTGTCATGGATCCTTTAACATGTGGTTCTTGCCCCTATCTTTGCTAGCCAAAAATTCCGCACTAAGTAGATATACTACTTGTGCATCCAAAAACCCTTAAACCCAAATCTTATCTTTAAGAGTCCACCATTCCTACCTATGGATTGAGCAAGATCCCTCAAGTAAGTTGTCATCGGTGCAAAAAGGCAATAAAAATGGCTTCTAAAAGTGTGAGATCATTTAGTGTAAGAGAAAATTGAGCGTTGTACAAACTTGTGATGGTGAAGAATAAAAGCGACAAACTGCATAATAAAGGTTGCTATCAGAAGGGGCAATACAACGTGACATTCTTTTGCACTAAGGGGTTGAGTATACAAACAAATAAGCGCATGGCAACCTCTTCTTCCATCTGCGAAGGGCCTATCTTTTACTTTTATGTATTTACTTTTATGCAAAGAGTCAAAGTTTTCCTTCTATTCTTTTTTATTTTCCTCCTTTGGCCAGCATCATGTGGTGAGGAAAGATCTAGGCACATATGTCCAGTTGAATATAGATAGCATGAGTTATTATTGTTAACATCGCCCTTGAGGTGAATATGTTGGGAGGCGAAACTATAAGCCCCTATCTTTCTATGTGTCCGGTTGAATAGTTTTGGTCATGTGTACACGGTGAGTGTTAGCAATCATAGAAGACTATATGATGGTTGAGTATGTGGACTTGCCTAAAGGCTCCGATACGTGACCCTTCCTGAAAAGATGATGAATTGTAGTTGCAAAGTTGACTGAGAACATAGTTTGTTAGTTTTTAATAGAGTTTTTTCTTTATACTTCGATTGTGTGATGAACTGATATTTATTCATGAGAAGTATATGATAAAAGTTCTATGACAAGAGTCTTATGTTTAAGTTTGTTGCTGTTATAATAATGAACATGATGCTTCTATGTCCGTATTTTGTTTTTATCGACATCTCTCTCTAAGCATGTGGACATGTTTTTCGATTTCGGTTTTTCGCTTGAGGACAAGCGAGGTCTAAGCTTGGGGGAGTTGATACGTCCATTTTGCATCATGTTTTCCTACTGTTATTTATGATGTTTTTATCCATAATAATGCTTTTTAGAGTAATTCTAATGCCTTTTCTCTCATAATATGCAAGGTATACACAAAGAGGGAGAATTCTGGCAGCTGGAAAATCTGGACTTCGAAAAGCTACATCAGGCCACCTATTCTGCACAGCTCCAAACAAGCTGAAACTTCACGGAGATTTTTTATCAAACATATGATGAATATTGGAGCAAATAACTACCAGAGGGGGCCCACCAGGTGGGCACAACCCACCTAGGCGTGCCAGGGAGCCCAGGCACGCCCTGGTGGGTTGTGCTCACCTAGGCCCACCTCCGGTGCCCATCTTCTGGTATATAAGTCATTTTGACCTAGAAAAAAATAAAGAGAGGACTTTTGGGACGGAGCGCCGCCGTCTCGAAGCGGAACTTGGGCAGGAGCACTTTTGCCCTCCGGCGAAGCGATTCCGCTGGGGGAACTTCCCTCCCGGAGGGGGAAATCATCGTCATCATCATCACCAACAACTCTCCCATCTTGAGGAGGGCAATCTCCATCAACATATTCAACATCACCATCTCATCTCAAACCCTAGTTCATCTCTTGTGTTCAATCTTGTTACCGAAACTATAGATTGGTGCTTGTGGGTGACTAGTAGTGTAGATTACATCTTGTAGTTGATTACTATATGGTTTATTTGGTGGAAGATTATATGTTCAGATCCATTATGCTATTTAATACCCCTCTGATCTTGAGCATGATTATATCTCACTGAGTAGTTACTTTTGTTCTTGAGGTCACGGGAGAAATCATGTTGCAAGTAATCATGTGAACTTGATATGTGTTCGATATTTTGATAGTATGTATGTTGTGATTCCCTTAGTGGTGTCATGTGAACGTCGACTACATGACACTTCACCATATTTGGGCCTAAGGGAATGCATTGTGGAGTAGCAATTAGATGATGGGTTGCGAGAGTGACAGAAGCTTAAACCCTAGTTTATGCGCTATTCCGTAAGGGACTGATTGGATCCAAAAGTTTAATGCTATGGTTAGAATTTATTCTTAATACTTTTATCATAGTTGCGGATGCTTGCGGGAGGGTTAATCATAAGTAGGAGGTTTGTTCAAGTAAGAACATCACGTAAGCACCGGTCCACCCACATATCAAATTATCAAAGTACCAAACACGAATTAAAGCAACATGATGAAAGTGACTAGATGAAAATCCCGTGTACCCTCAAGAACGCTTTGCTTATCATAAGAGACCATTTTGGCCTGTCCTTTGCCTCAAAAGGATTGGGCTACCTTGCTAAACCTTTGCTACTATTATCGTTACTTGCTCGTTACAAATTATCTTGCTATCAAACTACTCTGTTACTTACAATTTCAGCACTTGCAGACATTACCTTGCTGAAAACCACTTGTCATTTCCTTCTGCTCCTCATTGGATTTGACACTCTTACTTATCGGAAAGAGCTAAAATTGATCCCATATACTTGTGGGTCATCAAACACGAGGATCAGCCAATGACCGAATGACACGAGTCTAGCGGTCGGAAATTTGAGCACAATGGTAACATTACTTGCGGAGCAAGTAATGCTAACTCCCCAGTCCGAAAGATATCTCCTGCAGCACGAAGAACAACGTCTACTCCTACTAGGTAATCATTCGAAGCATAAAGAGATTTCTCTCACATCTTTCATAGGTTTTTGGGCTAAGCATCACAGCGGATCTAAGCTTTGAGAACCTATACCCCTCTTAATAGTATGGAGGTCCTATGACTCAAATGAACAAAAGAAGAACAACAAAATGAATACTACGTCTTCACTTTATCTTCGACTTCCATTCGCTGTAGTCAATTTCTTCAGATGATGATACCGAACCAAATGCTTCGCTTTAGCAGTAAACATTTGAGGGGTTAATTTCTTCACATCAATCTTCTTGTCTACATATCTTCAACAGATGTAGCTCTTTCTTCTCTCCAACGCAAATATACTTCGATGAAGTTCCTCGAACTTGGCACCGGAGACATCATTCTCTTTGGTTTCTGTATGGAGTATTTCTCTTTGTATGAACTAGCAAACAAATCAGTCCATACCTGTTTCTATCAACAATCTCCAAAATATAGGTAGGCAGATATTGCACCAACAATAAACTTACCCCTATTAAAGAAAACCAAACTTAATTATCATCAGACCCTTTCAAAAGAATGAATCATTTAGTTGACCCGTTACTTGCGATAAGGTCTTGGAATGTAGACACTTGTTATGCAATAACCATATCCATACCCCTTCCTCCTTAGTAACCTATAAAGCCATTTACTACACAAACACTTGTTTTTTAAACTCCAAATTCTCAACACTCAAACCCCCACTAGTGCAGCGACGTCCTTGCTACTTGTGAACTGCGTTGAGCTTGTCCCCAAAGAGGAACGGTGAAGCAATATAGTGGCTGATAAGTATTTCCCTCAGTGAGAACCAAGGTTTATCAAGCCAAAATGAGAACCACACGAATCCTAGTGAATAGTACCCGCACACACAAAAGCAAATGCTTGCACCCAATGCGGACAATAGGGTTGTCAATCCCCTTGAACTCGTTACTTGCAAGGATCAAATCATGTAATGGTAGATAGATAAACTGCAAAACAGAATAAAAGTAAATAAATTACAGGAAGGTATTTTTGGTTTTAGTAATATGATTAAATTAGACCCGGGGGGCATAGTTTTCACTAGAGGTTTCTCTCTCTTGAAATAATAACATACGGTGGGTAAACAAATTACTGTTGGGCAATTGATAGAAAGGCGGATAGTTATGATGTTATTCATCGCAATGATCATGTATATAGGCATCACATCCGTGACAAGTAGACCGACTCCTGCCTGCATCTACTACTATTACTCCACTTCAAGAGCACTTCCATTTTTGTCTCCCTACATATTAAGTTCATAACAAACAAAGTAATGCATGAGGTATGATGACATGATGCACACAAAGTAAACTCAAGCAATATGAATAAACACCATTGTTTTATCCTTAATGGCAACAATAAAAATACATGCCTTGCTACCCTTTCTGTCACTTGGTGAGGACACCGCAAGATTAAACCCATTACAAAGCACCTCTCCCACTGAAGATAAATCAATTTAGTTTGCCAAACCAAACTAATACATCAGAGAGAAATACAAAGCTATAACAATCATGCACAATAAAGTCTAGAAAAGATTCAGTTAGTTTTAATGAATAATCTGGTCATAAACCCACAATTCACCGAATCCCAACAAAGACATCGCAAAAGAAGATTACATCAGATAGAACTCCAAGAAGATTGAGGAGAACATGGTATTGAAGATCAGAGAGAGAGAGAAGAAGCCATCTAGCTACTAACTATGGACCCGTAGGTCTGTGGTAAATCACTCGCACATCATCGGAAGGCAACAAGGATGATCTAGAAGCCCCCCTGATCGATTCCCCCTCCGGCACAGTACCAGAAAAGGCCTCCATATGGGATTGAGGAAGACCAGAAGTTTGCGGTGGCAAAAAAAGTGTTTCAGATGTCTCTTTGGTGTTTTTGGATTATTTGGGAATTTATAGACCCAGAGTTAGGTCAAACAGAGTTGCATGGGCGTCATGAGCTCAGGGAGAATGCCCCACCCCATAGGGCACGCCATGTGAGCTCCTGGCTCTCTGATACGTCTCTGTCGTATCACTTTTACAAACACTTTTGCCCTTGTTTTGGACTCTAACTTGCATGATTTGAATGGAACTAACCCAGACTGACGCTGTTGTCAGCAGAATTGCCATGGTGTTATTTTTGTGCAGAAATAGAAGTTCTCGGAATGACTTGAAAATCAACGGAGAATTATTTTGGAATATATAAAAAATACTGAAGAAAGATCCACATCAGGGGGCCTCCACCTGTCCACGAGGGTGGGGGCGCGCCCCCTGCCTCGTGGGCCCCCTGATGCTCCACCGACCTCAACCCTGACTCCATATATTCACTTTCAGGGAGTAAAAACCCAGAGAGAAGGATTCATCGTGTTTTATGATACAGAGCCGCTGCCAAGCCCTAAACTCTCTCGGGAGGGCTGATCTGGAGTCCGTTCGGGGCTCCGGAGAGGGGAATCCACCGCCATCGTCATCATCAACCTTCCTCCATTACCAACTTCATGATGCTCACCGTCGTGCGTGAGTAATTCCATCGTAGGCTTGCTGGACGGTGATGGGTTGGATGAGATTTATCATGTAATCGAGTTAGTTTTGTTAGGTTTGATCCCTAGTATCCACTATGTTATGAGATTGATGTTGATATGACTTTGCCATGCTTAATGCTTGTCACTAGGGCCCGAGTGCCATGATTTCAGATCTGAACCTATTATGTTTTCATCAATATATAAGAGTTCTTGATCCTATCTTGCAAGTCTATAGTCACCTACTATGTGTTATGATCCGGCAACCCTGAAGTGACAATAATCGGGACCACTCCCGGTAATGACCGTAGTTTGAGGAGTTCATGTATTCACTATGTGTTAATGCTTTGGTCCGTTACTCTATTAAAAGGAGGCCTTAATATCCCTTAGTTTCCATTAGGACCCCGCTGCCACGGGAGGGTAGGAAAAAAGATGTCATGCAAGTTCTTTTCCACAAGCACGTATGACTATATTCGGAATACATGCCTACATTACATTGATGAACTGGAGCTAGTTCTGTGTCACCCTAGGTTATGCATATTACATGATCGATCGCATCTGGCATAATTCTCCATCACCGATCCAATGCCTACGATCTTTTCATATATTGTTCTTCGCTTATTTACTTTTCCGTTGCTACTGTTACAATCACTACAAAACCCAAAAATATTACTTTTGCTACCGTTACCTTTTTCCACCGTTACCACTACTATCATATTACTTTGCTACTAAATACCTTGCTACAGATATTAAGTTTCCAGGTGTGGTTGAATTGACAACTCAGTTGCTAATACTTAAGAATATTCTTTGGCTCCCCTTGTGTCGAATCAATAAATTTGGGTTGAATACTCTACCCTCGAAAACTGTTGCGATCCCCTATACTTGTGGGTTATCAGGGACGGACTACCCCTACTGGAAGAATAAGATGCCAATGCATCTTGAGGCAATTGACAACGATCTTTGGTACGTTATGGAAAATGGCGTTCCCTCTGAAACTCCTACCATCAACGCTGCTGATGTGAAGAGATTCAAGCAACTCGATTCTCAAGCGAAGAACATCATATGTGGTCATCTGAGTAAAGGGCAGTATGGCAGAGTGAGTGCTCTGGAGACAGCAAAGCTTATCTGGGACAGGCTGTCCAAGGTCAATGAAGGAGTCTCGACACAGCGTGACTATCGAGTTGACGTTCTTCACAATCTCTTCAACCGCTTCAAACGACTCGACAATGAAAATGTTCAGCAAACCTTCAATCGCCTCACTGACATTTCAAATGAGCTTCAAGCACTTGCTACCACTGACATCATCGACCATGAAGTGGTGAAGAAATTGTTTCGATCCCTTGTGTCAAATCAATAAATTTGGGTTGAATACTCTACCCTCAAAAACTGTTGCGATCCCCTATACTTGTGGGTTATCAAGAACATTTTCTGGCGCCGTTGCCGGGGAGCATAGCTCTATTCTTTGAGTCACTTGGGATTTATATCTGCTTATCATTATGAAGAACTTGAAAGATCAAAGAACCAAGATTTTTCCCTCAACCACGAGGGGAGGTAAGGAACTGCCATCTAGCTCTGCACTTGATTCACCTTCTGTTTTGAGTAAGCTTGCGACACCTAAACCTGCTTCTGCTATTAATTCTAATATGTTGCATGTTATTGATGATGCCACTTCTGCTATGCATGATACTTATGATGAATATACTTCTATGCTTGATACTACTATGCCACTTGGTGAATTTCTTGATGAACAACTTTCTAGGGCTAGAGAGAATGAAATTATTGAAACTGATAATATTGATGAAAGTAGTGATGAAGATTCTCCCCCTAGATATGAATTGCCCGTTGTTCCTGAGGGTTATGTTATGGATGAAGAAACTGCTAGAGACTTTCTTGCTTGCAATGATAGAAGTGATCTTAAGAAACTATTAGCTAAGCTTAAAGAAAAAACTCTGAATGCTAGAATGAAATATGATCCTGCTTATGCTACATCACCTATCTTTGTTACTGATAAGGATTATGATTTCTCTGTTGATCCTGAGTTAATTACTTTGGTTGAATCTGATCCTTTCTATGGCTATGAATCTGAACTGTTGTGGCACATCTTACTAAATTAAATGATATAGCCACCTTGTTCACTAATGATGAGAAAACTCGCTACCATTATATCCTTAAATTATTTCCGTTCTCATTAAAGGGTGATGCTAAGATATGGTTTAATTCTCTTGATCCTGGTTGTGTGCGTAGTCCCCAGGATATGATTTACTACTTCTCTGCTAAATATTTCCCCGCTCATAAGAAATAAGCTGCTTTAAGGGAGATATATAATTTTGTGCAAATTGAAGAAGAGAGTCTCCCACAAGCTTGGGGGAGGCTTCTTCGATTACTTAATGCTTTGCCTGACCATCCTCTCAAGAAAAATGAAATAGTTGATATCTATTATAATGGACTAACCGATGCTTCCAGAGATTACCTGGATAGTTGTGCTGGTTGTGTTTTCAGGGAAAGAACTATTGATCAAGCTGAAATTCTATTGAATAATATGTTGACTAATGAAAATAATTGGACATTTCCTGAACCAACTCCTAAGCCAACTCCGAAGAAAAGGGGTATTCTATTTCTCAGTCCTGAAGATATGCAAGAGGCAAAGAAATCTATGAAAGAAAAAGGTATTAAAGCTGAAGATGTTAAGAATTTACCTCCTATTGAAGAAATACATGGTCTTAATTTGCCCCCTGTTGAAGAAATACACGGTCTCGATAACCCGACACAGGTACTAAAGGTAAATTCTCTCTATAGATACGATAAAGCTGAAATCCCTCCTGCTAAGTTTGCTAGCCAATGTTTGGATGAATTTGATAACTTTATGGTTAAGCAAGAAGATTTTAATGCTTATGTTGGTAGACAATTGAAACATAATGCTTACATGATTGAACACTCGAGTGATTATATGGCTAATCTTCAAGGTGAACTTAAACTTATTATTAAACATGCTTCTATGGTTACCACTCAAGTAGAGAAAGTACTTAAAGCTCAGAATGATTTGCTCAATGAATTGAATAGTAAAAATAATGACTTTGTTGTTAGAGTTGCAACTAGAGGAGGTAAAGTGACTCAGGAACCTTTGTATCCTGAGGGCCACCCTAAGAGAATTGAGCAAGATTCTCAGAGAATAAATATTGATGCACCTAGTCCTTCTAAGAGGAAGAAAAAGAAAAATGATAGGACTTTGCATGCTTCTAGTGAACCTGTTGTAGACACACCTGAGAATCCCAATGATATTTCTATTTCTGATGCTGAAACACAATCTGGTAATGAACATGAACCTAGTGATAATGTTAATGATGATGTTCATGTTGATGCTCAACCTAGTAATGATAATGATGTAGAGATTGAACCTATTGTTGATCTTGATAACCCACAATCAAAGAACCAACGTTATGATAAGAGAGACTTTGTTGCTAGGAAGCACGATAAAGAAAGAGAACCATGGGTTCAGAAACCCATGCCTTTTCCTCCTAAACCATCCAAGAAAAAGGATGATGAGGATTTTGAGCGCTTTGCTGAAATGATTAGACCTATCTTTTTGCGTATTCGTTTGACTGATATGCTTAAAATGAATCCTTATGCTAAATACATGAAGGAAATAGTTACTAATAAAAGAAAGATACCGGAAGCTTAAATTTCCACCATGCTTGCTAATTATACTTTTAAGGGTGGAATACCAAAGAAACTTGGAGATCCAGGAGTACCAACTATACCATGCTCCATTAAAATAAACTATGTTAAAACTGCTTTATGTGATCTTGGAGCCGGTGTTAGTGTTATGCCTCTCTCTTTATATCATAGACTTGATTTGAATAAGTTGACACCTACTGAAATATCTTTGCAAATGGCTGACAAATCAACTGCTATACCCGTCGGTATTTGTGAGGATGTGCCTGTTGTTGTTGCAAACATTACTATTTTAACAGGCTTTGTTATTCTTGATATTCCCGAGGACGATAGTATGTCTATTATTCTTGGAAGACCCTTTTTGAATACTGCAGGGGCTATTATTGATTGCACCAAAGGCAATGTCACTTTTCATGTTAATGCTAATGAGCATACGGTACACTTTCCAAGGAAACAACCTCAAGTCCACAGTATGAATTCTATTGGAAAAATTTCAACAATTACTATTGGAGGTTTTGAATTTCCTCTTCCTACTGTCAAGAAGAAATATGATATTCTTATTGTTGGGGATGTGCATATCCCCGTTGAGGTAACCTAGTGTTATTCGAAAATTCTCCGGTTCCATGTTATTCGGAATGAGTTTGTTAACAAGACCTGATCAACCTTCTGAGTGGATTCCTTTTGATGAGCATGAGATGGATGAATTTAGAAAACACAACTCTCTGCACCCTCTTTTTACTTTCTGTTATTTATTTAAATGAAGCAAAAATAGTAATTTTTTTCTGTTTTCTGAATTATCAATGCAATAAAAAATACCCCAAAAATAAAAGTTCTCCAAATGCCCTAAAATTTAAATATGATTTTTTCTAGAATATTTGAGAATATCTGGCACTGAGAACACAGCAGGAGGAGCAAGCACCTGGCCACGAGGGTGGAGGGCGCCCCCTGCCTCGTGGTCCCACGGTGGCTCCCCTCCACTTATTCCAGCTACCACACACTCCTTCTTCCTTCCAAAAACTTCACTAGCCAGCTGAAACCCGAGTCCAAACTCATCTTGCTGCCATTTTCGATCTCCTTGCTCAAAGCTCCATTCACAAAACTGCTTTGGGGGATTGTTCTTTGGTATGTGACTCCTCCAATGGCCCAATTAGTTTTTGTTCTAGTGCTTTATTCATTGCAAATTTTTGCTACTTAGGTGACCCTGTTCTTGAGCTTGCATGTCAAATTTATATGGTCAAAAGTAGTTTTAATGCATGATATATCCTCTAGGTACTTGTAGGAGTAGTTGCTATCAATATTGTTGAGTTTGGTTCACTTTTATTTTGAAGTTACTAAAAATTTCAGAAATTTTTCAAAGGAAGAAATATGTTTAGGAAAATGTACCAAGGTGGTTCTTCAAGGAAGCAAGGACCCAGACTCACAATACACGATGCGGACGAGGAACCACCAAGGGATGCTCAAGTGCGGCCCTGTGAATGGCCGTCAGAGGACTTCATGGTTCAAGCAGGAATCAAGGAGGAATTTGAAGCTTATGTGCGTAATGCTGATCTTGAGAGCTTCGAGGCAGATAAGTGCCATCAATACCTGTATTTAACTGATTCATTTGTGAGAAGGTTTAAATTTTCATCATCACACAATTCTCAAACTGTCCTGTGCAATCTTTATGATAAATCTTATACCATGGACTTAGAAGATTTTAACACTGCTTGTAAACTCCCATAGTGGGGTGATGTTAGTGAACCTCGCAAGTCTGAATTTAGAGATTTTCTTGCTAGTATAACTGTGGGGGAATCTAGGGATGTGACGCAAGCTACCATAGGGAGCATTCATTTTCCTGCTATACATTATTTTGCTCTCTTCATAGGTAGATGCATTAATGGTAAAGATGAAGCATGTCACATGCGTGTGCCTGATCTTAGCGTTCTCAGAAGCGCTGTTTTAGGAGATAAACAATACAACTTGGGGGCTATCGTTGCACGTAGGTTGCATAATAATCGTATTCATGGAGATTTCTTTGGTGGAATTTATGCAACATGTATAGCTTACTTTCTTGAGATACCCAAACGTGGACATGATATTGAGTTGCCTCCTTCTTATCTAGATTATGATGCTATAGTTCGTCATCAGTTTGTTGAGAGGAACGATCAGTTCCTCCAGTACCGACTATTCTTTGACAGACGACGCACCTATCACGTCGCTCTCCCTGCTCCTACTTTCTTTGACTTTCAGGCAAAAGGGAGATATGTTATAACCAGGGAGGAGGCGACCGAGTACGAGAGGAGGGCGGAGACAGCTCGCCTCCAAGTTGCAGCTCATCAGGCAATTGCCACTGCATCTCAGTACGACCCCAGCTACAACTTTGGATATCCGCCGCCGTGGCCATAGACCAACTTAGGCCAAAAGCCTAAGCTTGGGGGAGTACGTATTTCTCACCGACATTACATTTATGTTCACACACTCATGCTAGTTGTCGGTGCTCATACTTTTTCACCGTAATATCCATGCCAGTTTATTTTCCTTTTTATGTTTTCTTCTTGTGTGTTTGATAAATCTTAAGGAAAAAACAAAAAAAATAGTTGTAGCTTTTAGCTAGTTTACTTTCCATGCCTGTAGTAGTAATAATTAAATAGAAAACCCAAAAAGATTTCGCGTTCTTCTTTTGCTTGTTGGGAGCTTTCGCGTGTAAATAGTTTTGTTTCATTCCTTTGGGGGTCGAGAGGAGAAGGCCATAATGAAAATGTTGAGTGGCTCTCATATGCATTATTCTTGATCTAACAAAGAGCCCATATTACCTTGTCTTCTCTCTTGAATTGAATGCTTGCAGATTCCAGCTTAGTCCAATGCACGTGCACTATTATTATTATCCACACTATTCGGTCGTGCAAGTGAAAGGCAATAATGATGATTATATGATGAACTTATTGAGATGAGAAAAGTTGGTATGAACTCGACCTCTCTTGTTTTGGAAAATATGATTAGTTCATCGTTCCTAATTCAGCCTGTTATGAAGAAAACATATTTGCAATGACAATTAGATATTATAGTTGCTTATGCCATGCTTAATTAGCTAGGAGCTTATAATGGTTTACCTTGCGTGCCAACATGCTATTAAAATGGTTGTGATGTGGTAGGATAGGGTGGTATCCTCTTTTGAACGATTTGAGTGGCTTGACTTGGCACATGTTCACACATGTAGTTGAAACAAAATCAACATAGCCTCTACGATATTTATGTCCATGGTGCATTATATCCTACTCATGCTTGCATTCGTGTTGATTAATTTTAATGCATGTTCATGACTGTTGTTGCTCTCTAGCTGGTCGCTTCCCAGTCTTTTTCTAGCCTTCACCTATACTAAGCGGGAATACCGCTTGTGCATCCAACTCCATAAACCCCAAAGTTGTTCTATATGAGTCCACCATACCTACCTATATACGGTATCTACCTGCCTTTCCAAGTAAATTTGTATGTGACAAACTCTAAACTTTCAAATAAACATCCTGTTTTGTATGCTTGAATAGCTCATGTATCAACTAGGGTTGTCTGTATCTTCCATGCTAGGCGGGTTATTCTCAAGATGAGTGGACTCCGCTCCTCACTCATGAGAAAATGGCTAGTCACCGGGATGCCCAGTCCCATGCTTTATGCAAATCAAATCAAAATAACTGCAAACAAAACTCCCCCCGGACTCTTGTTAGTTGGAGGCACTCGTTGTTTCGAGCAAGCCATGCTTGTTGGTGGGGGGAGTATAAACTTTACCATTCTGTTTGGGAACCGCCTATAATGTGTGTAGCATGGAAGATATCGAGATCTCTCGGTTGTTATGTTGACAATGAAAGTATACCGCTCAAAATCACTACAAAAAATACACTTCCGTGATGATACGTGTTTGTCACAGTAGGTCACTTTTTTTGTCATGCATGTACATCCATGACAAATTTATGACAGAATCAAGATAGTCATACCTGTGCTATCGTAGAAGTGTTCCATGACATTACCAAGATTATCATCACGGAAGTGTCCACTTCCATGATGATAAATCGCACGTCACAGAAGTGCTTTCGTCAAGGGTGACCGACACGTGGCATCCACCGTAACGGAACGCCGTTAAGCTATCGGGTCGGGTTTTGAATCCGATAACCCGTTAACAGCCCCGACCAATGGGGATTTTCCATGTGTAAAATCATCATTGGCTAGAGGAAACACGTGTCGGCTCATCGTCGGGACAGATGTCATCCACTCACTGGACAGAAGGTGCCTATGATACGTCGACACGTGGCACGGCCCAACAAGTTTAAATGGGCCGGCCCAACTAAAGGCCCATAAGATTTTGTGGACCATAATGGGCTGGCCCAGCTAAAGGCCCACGAGATTTTGTGGACCATAATGGGCTGGCCCAGCTAAAGGCCCACAAGATTTTGCGGGCCATAATGGGCCGGCCCAGGTAAAAGCCCACAAGATTTTTGTGTGCCATAATAGGCCGACCCAGGTAAAGGCCCACAAAATTCTTGCAGATCATAATGGGCCGGCCCAGCTAAAGGCCCACGAGATTTCACCGACATTAATGGGCCGGCCCAGCTATAGGCCCACAAGATTTTGAGGACCCTAGTAGGCCGGCCCGTTAACTGGCTGCCATGTTTTGGGCCAATTGCCGGCCCATATTTGATACGGTCTATTAATGGCCTGCCACGCTCCGGGCCTAATAGTGGCCCATATGAGATCCATCCTGTTAAAAGCCTACCACGTTCTGGGCCAAATTACGGCCCAGATCAGGTCTGGCCCTTTAAGAGGTTTTGGGCCTAATTATGGCCCACATCAGATTCAGCCCGTCAACTGGACACTATGCTTTTGGGCCCACTTGCTAAAGGCCCACTTAGTAATTCATCCTGATATTAGTTTTGGCCTGTTAAGGGCCCGTTTAACATTTTGGCCCTATATTAATTTCAGCCTGTTAAAACCCCGTCATATAGTTGGGCCTAACTACGACCCGGTTTGCATCCGGCCTGCTCGCAACCGATATCTGATTGGGCCAAACAAGGACCGAGACAATTTTTCGGCCTGTTAAAAGCCTGTGATTTGATTCACACAATCATGGGTCGGGGTTCATTTCGGGCTGCTGCCGGCCCGTGAGCTGATCGGCACGTTTCAGGCCCAAACATCGTGATTGCATGACGGCCCGATTATGTACTGTAATTTTACGGTTTGGCCGGTTTACTACGAAGACAGGATATATATACAGTAACATAACTGCAGCATCGTGAATAAGAAAAAACCTATACTATACAATAAAGAAATTACGTCATATTACATCCACTGGGCATCAAAGTTCGCCACTATGATAATAAAGCATCAACAGACAGCAGATTACATACATTGGGCATCAAAGATCGCCACCAGTGCAAATAAACACGCCGACAAAATAATATACAAAACTGACAGCACTTCAATAGAGTTCAAGAAAGGTTAGCCCTGCTGGGGAGCTGCAGCGCAAGCAGCTGAGCAAGATGATGAGACTGTGCTTGTTCAACACTTATATCTTCCTCACTCTGAAAGATAAACAAGCAGACATATGACAGGTTTTGCACATAAAAGTATCAATGCTGACAATTCATCACATTTCTTATTGACGAATAAAGTGACACAGTTTAAATTTGCATTAACACAATATGTTCAGGTCAAGACATGGCAGGAAATGACATTGTGAAGGAGTTGGCAGCTTCACGACACCACTGGATTACAGATCAAGAACTCATAAGTATCAATGGTTAGTGTGCTATCAATTTATACCATTTCAGATTGGCAAATAAAGAGATGGTTTAAATAATAGTAGAATGATATGACATTTTTCATAGTTAAGACATTGCAGAATATGACAGTGTGCTGTAGTGGGTAGGTTCACCACACCACTGGATTACAGATGAAGAACAGAAGCATACATGCAGTGCAAAAGAAGATCACTTGCTCTGTATAGTTTAATTTACATGGTATGAAGAAGGAACTTGGTTGTACAACTGAAAACTTAAATTAAGAAAGGACGAACTTTTGTTTATGAACTACATATAATAAACTTTAAACAAGCAATTTGATGCAAACACCAAAAATAAACAGCTATTGCAGTCATTAACCAAATATATACAACAAAGTTTGAAGGCTTGAGATGGACAAACTTACATTATTGGTGAAGACAGGCTCTATAAAGGCCTTGTCCATGCTGATGGGGGGGCAATTCAAGAAGTTTACCACATAATCTTCTTCAAAAGCATTGCCTTTATTCTACATTTTGTTAAGAGTAAATATAGATGTGATAATATACGAAAAAATGGAGAATATTTAAGATAAGATGAAGAGTGATGCTACATAACCAAGTAGCTATAAATGTAAGTGCAGCGATACAGGCAAAAGGTACAGCCAAGAGCAATGCACAACTAAACTTCTTCAGTACCAACCTTATGGTAAGAGTAAATATAGATCTGATGTGTAGAAAATGGAGGACAAAGGAAAATATGCTGGAGAGTGATGGTACATGAACAACTACCTGTCATTATAAGTACACTGATAAAGGACATCATGTACTTACAAGAACAATGCAGAGATAAAAAACATTGGCATTAGATATATTCTACACTAATGTAACCATTCATACAGATCAGATAATTTGGAGCGAACAATTGATAAGCAAGCTATCATGCATACTGCTGTCACATAATGAACCAGGTATGTATGCAAGTACAGTGATACAGGACAACAGTACTAACAAGAGCAAAGCAACAAGAAGCATATTTGCGATATCCTGTCGTTCTTGTCAAACTAGAATTCTTCTTCGAGCAGATTTCCTGCAAAAAAGATCCGTAAGGCACATGCGAAAAAGTAGAAGTTCAAATTGTCATGTGATTTCATAGACAGTACCTCATCCTAGGAACGAGACCAGTGCATAACAAGGTTTTTCCATTCAATTTCTTCTAAATTTAGCACAGGAGACTTCACCGGAAATTCGTTTATAGACTTGCCATCAAAGTGTGATTTCCTCAGGTAACACCGATACTGCTGCAATGCTTCCTTGAAAAGCACAAGCAAGCTTTGCTCATCATGACTATCCAGATTGACCCTCGCCTAGTTACAACAATGTAATGTAAATCATTGATGTGTTCAATCAGCAGAAAACAGGAAAATAATAGCCATGAATAATAGCACTTACACATAAGTTGGACAGGAAGATGTGAAAATGGTGTTTGTCTTCACAATAATCTTCCCATGATGGGAATGTATGCACATAGTCCCTAACAACATTGAAAGCATTGTCTTTTAAACTGGGAATAAATGGAATGGGGTTCCAATCTACAGGAATTGGCCGTCTCTGCAGTTGGGATAGGTCTTCAGCCAGTGGACTTGCTGTACTTTTTGCTGGAGTGGGATTTTTCTGTGGTATAGCTGGTGCTATGGCAAATGAAATCGGTATACCTTTTGCTGGAGTGCAGGTCCTGTGTGGTGGGGCTAGTGGTGTGGCCAGTGAAGTATGGGTATAGTCTGCTGGAGTCGGTCCTACGTTTTGTGTCACTGGTTGTACAACCAATATAAGTGGGGTCCTGCCTGATTTCTCTGGCACCACCACGTTTTTCAAGGACTTTGCTGGTGCTCCTTCAAGTTCGGCAATCACCCTCTTCCTTTTTGATGTCTGATGCACAAGAACAACATTTGAGTGAAAAAACATGGTATGATGACAGATGGAATATGTATTGATAATGGATGGGCATGGCATCTCGACATATATGATGAGTAAACTAAGCAGATGGCGGTGCAACAAAGTAGAAGAAATGCAAGACAACATATGCAAGATATCCACAATCAATAAAACATTGCCAAATTAGAACAGACACCTTGATGGGTGAACAGGACAGGCCATCTGCCTTTGACTCCTCGAGGTTAGAATAGTCATTAGGATCATATTCTAAACAAGAATCAACAGGTGGGGAGCGTATGAGTTTCATTGCATCCAGAATGGCACTCAATGCCTTGGTGCCAATTTTGTAAGTCATTGCAGTGTTTAGCTTCAAGAGTGGACTGCTGCTAGTGCGACACAAAGCAGCTACACAGATCATAGTGTAGATATAATGGGAAAACCTTAAGCATCAGAGTAAAATCAGCAAAGTGGAACTTGCTGGAATATATGTGCTAGTATTGCCGGTACGGCTAGAAAGGCTTCGGATACCAGCTCTCTTCAAGTGAAGGTGCGGTACTGTTAATATCAATGTAACTCTCAAAGGCGACACAGCTCCCCGCATTTCCTTGCTATTCTTATAGGATTCAAGTGGGCAGGCCACTACAAATCCTATTCCTATGTTTACAAGATCCTACGAATCAAAGAGGCTCAAAGTGTCCATCACAACCGACCGTATAGACCTCTACACTGCAAATGTCCCTGCTCATCTTCAGTACAAGGAACATACTGTACTACTATCATACTCCCTCCATTCCAAAATATAAGTCTTGGTAGAGATTTCCACTATGGATCATATACAGATGTATCCAGGTACATTTTAGAGTGTAGATTCACTCATTTTGCTCCATATGTAGTCCATGGTGGAATCTATACAAAGACTTGTATTTAGGAACGGAGAGAGTACATATTAAAGAAGAACGGAAGAGGAACATGGTAAAGAAGAGCAAGCAGATTTTGGATAATAAAATGTTGGTTGCGCAGTGCCCACACATGATGAACCAGAGCGCATTAAGAATGCAACTCCTAGCTGTCTCTCGACTATTTTAGGCGGTTGGATGAAGATCCTACGTCTCCTAACCCTTCTTCTTCCTCGTCTCTGATTCTTCCCATACAGAACACCGCACGAGCCGCCGGTCGGACCACCGGCCCCCATCGCATGTGTTCCTCCGCCACCCCCACCCCCACCCCCACCCGCGTCGAGTTTTCTTTGTTCGACGAGGCCCCACAACCACCCGAGCCCCTTTGATCGCACCGGCGAACTCTGGCGAGCTCTAAAAAATCGACTGACCCAATTTTGAAATTTAGTCTACTGTGATTTAACTAGTGTGGAATATAAAAGGGGAAAACCATAAGCATTGCGAGTATGGTGTTGAGCGTGCCATGGCGGATCTAAAGGTGAAAATCGGACAAAGGCAACTTCGCAACCAAGACAAGAAATAAGAGTAAAGCAGTGACGATCTATTTTCTTGCTGCGATAAATAAGTTGAGCAGATACGAAAGAGTACCGCCTCTGGTGCGGCGCCGTGTACGCATCTGCTGAGAATTTGACGGTGCTGCAGTAGCGATGGCTGTCGGCAGCGTGGAAGTAGATCTAGGAGGGTAGACGGTGGAGGCGGGGCGCGGTGGATGAGACGGTCGTAGGAGCGGCGCCGGCAAGGTGGACGACGACGGGGATGAAGCGAGAGGACAAGATGCAATGATCCCGGTCCGAAGCCGTGGATGAGAGAGGTCGATCTCTTGTAATGGACGGCGGCGTCGGGGTATCAGCTCTAACATGGTGGAGGAGGACGGCGGTGGATAGGGTGGCGGACGACGGCGGACGGAGGAGGGTGGGGTGGAGAGGGTGTTTTGGCGCCCACGGAGTACGAATGGGGAAAAGGGAGGTAGAGACGAAGGGGGGAACCATGTATTCAGGGCGTGCTTGTCTCAAATGCGAGGAAATTTACAAACTTAGCCCCCGTTTCAAATTTCTACTACATCACAACAACACTAGTCGGTTGGGGATAGGACGGTAATCTCGCATACACCGAATATTTGCCGACGAGAGTTTGTTTTTGGCACCCACCGTGTATGAATATGAATCGGGGAGGGAGTCGATTTCGGCCGAGGACACACTGTGTTTTGGCACCCACCGTGTATGAATCCAGGTGAGAGGTGGTTACTTCACGTTTGGGTGAAATTACAAACCTACCCCTATCAAAACCTATAGAAATCCATCATATAGGCTTTGCGTGGCAGGGATAGGCAGTAGTGATTTCCATCTCGCAGATTTTGGTTTCGGGCGGTTACTGCGACTTTCCCCGTTCATTCAAATTTTGCAGAGTGCACGTTTACCATGCCAACTCAATTCGAATCCCATTTGTATTCTATTTTTTTCGGGCGGGATCCATTTTCAATTGGAATTACATTCTATATACATCATTTTTTTAATATATATACTTTCAAAAGCACAACAAAGAATTCTGCTCCTTTATATGTAGAATATGATTTACAAATACAACGATCTCGAAATCTTAAGGTTGAATTCAAAAAAATTAAACAAATTATGTTCTACTAAAATGTATGGATCAGTAATATCTACATATTAAATAACATAGATGTGCGTGAATTCATATGAGTATGCATGTTTGATAGATCAATTTTGGTTCGAGTATGGATTACATGTATCATCATCTCGAATTCAAATATTTGAATCCCTTTTTTGTTCACTCCTTTCACGCCCATCTATCTCGCATGCATGCTCCTTCAGGTAGCTATCACTCTCTTTTCTCCAGCTCACCCGCACGGTCACTTCATGTTGCTCCTATCCTCGCAAACATGGTCTCTCGACGTCTCCCTTGAGAAGTGTCACACTCTCCCTATCATTATAAATTACATGGTTTTCATTATCTCTCACGTCTCTACTGTTCTCTAGTATCACTCGGTACCTAAGCTTTCTTTTTCACCGCCAAACACACAGTCTCCACTCGTATTTCACTTTGTCTTTCTCTCTATGGGATTCTCTCACACACCCTATATGTCTCTACATATGACTCATACCACTAAAATTACTCTCTCTATCTCTCCTGTAGACACAACATTTGTTGCGGTCTCCTTTTCATCTCCATCCCAGACTGACATTATTCATTTCTTTACCAATCAGACAACCCCGACTACCGTCTCCTCTCTCTCTCACACAGACACACACGCACAACTCCTATCACTAAAATGTGAATGGAAAACAAGATTTTGTCATACCCAAACAAAAAAGGATTGGAGGGAGTGATTGCTCTGACACGGATGCGACCTCTCATAGCGCAGGCATTGAACCGGCGTGTCGGCCAAGAGGGCCGCACTCGCTACAGGCCCGGCTAAGCACGCCTCCTCGTCGCGTGCAACCAGCTTAAGACTGCCCCGCCTGCCTCATTGAATCCGCGCGTGTGCCAGCAACACGTCCTTCCGCGAGCCGGCAGGCATTTTAGAACACAAAAAATGACTAAAATATAATTAATTTACGCATGGTCTTGACTTGTTGTGCTCGCACTGGTAGCAGGAACTAGTAGAGGATTTTCTTTATTTATAACTCTCCTCACATTTTTTTGGCTTTGAAGTGAATCATGGTTGTGGACATTATGTATGAATGTGCAGATATCTGTGAACATGAGTTTGATGTGGAAGTTGAACTTGGAATGTCGGGCTTGCGCGTGAACTATACCATGTCCAATGCTTCACTGTTATTGTTTGGAAAGTAATTGCTGTTATTACATGACCCGAAAAAAAACATTTTGTGCCACATCAGTAGATGCACGGACATCACAACAAGCATGCTGACTGGATAAACATTTGAACCTAGCTATTATGAAGGAAATTTTGTATTGACAACAGTTTTAGATAGCAGGAGACGCCTAGCCTGCTCTGCCTCTGCTAGCTTATTTCTGGCTTCTTCCATCTCTTCTTTGGCTTGGGTGAAGAGAGCATCTGATTGCTCTTTTCGCTTCTTCAGGAACTCAGCTACATTCTCAAGGGCTGCTGCACGCTTTCTTTCAGCCTTTACTAATGCCACGAGGACACGAACAGCTGACGACTCCACCTGGCTTGTGTGTAATCCAACATCATCTGGGAATTTGCACCTTGTGTCTAATCCAGCATCATTAGGGAACTGGCACCTTGTGTGTAATCCAGCCTCATTTTGGAAACATGATCTCGAGGTTGACCATACTTCCCTCCTCGCAGGAACTACATCCTGACATGAAGTTACTTCTTTTTTAGATCAATACTCACAACAACCTAGATCCATTTAGTAGAAGCCAGATAAACAGAACTCGGAGAAGTGAATTCAAAAGGAATAAATAAATAAAAACAGACTACAAGGTGAGAACACCCACTTCCTACATCAAGCTAAAAATGAAAGCATTAGGACGATTAAGACTCTTCTTATTTGTAACGCCCTCGATGCGGCTATATCTCCCACGTGTTGAAGCACGACTTAGAGGCATAACTGCATTGAAAGCAATGTCGCAAGTGAGGTAATCTTCACACAACCCATGTAATACATAAGGGAAAAGAGATACATAGCTGGCTTACAATCGCCACTTCACACAAATACATGAATAAAGCATTACATCATCCAGATAAAAACAAGGTCCGACTATGGAACCAAAATAAAAGAAGACTACCCCAAATGCTACACAGATCCCCGATTGTCCCAACTGGGCTCCACTACTGATCAACTAGAAACGGAAACAACATAACGAACACGATCTTCATCGAGATCCTCCTGAGCTTGGTTGCGTCACCTGCACGATATCATCGGCACCTGCAAGCTGGTTTTGGAAGTATCTGTGAGTCACGGGGACTCATCAATCTCACACCCTAGTGATCAAGACTATTTAAGCTTATGGGTAGGGTAAAAGGTATGAGGTGGAGCTGCAGCAAGCGACTAGCATAGTTGGTGGCTAACATACGCAAATGAGAGCGAGAAGAGAAGGCAATGCATGGTCGAGAAACTATGATCAAGAAGTGATCCTAGAACAACCTACGATCAAGCATAACTCCAACACCGTGTTCACTTCCCGGACTCCGCCGGAAAGAGACCATCACGGTTACACACGCGGTTGATGCATTTTAATGAAGGTAAGCTTCAGGTTTTCTACAACCGGACATTAATAAATTCCCATCTGCCCATAACCGCGGGCACGACTTTCGAAAGTTCAAACCCTGCAGGGGTGTCCCAACTTAGCCCATCACAAGCTCTCATGGTCAATGAAGGATATTCCTTCTCCAAATACAATCCGATCAGACTCGGCATCCCGGTTACAAGACATCCTCGACAATGGTAAAACAAGTCTAGCAAAGCCACCCAGATGTGCCGACAAATCCCGATAGGAGCTGCACATATCTCGTTCTCAGGGCACACCGGATGAGCCAGATGTCGGGTGGGCTAGCCCAGAGTTGCCTCTGGTAGCTCCGGACATCGCTCAGTTTGGACCAACACTTAGACAAGCACTGGCCCCGGGGGGTTAAAATAAAGATGACCCTTGGGCTGGCCTAACCCAAGGGAAAAAGAGGCTAGGTGGCGAATGGTAAAACCAATGTTGGGCCTTGCTGGAGGAGTTTTATTCAAGGCGAACTGTCAAGGGGTTCCCATTATAACCCAACCGTGTAAGGAACGCAAAATCCGGGAACATAACACCGATATGACAGAAACTAGGGCGGCAAGAGTGGAACAAAACACCAGGCATAAGGCCGAGCCTTCCACCCTTTACCAAGTATATAGATGCATTAATATAAATAAGAGATATTGTGATATCCCAACCAAATAACCATGTTCCAAACATGGAACAAGCTCCAATCTTCACCTGCAACTAACAATGCTATAAGAGGGGCTGAGCAAAGCGGTAACATAGCCAAACAACGGTTTGCTAGGACAAGGTGGTTAGAGGCTTGGCTTAACAATATGGGAGGCATGATAAGCAAGTGGTAGGTATCGCAGCATAGCCATAGCAAAAGAGCGAGCATCTAGCAAACAAAGATAGAAGTGATTTCGAGGATATGGTCATCTTGCCTGAAATCCCGCAAGGAAGAAGAACGAGTCCATGAAGAAGACAAACAGACGTAGTCGAACGGGTCCTCACAAACACGACGTTATCGGAACCAACCTGAAGAAGCAACACCGGAAAGAAGCACACAACATAGTAAACAACCAACACATGAACATGGCATTATATGCGGGATGCGGTATGCGGTGCATATGCATGATTTGGAAAGGAATGATTGAACCTGGCCTCAAATTGGAAATACAAGAGTGCCACTGGAAAGAGGAGTTGATTTCGGTCAAAATCGATATAAAGATCACCGAAATCGGATGCACTGTTTGGAAATGGCAAGCAAAACAAATATGGCACCGGTCTGCGATAAACAACAAGTAGCCTCCTAAATGCATCAAGATAAATATGCTACAACACTCAAACATGGCAACAAAATACATGGCAGGGATCCACTCCTGATGCTTGACAAAAGATGAACACTGAGATACAGCTAATTCACTCATTAAAAGGTTCAAACAAGCATGGCAAAAGTGCAAAAGATAACAGGTTTCAGACTTAGTGAAATTAACAGCATGTCAGGAATTTATCATCAGGAAGCAAACTTTAGAGCATGAAAACTACATGCTATAGGAACATATCATGGCAAATCAAGGCATGGTATGAAGCTACTCAAAGTATACAACAAAAGTCCCTTAGTGACCATCAGCCAAAAGGGATCGGAAAATACAATTGCAAGCATGTGAACATAGCAAAAACATAAACAGATTCAGAATTAGTGAAAAACTGGAGCATGCAAAACAGATAACGATTAGGCATGTTTACGAGCTCGATGCACTCACTACTAGGCATTTCATAACAAACTAAGCATACACCCAGCAAATAGACATGGCATAGAAGCTAGACATGACAAGAACAACAACATAGCATGCACGGATCAACAACAACAAGCTCGGCAAAATTGCTAAACATGTTAACAATCTGCCAGGAACATTTTATAGCAAAAGTAGAGCTTGATTGACTCAAGCTAGGGTGCTCCATAATTTCAAACAAAGACATGGATGGATAGAGCACCACAATATCTACAAAACATCCTTACTGATCATGCTCAAAACATGCACGGATCACTCGGTATCAACATGAACATATGGCATAAAAATAAGGACAGGGCAGAGACTTAGAATATTTCTAAGTCCCTGAAATCAGCAACATTGAGTAAGCTACTTTGCATGCTTGTGCTAGTCACCACGAAGATCACAAAAATACATGGCATACACCCCTGTAAAGATAACATGGCATATTTCAAAACACATGTATAGCTCAGGATCATAGCATGCACACATTAAACATGGCAAAAATGACAAAAGGGCATTTGTTGAAACAAATCTAAAACAATCCTCACATAGCCCTCTTCCAACAACATTTCGTGCATCAAGATGAGCTCAAATGAAAATGATGCAATGAGATGAAATGATGTACTCATCGAGACAAACATTTTGATATGCTACACACGCGAATCGGAGCCACGGATGCGGAGTTATGATGCGATGAAAAATGCTAAAAATTATGCAGATCTGGGGACTTGGTGAAAAAAACACCCGAGCGTAGAATAGCTATATGATGCATGGGCGAGAAAATGGACGGGACTGCTCACCCATGGGCTCGGCCCAAGTGCAGAGGAGGCGAGGCAGGCCGGCGCTGGAGATGGGCCCACTGCAAGGCCGGTTGGGCTGGGCCGGCTCGGTCGCGGCTGGGACAAGCGCGGGACCACGTGAGGGGAGCTCCTTTCCTACCTCCTATCGAGGCCGAGGCGAGGCACGGCGAGCGGCGGCGGGCCTGATGTGCTCCGGCAAGGAGGAACGGCGCAGCGCAGAGGGAGTCGGGGCAGGGCGCCCAGATCCGAGGTGGAGGAGCCCGGGGGAGGCGGATCCGGTCACCGGGGTCCAGATCCAAGCGACGGCGACGATGGCCGGCGAAGTCCGGCGAGCGGGCACGGCGGCGCCGGCGAACGGGCGGCGCGCGGAGCCGTGGTGGAGCGGGAGGCGCGCGGCGCGCAGGAGCCGTGCCGGGGAGGGCCGAGCGCGGGCCGCGGCGGCGCGCGGGACGCTCGGATGAGGTGGCGGCGCGTGATTGGATGCGGTAGGCGGCGGTGATGACGTGGTGCAAAGGGATTGGCTGGAGCGAGGTGGAGGGCGGACATGTCCGTCGGTGGAAGAAATGTCCGGTGCATGCGGAGGAGGAGGTTAGGGTTTGATCTGCGCGAAATTTCGGAGGAGGGCACAAATATATAGGTAGAGGGAGCTAGGAGAGTCCAAATGAGGTGCGGTTTTCGGCCACGCGATCGTGATCGAACGACCAAGAGGATGGAGGAGGTTTTGGTGGGTTTTGGGCCACTTTGGAGGGGTGTTGGGCTGCAATACACACAAGGCCTTTTCGGTCCCTCGGTTAACCGTTGGAGTATCAAACGAAGTCCAAATGGCATGAAACTTGACAGGCGGTCTACCTGTAGTAAACCAAGGCCGCATGACAAATCTCAGTCCAATCCGAAAACGTTTAACACCCGCACACGAAAAGAGGTAGAAAGGGACACCAGGTGACATAGGAGCGCCGAATTGCAAAACGGACAACGGGGAAAATGCTCGGATGCATGAGACGAACACGTATGCAAATGCAATGCACATGATGACATGATATGCAATGCATGACACGCAAGCACATGACAAGGCAACAACGGCGAATAACTGGAAGACACCTGGCACATCGGTCTCGGGTCGTTACATTATTACACATCGAAGAACACCACGCTTAAGAGAAACAGAAACTACAACATATACAATTGAATAACATGGGGCTCAATGAAAGTAATTGAAAGGGTGTTACTTACAAAGCTCGTTTTACAGGTTTGGTGCAGCTCCTCTTTAACTTGCCACGCTCCTTGAAGATGTCCCGAATATCCCGTGTTTGATCTTCATTGCTCCTCTGCATGTTCGCACTCGTGGTTTTAAAATCTCAACATGGCAAGAAAAATATACTACTAGTAATACTTGCGCATCTTGTGGGCAACATTAAAGCACTCGTCTGCCATGTTAGAGCATCTCCAACAAGATAAACTACTCATACAAATGCATCTTGATGCGTGCAACGCATGGGCATTTTGCTAGTTCTAAAAATCTTTCCATCATTTGCCACACTACTGGTTGCAGACGAAAAACCTACCCAAGCACAGCGCGATACAGGAGCGACGCACAATTACAAGCTGATATTCTGTTGGACAATGGAGGCTATAACCAATTACTTTTACGGGAACAATAGCACCCAGGAAATTTGAAGGGTAGGTATGAACAAAATTGGAACTGCACATGTACTGCTAAGTGATTCAATACACACATTACCAATCGAGGAGGAGAACGATTGTCGCGGCGGCCTCTGTGAGTCATGGTCGGCAATGGGAGTCAGTTCATTGTCCACGACGGTGGTACTTCTGTGCTTGGCGTCGGCTTCCGGGAAGCAGATACGAGACCGTGGAAGACGACGGCGGGGAAGAGGCTCCATGTACGACGACGACGGTGGACCGGCTCTAGTGCGGCGTACGAGGTCATCGATTAGGCAGATGCACTGCGGTGGATGAGTGCGCCGATGTAAAGGGGAGGAGCACGAAGGCTACAGTGCCATGGAGAAGTCTATTTTGCGGTGGGGATAGAAATTGGGGAGTATTCAGGTGTACTACTCTGGGTGCCGGGGTGGGGTTGGCTGGGTAGGGTGAACCTGAAGTTACGAAAACAGCCCCCTACCAAGCGTCATCCGTAGGCCTGTTCCGAAGGCTATGATGATAACTTCCCACTGCTTGAATCAGGGTCGCGGGAGATTTTCCCGTCGACCTCAAAATTTTGTGACACTGGACTCCCCGTGTGGCGTGTTGAGTGATTCGGCTAAGCAACTAGCGAGTAGTAGTAGTAAACTCTGCATATTAGGTTTGACCAAAGTCAAACTTCCTAAAGTTTGACCAAGTTTATAGAAAAATATAAACATTTACCATAACAAATATGTATGATGTGAAAGTACATTCAATAATGAATCTAATGGTATTTATTTGTTATTGTATATGTTAATATTTTTTGTTATAAGCTTTCTGAGAGTTTACAAAACTTGACTTTGACCAATGCTAATACGCGGACTTAAAAAACGGAGGGAGTACACATTTCTTTTCTTAGTTTGTAGTGAACTAATAAATATATTAGGCTATTGACTTTGAATGTAATGGTCTATACAATTCAATAGTTACAATCATTGTTGAATCCCAAGATGTATACAAGGTCTATAGTACTTCACAACATGCTCAAACTCACATAATCCCAGTCAAATGAGAATCTAGATGCATTTCATAGTTATTACTTTGTAGGATGCAACAAGAACAACCATAACTCTACATCAGCCATTATAGAAGCAACATTTTGACATATCCCAATGTGTGAATGAAACATGCAGAGAGAGCTTTTGAAGATGGAGCAGATGGGGCGGGAAAGATTGTATGTATGTGGACGAGAGAGTAGGAGACAAACCTAACGAGACAGAGAGGGAGAGATAGAGAGAGAAAGAGAGAGGAAGAAGTTAGGTCTGTGAGAAAGATGCATACATGTAATATACATGAGATGCGTGTGCATCTGGATTCTGTATACGTGGAAGGAGAAGAGACAACATGTTTGATGAGAGAGCAGGAAAAACATGGACGAGAGGGGAAGGATCTCGTGGGTTGAGGGATTGACAATTTTATGCGGGGGAGAGAGGGATTGGTAATTTTGTGCAAGAGAGAGAGAGAGGGTGGGGGGAGGAGTCAGTCAGCCGTCGTCACATCACCCTGCTTCCAAATGACCCCACATTCTCTAGCGCGGTGTGGTCGCCGTCTTCGACCTGCTCGTTTCCCTCTTTGAATATTGAGGTGTTGTGCATGTTGGGGTGCAAAGAAGCACAAGCGAGAGTGGTTGCCGTATAACCTTGGATGGGGATGAATTGTGTGCTTGGGGGAGTGTGTGTGTGTGTGTTGTGCTACGTGTCTCTGTGTGTGTGTGTGTGTGTGTCAGATATTGAGAGAAAACAAACCTGAGGAGAGAAATGGGTATTCACAAGAGATTGTGCGGGCCTTGAGGTGGGCAGGGGCCGGGTGAGGGTGTCAAAATGTCTGTGTTGATGCATGTGTTGCATGCAACCGTGCGAGGGACGGACGAGTCGAGAGAGATGGTTGTTATGTTATGGATGCTCCTCTCTCTGTCTCTCTCTCTCCCTCTCTCTCTCTCTCACACGCACACACACACAAGTAAACTAGAAGACCATTCTCTCATGTATACACAACGTATCGGCATCTGTCTATGTCCCACTCATGCACGATCATTTGCACATTCACACCTCTCTATGTCTGTATCACACGCACACCGTCTCCACATTGCCCTTCCACCACAACACACATATGGACACATACACACGTTCTCTCTCAGTCACACACACAAAATCAGTATTAAAAAAACTAGGGCGCACCTAAAACGTCCAAATCCAAATAAACACGAACTGGAGCTAAATTCAAATATATGGAAATATTGCAGCGTCAAGAACTTTCACAGGAAAAAAAGTTGAGTAATATTCTAGGATTGTTTTCACACACACAAAAAGGTTTGGTGGATGTCCTTCGAGCGCGACACGGTGACGCACCGTTCGATCGACCGCGCGGCCGCGGTTCACGCGCTTGCACAGGATTCCGTATCGTGGCCGTGGTACTAAGGCTGGTCACAATGGGCAAGAACATAAGCTAGTAACTAATAAAAGCGCTGCCTAAGTCTAATGTTTACGTGTACTAGTACGGTTTTCTTTTAAGTTTGACCAACCTTATATATAAAACTAAGGTAAGCTCCTGCACGCGCACTCATCAATATGCCACCACCGCCGTTGCGCATGATGGCGCCCGCCTGCTCCGGCCAACAATTTCTTGCCCATCACCACCGTGTCGCCGCCATCCCTGTGCCATGAAGCCGAAGGCTCGCCCGCTCACGTCGTCTGTAGTCCCTCATCGTGATGCTGCCGCGCTGCCAAGCACGCGAGCAGCTGGTGGAGCCGCGTCTATGCATGCAGCGTACGAAGAGGAGGACGAGCGCGTGCTCCAGCACGCCGGCGAGGAGGAACTAGCGTGTCATTGTCGTCTCCGCCCGCGCGGAGGAGGCGCGCATGGTGGCTGTCGCGGCGGAAGCCGGTCGCGTGCGCGTCGAGCCCGCAAACCGGGTACAGACGCGGAATCTACCTTCGAGACCTTGAATGCCACGTGCATCCTGCAATTTGAAGGAGCAATTTGGGTCAGTCGACTCATGTGAGCCGTTTGATGCAACATGGATGGCTAGAAGGGCTTCTTCCACCTCTTCTGCCGCCTTCTTCCTTCGCTCCATCGAACTTCTTTCACAAATCAACTGACCCAAATTATACTACTAGTACGAACGTATTAAGTACATTAGGAACACGAAGATACGAGCAGTAGTACCAACTGCAAGAAGAACAGTAGTAAGACATAGTACTAGTACTACTGTACGTACTAAAGAGTTCAAATAACGAGAAAGAACATAAACATAGTTCTGCTGGGGCCTCAGCACAACACACCCTTGAAAATAAACTAATAAGAAACTAGTCTGCTTGACACTACAGTAGAACCAGCATGAGCGACGGCACTGCCACCTACTTGGAGTCCGAGTCCACGTCCTCGACTTCGTCCTCGTCCCTCTTCCTCTTCCTCTTCGCCGACGCTTCTTTGCTTGAACCGGACACTGGGCTCTGCTTCTTCATCCAACCCTTGTAGATATTTAAACAAAGGTAGGCATCCATTGCTGCGTACAGGATGTGATCTTCATCTAATGTCTTCGACTCCCATGCATGATGAAACTCGTGATGAGGTTTCTTCAGTTTAGCGTATGAAGGATCAATCATGACTGCTGGCAGGGTCAGCATTGAAGGTTGAGAGGAGGACACCAAGCTTGCCTTTTGAAGATCGAAGGGCTGGCCTACAACAAGACCTATCCGACACAGGACGTCACTGTCGTTCTTAAAGCCTACAGTAATGAATTTCACTCTTTTGTCCTTGAGGAAGTTCTTAAAATCCT
Organism: Triticum urartu; assembly: GCF_003073215.2. Taxonomy (NCBI): domain Eukaryota; kingdom Viridiplantae; phylum Streptophyta; class Magnoliopsida; order Poales; family Poaceae; genus Triticum; species Triticum urartu. The sequence goes on from NC_053025.1 coordinate 390,885,899, forward strand.
AGCACTCAACGTCGGCATGGCATATGTGGTAGACCAAGCAAACGTTATGTATGCAAAATTGGATCACGGCGGGCTTCTTCATCTCTTTGTCCTTTAGATCCTTCTCTCGTCCCAGGACTGTGGTGTACTCAACATCTAGCCCAGCGACCCACTCATCCATTGAACTGTCGAACATGCGTAGGAAGCGAGCAAGCCATGCTTTCACCGTCTTGGATCCACGTGTGTAGATGACGATGAACTGATCGCTGGTGATGGCTCTAACCTGGTACTCAGCGGCGACCATGGAGATTTGGGAGGCCATGGATTTTGGAGGAGGGTTAGGAGAAGTTGAATTGTTGTACCCCGCAAAAAAAACTTGGAGCGAACTAATGTGAAAGGACGGGATGATTGGGAGCGAACTGTTGTAAGGTAGAAGACGAGGACAAGTAGGGCGTGCGAACGGCGTGGGGTTGCTGGCTTGCCCGGTGGATAAACGGCTGCAAGCCCCCAAAGAGTTCTCGAGAACTATGCGGGACCCACTAGATGTCATGTCTACTAGACCCATATCGTAGGCCTGACGGTATAGCTTCTGCCTGTTCACATGCCATGCCGGCGCGTGGATGTAACTTCACTTAATTCCGTCAAATGTCGCACCTCCCACGACCTTCGCCTCCCTCACGCGGTCGCGCCCTTTGAGACTTCGACCGACTATAAATGAGGAATTTTTTGCCTTTTTTAGACAAGCAATTTTTTTGCCTACTCCGCATGCATGATACTCCCTCTGGTCCTTTTTACTCCCGTCAACCGTTTGCAAAGTGTTTGACCAAATTTATACTTTTTTTGAACACCACCTTATATTAATTAACCAGACACACCAGTACACTCATTCGATACAATATTCACCACACAGGGTGGTACGTTATTTACAAGAATACCATCTAATCTATTGTCAAAGCTATACTTAGCGATTAAGTGTGCCACCTTATTGGCCGAACGGCTAATCTTTGACAATTGAAGATTGTTGATCAACTTCGAGATGCTTAACGCTTTCATCTTCTGGTCACGCATAGCAGACATGTCAACGCTTTGACAGGCATCAATGAAATCCCACGACCAAATTTATACTAAAAATATCAATATCTACAATACTCCCAAAACACTTAGGCGCGGTGCATTAACTTCTACCTCGTTTCTTGTTTCTTGACATATCAACCAATAGGTGATGTGGGTGTGCATGCTTTTAATGACTTGAGACTACCAAACACGACATGCAGTGGTTAGTTCATTGCATGCAATGCTATTAATTAGCGAATAAACATTAAGATCTCTCGTTTTCCCCTCCTCCTTGGTCACAGTGCACAATCTAAGACGACTTGCTCACCTAGACGGAGGGAGTACTGATTATAATGAGTACTCCCTCCTTCCATCTATATAGGGCCTAATGCGTTTTTCAAGACCGCCTTTGACTATTGATAAAATTAATACTACATGACATGCATAATGTGAAAAATATATCATTGAAAGATCCTTTCACATACGAATTTGATGATGTGCTTTGTGTAAGTTGCATGTCATATATTATTGATCTAACATTTGGTCAAAGTTTGCCTCGAAAAACGCATTAGGCCCTATATAGATGGAAGAAGGGAGTATAAGAACTACATTTTATAATGAGTGTAAAAATATTGATTTGACATTGTGAATGTTGACACATTGTGGATTAGTTTTTGAAGTCTGCAAAAGTACTCAACTAGTGCTGTCGTTCTCCACAAAAAAATGTGTTTACCAATGCATGCATGAACTTTAGTTACTCTAACCCCCCTCTCTTCTTTAATTCTTTGCCACATTAGCATGTTTGCTATTCCCGTGTGCATGATACCAGCTAAGATACCACCATTATGGCCAGCCTTAATCATCGCATGCAATAATTTAGTGCACCTTGAAATATGAACATGTGTGGGGCGTGTTTGTTTTTAATGACTTGAGACTATACCTAGCCCGGCATGCAAGATGACTTATTATGCACCGTTCCCCATACCTGCAGGAAGCTCGTTCGTCTCCAAATTTTTTCCTCTCCATGTGTGGAAACAATATGCCTGCCAAACTCTCCTTCTCCCTCCGGCGGTCCCACCACTCCACCCCATGTGAAAATTTTTGCATGCATGGCTCTCCTCCCCCCACGCTCGTCCAATCCGTTGTGACCAGCAATATTTCCACCCCTTCGCTCCCCCGTAATTTACTCCAAAAAATATGCCCACGTAGCTGTTACTTAACTGCAGGTGCATTCGGTCACTGACATATGGGCCCAACAGGGGCCTGGCCCACATGTCAGTGACACAACTGGACCGGGAGTTAAGTCAGTGCAGCTCAGTCCATATCTTACGTAGGTGTGCCATTGCTCGCTATAAATACTGTGCCTCCCACGACATCTCTATCTCCTCCCTCTCACGTTCACGTTCATCGCTATCTCCTCCCCCTCCCTCTCACGTCAACCACCATGGCATCACCCCTCCCAAGCCCTAGGAGCCCCTCGCTGCACTACGCGGACGGTCACGCGTCGCCGTTCCGTTCCTTGCCGCCACTAGTCGAGGATGACGCGTCGGTGTTCCGCTCCTCGCCGCTACGCGACGCGTCGCCATTCCGTTCCTCGCTGCCACTAGTCGAGGAGGACGTGTCGGTGTTCCGCTCCTCGCCACGACGCGTCGAGGTGGACGCGTCGGTGTTCCCAATCTCGCCAGCACGCGTGCCGGAGGACGCGTCGGCTCCCCGCTACGAGGAGAACGCCGCGCCGCCCGCCGAGCCCCCAGCCTTGAGGAGCTTTGGAAAGAAATGGATGTCGCCTTGTGGGAGGCTTTGCCTCCAGTAGAGCGCGCCAAAATAGAGGCGGAGAAGAAGGCTGAGGAAGAGAAGCGCACCGCGGAACAAGCTGCCTGGGAGGCCTATGTCGCGTCCGAGAGATTCAGGCAATTGGCTCTTTGGCAGAAGGCTCGTGCGAGGGCCGTGAGGGTGGCGGAGGACGCCCGTGCCGACGCCCTGAGTGCAGTCGGGCCCAAGCGCCTCATCTACGCTTGGCGGTACGTGGACCGGGTGCATGCTTCCAGCGAGGACGAGTACGTGTTGGCGCCGGATCACCACACCGGTGAGATCGCGCTCGCCCGCCGGCAAGCCGCCAATCAGCACCTCGCAAGTTGCGAGGCTGAGGAAGAGGCGTTGTGTCGGCGTGCTGGGAAACGGCCGCGCACCAGGGCACTCGTGGCGCGCCGCAAGCGCTCCTGCGAGCGCCGTGGCTTTTAGGAGGAGTATAATTTTTGTTTCGTAAGGCGATCTCATTAGTTTTGGGACGCAAATGATAAATCCCGAACGTTCAGGAATTTTTAGCGTCCTTAATTAAGTATGTAAAAGGGAAAGTTTGGAAACCTTGTGTATTCGTACGCATTTTGCAAGTACGTGTATATAGCACAAACTTTACTATATACTATCGCAGGAAAAGAATTCTATGAGACCAGGTCTCACGCGAGACCCATCCTGATGGATGACACGTGGCATTCACAAATCACAAAGCATCTATAGTGCATTAGGACGGGTCTCACCTGCTAACCGTGAGACCTGGTCTCATATAATTTTTTTCCACTATTGCACTACACGTATCTCTCGCTATATGCTTGCAAACTGTGCTACTCCCTCCGTCCAGGTCAATAAGTCATCTTCGGTTGTGCATCGTGACAAAGAAGGAGGGAAGACTTATACACCTAGATGGAGGGAGTACTAGTATTACTTATGTACGTGCAAATGCACGTTTTAACATTACGATGCGGTTTTTATAAAAGTAGAAAAACAACACTAGTCAAGCTTGTGAAACGATTCAATGCAAAACAAATGCAAAAATGCTCGTTTGATTGTTTACTTTTAGCTTCCTTCTCTGTGGTTATTTCTCTGTCGTACTTTGTACGGAGTATCTCATTGGTTGGAAAGGCATGCAAATTCCCAAGCCGCTTCCTACACCCTGTATCTCACTGGTTGCCGGCGTTGACGTTGTCGCCCATGTCGTCGAGGATGAGGTTGCCGAGGTCGGGGAAGAAGTCGTCGTTCGCAACTAATCATCTAGACTAGCATAGTAGTAGGATACAGAGTAGAAACATGAATTTTACCACGATTTCGAACAGGAAGGACAGAAACACATATGGTGCAACGGGAGCAGCACCGTTGGCGTTGAGGTTGTCGCCCATGTCCAAACACCACGTAGACACGGTGTTTGAGCACGGTTCGTAGTCGTTCCATGCTCGGGCATTGAGGTTTGTAACTATTTTAGATTAGAATATACTACTCCTCCGGTGCTAGTAGTAGAGCAGAGTCCTACTCTACTACTCTACTCAAGCAAGTTAGGGCATAGCATTGTAGGGAGTACCAGTACTGTGATCACTCAAGCAAGTTGTCTGGCATTGACATGACCCTACGATGTTGGTATGTGTCTCGTAAGTCAAGCGGCGTGCTGTAATCATCATCACCTGTCCACTTCCCGCAGCACATATTCGCTTCTCCATCTTTGTCCGCACATAATCTCGTCCAATCTTCCATCCCCGCTAAGGCGTCTCCCCCCTCGTCCGAAACCCAAGCACTAACAATGGCAGAACCGAGCAGCGTCCACCGAAAGAGTGGCTGGAATTCGCTCCCCACGGAGGTAATCAAGCTCATTGTTTCACGTGTGGACAATCTCAGTACCATGCCGCTCGCCGCGTGCTCGTCGGGGCTGTACCGTTTACTCAAAGCCCTCAGGCCGGAGCTTTTTAAGCCAGCTCCTTGCTTGCTGATGCCGCCTGATCTTCAGAAACGGCGTGTCATGCAGCATAACGATCGTAGGGTGGCGAGCATCAACCCCCTTGACTGCGATCCGATCCCCGTCAGCGTCAACTACATTAACGGTATGTACTGGGTCGGCATGAACACGTCTTGGATGGTGCTCGTCGACGGTCACGATAGCTGGATGCTCGTGGAGGTCTACACCCGGCGATTGATCCCCCTTCCTTCGATTAACACTGCACTGCTTTGGCACTGCAGCCCAGAATACTCGGAATCTTACAGTAGCCAACATGATACCTTGCTCAAGGTTGTAATCTGCCAAGTGCCCACAAGATCTGCGAATTATAAAGACTTCAGGCTAATTGCGTTCTTCAACCGCGGTCTCGCCTATCTGACAGGTCACTGCAGTAAGTGGATAAATCTGCACGTCCATTGTAGGATCATACATCCTCCATGGTTCTCTGATGCCATTGAACACAAGGGCTTCATTTACGCTGTCGACTCTTTCTATGGCTGTACGTATTGCTAGCCTACTCCAGTCATCGCTACAAACGGCTGTTACAGCAATATGTTACTTTCCTATGATATCATGATGGCTTGCTTATATTACTGTCAACATTTGCTGAAAAATATTCATGCTCATAACATGCTGTTCTTAAGATTGACTAAACCAAGAGCCCTTTTTTATTTGACTCCAACTTGATATGATGTTGTAGGCCGCCTGGTGTCCCTACCCTTCCTAATCCCAGAACCTTTCAAAGAAAAGCGACATGGCAGTTGCAGGTGGTTCCTGGCTCGATCAGACGATGGTGAAAGATTGATGACCATTCGCACGTACCGGACGTGTTGTTTCGCGGAATACAATCATAGTCACTGCAAGGTCTTTGAGCAGGATCCCAGCTTCTCTGGCCTTCAGGAATTTTTGACTGGAGGCTGGTAAGTAGCCTTGGTACACGCTCTCTGTTTGTCAGACTGAATTATCCGATTAACCAGGAGATAACCGATGGCAAGGATCATGATGGCAGCGCGGTTTCGTTCATCAGGCAAAACTGTGTGTACACAGCGTACCATGCGTCTTTGCATGCACCATACCCTGATATGTGCCGCCACGCTCTGCAGCCCAAAGTAGGAGAGAGGGTCGCAAGTATCAGACTTCGACCTGCTGGCTGGAGTTTCCCCCGTCAGGCACCCATCTGGTTCAAGCCGTCAGCCAATCTCCATAGCTTAATAAATAGTAACGTCTAACTGAGCCAGTTAGTTAGATGCGCACACTTGGTGTAATAGGATCTTTATTTAGTTTGATGCATACACTTGTTCTTTTTTGGTAGCCCTTTTGTAATGATGGCTGATGTTTGGTTTGGAAGAGAGAGCTGCGTCTTCACTGTTCTAGCCTGCTTACTGCTTCTGTTGCACCCCCAGCCCTGGTTGCTGCTGCTGTGCTGTTTTCAATGTACAATCAGTAGTATATTTCGTCTGTTGGTTGAATAAATGTGGTGTTAGAACGACAAACACAATGTTTCGGAAGTCGTTGCACGGTTCGATCCTTTAGTGCCCCTACCGTACGTAGCGCATACTATTTATCGTACGGAACACATTTTTTTTGAAACTCGGAACACATTTTCCACTTGTTGATAACATGCAGCCCACTGATGAAGGCCCAATAGAGAAGCCCATAATTAACTGGAAGGGAGGCTCTCACATGAATCCGGCCCAGGTGCATGCTCATGGTCCCCTAAACATAAATAAGTAAGTAAATAAATAAATAAAGCTAAATGCTCATGCACCAGTTCTTTGGGAAAATAGGTAGCCGAGTGTTTCTTTTTGAAGAATACCCAAGCTAGGCCTATTTGTTTTCTCCGAATTACTGGGATGCAAATCTTTCAAGACGAGGAGGGATGCATTCCGGCCTGGCTTAAGAGTATGGTCAATGTCTGTTAAAAGTAATATCAAAAGGGGTTGAAAATTCCAAAAAAATTATAGCAAATGGGATATAAGTTTCTTTTTTGTTTTTGTTCTTCACTGATATCTTATACGTATTTCATTGGATTTAACATGACATAGTACTAATTTATTTTTAAATTTGTTTTAGTATGGCTATTAATTTTTGGATTAAGAATATTTTGTTCCCCAGCAAAAATTTGCGAATTTTCAAAATTTCCCACATATTTAGTTAAGTTTTTGACCCTAGTACTGACCAGAAAATGGCCAGCAATTCTAAAAATGGAAAACGGGCTGCAATAAATTCCATATGAATTAGCAAATGAATAAAAATTATAAAAATAATAGCAAATGGGCTGTACACGCCACAGATTTCGAGGCTGACTTGTTTACTCAAGGCTTTGTCAGTGAACACACGATTCTAGCAGCAGTTAGTGTTGGATGTCCATCCAACGGCCGACATGCTTCTTCAATCTCTGATCTTCCTGCTCCAGCCGCCTAAACTAGCGCCGGCGGGACTGCCTGCTCCCTCCTCTTGTGGCCCGCTGTGATGCCGCGCAGGCTTCCCCGGCCCACCCTACTCCCTCCGCTGGCCTGGCCACACGCAATCAACTGCCTCCTTATTACGCGAAAAAATGATTCCTCCCACTGACATCTGGGGCGCACCAGTTGGGAGGCTGACCTATGGGCCTACTAAGTTGACGCGTACGCATGGCTTGTCAACTTAGTCAGTAAATGATTCTAGCAGCAGTAACCATTGGATTTGAATCGAACGGTCCTGCTGCTTCTTCGATCGCTGCTCTTCTTGCACCAGCCGCCCAAACCAGCGCCGGGGAGACCGCCTGCTCCTGCCTCTAGTGGCCGGCTGTGCTGCTGATGAGGCCTCATCGCCACCTACTACTCCCACCGCTAGCCAGGCCCTGCGGCGACGGCAGCCTCACACCGCAGCCGAACCAGTGAACCCTCGTACTCCTCTCCGCGTAGGCATCCACTGCCGCGTCTTCCCCGGCTCCGTGTCGTCCCCTTCCTAGGCCTCGCCGTCGTCCACCGCCTTGGTGCTCTTGGCGCGGCGTGGTCAACGTGGTCAACGACATTCCATCAGAAGAGTACTGTACGTGGAGAGGCTGACAGCTGGGTCCACGGCCACAACCCAGTTTTTTTGTGATTTGCCAAGTAAGTCGCTTTGTCAGGCCTGTTGGGCAGCACATCTTTCAAGACGAGGAGAGCTTTCATTCGGCTGGCTGAGAAAATGGCCCATCAGTAATGCTAACAAAAAGAATATGGGCTCCAAAGAAACCTTAATAATTAGCAAATGGGCTGTAAATTATTAGAAATAATGGCAGATGGGCTGTATGCTATTTTCCACAGATTTGAGGCTTTCCTAAAAAAAAGGTTGACGCACAAGCAATGACTGTTGGATGGCCATCCAACGGCCGTCGTGCTTCTTCAATCTCCGCTCTTCCTGCTCGAGCCGTTCAAACAGGCGCTGGCGGGACTGCCTGCTCCCTCCTCCTCGCGGCCGGCTCTGCTGCCGCGCAGGCCTCACCGCCCCATTGTACTCCCATCGCTGGCCTAGCCATCCCTCTACTCACCCACACCTGCTGTTATTCTCCAGCGGCGGCAGACGAACCAGTAAACCCTCGTACAGTCGTACTCCCCTCCGCGTGGGAAACAACTGCCGAGTCTTCCCTGCCTCTGTGTCGTTCCCTTCCTAGGCCTCGCCGTCGTCCACCGCCCTGGTGCTCTCGGTGCGGCCTGGTCAACGTGGTCAACGACCGACATGCTTCTGAAGTGGACTTTACGTGGAGAGGCCGACAGCTGGGTCCACGGTCGCACGCAAGGAAATGCCTCCTTATTACGCGCAAAATAATGATTCCTCCACCTGACATCAGGGACCCACCGAAAGGGCCTCTGTATTTCGCGAAAAAAACGTTACCGCCGCTGACAGCTCGGACCCACCAGCTATATCTTCTCACGCAAGGAAGTGCCTCCTTATTACGCACAAAAATGAATACTCCCCCTGTTAGCTGGGACCCATTATAGTGGCAGGCTGACTTGTGGCCTACTAAGTTGACTGGGATGGAGGGCTTTGTCAACTTAGTCAATATGCACGATTCTAGCTCCAGTGACCGTACGATGTCCATCCAACAGTCGTAGTGCTTCTTCAACCTCTAGTTTTCTTGCTCCAGCCGCCCAAACCAGTGCCGGTCGTGACTCATGCTCCTGCCTCCCGTTGCCGGCTGCGATGCGGCGGAGGCCTCACCGCCCCCTACTACTCCCACTGCTGGCCAGGCCATCCCTCTACTCACCCACACCCCCTGTTATTCTGCGGCGACGGCAGCCTCACACCGCAGTGAACCAGTGAACCCTCGTACTCCTCTACGCGTGGGCATCCACTGCCGTGTCTTCCCCGACTCCGCGTCATCCCCTTCCTAGGCCTCGCCGTCGTCCACCGCCCTGGTACTCTCGGCACGGTGTGGTCAACGTGGTCAAGGAACGGCTTCCATCGGACGTGGACTGTACGTGGAGAGGCTGACAGCTGGGTCCACGGCCGCAGCAAGGAAGTGTCTCCTTATTACGTGCAAAATAATTATACCTCCACCTGATAGCGGGACCCACTGGATGGGCCACCGTATTTCTCCCCCCTGACTGCTGGGACCCACCAGCTACATCTTCGCACGCAAGGAAGTGCCTGACAGTCGGGACCCACCTGGTCAAAGCGTACGTAGCGTTGTCATTCTGGTCACGAACGTGTACGTACATATATACTGGTTAATGTAGAGGCGCGCACGTGTCGTAGTAGAGGCGGCCAGGGTGCAAGAAAGAAAATACGGTCACGTATGTGTACATACGGGCGGGGTCTCGAACGCCTACTTGCGCATACGTATGGCGAGGGCTCGTGTACATGGCTGAGTCGGAACAGAGAAACTGCGTCGTCGTCGTGTTCATGGGGAGGCAAGGGAATGCGTCATGTTCATGGGGAGGCAACGGAATGCGTCGTGTTCATTGGGAGGGCTTGGACGGAACATGCAATGGAAACGAGGCCTGGCGTACTGCAAAACGGAGGAAACGACCTTGTGTTCGACCGGCCACGTTCGAAACGGGATCCTGTTCGTCGGGAGGGGTCTGGCGTACCGCAAAACGGAGGAAATGGACCTCCTACGGTCAAAATGGGGGTCCTGTTGATCGGGAGGGGTGTGGCGTACCGCAAAACGGAGGAAACGGACTTGTGTTGGAGCGCTACGGTCAAAACGGGGGTTCATCAGGAGGGGTGTGGCGTACCGCAAAACGGGACTCCACGGGATACTGTTCATCTCCACCGTCGACCCCCTCCAGCCTCTACGAGCTACTGTTCATCCACGGGCTCCTGTTAATCCAGCCTCCATCGCGTGCTACTCCGCTGGCTACTGTTCAACCAGCCCTCTCCACGGGCTCCTGTTCAACCACCCCTCCACGGGCTACTATTCATCCTGCCCTCCATCGTCTACTGTTCATCCTGCCCTCCACGGGGTGGTCCTGTTCATCCAGCCCTCCACGGGGTCCTGTTCATCCAGCCCCAACCGGCTCGATCGATTGGGGTCCTGTTCATCAAGAGGCAACACCATGAGGTCCTGTTCACCACCCCCACCGGGAACTGTTCATCCACCCCCCCCCCCAACGCTCACTGTTCATCCAGAGACAACATCGATCGGCTTCAGTTAGCAGCAGTAGCGAAGGAATCGCTCGATCGGGTTTAGTTAACAGCCATCGATCGATCGCTCGGGTTCAGTAACGCATAGCCTACAGTGCAATCGCTCGGGTTTACTTAGAGCCCAACGCCTCGCTTGGGTTCAGTTAGAGCCAACGCCTCACACACGCGCGCGTACGTGTACGAGGGAAACGCGCATTGCTCGGCCCCCGACCTCCCACCGTAACCGGAAACTCCCCGAAATTTTCCTCGCCCTCGCTTCTACCACGGTTTTTTCCGTCATGGATGGCCCAAAGAATGTCATGGAGATGCGTCTCCGGACCGCCCAGGACGAAAAGCCCATTTTTCTGTCATGATTTTTTGTCATAGAAGTAGGAGCCCACCACATCTATGATGATACCGGGGTTTTTCACAATTATCATCATAGAAGTGCCATATGTATGACAGAAAAAAATTTCGTTCGGCCCAAAATGTCACGGATGTGTCTTTTTTTTGTAGTGAATATTATTCATATCTATTTCAAAACCGAGCTCTGGCACCTCTACAAATCCCTGTGTCGGTGTACTAGAGTAGGGGTACCCTAGTATCCCGAACTTGTGCACGGGCAGTCACAGCATCCCGCGGCAAGGCTTGCGGGGCGACCGCCAAGGTCCTCCGTGGTTCCTTTGGAGCCATTCAAGGACAAAGTATCCAAGCCAAGGCATTTCAAGACCCCGGCAAGAGGATCTTGCCGGGAAGGCCAACCAAGGCACCTTACCACGACGCGCCACGCGTCCCGGCAAGGCCCGGTGAGCGACAAGCTCCCGGACGCGACAAGACAACAACCGCGGCAGGGCGCTTGCCGCGGCAAGGCACCACTCTGCCCGCGCTCCAGCACATCCACCAACGTGTCACTCTGGGACCCTTCCAGGCGTACGTGGCGGGAGGCTGTGCAGCCTGCGGTGCGTGGTGGCAAGCGGCGCTGACAAGATCGCCATCGTGGCGAGCGGTGGCATCCCTGACGGTCCCTTTTGCACTATTTAGGCGACACAGACGGGCATTTAATGCCCTTGTCCCCTGCCGTCAGGGTTAGGTATGATACACTGTAGCAGGTAGCTGTACCAACCGCAGCACCTTTCCATTTTTACCCTTCTCTACGTTGCCACCTGTCGGTGACCCCTTGAGCATATAAAAGGAGGCCCATGCGCAACGTAGAGGGGGGTTCGGAGAAACAGAACACTCACGCTCGGTCTCGTTAGCTACTGGTGTGTACTGTAGCACTCCGCGCTCCCGAGAAAGAACTCAATACAAACCACAAAGCAGGAGTAGGGTTTTACGCATCCGTGCGGCCCGAACCTGGGTAAACTGCTCGTGTGTTTCGCCTCGATCTGCTCTTTGTGCGACCTCCGCCCCCGCCGAACCGAAAGGGACTCGGCCCGCCGGTCCCATAGGTGTTTGTGGATCAGTCCCCCGACATCTTTGGCGCGCCAGGTAGGGGGCGTCAAGGTTGTGTGAACCAGATCCGGCGTTCACGCGAGCTAGATCTTCATCGTCTTCATCGACATGCCGCCGAAGAAGAAGGCTTTGGAGGCGGCTGGTCCGTCCGCCCCGCTACCACCGGAGCAAGCGGCTGATGGGGCAGACGCTGGCGGAAGAACGAGCGTCGACGAGGGAGCTCACGGTGCTGCCAGGTCCAAGGACAAGGCTGCGCTGCCCATCGGCGGCGTAGCCGGCTCCCACAACGACCGGGCACACTCCAAGACCTCGGCGTTCGTACATGCACCGCGCCAATCTCAGGAGGCGCGGGACCGGCAGCGTCATGGTGCTCACGGTACCATGCGTTTGCTGGACCAAGATCGAGCTGGCGGATCTCGGAGTGCTCAAGACCACCATGCACGCCAACCTGCTGGCGCGAGCGAGACACGGTCGCCTGGACGGGATACTGCTCCTTCTAACATAGTTAGAAGTCCGAGCATATCCCGCTCCTCGCACCGTTCGCCACCACCGCCCGCCACTGCAGCAGAAGCTTTGGCGCGAGCTCAACTGCTCCTGGACTACCCTCCAACAGCAGACAAGATCGACTACTGGAGGGCCACCATCCAGAGTCTCATCGGCTTCGCCAACGGCGACACTCAACGGCAGCCAGGCACGTCGCAGCCGCGGCAAGTCAGCCAGGCACGAGCCGGTGACTACAAGACCGGTGGGGGTGCAACCACTGTGCACTCTCCGCCCCGAAGGCCAAGATCGCCGACTCACCGGATCCACCTCGACAGCGACTCCACCGCGTCATCAGATCCACGAGCTCGTCGCGATCAGCGCCAAGTTCTTCACGAACGATAGCAAGAAGACACTCGTACTCGCATCGAGCGCCGAAGAGAAGTGCGACGTCAATCAGACCAGCGCGCTGGGCCCTCTGTCGACATGCATGCGCCAGGGGAACCAGGCGACTTGCCATACGCGGTAGGTTGCCCTGCGTTCACTCGTGAGCTGCGGCAAGTCCAGTGGCCCAGCATGAAGAATTTCAAGCCAGACGTACCAGAGAAGTACGACGGCAAGTCGCATCCGTCGGAGTTCCTCAGCATCTACACCATCGTGGTGCAGGCTGCCGGGGGGCGGGACGACAAGATCCTTGCCAACTACTTCCCGCTGGTGCTCAAGCCCAACGTCAGGTCCTAGCTCATGCACTTGCCGGACAACTCCATATCCTCCTGGGCAGACCTTTGCCATCAGTTTGTCGGCGCCTTTACAGGCGGCCACAAACCTCATGGCCAAGAGAGTGACCTTCATCTGCTCGCCCAGAAGGAAGGAGAGCCCCTGCGCAAGTACATTCAAAGATTCAGCCGTGTACAGCACAACATCCCAGATGTCCACCCTGCCGCGGTCATCAGCGCGTTCCATCAGAACGTGCGTAACCGCAGGATGCGGGGGGAGATGGCGATGTGCAAGATCAGAGACGTCAGTGAGCTGTATGCCCTGGCCGACAAGTGTGCACGTGCTGAGGAAGGGAGGAAACTCCCCGGAGAGAATGCAGGAGCAGGAGGATCTGACAGCGAGGATGCTGCCCCGGCAAAGAAAAACCGGCGGCGGAACAGGAAGAAGGAAGGCAAAGATGTGCTAGTCGTTGAGCAGTCCGGCAATGAAGGTGGCGCCAAGAAAGCCAAAGTTGGTAGCTCTGGCAAGGAGATTGCCGCATGCACCAACTGCCAGGCTGTGGCGGTCGCCGACAAGCAGGACGGCACCGACAAGCAGTACTGCAAGATCCATCGCACCAAGGGCCATGACCTCCAGAGCTGCAAGAAGGTCGAGCAGCTTGTCCAGCAACAAAAGGCTGAGTACGAGCGACGAGACAAGGAGAGGGCCCAAGGAGGTGCTGGAGAATCTGGCAAGAAGCGCGCCGGCCAGGGAGGACGCCGCGGCAAGGCCAAGCAGCGGCAAGGAGACAGACCTCCTCGCGGCCGCGACAAGGATGAAGACGACGACGACGAAGACATGGATGATGCTGAGACCAGTGAGCAGGAGTTCCAGAAAGCCACAAAGGTCTTGTGCGTTGACGGCGGTGCTTCTCTGCATACTTCACACCGCCAACTCAAGCAGTGGGTGCGGGAAGTCAATGCGGCGGAGCCACCTGTCGAGTCACGCAAGCTTCTGAAATGGTCCAGCACGCCTATCATCTTTGATATTGAGGACCACCCTGATCGCACAACTGCGGTCGGGTGCTTGCTGATGTTGGTTTCACCAACTATCCGCAACCTCAAGGTCACTAAGATGTTAGTTGACGGCGGGGCCGGCTTGAACCTGATCTCCTCCGCGGTACTCCAGAAACTCCAGATCCCTGACAGCGAGCTTGAAGAGACCGGCACATTCCATGGAATTAACTCGGGAAGGAGCAAGCCGAAGGGGAAGGTCACGTTGCCAGTAACATTTGGCAGCAAGTTGAACTTCAGGACTGAGAGAGTCACTTTTGACGTTGCCGATATTCCATTGCCTTACAATGGGATACTTGGCCGTCCAGCACTCGCCAAGTTCATGGCATCCTCTCACTACGCATACAACATGCTGAAGATGCCAGGCCCGATAAGCGTCATCTCTGTCCCTGGCGACAAGAAGGATGCTCTTATCTGCGCCGACAAGATCTACCGGGAAGCGGCAGCCGCAGCAGATCACAAGTCACTTGCCGTTGAAGCTCCCGGGGGGAAGAAGAAGACCAAGTCCGGCAAGAGTTCTGATGCCCACTCCGGCAAGCGCACCTCTTTGGAGTGTTGTGCTGCCGTCGAGGACGCACCATTGAGCTCCACTGGTAAGTGTAAGAAGACAATGGCAGCTCCGCCAGAGACGAAGATGTCCGCCAAGGAGGACGGCACTGGTAGTACCTTCACCATCAGTGCCACTCTCGACCCTAAATAGGAAAGCGCGCTCATTGCTTTCCTGCGGGCGAATGTCGACGTGTTTGCGTGGCAACCATCTGACATCCCCGGTGTTCCCAGGAAAGTAATTGAGCACCACCTTGCCGTTTGTCCTCATGCACGGCCCGTCAAGCAGAAGGTCAGGAAGCAAGCAGTGGAGCACCAAGAATTCATTGCAGAAGAGATCAAGAAATTGGAAGCAGCAGGCCTTGTCAGAGGAGTGCTCCATCCTACGTGGTTGGCCAATCCTGTAGTCGTGCGCAAGGCGAATGGGAAATGGAGACTTTGTATGGATTTTACCGATGTTAACAAAGCTTGTCCCAAAGACCCATTTCCTTTGCCGCGCATAAATTGTTGAATCCACGGCCGGATGTGACTTGCTTTCATTTCTTGACGCATACTCAGGATACCACCAGATCTTCATGGCAGAAGAGGATGAGGAGAAGACCGCATTCATTACTCCATGTGGCACGTACTGTTTCATACGGATGCCTTTTGGATTAAAAAATGCTGGTTCAACATTTGCAAGAGTAGTCCATGTCGCTCTTGAGCCACAAATACACAGAAATGTGGAAGCCTACATGGATGACATAGTGGTCAAGAGCAAGGACAAGGCAACTCTGATCCAAGATTTAGACGAGACCTTTGCAAATCTGCGCAAGATCAGCCTCAAGCTCAACCCCGAGAAGTGTGTGTTTGGAGTCCCTTCCGGCAAGCTTCTCGGGTTCTTCGTATCTCAGCGGGGAATTGAAGCCAATCCCGACAAGATCAAGGCCATTGAGCAGATTGAAGCACCAAAGCGCGTCAAGGATGTACAAAGACTTGCCGGTTGCGTGGCTGCTCTCAGCAGGTTTATCTCTAGGTCTGCTGAGCGCGCCCTGCCGTTTTTCAAATTATTGAAAAAGGCAGGTCCAATGAAATGGACTCCGGAAGCGGAGGCTGCACTGCAAGACTTGAAGAGATACCTGTCCTCCCCTCCAATACTTGTCGCACCTAAACCACAAGAGAAGTTGCTGCTGTATATAGCAGCAACCAATCAAGTGGTTAGTGCTGCGTTAGTAGCAGAGAGGGAGGCATATGACGAGCCAGCAACCACGATAGGCGCATCCAGCGACAAGCAGGGGGCTTCCCCGGCAAGCTATGGTCCCGACAAAGATAGATCTGCGCAGATGCGTGAGGAGATACAGAAGAAAATGGTGCAGCGCCCAGTTTACTTTGTTAGTTCCCTTCTGCAGGGGGCTAGGTCAAGGTACTCTGGCGTGCAGAAATTGCTTTTCGGCCTTCTCATGGCCTCGAGAAAGCTGCGCCATTACTTCCAAGCACACGAGATCACAGTTGTCACTCGCTTTCCGCTGAAGTGGATACTACAGAATCCAGAAGCGACAGGCAGGATTGTTGAGTGGGCACTGGAATGGTCAAGCTTTGGCCTCAAGTTTGAGAGTACTTCAACTATCCAAAGCAGAGCATTGGCAGAATTCATAGCAGAATGGACGCCAACACCAGATGAAGAAATTCTAGAAACAAGCATCCCCGTCAAGGAAGCGAGCAAAGAGTGGCTGATGTACTTTGATGGTGCCTTTTCGCTGCAAGGCGCCGGCGCTGGCGTGCTGCTTGTCGCACCCACCGGAGAGCACCTCAAGTACGTAGTCCAGATGCACTTTCCCAAGGAGCAAGCAACAAACAATACTGCAGAGTATGAAGGCTTGCTTGCCAGTCTCAGGATCGCGGCAGACCTTGGGATCAAGAAGCTCATTGTCAGGGGTGACTCGCAGCTCGTCGTCCGCCAAGTGAACAAGAGTTATCAGAGTCCGTTGATGGAAGCTTACGTCGACGAAGTGAGAAAGCTAGAAGAGCACTTTGACGGCCTACAGATGGAGCATGTTCCAAGAGCTCAGAACGCCATTGCCGATGGCCTATCAAAGTGCGCCGCACTTAAGTTACCTGTGGAACCAGGGATCTTTGTGCTCAAGCTGACTCAACCGTCCGTAACGCCATCAACTGGACAGAGCAAGAAGAGGAGGTTGATTTCTGGTGACTATTTTCCGGCAGAGCTTCCCGAAGCCGCCGCCAAGAAGGTCCCCAAGATCAACGCCAAAGGCGCTGAGGAGCAGTCTGCTCCGGCAAGCCCTAGGGTTTGTTCCGTTGAAGCAGAAGCTCCCGACAAGTTTTGCTCCGGCAAGCTTGCCGGGGAACGTCAAGCTCCGGCAGAGCCGCAGGTTCTCGCCATAGAAGCGGATGTTCCCGCAGCAGCAGATTTGCCTTTAGTCCTTGTTGTCGAGCCACAAGCTCCAGCATGGGCGCAGCAGATTGTCCGTTTCCTTCAGACAGGAGAACTTCCCGAAGAGCAAGAAGAAGCGGAAAGAGTAGCCCGGCAGTCAAGTATGTACCAGTTTGTCGACAAGACACTGTACAGAAGAAGACTCAACGGTGTGAAATTGAAGTGTATTCACCGGGAAGGCGGACAAAAGCTGTTGGCAGAGATACATGGAGGAATATGTGGACACCACATTGGCGCAAGAGCACTTGTCGGCAAAGCATTCCGGCAAGGTTTCTTTTGGCCGACAGCCCTCCAGGATGCAACTGCACAAGTAACCAAGTGTGAAGCGTGCCAGTTCCATTCCAAGCAGATACACCAACCAGCTCAAGCTCTCCAGATGATCCCTTTATCCTGGCCATTTTCGGTCTGGGGGCTCGACATCCTCGGCCCCTTTCCCCGAGCAGTCGGGGGCTTTGAGTACTTGTACGTTGCAATCGACAAGTTCACAAAGTGGCCGGAAGTGGAACCAGTGAGGAAGGTGACAGCGCAGTCAGCAGTCAAGTTCTTCAGGTCGATTGTTTGCCGATTCGGGATCCCTAACAGGATAATCACCGACAACGGTACGCAATTCACGAGCCGCACCTTCATGCAGTACGTCCAAGATCTTGGTGCCAATGTCTGCTTCGCTTCTGTTGCTCACCCGAGAAGCAACGGTCAAGCGGAGAGGGCAAATGTTGAAGTGCTGCGTGGGCTCAAGACCAGAACTTTCGACAGGCTGCACAAGTGCGGAAGAAACTGGATCGAGGAGCTGCCGGTGGTTCTTTGGTCGATCAGGACGACGCCAAATCGAGCCACTGGCCAGACACCTTTCGCTCTAATATATGGAGCAGAGGCAGTTCTCCCCACGGAACTCGTATACGGGTCACCTCGAGTGCTCGCCTATGATGAGCTTGAGCAAGAGCAGCTGCGACAAGATGACGCGCTACTCCTTGAGGAAGACCGTCTTCAGGCTGCTGTGCGAGCTGCTCGCTACCATCAAGCTTTGTGCCTCTACCATAGCCGCAAAGTTAATGCCAGAAGTCTCGAGGAAGGCGACCTTGTTCTTCGGCGTGTTCAGTCCGCCAAGAATTCCAACAAGTTGACGCCGAAGTGGGAAGGCCCTTACCGGGTGAAACGAGTCACTAGGCCTGGCGCTGTCCGCCTTGAGACCGAAGATGCCATTTCGGTGAGCAACTCCTGGAATATTGAGCATCTTCGTAAGTTTTACCCATAAGGCGCGGTTGCCGGAACCTATTCCGGCAACCACCTTTTGTACAAGTCTTGCCGTTGTTGCATGTAATCCTTTGTACAAAGCCGGGCGCAGACCCCGTGCATAAGTAAAGCTCATGTGCACCGCACATCTTGTCAATTTCATGCTTTCTATTTTTTGCATGTGTTATCTGACACTTTGTGCAGCACCTACTCCCCGGTAAGCAATAACGAGCCGTAAGGCTCCATATCTTTATTTTCTCTTCTTTCTTTTTTCTCAAGGAAAGGAAGGTTCCCTCGCCCACAAGTTAGCCGGGGGGGAAAGGAGAAGATAATGGTATGGACCAGGCGTCGTTCAAGAAAGTTTCGCCTTGCCGGGAAGCAAACAACAGAAAAGCTAAGTTGCCAAAATTTGAGCAATCAGATTTTTAAAATTTTTAAGTTATCTCCCTTGAACGACCGCACTTTGTATGGAAAACCTGTGCGCGGAGGAACCAACTCGTAGCTAGTTGCGCCCTTATTTTGTTTCGAGTCCGCTCAACAACTTAAGTGAGCTGCAACTAGTTGCGACAAGGTTTCTTGTCGGTAGCGGCACCGCCAGCAGGCTGCTGACGTTCCGCACTCAGCGCTCGCGGCCAAGGTACCTGCACCGGCAAGTTCCCTAAAAGCGTAGGGTAAAAAACATACAAAGGGAGGAATCAAGTAAAGGGAATAACGTCGCAATCATTACCCGGAATAGAGTTATATTACAAAGATAGCTTGTCGCGGCTCTAACAGATTGTTTTCATAACATGACAAAGAATGACAAGAAAAGAAGAAACGGGCGGCCTAGTCTACGCGATCGCCCTCGATCCTCTTGATCCCGCTCACCTTGTCCACAATGGGTGCGACAAGGGTCTTGAGCGCCTCCAGATCAGCATCCGACGGCAGGGTCTTGAGGACGTTGGTGAGATTGAGGCTCGGATTGCGGAAGACCACCTTCATCAACACTTTCTGAAGAGCTCCCGTGCGGATGTGCTGCAAGGCGATTAAGTTGGGTAACGCCAGGGTTTTCCCAGTCACGACGTTGTAAAACGACGGCCAGTGAATTGTAATACGACTCACTATAGGGCGAATTCGAGCTCGGTACCCGGGGATCCTCCACCCCCAGCTGCACCAGCTCCCTGTCAATATCTGCGGCAGCACTCACGAGGCTCTCCGTCCAGTGCTCCACATTTTCCCTGAAAGCGTTCTGGGCGGCGGCAGCACTCTCCAGCAGCGCCTTGTCGGCCTCGATCTCCTCCTTCAAGGCCACCTCCTGCTCCTTGGCGCCGTCCAGCGTCTTGGTCAAAGCGGTCAGCTTCAACTCAAGATCCGCGTTGGAGTCCTTGGCGGCGCTGAGCTCTTTGCCCTTCTCGGCGAGATCGGCCTCCAGCTGTGCCACCTTCGTCTCCAGCTCCTTCTTGGCGGCCTCGGCGGCTGTGGCAGCATCCTCCGCTTGCTTGAGGGCTCCGCCGAATGTTCGCTCGTGCGCGGCAAGCTCCTCCTCGTGGGCGTCAAGGTTGACCTTCCGCTGCGCCAGCTCGCCCTCCTGCGCAGACAGCTTCTCAGCGGCAAGCCGCTGTTGCTCTCTGACTTCAGCCTTCTCGAGGAGGAAGGCCTTCCGCGCTTCGGCGAGCTGCTCCCGCTCCTCCGCCAGGGACCGGAGGGCTTCCTGGTGGAAACCTCGGAGCTCCTCTGCGCGCTTCTCGATGTCTGCTCCCGCCTTCGCGACAAGCGCCTCGCGGGATTCCAGCTTGGCTTGCCGCGCGCGGTAGAGCGACAACAACTTTCGCAGCAGCCGCTCTTCCTCGGGCTCGTTGCTGCTGCTGCTGCTCAGCGCGTCAACCAGCGTCAGCCCAGCGGAGGCGAGCACCTCCCCATCGAAGATCTCTCCCTCGACCGGCGCCCTGGAGCTTGACGCCCAGGGGAGGTTGATGAAGACGCCATCGCCGGCCTTCAAGTAGACGCCTGGCTGGGGCTCTTCGGAGCCTGGCGCTGCGGCAGCGGCGGACGGGTCGGCGGTCGACGTAGCGCCTAGCGCTCCTGCGGCCTCAGGGCCGTCAGTGCGATCGCCAGACCCCTCGCCAGTTGCTGCGGCGGCAGCCTTGGCGGCCTCTGCGCCGGCGGGATCGTCAGCACCGGCTGCTTCTTCAGCGACAACCTCGGTCTCCATCGGCTCCGTAGCAGATGGGTCTGACAGCCGGAAAAGGGAGAAGAGTCAAGCAAAAACCCAAGAAGATCAAAAGAAGAAGAACCCAAGGGAAGTCTTGCAGCGAAAGGATTACCTGTACCGGGTTCTGCAGTCGTGGTCTCCGCCGTCGGGGGGCTGCTGGTGCTGTCCCTTGCCGGAGACTTCTCCCTTATCGGAAAGCTCTCCCTTGCCGGAGGACTCTCCCTTGGCTCCTGGTGGGGCTGCTCTGCTCCTACGCAAACCAACAGTCAGATATCAGCAAAGACAGAGCATCCATGCGCACCTCACAGCGGAAAGCAAACCATATACTTACGCTGGGGGCTGCTCTGGAGAAAAGTTGCCGGGTCCGGTAAGGTTGTCTCGGGTGCACCCCCTGCTATCGCAGTGGGTTCGTCCTCGATGACGATCACCGGGACCTTGGAACTCTTTGCTGCTCTCTGGGCCAGAGTCCTAAAGAGGAACAAGTTCAGAGTAAAGCAAATGAAATACAAGACAAACGGCAAGAATTGAAGAACTACAAGTACAACAAGAGAATCTTACTCTTCTTCTTCTTCCTCGTCGGAGCTGAACGCGGAGAAGTCGAAGTCTGGCTCACGTCCGGCGCGAGGAGGCGGAGGAGTGGTTTCCCTTGGCCGCTTGGCGGGAATAGTGGCGGTGGTCTGAGACGACCCCGCTCCGGCTGCCGCCGCGGCGTGAGAAGCAGCAGGAGCAGAAGCGGTGGTCCGGGAGGGCCCCGCTCCAGTTGCCATCACAGCGTGAGGTGCTCCCGCGGCAACAGTGCTTGCCGCGGTGGAGCGTGTCGCGCGGCGCGGCGGCTGTTGACTCGCTTGCCGCTCCGCTACGTCCCGGGCCTTGCGGAGGCGCCTTCTTGGTGGAGATGGAGGCTCTGCTTGCGGCGAGCTGCCTGAAGATGAGGAGGAGGAGGAGTTGATTTCCAGCGAGCCGCTCGTATCCTTGGCGGGCTTGCTCGACTCGATGCCATGCCCGGCAAGTTCTTTCTCGCCGGCGGGCTCCCCTCGCTCGGCACGGCTTGCCGCCTCTGCTGCCTCTGCCTCCTCCACGGTGAATCCAAATTCGCCCGCGGCTTCGGCTGCCGCCGCCTCTTCCAGCCTAGTGGCGATGCGTGTCATCTCCGCATCAGTGGTGTCGCGGGTGAGGCTGTCCTTCTCGTCGGGGCGGATCGCCACTTCTACCAAGCCATCGAAGAATTGCTGCACGACGTCGTCCGCAGGCTCTTGCCAAGTTGGGACAATTCCATGCGAGTCGCACAGCGGCATCATTGCACGGATGCGGTCGAGCGCGGAGTTGTTGCACAGCGGAACGACGCCCCCCGGCAACCTGAACACTTCGGGGTGTTGGGGGTCGTACTTGAACAGCTCCTGGAGCATCGCGTTAAGCTCCAGAACAGTGAAGTTGAAGTTGAGGCCCGGCCGCAGCCTCATGATATCCACCGCATTCTTGAACTCCCAGGCGGGTCTCCCCCGTTCCTGCAGGGGGGCGATGCGGCAACGAAGAAAATCTGCGCCAACAGCGCCTACAGTGAGCCCGGCAAGCCTGAGGCGTAAGATCCGGGTGACGGCAATCTTCAGCCTATCGTCTTCCGGGGCCACGTCACTCCAATTGCTGCCGCGTGCTACTGGGGTTTGGCGCTGGGTGGTAAATGGCTGCGGGTTCTCCTCGTCAATCCAGCACCAGTCTGCTCTCCATTCCTCCCACTTGCCGCAGAACTCTCCCTCCAGATAAGTTTCCTTCTTGCCGGCCCTTGAGATCCAGGCGATTCCGCCGGATAAAGGCTCTCCTCTCTCTACTCGGGGTATAAAGAAATGGCGAAAGAGGGCTACATTGGGATGGACTCCGACAAAGTTTTCGCAGAGGTGTGTGAAAACTGCCATGGTCAGAACGGCATTGGGGGTGAAGTCAAGGAGGTGGAACCCGTAGGTGTTCATGATATCGCAGAAGAACTCAGAGAAGGGCGGGCAGAGCCCGCAGTAAGAACAAGGCGAAGAAAGGGTATCCGTTTGGAGCCGTCTTCCAAGCGGCGGCGGGAAGTACCTTCGTGCGCGGATGCGCTCGCGTCTCCGTCGACCAGAAGAGGTAGTAGTTCTCCCTCAGCTCCCTGGCGGCAAGCTTGGGGGGGAAGACCGCCCGCTCCTTTCGCAGCGCCGCAAGCCGCTGCGCCTCGGTCGACTTCACAACCTTCCCCTTGTCGGCTTTCGGAGCCATGGCGGAAGTGGTGGAGGAGGTCGACGGCGTTGGTGGTGCTGGTGGCGATGGGGGGCGGAGCGCTGCTCTCTTTCGGCTTTGGGAAGACAAGGGAGCGGCGGAGATTTCCGAGATTGAAGCAGCAACTGGCGAATGGGCAAACTACCCCTGTTTCCTCTGCTTATAAACAGGGAGGGGGCGAACGTTCCGCATTTCTGAATAAAGAAACCCCCCACGATCTTTCCCACAACGCCGCATTCAACGCGTGCCGTTCGGGGAGGGCGCGGTGGATGCGGAGAGAGATACGGCGTAACCTAGGCCGCGCGTGCCCGTGCCCTGTTTTGGGCCTGGCCCAACAACGCTCGGCACCGTGTATGGCCCAGGCCCGGGGGTTCCTATCGGTGTACTAGAGTAGGGGTACCCTAGTATCCCGAACTTGTGCACGGGCAGTCGCAGCATCCCGCAGCAAGGCTTGCCGGGCGACCGCCAAGGTCCTCCGTGGTTCCTTTGGAGCCATTCAAGGACAAAGTATCCAAGCCAAGGCATTTCAAGACCTCGGCAAGAGGAGCTTGCCGGGAAGGCCAACCAAGGCACCTCAAGACCCCGGCAAGAGGAGCTTGCCGGGAAGGCCAACCAAGGCATCTCAAGGAGCTTACCGCGACGCGCCACGCGTCCCGGCAAGGCCCGGTGAGCGACAAGCTCCCGGACGCGACAAGACAACAACCGCGGCAAGGCGCTTGCCGCGGCAAGCCACCACTCTGCCCGCGCTCCAGCACATCCACCAACGTGTCACTCTGGGACCCTTCCAGGCGTACGTGGCGGGAGGCTGTGCAGCCTGCGGTGCGCGGTGGCAAGCGGCGCTGACAAGATCGCCATCGTGGCGAGCGGTGGCATCCCTGACGGTCCCTTTTGCACTATTTAGGTGACGTAGACAGGCATTTAATGCCCTTGTCCCCTGCCGTCAGGGTTAGGTATGATACACTATAGCAGGTAGCTGTACCAACCGCAGCACCTTTCCATTTTTACCCTTCTCTACGTTGCCACCTGTCGGTGACCCCTTGAGCGTATAAAAGGAGGCCCATGCGCAACGTAGAGGGGGGTTCGGAGAAACAGAACACTCACGCTCGGTCTCGTTAGCTGCTGGTGTGTACTATAGCACTCCGCGCTCCCGAGCAAGAACTCAATACAAATCAGAAAGCAGGAGTAGGGTTTTACGCATCCGTGCGGCCCGAACCTGGGTAAACTGCTCGTGTGTTTCGCCTCGATCTGCTCTTTGTGCGACCTCCGCCCCCGCCGAACCGAAAGGGACTCAGCCCGCCGGTCCCATAGGTGTTCGTGGATCAGTCCCCCGACACCCTGCTTCCCTCTGCGAAGGGCCTATCCATTTACTTTTATGTTCATTCATCATCCTCTTATTAAAAAGCACCAGTTGGAGAGCACCGCTGTCATTTGCATCCATTACTGTTAGTTCACATTGAGTATGACTTGAATGGATCTCTTTTACCATGAATTACAATGTCTAGTCAGTCCTTGATCTTTAAAGGTTCTCTATATTTATGTTTTGTGGTCTCGGAAAGGGCTAGCGAGATGCCATCTTGCATATCATATCATGATTGTTTTGAGAAAGTGTTGTCATCCGAGATTTATTATTATTGCTCGCTAGTTGATTATGCCATAGACATGAGTAAACATGAGGCCTAAGTGTTATTGTGAATGGTTAGTTCCTAATCTTTGCTGAAAACCTGAATACTGGCTTTACATATTTACAACAACAAGAGCAAATAGAGTTTGTAAAAGTTTTTCTTTATCACTTTCAGCTTATCAACTGAATTGCTTGAAGACAAGCAAAGGTTTAAGCTTGGGGGAGTTGATACGTCTCCGTCGTATCTACTTTTCCAAACACTTTTCCCCTTGTTTTGGACTCTAACTTGCATGATTTGAATGGAACTAACCCAGACTGACGATATTTACAACATAATTGCCATGGTGTTTTTTTGTGCAGAAATAGAAGTTCTCGGAATGACCTGAAAATCAACGGAGAATTATTTTGGAATATATAAAAAATACTAGAAGAAAGATCCACATCAGGGGGGCTCCACCTGTCCACGAGGGTGGGGGGCGCGCCCTACCCCCCTGGGCGCGCCCCCTGCCTCGTGGGCCCCCTGATGCTCCACCGACCTCAACCCTGACTCCACATATTCACTTTCGGGGAGAAAAAACCCAGAGAGAAGGATTCACCGTGTTTTATGATACGGAGCTGCCGCCAAGCCCTAAACTCTCTTGGGAGGGCTGATCTGGAGTCCGTTCGGGGCTCCAGAGAGGGGAATCCATCGCCATCGTCATCATCAACCTTCCTCCATCACCAATTTCATGATGCTCACCGCCGTGCGTGAGTAATTCCATCATAGGCTTGCTGGACGGTGATGGGTTGGATGAGATTTATCATGTAATCGAGTTAGTTTTGTTAGGGTTTGATCCCTAGTATCCACTATGTTCTGAGATTGATGTTGCTATGACTTTGCTATGCTTAATGCTTGTCACTAGGGCCCAAGTGCCATGATTTCATATGTGAACCTATTATTTTTTTCATCAATATATAAGAGTTCTTGATCATATCTTGCAAGTCTATAGTCACCTACTATGTGTTATGATCTAGCAACCCCGAAGTGACAATAATCGGGACCTCTCCCAGTGATGACCGTAGTTTGAGGAGTTCATGTGTTCACTATGTGTTAATGCTTTGGTCCGATACTCTATTAAAAGGAGGCCTTAATATCCCTTGGTTTCCATTAGGACCCCGACAAAAGATGTCATGCAAGTTCTTTTCCATAAGCATGTATGACTATATTCGGAATACATGCCTACATTACATTGATGATCTGGAGCTAGTTCTGTGTCACCCTAGGTTATGACTGTTACGTGATCGATCGCATCCGACATAATTCTCCATCACCAATCCAATGCCTACGAGCTTTTCATATATAGTTCTTCGCTTATTTACTTTTCCGTTGCTACTGTTACAATCGCTAGAAAACCCAAAAATATTACTTTTGCTACCGTTACCTTTTGCCACCGTTACCACTACTATCATATTACTTTGCTACTAAATACCTTGCTGCAGATATTAAGTTTCCAGGTGTGGTTGAATTGACAACTCAACTGCTAATACTTGAGAATATTCTTTGGCTCCCCTTGTGTTGAATCAATAAATTTGGGTTGAATACTCTACCCTTGAAAACTGTTGCGATCCCTTATACTTGTGGGTTATAACTCTCCCGTAAGTCTTCTGGCCTCCTCCCGAACCTTCTAGTGTCCCTTCTGGTCCAGAAAAAATCACCGTAAAGTTTCATCGTGTTTGGACTTTGTGTGGTATTGATTTTCTAAAAGCCAAAAACAAACAAAAAAGCAGCAACTGACACTGGGCACTGAGTTGATAGGTTACTCCCCAAAAGAGATATAAAATAGCATAATAAAGCATATAAAGCATCCAAGATTAGTAATATAATAGCATGAAACAATAAAATTTGTACATGGAGACATAGCAGCATCCCCAATCTTAATTCATGCTCGTCCTCGAGTACATAAATGATAAAAATGAAATTTTTGATGTTGAATGCTACCTACCATGTTTATCATGTAATCTCTTTACAGTATAAATATTGAGAAACGATGAAGTAATAATATCAACATAATAATATCCATGAATATAAGAAACATAATCATTACTTTTTCAAAAATATATGATCTTTAACGAATTTACCCCTGCTCATTTTATCATGTTAGCATGGCATGACTCCGCCTTCACCACATAAATATAAATCATGAGAACCCCGGTGTCAAACCAAGCAATTGGATCGTACTTCTAACATGCTTCAGCATTTTCAACTCCACATAGTACATGAGTGTGAGCCATAGATATAGCACTATATGTGGAATAGAATGCGGTGGTAGAGATCAATAAAGGAAATCAAAAAGGAAGAAAGCCTCGCATCAACTTAGCGGATCAACGGGTAATGGAGAGGCCCATCAATTGATATCAATGCGAGGAGTAGGGATTGCCATGCAACAGATACACTAAGAGCTATAAGTGTATGATAGCTCAATGGAAACTAAGTGGGTGCGCATCCAACTTGCTTGCTCATGAAGACATCGGGCATTTGAGGAAGCCCATCATCGAAATATACAAGCCAAGTTCTATAATGAAAAAATCCCACTAGTATATGAAAGTGATAGCTCAGGAGACTCTCTATATGAAGAACATGGTGCTACTCTGGAGCACAAGTGTGGTCAAAGGATACTAACATTGCCCCTTCTCTCTTTTCTCTCATTTTTGTTGGGCCCTTTTGGCCTCTCTTTTTTTCTTCTTCTTTTTATTTTATTTTTCATCGGAGTCTCGTCCCGACTTGTGGGGGAATCATAGTCTCCATCATCCTTTCCTCACTGGGACAATGCTCTAATAATGATGATCATCACACTTTTATTTACTTACAACTCGATAACTAAAACAATATGACTCTATATGAATACCTTTGATGGTGTACCAGGATGTGCAATGATCTAGTGTAACATGTATAATAATGAAGCATAGTGGCTTTGCCACAAATATCATGTTAGCTCTATATGATCATGCAAAGCAATATGATGATGAATACACAAGACATGCGACAAAATGGTGGAAGTTGTGTGGCAATATATCTTGGAATGGTTATGGAAATGCCATGATAGGTAGGTGTGATGGCTATTTTGAGGAAGATATAAGGAGGCTTATGTGTCATGGAGCGTATCACATGGATGCATCGGCGAAGTTTGCACCAAATCTTAAGGTGAGAAAGGGCAATGCACGGTACTGATATGTCTCCAACGTATCTATAATTTTTTTATTGTTTCATGTTGTTATATTATCAATCTTGGATACTTTATATGACTTTTTGTGCTATTTTAAATCATTTTTGGGACTAACTCTTAACCCAGTGCCTAGTGCCAGTTGTTGTTCTCTACTTGGTTTTGGTTTTCTAGAAAATCAATACCAAACGAATTCCAAACTCTATGAAACTTTTTGATGACTTTTTCTGGATAAGAGAGACCGTGGAAGCTTCGGGAGGAGACCAGACGGCAATCAAGGAGACGACAAGCCTACAAAGCGCGTCGTGTTACCTTGTGGGCCCCATGAGGCTTCGTCTTACCTAATTCCAACTCTATAATTTCTCAATTATTGGGAAACCAATAGAGAGCTACATGTAACCCTTCTTCTGTCGCCGCAAGTTTCTGCTCTTCTGCGATACCATCTGGAGGCCTTTTCAGATACTCTGCTAGAATGGGAATCGATCACGGAGGGCTTCTACATCATCCTTGTTGCCTTCTGATGATGCGTGAGTAGTTCACCACAGACCTATGGGTCCATATCTAGTATCTAGATGGCTTCTTCTCTCCCATCTATCTTCAATACAATGTTCTTCTCGATGTTCTTGGATTTCTATTCGATGTAATCTTCTTTTGTGGTGTGTTTGTTGGGATCCGATGAATTGTGGGTTTATGATCTGAATAGAGAAGTAATTGAGTCTTTTCTGAACTTTATTATTGAAAGAACATGTGGTTCCCCCATGTTTGGTTTTGGTAATTGATGGAAATCTCTATGGACTGATGGTTTCCTTGATTTATATTTGAAGGGTTTGTCCATAGGTTTTTCTTGAAGTCCATGTGTTAGTTTCAAGGAGTTTATGAGATGACCAAGGTGCTATTCAAGGAATTATCCAAAGATTGGTCATGTATAATTCATGATACAAGGTTGATCAAGACTAAGTCAAAGAGTGAATCAGGTTGGTCAACACACAAAGCATATCAGATGTACCGAGAGGGATCAAATGATCACATGGTATTGTCCATTACGCTTTGTGTACTAACCCATGGTCTATGTGGGAGTTCTATGTGGGGTTAGGTGAGATGTCCATTTTGCATCATGCTTTTATATTCATATTTATTGCATTATGGGCTGTTATTACACATTATGGTACAATAATTATGTCTTTTCTATCTTATTTTACAAGGTTTACATGAAGAGGGAGAATGCCGGTAGCTGGAATTCTAGAGCAGAAAGGGTACAAATCTGACAGACCTATTCTGCACAACTCCAAAAGTCCTGAAAATTTCCGGAGAATTATTTTGCAATATATAAACAATATAGGGTGAAGAAAATACCAGAGGGGACCCACCAGGAGGCCACAAGCCTGGGGGGTGCGCCCCTGTGGCTTGTGGGCCCCCTGGCAGGCCTCCGGTGCCCATCTTCTGCTATATGATCTCTTTTGACCTGGAAAAAATCATAAGGAATCTTTCGGGACGAAGTGCCGCCGTCTTGAGGTGGAACCTGGGCAGAAGCAATCTAGGGCTCCGTTGGAGCTGTTCTCCCGGGGAAACTTCCCTCCCAGAGGGGAATATCATCGTCATCGTCATCACGAATGATCCTCTCATCAAGAGGGGATCAATCTCCATTAACATCTTCACCAGCACCATCTCCTCTCAAACCCTAGTTCATCTCTTGTATCCGATCTTTGTCTCAAAACCTAAGATTGTTGGTACCTATGGGTTGCTAGTAGTGTTGATTACTCCTTGTAGTTGATGCTAGTTGGTTTACTCGGTGGAAGATCATATGTTCAGATCCATAATGATATTTATTACTCCTCTGATTAAGAACATGAATATGCTTTGTGAGTAGTTACGTTTGTTCCTGAGAACATGGGATAATTCTTGTTATAAGTAATCATGTGAATTTCGTATTCGTTTGATATTTTGATGAGATGTACGTTGTCTTTCCTCTAGTGGTGTTATGTGAACGTCGACTACATGAAACTTCACCATGATTTGGGCCTAGGGGAAGGCATTGGGAAGTAATAAGTAGATGATGGGTTGCTAGAGTGACAGAAGCTTAAACCCTAGTTTATGCATTGCTTCGCAAGGGGCTGATTTGGATGTACATGTTTCATGCTATGGTTAGATTTATCTTAGTTCTTCTTTCGTGGTTGCAGATGCTTGCGAGAGGGGTTAATCATAAGTGGGAGGCTTGTCCAAGTAAGGGCATCACCCAAGCACCGGTCCACCCACATATCAAATTATCAAAGCAACAAACGCGAATCATATCAGCATGATGAAAACTAGCTTGACAATAATTCCCATGTGTCCTCGGGAGCGCTTTGCTTTATATAAGAGTTCGTCCAGGCTTGTACTTTGCTACAAAAAGGATTTGGCCACCTTGCTGCACCTTAGTTACACTTGTTACTTGTTACCCATTACGAATTATCTTATTACACAACTATCTGTTACCGATAATTTCAGTGCTGACAGAGAATACCTTGCTGAAAACCGCTTGCCATTTCCTTCTGCTCCTCACTGGGTTCGACACTCTTACTTATCAAAAGGACTACGATTGATCCCCTATACTTGTGGGTCATCAAGACTCTTTTCTGGCGCCGTTGCCGGGGAGTGAAGCGCCTTTGGTAAGTGGAATTTGGTAAGGAAACATTTATATTACGTGCTGAAATATACTGGCACTTGTCACTATGGAAAATAATCCTTTGAGGGGCTTATTTGTGGTATCTTCACCCCGACCAGTAGAGCAAGAAGTTGCTCCTCAACCTACTGAACCCGCTGAAAATATTTATTATGAAATTCCTTCGGGTGTGATAGAGAAACTGCTAGCTAATCCTTATGCAGAAGATGAAACATTACATCCTGATATGCATCTAATCTATGTGGATGAAGTTTGTGGATTATTTAACCTTGCAGGTTTCCCCGAGGATGAATTCAAGAAGAAGGTCTTACCTTTATGTTTGAAGGATAAGGCATTGACATGGTATAGGCTATGCGATGATATCGGGACTTGGAATTACAACCGGTTGAAATTGGAATTTCATCAGAAGTTTTATCCTATGCATCTGGTTCATCGTGATCGGAATTATATTTATAACTTTTGGCCTCGTGAAGGAGAAAGTATCGCTCAAGCTTGGGGGAGGCTTAAGTTAATGTTATATTCATGCCCCAATCATGAGCTCTCAAAAGAAATTATTATTCAGAATTTTTATGCTCGGCTTTCTCGTAATGATCAATCCATGCCCGATACTTCTTGTATTGGTTCTTTTATGAAGAAGACTATTGAATTCAAATGGGATTTATTTGAAAGAATTAAACGCAACTCTGAAGATTGGGAACTCGACGAAGGTAAGGAGTCAGGTATAAACCTTAAGTTTGATTGTGTTAAATATTTCATGGATACCGATGCTTTTCATGAATTTAGCACCAAATATGGACTTGACTCTGAGATAGTAGCTTCTTTCTATTAATCATTTGCTACTCATGTTGGTCTCCCCAAGGAGAAGTGGTTTAAATATCATCCTCCCATTGAAGTTAAAGTCATAGAACCTATTGAAGCTGAGGAAGAAACTGTTACTTATAATGTTGACCCTGTTATTCCTACTGCTTATATTGAGAAACCACCTTTTCTTATTAGGATAAATGAGCATGCTAAAGCTTCAATTGTGGTTCATAAAAGTTATACTAGAACACCTACACCCCCTGATCAAATTAAAGTTGTACCATGGTTAAAGATCTCTTGGTCGATAATATTGGTGGGCATGTTATTTAGTTCTGTGATGAGGCTGCTAGAATTGCTAGACCCGATAATAAAGATAAAGATAGACCTGTTTTTGGCATGCCTGTTGTTTCTGTTAAGATAGGAGATCAATGTTATCATGGCTTATGTGATTTTGGTTCTAGGGTGAGTCAATTCCTTTTACTTTATATCAAGAAATTATGAATGATATTGCACCTGCTGAGATAGAAGATATTGATGTTACTATTAAGCTTGCCAATAGAGATACTATCTCACCAATTGGGATTGTTAGAGATATAGAAGTCTTCTGGGTGAAAATAAAATATCCACCGATTTTCTTGTTCTTGGTTCCCCACAAGATAATTTTTGTCCCAATATATTTGGTAGACCTTTCTTGAATACTGTCAATGCTAAGATAGACTTCGAGAAAGAAACTGTTAGTGTAATTTTTGAGGATGTTTCTCAGGAGTTTAATTTCTCCAAATTTCATAGACAACCTCATGATAAATAATTTCCTAGTAAAGATGAAATTATTGGTCTTGCTTCTATTGGTGTGCCTCCTATTGATCCTTTAGAACAATATTTTCTTGACCATGAAAATGATATGTTTATGAATGAAAGAAAGGAATTAGATGAGATTTTCTTTAAACAGATGCCTATTTTGAAACACAATTTGCCTATTGAGACTCTTGGAGATCCTCTACCACCCAAGAGTGATCCTGTGTTCGATCTTAAACAATTGCCTGATGCTTTCAAATATGCTTATCTTGATGAAAAGAAGATATATCCTGCTATTATTAGTGCTAACCTTTCAGAGCATGAAGAAAAGAAATTATTGAAAACTCTAAAGAAGCATCATGCTGCTATTGGATATACTCTGGATGATCTTAAGGGCATTAGCCCCACTCTATGTCAGCAAAAAATTAATATGGAGCCTGATGCTAAACCAGTTGTTGATCACCAACGACGGTTAAATCCTAAGATGACGGAGATGGTAAGAAATGAAATATTAAAGATTCTAGAAGCAGGTATAATTTATCCTATTCCTGATAGTAGATGGGTAAGTCCCGTTCAATGTGTCCCTAAGAAGGGAGGTATTCCTATTGTTCCCAATGATAAGAATGAATTGATCCCACAAAGAATTGTTACAAGTTATAGAATGGTAATTGATTTTCACAAATTGAACAAAGCTACTAGGAAAGATCATTACCCTATAACTTTTATTGATCAAATTCTATAAAGACTATCCAAACATACACACTTTCTCTTTCTATATGGTTATTCTAGTTTCTCTCAAATACCTGTGTCCCAAGAGGATCAAGAAAAAACTATTTTTACTTGTCCTTTCGGTACTTTTGCTTATAGATGTCTGCCTTTTGGTTTATGCAATGCACCTGCTACCTTTCAAAGATGTATGACTGCTATATTCTCTGACTTTTTTGAAAATATTGTTGAGGTTTTCATGGATGATTTCTCCGTTTATGGGACTTCTTTTGACGATTTCTTAAGAAACCTTGATCGAATTTTGC
Source organism: Triticum urartu (assembly GCF_003073215.2). Classification (NCBI taxonomy): domain Eukaryota; kingdom Viridiplantae; phylum Streptophyta; class Magnoliopsida; order Poales; family Poaceae; genus Triticum; species Triticum urartu. The sequence goes on from NC_053025.1 coordinate 390,918,730, forward strand.
AGAGATGTGAAGAAACTAATATTGTATTGAATTGGGAGAAGTGCCACTTTATGGTTAATGAAGGTATTGTCTTGGGGCATAAAATTCTGAAAGAGCTATTGAAGTGGATAAAGCTAAAGTAGATGCTATTGAAAAGATGTCGTGTCCTAAAGATATCAAAGGTATAAGAAGTTTCCTTGGTCATGCTGGTTTCTATAGGAGATTTATTAAAGACTTCTCTAAAGGTTCTAGGCCTCTTACTAATCTCTTGCAAAAAGATGTTCCATTTGTTTTTTATGATGATTGTGCAGAAGCCTTTGAAATACCTAAGAAAGCCTTAATTTCTGCACCTATTGTTCAACCACCTGATTGGAACCTACCCTTTGAAATTATGTGCGATGCTAGTGATTATGCTGTTGGTGTTGTTCTATGATAAAGAGTTGATAAGAAATTGAATGTTATTCATTATGCTAGTAAAACTCTAGACAGTGCCCAAAGAAATTATGTTACTACTGAAGAAGAATTTTTAGCTGTTACCTTTGCTTGTGATAAGTTTAGATCTTATATTGTTGATTCCAAAGTAACTATTCATACCGATCATGCTGCTATTAAATACCTTATGGAAAATAAAGATGCTAAACCTAGACTTATTAGATGGGTTCTCTTACTATAAGAATTTGATTTGCATATTATTGATAGAAAGGGTTCTGAGAACCCCATAGCAGACAACTTGTCTAGGTTAGAAAATGTTCTTGATGACCCACTACCTATTAATGATAGCTTTCGTGATGAACAATTAGCTGTCATAAATGCTTCTCGTAGTGCTCCATGGTATGTTGATTATGGTAATTACATTGTTGCTAAATTTATACCACCTAGTTTCACATACCAGCAAAAGAAAAAATGATTGAAGACATTACTTTTGGGATGACCCACATACTTTTGGGATGACCCACATCTTTATAAAGAAGGAGTATATGGTGTTATTAGACATTGTGTACCTGAGCATGAACATGAACAGATCCTACGCAAGTGTCACTCTGAGGCCTACAGAGGACACCATGCTGGAGATAGAACTGCACACAAGGTATTACAATCTGGTTTTTATTGGCCTACTCTCTTAAAATATGCTCGTAAGTTTGTCTTGTCTTGTGACGAATGTCAAAGATTTGGTAATATTAGTAGACATCAGGAAATGCCTATGAATTATTCACTTGTTATTGAACCATTTGATGTTTGGGGCTTTGATTATATGGGACCTTTTCCTTCCTCTAATGGGTATACACATATTTTAGTTGCTGTTGATTACGTTACTAACTGTGTAGAAGCTATTCCAACTAGTAGTGCTGATCATAACACTTCTATTAAAATGCTTAAGGAAGTTGTTTTTCGAGGTTTGGAGTCCCTAGATATTTGATGACTGATGGTGGTTCACATTTTATTCATGGTGCTTTTCATAAATTTCTTGCTAAGTATGATGTTAATCATAGAATTGCATCTCCTTATCATCCTTAGTCTAGTGGTCAAGTAGAATTGAGTAATAGAGAAATAAAGTTGATTTTGCAAAAGACTGTTAATAGATCCAGAAGGAATTGGTCTAAGAAACTTGATGATGCATTATGGGCTTATAAAACTGCTTATAAGAACCATATGGGTATGTCTCCATATAAAATGGTTTATGGAAAGGCATGTCACTTACCTCTTGAACTAGAACATAATGCTTATTGGGCAATTAAAGAGCTCAACTATGATTTCAAACTTGCCAGTGAAAAGAGGTTATTTGACATTAGCTCACTTGATGAATGGAGAACCCAAGCCTATGAAAATGCTAAGTTGTTTAAAGAAAACGTTAAAAGATGGCATGACAAAAGGATACAAAAGTGTGAATTTAATATAGGTGACCATGTCTTGCTATACAATTCTTCTTTAAGATTTTTTGCAGGAAAACTTCTCTCTAAATGGGAAGTTCCTTACATTATCGAGGAGGTTTACCGTTTCGGTGCCATCAAAATCAACAACGCCGAAGGCACCAACCCGAAGGTGGTAAACGGTCAAAGAATCAAACACTCTATCTCAGGTACTCCCATAAATGTTGAAACCAATATAATTAATACCATAACACCGGGGGAGTACATAAGGGATACTTACCAGAACATTTCAGACTCCGAAAAGGAATAGGTATGTGGTACGGTGAGTAAACCAACTCCAAAATGTTTCCAATGGCAATTTTACTTCGTTTTGGAATATTTAAAAAATTAGGAAAATTAAAAATAGTCCGAAAAGTGCACGAGGAGGCAACAAGCCCTGGGGGCATGCCTCCATGGCTTGTGGCCACCCTGTGTGCCCTCCAGACTCCATTTTCTTGCAGAATACTTCTTTTGGTAGGTAAAAATTCATTATATAATCTCCCGAAGGTTTTGATCACCGTATGATGGCAATATCCCCTGTTTTTGTTTTGAGCTATTTTCTGCCAGAGTTTTCAAGGCCAGGCATCATGACGTCCCCCTCCTCCAACAATGTGGATGACGATGCTTGGTTGATGCAGATGGATCTTAGGAGGGAGGATGCCGAGGGAGTCACGATGGAGGAGGATGAAGGAGATTCGCTTGAGGTTCAGCCTCCGGCTTCGGAAAGAGGCACACTGGCGGGCATATCTACTATTCTAAACCCCCATCAAGCAATAGGGACTACAAGCAACCATGAAGTCCAAGAGGTTCGAGAAGGGCTTCCCCCTAGGAGGCCCTTACACAGGTTACATCGGAACAACTTTCATAATTTGGTTTATAATTACGGAGTGGAGAACACCCCCCGTGCACATATACCCTCACTACTGCAGGATACTGCTAACGCGACACTACGATCAGAGACCCTTTGCCAAAATTGTGTGCGATGCAATGATCGCAAACAGTGGTGTAAAAACCCGTCAAAAAGGTGCAAAATGTTTGCAATGGCGGAGCCATCAAACACGGTTCAGATTTTAGTTGCATGTGCGATGCAGGACACACGGTTAATCCATTCACATTGTTTGCGATGAGGCAGAACAACAGAAATGGGCAGCCATAACAATGTGTGTGCGATGCAGGACACACAGTTAATCCATTCGAACAGTTTGCGATGAGGTAGAACAACAGAAATGGGCAGCCATATCAATGTGTGTGCGATATACGACATACGGTTAACTTGGACGAACTGTTTTTGATTAGGGAACACAACAGAAAAGGTTCAACTTAACAAGATGTGTGTGATATGTGGCATACAGTTCACATGGATGAACTGTTTGCGATGAGCCAAAAGAACACAAACGAGTCGTATAAGCAAGATGTGTGTGATACATGGTAAACAACCGACTCGGATGAACTGTTTGCGATGAGAAATTACAACACAGACGGTCAATGCAGTTACTTCGTGTGCGATTTTGTGTGTACAAAAAACTTTGAAAAATGCAAACTAGTTGCTTGCGGTGGCGGAGTATCGCACACGATGCGTCTACGAGTACTCGTGTGCGATGATTAGCATGTTACACATACGTTTCCTTATGTTAACATGTGTGTGAATTTGCAATATGGACAGTTAATATGCAAATGCCTTTTGGTCATCGGGCACACGCTTAAACTCAATGAACTATGTACGATACTAATACTTTCCATGAAAATTTATGAACTTGGGTAACAACATTTGAGTAACATATATATAGTGGTTACACTATTCAACAAAAGGAGGATCTTCGTAACACGGTTTTGACAACCATATGGTCCATATTTACATACTTAACATAGTAACAACTATCACATTTTAAGAGGCTAAGGGCCAACAACCATATGGTCCATATCTACATACTTAACATATATAGTAACAACTAGCACATTTTAAGAGGCTGAAGGCCAACAACCACAACTATCCACTGGAAGCAGCTTGATCACGGCGACTCGACATCTCGTCAATGAAAAGGAAGAGACTTCCTGTGCCTTGGTAGATCATGAGTAGAACAGTGTCTCCAATTTTCCAATATGGATGCATTGCCACAAGAAGCGAGAACCTGTTAATTTGAATGGTTCCATTTCTGCGGGAAATGCAGTACCTTGCAAACACTTTGGCGTTATTAGCAGGCACAAGTGTAATTCGACCACACTGGGAAATCGATCCAGGAACTGCTACAGGGGGCAATTTCTGTTGAAATGTAGAATAAAAAACAATTGTAACATATCGTTGAAGATATATATAGTTTATGAGCATCAACATTAAAATAAGACTTTTTACCAGCGTTTTGTGCACACAATTGGTCTTGTTCAGTGTGTGCACCATAGGTCTAATTAATCCCATCCAAAATCCAGGTTTCATATGTTGTGCTATCTCTGTCAGATTATCAACAAAGTTTATGACATGCTTCAAGTCCTTCCAGTGAAATTTGGTATGCTTAGTAACATACATATCGTTCACTATGCATCCAACATATCCTGCTTAAAAGGTGGAAAGGTATTATTTATTCAGAACAAGGCAGAAGAATATATAGTGCGCATAAATTGGTAAATATAATTTGTTACTGCCTAGGAACGGAGTCAGAATATGATATCACAATTGGTTGCTTAAATAGTGATCAATTGGTTGCTTAAATAGTAATATGACAGCAAGGAGAAAGTTGAAAGGACACTAACCTCGATCAGACTTTGATCGGCTGATGACGTTGGGGAAGTAAACATCCATGTTAATTAGACCAGGCTATGGTGCACGCACTAGAATTTTATTGCCAGCTTTTAGTTCATAACACTTAGACAATTTTCTCCAAAGGTCCGCATTAAAATAGGAGTGACCATCTTTATCAAGTTTTACGCTAACTGTCATTGTAAATCCATGCTGCGTTGTCAATATGACATCCTGGGAGTCATCAGCAAAGTAAAGCCCAAGATTTCCTTCTACTCCTGTTCTTGCAAAGCAAGGGATGTACTACTTGAAATGAAAATTAAGATCGTAAAATAGATATATTGAAATAACATAGCAAGATGCAAATATGGGAGTAACTGATAGAACAGATATATATATATATAGACGAAAGCAAAGTACAAAAATATAGAATTAAAAATAGATAATGTAACAAAGATTTGATACAAATATATAGATAATGTAGCAACAAACGGTATATGTTCAGAAATTTAGGCCATGCCGACCGTGGTAGGTTGAGATTGAACATACCAAGCGCTCACTGAAGTCATCCGGAATGGTGAGATGGAACTTCGTTTCCGACTGGCCACGACCACAGTTGCCCGATTTGTGCTCGCACTGTGGACACATGAATGAACACCCACATATCAGCTAGAACAACGGCGATTTCTCCCAGTTGATTAACAACGACGGACGGACTATGATAAGAGATGAGTGAATATTTCGCTAATTAAGTTGATTACCTTATCCATGAGAAAAATCTCCGGCTCAATCCCGTGAAAACCCCAAACGACCAGAGTCTAGAATGTTAGTGCAGATAGGCGGTGGAAAGTGGTGGGGGCGAAATCCGGTGCCGTTTAGAGCGCGACCTACACCCGCCGCCAACAACCGTCGAGCTTAGGGTGCAGAGTTGCGGAGGAGTCTGCAGCAAGTGAGTGGGGACGAAGTGGGCGAGGGTTTTCTTCTCCTTATGCATGTGTGAGTGAACACACACGGTTCGCAAAGGCGACGGAGATGAATCGTGTGCGATCGTAAATCACTGATATTGAATGGGAATCCAAATTTCCTTTGTCCTTCATCCATGAGTTTTTTTCTACGATGAACATAAACCCTGCTAATCACTGTGTTCAAATTTGACACTTTTCTGGGTTCATTTACAATATTTAGGGGATTATGTGCATTTTGTAGGCATTAATGCATGTAATTCAAATTCAAACAATCGGTGCATGAAAGGGTGCACAAGAATGTTCTGGAAAAACCATACTCGTGGTATTTAGTAATTCCTCAAGCCTTTTACAAGGAATGGGCAGAGATTTCAATGGAATGTGTGGCAATAGTCAACCACAAACGCGTCATTTACCGGGTTATCAACTATAGAACAATGAAATATGTGCTTGAAAAACATGACGGCTCGTATGGTGCCATGGTATGGCCTCACCGTGCCTTGGTTAAAACCTGAGAAGGTTTGATTTATGTCGTCATGCACGCCCTTCATAAATCGAACTATCGCCGAGGAAGTTCAATGCTTTCGAGAGGGAAATCACCAAGATTGAAGGGGAATCCAAATTTCCGTCCTAGTTTGTCATTCAGTTTTTTCCAATGATCAACATACCGCCTCAAATGCAACGTGTTCAAATTTGACATTTTTCCAAACTCATTTACCATATTTAGGGGATTATGTGCATTTTCTAGGCATTAATTAAGCACATAATTCAAATTTGAACAATCGGTGCATGAAAAGGTGCACAAGAACGGTTTGGAAAACCATGCTCGTGCTATTTTGTACATTCTCATGCCTTTTACAAGGAATGGGCTGCTACCTCTTGAGCACTGCATTGGATTTCCCCGAAGAGGAAGGGATGATGCAGCAAAGTAGCGTAAGTATTTCCCTCAGTTTTTGAGAACCAAGGTATCAATCCAGTAGGAGGCTAAACTCGAGTCCCTCGTACCTACACAAAAACAATAGCTCAACGCAACCAACGCGCTTAGGGGTTGTCAATCCCTTCACGGTCACTTACGAAAGTGAGATCTGATAGAGATGATAAATAATATTTTTGCTATTTTTGGTATAAATATGCAAAGTAAATAAAGTAAAAGCAAAGTAAAATCAAAGAAATAATAAAGTGATGGAGATTGATATGATGAGAAAGAGACCCGGGGGCCATAGGTTTCACTAGTGGCTTCTCTCAAGAGCATAAATATTCTACAGTGGGTGAACAAATTATTGTTGAGCAATTGACAGAATTGAGCATAGTTATGAGAATATCTAGGTATGATCATGTAAAAAGGCATGCCGTCCGAGACAAGTAGACCGAAACGATTCTGCATCTACTACTATTACTCCAATCATCAACCGCTATCCAGCATGCATCTAGAGTATTAAGTTAAAAACAGAGTAACACCTTAAGCAAGATGACATGAAGTAGAGGGATAATTTCATGCAATATGATAAAAACCCCATCTTGTTATCCTCGATGGCAACAATACAATACGTGCCTTGCTGCCCCTTCTGTCACTCGGAAAGGACACCGCAAGATTGAACCCAAAGCTAAGCACTTCTCCCATGGCAAGAACAACCAATCTAGTAGGCCAAACCAAACTGATAATTCGAAGAGACTTGCAAAGATAACCAATCATACATAAAAGAATTCAGAGAAGATTCAAATATTATTCATAGATAGACTGGATCATAAACCCACAATTCATCGGTCTCAACAAACACACCGCAAAAAGAAGATTACATCGAATAGATCTCCACGAGAGAGGGGGAGAACATTGTATTGAGATCCAAAAAGAGAGAAGAAGCCATCTAGCTACTAGCTATGGACCCGTAGGTCTGAAGTAAACTACTCACACTTCATCGGAGGGTCTTGGATGATGATGTAGAAGACCTCCGTGATCGATGCCCCCTCCGACGGAGCTCCGGAATAGGCCCCAAGATGGGATCTCGTGGATACAGAAAGTTGCGGTGGTGGAATTAGGTTTTTGGCTCCGTCCCCGATCGTTTGGGGGTACGTGGATATATATAGGAGGAAGAAGTACGTCGGTAGAGCTTCGAGGGGCCCACGAGGTAGGGGAGCACGCCCTAGGGGGGGCGCCCCCTACCCTCGTGACCACCTCGTGGCTTTCTTGACGGAGGGTCCAAGTCTCTTGGTTCTTATCTTATGAGAAAATCATGTTTCCGAAGGTTTCATTCCGTTTGGACTCCATTTGATATTCCTTTTCTTCGAAACCCTAAAACAGGCAAAAAACAACAATTCTGGGCTGGGCCTCCGGTTAATAGGTTAGTCCTAAAAATAATATAAAAGTGGAAAATAAAGCCCAATAATGTCTAAAACAGTAGATAATATAGCATGGAGCAATCAAAAATTATAGATACGTTGGAGACATATCAAGCATCCCCAAGCTTAATTCCTGCTCGTCCTCGAGTAGGTAAATGATAAAAAACAGAATTTTTGATGCGGAGTGCTACTTGGCATAATTTTAATGTAATTCTTCTTAATTGTGGTATGAATATTCAGATCTGAAAGATTCAAGAAAAAAGTTCATATTGACGTAAAAATGATAATACTTCAAGCATACTAACTAAGCAATTATGTCTTCTCAAAATAACATGGCCAAAGAAAGTTCATCCCTACAAAATCATATAGTTTAGTCATGTTTCATTTTCATCATACAAGAATGCTATCATCATGCACAACCCCGATGAAAAGCCAAGCAATTGTTTCATACTTTAGTAATCTCAAACCTATAAACTTTCACGCAATATATGAGCACGAGCCATGGACATAGCACTATGGGTGGAATAGAATATAATGAGGGGGGTTATGTGGAGAAGACAAGAAAGGAGAAAGTCTCATGTCAATGAGGCTAATCAATGGGCTATGGAGATGCCCACCGATTGATGTTAATGCAAGGAGTAGGGATTGCCATGCAACAGATGCACTAGAGCTATAAATGTATGAAAGCTCAACAAAAGAAACTAGTGGGTGTGCATCCAACTTGCTTGCTCACGAAGACCTAGGGCACTTGAGGAGGCCCATTATTGGAATATACAAGCCAAGTTCTATAATGAAAAATTCCCACTAGTATATGAAAGTGATAACATGAGATACTCTCTACTATGAAGATCATGGTCCTACTTTGAAGCACAAGTGTGGTAAAAGGATAGTAACATTGTCCCTTCTCTCTTTTTCTCTCATTTTTAGGCCTTTTTATGGCATTTCCTCCTTTTTTGGGCCTTCTCTTTTTTATGGCCTTTCTCTTTTTTTATTCCTCACTTGGGACAATGCTCTAATAATGATGATCATCACACTTCTATTTATTTACAACTCAATGATTACAACTCGATACTAGAAGAAAGATGACTCTATGTGAATGCCTCCGGCGGTGTACCGGGATATGCAATGAACCAAGAGTGACATGTATGAAAGAATTATGAACGGTGGCTTTTCCACAAATACTATGTCAACTACATGATCATGCTAAGCAATATGACAATGATGAATGTGTCATGATGAACGGAATGATGGAAAGTTGCATGGCAATATATCTCGGAATGGCTATGGAAATGCCATAATAGGTAGGTATGGTGGCTGTTTTAAGGAAGATATAAGGAGGTTTATGTGTGAAAGAGCGTATCATATCACGGGGTTTGGATGCACCGGCGAAGTTTGCGTCAACTCTCAATGTGAGAAAGGGCAATGCACGGTACCGAAGAGGCTAGCAAGGATGGAAGGGTGAGAGTGCGTATAATCCATGGACTCAACATTAGTCATAAAGAACTCACATACTTATTGCAAAAATCTACAAGTCATCAAAAACCTCGGCACTACGCGCATGCTCCTAGGGGGATAGATTGGTAGGAAAAGACCATCGCTCGTCCCCGACCGCCACTCATAAGGAAGACAATCAAATAACACCTCATGTTTCAAATTTGTTGCATAACGTTTACCATACGTGCATGCTACGGGACTTGCAAACCCCAACACAAGTATTTCTCAATTTCACAACTACTCAAAACTTTTCTTAGTATTTAACACACTCATAAGAAAGTTTTATTATTAATCTTGCATACCAAGCATATTAGGATTTTAAGCAAATTACCATGCTATTAAGACTCTCAAAATAATCTAAGTGAAGCATGAGAGATCAATAGTTTCTATAAAACAAATCCACCACCGTGCTCTAAAAGATATAAGTGAAGCACTAGAGCAAAATTATATAACTCAAAAGATATAAGTGAAGCACATAGAGTATTCTATCAAATTCCAAATTATGTATGGCTCTCCCAAAAGGTGTGTACATCAAGGATGATTGTGGTAGACTAACAAGCAAAGACTCAAATCATAAAAGACGCTCCAAGCAAAACACATATCATGTGGTGAATAAAAATATAGCTCCAAGTAAAGTTAGCGATATAAGTAGACGAAAGAGGGGATGCCTTCCGGGGCATCCCCAAGCTTTGGCTTTTAGGTGTACTTATATTATCTTGGGGGTGCCATGAGCATCCCCAAGCTTAGGTTCTTGCCACTTCTTGTTCCCTAATCCATCAAATCTTTACCCAAAACTTGAAAACTTCACAACACAAAACTTAAAGTAGAAAATCTCGTGAGCTCCGTTAGCGAAAGAAAACAAAAGACCACTTCAAGGTACTGTAATTAACTCATTCTTTATTTATATTGGTGTTATACCTACTGTATTCCAACTTATCTAGGGATTATAAACTATTTTACTAGCCATAGATTCATCAAAATAAGCAAACAACACACGAAAAACAGAATCTGTCAAAAACAGAACAGTCTGTAGTAATCTGTAGCTAGCGCAAGATCTGGAACCCAAACAATTCTAAAATAAATTGATGGACGTGAGGAATTTATCTATTAATCATCTTCAAAAAGAATTAACTAAATAGCGCTTTCCAAATAAAAATGACAGTAGTTCTCGTGAGCGCTAAAGTTTCTGTTTTACAGCAAGTTTAATCAAGACTTTCCCCAAGTCTTCCCAACGGTTCTACTTGGCATAAACACTAATTAAACACAAAAAAACAACCAAAACAGAGTCTAAATAATTTATTTGTTACTAAACAGGAGAAAAAAGCAAGGAATAAAAATAAAATTGTGTTGCCTCCCAACAAGCGCTATCGTTTAACGCCCCTAGCTAGGCATAAGAAGCAAGAATAGATCTAGGTATTGCCATCTTTGGTAGGAAATCCATAAGTGGCTCTCATGATAGATTCATATGGTAATTTTATTTTCTTTCTAGGGAAGTGTTCCATGCCCTTTTTTTAATTGAAATTGAAATCTAATATTCCCTTCCTTCATATCAATAATTGCACCAACCGTTCTAAGGAAAGGTCTACCAAGAATAATAGGGCAAGAAGGATTGCAATCTATATCAAGAACGATAAAATCTACGGGCACATAATTCCTATTTGCAACAATAAGAACATCATTAATTCTTCCCATAGGTTTGTTAATAGTGGAGTCCGCAAGATGCAAGTTTAGAGAGCAATCATCAAAATCACGGAAATCTAGTAAATCACACAAAGTTTTGGGAATAGTAGAGACACTAGCACCCAAATCACACAAAGCATAAAACTCATAATTTTTAATTTTAATCTTAATAGTTGGTTCCCACTCATCATAAAGTTTTCTAGGGATAGAAACTTCCAATTCAAGTTTTTCTTCATAAGATTGCATCAAGGCATCAACGATATGTTTAGTAAACGCTTTATTTTGACTATAAGCGTGAGGAGATTTTAGCACGGATTGCAACAAGGAAATACAATCAATTAAAGAGCAATTTTCATAATTAAATTCTTTGAAATCCATAATACTGGGTGAAAGACGTGGATGTCGCCTAGAGGGGGGGGTGAATAGGCGCTTTAAAATAATTACGTTTTAGGCTTGAACAAATGCGGAATAAACCTAGCGGTTAATTTGTCAAACACAAAACCCAAAACAACTAGGCTCACCTATGTGCACCAACAACTTATACTAAGCAAGATAAACAACTATGTGATAGCAAGATATATGACAAGAAACAATATGGCTATCACAAAGTAAAGTGCATAAGTAAAGGGCTCGGGTAAGAGATAACCGAGGCACGCGGAGACGATGATGTATCCCAAAGTTCACACCCATGCGGATGCTAATCTCCGTTTGGAGCAGTGTGGAGGCACAATGCTCCCCAAGAAGCCACTAGGGCCACCGTAATCTTCTCACGCCCTCGCACAATGCAAGATGCCATGATTCCACTAAGGGACCCTTGAGGGCGGTCACCGAACCCGTACAAATGGCAACCCTTGGGGGAGGTCACCGAACCCGTACACTTTGGCAACCCTTGGGGGCAGTCACCGGTACCCGTCAAATTGCTCGGGGCGATCTCCACAACCTAATTGGAGACCCCGACGCTTGCCTGGAGCTTTACACCACAATGATTGAGCTCCGAACACCACCAACCATCTAGGGCGCCCAAGCACCCAAGAGGAACTAGCTCAAAGGTACCAAGCACCCAAGAGTAATAAGCTTCTCAACTTGTAACTTCCACGTATCACATGGAGAACTCAAACCGATGCACCAAATGCAATGGCAAGGGCACACGGAGTGCCCAAGTCCTTCTCTCTCAAATCCCACCGAAGAAACTAATGCTAGGGAGGAAAATGAGAGGAAGAACAAGAAGGAGAACACCAAGAACTCCAAGATCTAGATCCAAGGGGTTCCCCTCACCTAGAGGAGAAAGTGATTGGTGGAAACGTGGATCTAGATCTCCTCTCTCTTTTCCCTCAAAAACTAGCAAGAATCCATGGAGGGATTGAGAGTTAGCAAGCTCGAAGAAGGTCAACAATGGGGGAAGAACATGAGCTCAAAGGATAAGGTTCATTGGGGAAGAAGACCCCCTTTTATAGGTGGGGAAAAATCCAACCGTTATGCTCACAGCCCGCACCGAGCGGTACTACCACTCCAAGGAGCGGTACTACCGCTAGGGCGGTAGTAGCCCTTTGAAACGCAATGGCGAGGAGGCAAAAAAGCCAGAAGAACCGTCGGAGCGGTAGTACCGCTTGACATCACGGTACTAACGCTAGGGGTAGCAGTACTACTGCTAAGGGTAGCAGTACTACTGCTTGCGAGTGGTACTAAAAAATTACACCGTGCCTACCACCGCTGGACTTGTGACGAGTTTTTGGTCCCGAGCGGAAGTAGCCACGGAAGTAGTCGCGGTAGTACTGCTCCAAGCGGTAGTACCGCTCCCAAGAGCAGTAGTACCGCTCCCAAGGGCGGTAGTAAAAAATTACTTCTGCTCCTACCCGTGGTAGTACCGCTACAGCCTTTTCAGAACACCAAAACTACCACAACTTTTGCAAACGGACTCCGAATTTGGCGAAACCAATTTTGTTGGAAAGCTAACGACAAGGGCTAACACAATATTGATAGAAATACCAATAAGAAGCAAATGAGAAAAGGCCCAAAAGAAAATGGTGAGAACCCTTCCTAGGATAAGACCGGTAAAACCTCCAACACCGAAAACATCATAGAAGACACATGCGAACTCCGTTTTCAATGAACTCAAGCTTGTCATCAGGATGATCAGAAGCTCTAAGACTCACAAAGAGAACCAAACAAGAACCAAGAAAGATGATGCAAGGATGCAATGGTTTGAGCTCTCTACGAATGATACGATCAAGCTACTCATCGAGAGCCCCCCTTGATGGTACGTCAATCGATCCTATAACCTGGTCTCCCAACTACCATCACGAGACCGGTAAAATAGAAAACCTATCAAGGGCAAACCTTTGCCTTGCACATGGTCCACTTGAGCTAGATGATGACGATCTTGACTCCCTCAAGTTGGACCACCTTTCTTGATTGCATTGGCTCGATGAAGACTAGTTGATTCCTCCCCATACTCCACTATGGGTGAGCCACTCTTCCACACATCTTCACAAGTCCATTATCCCCACAATGGACGGCAAGCTTCAAGCATCTAATCTCTTTGTGATGCTTCACTTGAATTTGCACACCGCAACCTAACCCCACAAAGAACTCTCACGAAGACCATGGGTTAGTACACAAAGCATAATGGACAATGCTTACCATACCATGGGATCACTTGATCCCTCTGTACATCTTGTACGCTTTATGTGTTGATCAACTTGATTCACTCTTGAATTAGTCGTGATCAACCTTGATTCTTTCCAACTCTCTTCATTTGGATGATGTCTTGAAGGTAAACATGAATGATCAAACAATCTTCTTCTTCAAGACATGCTTGCAATAAGCTCAACTCTCAAATGACCAATCTTTGGATAATTCCTTGAATAGCACCTTGGTCGACACAAACTCTCCTTGAAACCAACACATGTACTCCAAGAAAAGCCTATGGACAAAACCTTCAAATATAACTCAAGGCAACCATTAGTCCATAGAAATTGTCATCAATTACCAAAATCAAACATGGGGGACCGCATGTTCTTTCAGTGGGTTTAGCAACATCTAGGGTTTTAATTTCTTCAATCCCACTTTTATCAAATTTAGCATCAAGATCAAAAGATTCCGAATTCTTAGAACGCCTTCTAGTTAAAGGTGGATCATATTCACAGTCCCATCATTATCAAGATTCATATTGTAAAACAAAGATTTAATAGGGGACACATCAATAACTTTTAGATCTTCATCATTATTTTCATAGGAACTAGAAGAACACGTTTTTATAAAGGCATCTTTCTTAGCATGCATCCTAGCGGTTCTTTATTTGCACTCGTCAATGGAAATTCTCATGGCTTTGAGAGACTCATTGATATCATGCTTAGGAGGAATAGATCTAAGTTTCAAAGAATCAACATCAAGAGCAATTGTATCAACGTTCCTAGCCAAATCATCAATCTTAAGCAAGTTTTATTCAATCATAGCATTAAAATTCTTTTGCGAAGAAATAAATTCTTTAATATTAGATTCAAAATCAGAGGGCATCTTATTATAATTTCCATAAGAATTGTCGTAGGAATTACCATAATTATTAGAGGGATTACTAGGATAAGGCCTAGGATTGAAATTTCCTCTATACGCGTTGTTACCAAAATTGTTCCTACCAACAAAATTCACATCCATAGATTCATTATTATTCTCAATCAAAGTAGACAAGGGCACATCATTAGGATCAGAAGAAACACTCTTATTAGCAAATAATTTCATAAGTTCATCCATCTTTCCACTCAAAACATTAATTTCTTCTATCGCATGCACCTTTTTAGTAGATCTTTCAGTATGCCATTGAGAATAATTAACCATAATATTATCTAGGAGTTTAGTAGCTTCTCCTAAAGTGATTTCCATAAAAGTGCCTCCCGCGGCCGAATCTAAAAGATTTCTAGAAGCAAAATTCAATCCGGCATAAAAATTCTGAACAATCATCCACAAATTTAAACCATGAGTAGGGCAATTACGTATCATTAATTTCATTCTCTCCCAAGCTTGTGCAACATGTTCATGATCAAGTTGTTTAAAATTAATAATATCATTTCTAAGAGAGATGATCTTAGCGGGAGGAAAATATTTAGAGATAAAAGCATCTTTGCACTTGTTCCATGAATCAATCCTATTTTTAGGCAAAGACGAAAACCAAGCTTTAGCACGATCTCTAAGCGAAAAAGGAAATAGATTCAATTTAACAATATCATTATCGACATCTTTCTTATTTTGCATTTCACACAAATCAACGAAGTTATTAAGATGGGTAGCGGCATCTTCACTAGGAAGGCCGGAGAACGGATCTTTCATGACAAGATTCAACAAAGCAGTATTTTTTTGAAAGCTTCAACAAAGCAGTATTAATTTCACAAGATTCAGCATCAGTAAGAGGAGCAATCGGAGTGCTAAGGAAATCATTATTATTGGTATTGGTGAAGTCACACAATTTAGTATTATCTTGAGCCATCGCGACAAACAAGCAAACTAACACACGAGCAAACAAAAAGCAAACGGGAAAAAAGGCAAATGGAGAAAGAGAGGGAGGATAGAGAGAGAGGGCGAATAAAACGGCAAGGGTGAATTGGGGGGAGAGGAAAACGAGAGGCAAATGGCAAATAATGTAATGCGGGAAATAGGGATTTTGATGGGTACTTGGAATGTTGACTTTTGCGCAGACTCCCCGGCAATGGCACCAGAAATTCTTCTTGCTACCTCTTGAGCACTGCGTTGGATTTCCCCGAAGAGGAAGGGATTATGCGGCAAAGTAGCGTAAGTATTTCCCTCAGTTTTTGAGAACCAAGGTATCAATCCAGTAGGAGGCTACGCTCGAGTCCCTCGTACCTACACAAAAACAATAGCTCAACGCAACCAACGCGCTTAGGGATTGTCAATCCCTTCACGGTCACTTACGAAAGTGAGATCTGATAGAGATGATAAAAAATATTTTTGGTATTTTTGGTATAAAGATGCAAAGTAAATAAAGTAAAAGCAAAGTAAAAGCAAGGCAATAATAAAGTGATGGAGATTGATATGATGAGAAAGAGACCCGGGGGCCATAGGTTTCACTAGTGGCTTCTCTCAAGAGCATAATATTCTACGGTGGGTGAACAAATTACTGTTGAGCAATTGACAGAATTGAGCATAGTTATGAGAATATCTAGGTATGATCATGTATATAGGAATCACGTCCGAGACAAGTAGACCGAAACGATTCTGCATCTACTACTATTACTCCACTCATCGACCGCTATCCAGCATGCATCTAGAGTATTAAGTTAAAAACAGAGTAACGCCTTAAGCAAGATGACATGAAGTAGAGGGATAATTTCATGCAATATGATAAAAACCCCATCTTGTTATCCTCGATGGCAACAATACAATACGTGCCTTGCTGCCCCTTCTGTCACTGGGAAAGGACATCGCAAGATTGAACCCAAAGCTAAGCACTTCTCCCATGGCAAGAACAACCAATCTAGTAGGCCAAACCAAACTGATAATTCGAAGAGACTCGCAAAGATAACCAATCATACATAAAAGAATTCAGAGAAGATTCAAATATTATTCATAGATAGACTGGATCATAAACCCACAATTCATCGGTCTCAACAAACATACCGCAAAAAGAAGATTACATCGAATAGATCTCCACGAGAGAGGGGGAGAACATTGTATTGAGATCCAAAAAGAGAGAAGAAGCCATCTAGCTACTAGCTATGGACCCGTAGGTCTGAAGTAAACTACTCACACCTCATCGGAGGGGCTTGGATGATGATGTAGAAGCCCTCCGTGATCGATGCCCCCTCCGGTGGAGCTCCGGAACAGGCCCCAAGATGGGATCTCGTGGATACAGAAGTTGCGGTGGTGAAATTAGGTTTTTGGCTCCGTCCCCGATCGTTTGGGGGTACGTGGATATATATAGGAGGAAGAAGTACGTCGGTAGAGCTTCGAGGGGCCCACGAGGCAGGGGGCGCGCCCCCTACCCTCGTGACCACCTCGTGGCTTTCTTGACGGAGGGTCCAAATCTCCTGGATCTTATCTGATGAGAAAATCACGTTTCCGAAGGTTTCAATCCGTTTGGACTCCGTTTGATATTCCTTTTCTTCAAAACCCGAAAACAGGCAAAAACAGCAATTCTGGGCTGGACCTCCGGTTAATAGGTTAGTCCCAAAAATAATATAAAAGTGGAAAATAAAGCCCAATAATGTCTAAAACAGTAGATAATATAGCATGGAGCAATCAAAAATTATAGATACGTTGGAGACGTATCATGGGCAGATATTTCAAGGAAATGTGTGGCAATAGTCAACCATAAACGCATCGTTTACTGGGTCAACAACTATACAAAAATGAAATACAGGCTTGGAAAAACATGACGCCTGGTGTGGTGCCATGGTATGACCTCACCGTGCCCTGGTAAAAATGTCGTCATGCACGCCTTTCATAAAACGAACCATCACTGAGGAAGTTTCATGGTTTCGAGGGGGAAATCACCAAGATTGAAGGGGGATCCAAATTTCCTTTGTCCTTTGTCCACGAGTTTTTTTCTATGATAAACATACAACCTGCAAATCACCGAGTTCAAATTTGGCACTTTTCCAGGTTCATTTGCCATATTTAGGGGATTATGTGCATTTCCTATGCATTAATGCACATAATTCAAGTTCAAACAATCGGTGCATGAAAGGGTCCACAAGGACGGCCTGGAAAACCATGCATGGTCGTGCCATTTAGTAAATTCGCATGCCTTTTCAAGGAATAATGGATAGATATTTTGATAAAATGTGTGGCAATAGTCAACCACAAATGTTTGTTTGTTGGGTTTTCAACTATAAAAAATGAAATAAATTCTTAAAAACATGACGCCTGGCATGGTGCCATGGTATGACCTCACCAGGCCCTGGTAAAAATTTGAGAAGGTTTGGATTATGTCGTCATGCATGCCCTTCATAAATCGAACCATCACCGAGGAAGTTCCATGCTTTCGAGAGGGAAATCCCCAAGATTGAAGGGGAATCCAAATTTTCTTTGTTCTTTGCCCTGAAGTTTTTTTATACGACGAACATACACCCTGCAAATCACCGTGTTCAAATTTGGCATTTTTCCGGGCTCATTTACCATATTTAGGGGATTATGTGCATTTTCTAGGCATTTAGCGCATATAAATCCAATCTAGCTACAGGTGTGCGGGTGTGATGTGAGGGACTTGGATTTTTGTTCGATCGCGACGCATCCTACGGTGCACACACGCGATCCGCGTGGCTGGGGTTCCGGCCAATCATAACGCAACACACAATAGGCTTAGCACACTGTTTCCGGAAGCGATGGAGATGAACTGTGTGCGATAATGAATGAGCAAAATTGTAAGGGAAGCCAAATTTTTGTTGTCGTTTGTCGTTGAGCTCTTGAATACCACCGCGCTGTATGGCTGCCCGGCCCCTCCGTTCCAGAGCTCTCTCCAGGCATCATCCATGGCATTGTGGTGCACAGTAACTGGTAAGGAAGCGATGGCATCCCCCCGCGCCGCGTTCCTCGCCGCCCGCGACCACACACATGGTACGGAAGCGATGGCATCTCGCCACACCGAGTTCATCACCGCCGGCGGCCAGACAGTTACATGGGCAGACTTTGAGGCTGCCATGGCCGAATGGGTGGTGGATCTAGAGGTGGCCAAAGCCGCACAGAAGGAGCGGAAAAGGCAGAAAGCAGTCAAGAAAAGAGAGTCCCGCTGCTGCAAGAAAAAATAGGTCGCAAACCGTGGTGAGGAGAGCTTGGCAGAGATCGAAGCACGGTGGGCTACCGCCTACAAGGCCGGGAAGGAGAACATCGGCATCTGGCCAGCATGCCCTGATGGCAGCATGTGAGAAGTAGTTTAAGTTTGTAGTATTAGAGCAAATTACCACTAGTACTTTAAGTTTGTAGTATTAACGTACAATGTCAGTAAGAGCATTCTTTGAGGGCTTTGAGCGTTGATTAACATGTGTGCCTGTGTGCGTTTTTTGTGTTAATCATTAGAAGATCACAAAACACACGGTTTCTATGCGTACCCGTCTGCATTTTTTGCGTTAATGACCCATAAGTTAGTTACCTCTGCAATGTTTCCTAATAAACCAGGCGTACCATTGACCGAAAAAAATCAAGTACACGTGTCCATTTTTTTGGAGACGGGATCTGCCAATGTTCTTTTTTCTCGCACATGAGTATTTTATGCGCTTCGTCTGTGTTGTGTGTTTTCCCCGCCCAAGTTTCAAGTTTCGCACCAAAATTTTCATTAGGCATGCCATTTTAGAATTTATTCCTCCAACCACATCCCCTTGCCCTCAGTATCCCCCCTCGCTCGCGCCTCCCCTACCGGCATCTCAAACTGCCGCCGCCGCGACCACAGCTTCAACCACATCTACGTTTTGCTCGGATCAAGTCAGGTAACCCACCGATCTCTATCACGTCCCCGGCCTGATTGATTAAATGGCTCCTGCGAAACATCCTCATGCCTCCAAACCCCCCCCCCCCCCCCGGAGCCGATGGTGGTCCATGGCGCGATGGCCGCTGTGTGTGTTGACCCGGAGGAACACCTCGCCTCCGCCGCCGCCGCCGACATGGTGCAGGCTCTGGCCCAGATTAAGTCCCCCAACGACTACCCCCCAGGACTTAACAAGTAAGATCTGACCAGCTAAATCTTACCAATACCACTTGCAATGGCTATGATTTGTACGGTTGATGTATTAAGCATGTTCGTGCCTTGTTTATTTCAGTACTACACACTGTGTGATGTTCAAATATTACCGTGTCCAGCTCAATTCCACCAATACCGGCAACAAACTTACAATACATGACTCAGGATATCACTAGAGATGCTTCCCATTTGCAATTTTTTGTGGATGCTAACCCTATTGTACTTAACATGCTTGTCCATGTACTTACACAGGGTCATAACGGCCGATGCTTTCGTTTGCCATCGAGGTGAGCTGCATCCCATGTCTTACAGTATTTCACATAATTTGTGCAATTGCAGTTTAACTTCTACCATTTATTGGTTTCCTGTAGGTACACATGTCAGTGGCACTGATCCACGCTTCGACCCGGAGGAATAGCTCGCCTCCGCCGTCGCTGACTTTGGGTGAGCTCTGCCCAAGATGAAGTGCCCCAGCAACTAGCTCTCAGGACTTACCAGGTATGTACTCTCCAGTTCATTCTTACCAATACCAGTTGCAATTAATGGCTATGTTATGTATGGTCGATGTATTAAGCATGTTCTAGTAAACATGCATAACACGTTTTTGCTACTTCCCTTACCTTTTTATAGACATCTGGGTCATTCTCTGCTCTGGCAGCACCTGCCTTGTGATGTTTAACTATGCCAATTGCATTTTTATCAGTACCGGTTTCAATGTCTATTAAGCCTATTGCAATTAACAGTTGAATCCATTTTTAAACAATTGTATTTCAATGGCTACAAACTTATAAAACATGACTTAGGATGCTGTTAAGCCTATTGGAATTAACAGTTGTATCCATTTTTTAATTTGTCCATTTGCTACCATGCTACTCTCCGCAATGAAGATATTCTAGAGATGTTGCCCATTTGCTATTTTTGGTGGATGCTAACCCTATTCTACTTAACATGCTTGTCCATATACTTATGCAGGGTCATAACGGCCGATGCTGTTGTTTGCCGTCGAGGTTAGCTGCATCCCATGTCTTACAGTATTTCACATCATTTGTGCAATTGTAGTTCAACTTCTACCATTTATTGGTTTCCTGTAGGTACACATGTCAGTGGCACTGATCACTTCGACCCAGAGGAACAGCTCGCCTCCGCCGCCGCTGACTTTGGGCGGGCTCTGGCCAAGATGAAGTGCCCCAGCAACTACCTCTCAGTACTTACCAAGTATGTACCCACCAGTTTCAATCTTACCAATACCAGTTGCAATTAATGGCTATGTTTTGTACTTTCGATGTATTAAGCATGTTGTAGTAAACATTATAACATGTTTTAGCTATTTTCCATACCTTTTTATAGACAACTGGGCCATTATCTGCTCTGGCAGCACCTGCCTTGTGTTGTTTAACTCTGCCAGTTGCATTTTTATCAGTACCGGTTTCAATGGACATTAAGCCTGTTGCAATTAACAGTTGTATCCATTTTTAAAGAGTTGTATTTCAATGGCTACAAACTTACAAAACATGAATTAGGATGTTGTTAAGCCTATTGCAATTAATAGTTGTATCCATTTTTTAATTCGTCCCTTTTCTACCGTGCTACTCTTTCGAAATGAAGATATCACTACAAATGCTGCGTTTTATTACCATTTGCTATTTTTGATGGATGTTAACCCTGTTGTAGTTAACATTGGATTTCCATGTACTTAGACAGGGCTACAATGGGCGATGTTGTTGTTTGCCGTCGAGGTAAGCTGCATCCCATGTCTTATACACCATCTATTCCTAAATATAAGTATTTTTAGATATTCCAATATTGACTACGTAAGGAGCAGAATGAGTGAAACCAGATTCTAATCTAAACTATATCTATAATTCTATATACATCCATATGTAGTTCATACTGAAATCTCCAAAAAAATACTTATACTTAGGAACATAGGTAGTTGTATTTTACATCATTTGTGCAATCTCAGTTTAGCTTCTAAAATTTACTGGTTGCTTGTAGTTACATATATGAGCGGTACTAATCCACGCTTCGATCCCTTTTGCGTATGGGGCAATGAGATATTCATGAACAAGCGTCAAGTGAGGAAATTAAGAAAGATTGTTAGGCGAAAGAAACGGGTGATTGGAATTAAGCTCTTTATTTCCACTTTATCAAAGACAACAGTGAACTTTAGGATGGTAAGTAATGTGTTGCCTTTTCCCCCTGCCCACAACAATTTACTCTATTAGACCTCAGTATCTGATATTTTTCTTTTTTCAGTGGTTTCCGAAGCTATTTACTGATGATTACCTTGCAAACTACATGACCGGAGTGGAGGCAACTAAGGTTAAATTATATTATTCATGCTACCATGATAATGCTCTAGAAGTCTTCCTGAAGGCGGTGAAGGATGGGCGGGCGATCGTCACAAGGGGTTGGATAAAAGTGGTTCGTGCTTATGGCATGCAGGAAGGCAGATTATGCGCATTCCGTTTCTTCAACACCGTCAGTAGTCAAAATGATTTACACTTGTCTCTTCACCTTTACTGCCTTTAAATGTTGTGGTTCATCATAGTTAATTGCTGCCTAATCCTATAATTACTAAACATATTGTACTAGCAATTTTATTTATGGATTCATTGTTGAACCATTGTGCTGAGAATTTGAATTGCACATTTCATATTTCAAAATTTCCAATTAGAATAATAAATTATAGGCAAAAATAAAAAGAGAACAGACGGTTATGGAACTTTGTAAATGGTTTCGGCAGTAAAAGCGCTTGTGATGAATAGCCCCATGCCACACAATTTTCTACATCAAATCGTGTGTGATGTAGTTAATGAAAGCAAACAGTTAACCAAGGCAGAGTGTGTGTGATAGTTACACCTTTCACACATGAGCGTATACATAAAACTGTGTGGGATGTACATACGAACGGAAACGTTTTCCCTGGATTGACTGTGTGGGATGTACATAAGAACGGAAACATATTCCTTGGATTGACTGTGTGTGATATACATAGAACGGAAATGTTTTTCTGGGATTCACCGTGTGGGATGTACATACCTACGGAAATGATTTTCTCGGATTACTGTGTGGGATGTACATACCTATGGAAATCATTGGGTTTCGATGCCTTGCCGGATCGCACACGGCCCCAGCCTGGGTCCCAGGAGGGCCTATCCCCGACAATTTCTGGGTCATGTGGGAAGGACACCCTATTGCACAAACTCACTTGGCGACGGTTCCAAATGCCGTCGCGGAAAGGGGTTAAAAACCGTTTGTTTAGGACCGATGCATACCAGTGCCTCCAATTGGGACATATCCCGTCCAAGTGAGAGCAATGCAGGAAAAAATTCTTGGTGGCCCAAAAATAAGCATCTTTTGGAGGAAATCCAGAAGAATGCAAATATGCTCCAATGTGTGCTCCAAGAACTGCAAGTCCTAAGAGATGCCTTAATGAAGCTGATGGATACAAATACAACATCACCCACTTCGTCATCACCACCTCCGAAGAAAGAGATCTAAATACATGGATATGGGCAATCCCCTTGGCAACTGCCAAGCTTGGGGGGTGTCCCGGTATCGTATCATCATTACACATTTACCTTTATCGTTTTTTAGTTCAATCCTTTTGGTTATATCTCGGTTTAGTAGAATAAAGTTTTTAGCATGATCTAGCTTTGAGTTTTGCTTTGTGATCTATCCATGTAATCGAGTCCATGAGTTATATAATAAAGAGTAGTTTTGATTTGAGGACTTTGCTTTCTTGCTATGATCTTGAGAAAAAGAAAGAGAATAAAAGAAGTAAAAATATTATATAATGATTTTATGGAGAGTGGTGACTTCACATATAAATAGTATGATGAGTAAAATTTGTTGGGAGTTGACAAACATAGTTTTGGTCATTGTTGCAATTAAAAGGAAGTAATAAAGAAAGAGAGGTGTCACATATAAATATACAATCTTGGACATCTTTTGTGATTGTGAGCACTCATTAAAATATGGCATGCTAAAAAGTTGATGTTGGAAAAGGAAGACAACATAATGGGTTATGATTTCTTATATCCGAGTAGAAGTTATATTGTCGTGGATCCTCCAACATGTTGAGCTTGTTTTCCCTCTTAAGCTAGCCAAATCTTTTGCACCAAGTAGAGATACTACTTGGGCATGCAAACATCCCTTAAACTAGTTTTGCCATAAGAGTCCACCATACCTACCTATGGATTGAGTAAGATCCTTCAAGTAAGTTGTCATCGGTGCAAGCAATAAAAATTTCTCGCTAAATATGTATGATCTTTTAGTGTGAAGAAAATAAGCTTTATACGAACTTGTGATATGGAAGAAATAAAAGCGATGGACTGCATAATAAAGTTCTTTATCACAAGTGGCAATATAAAGTGACATTCTTTTGCATTAAGACTTTGTGCATCCAACCATAAAAGCGCATGCCAACCTCTGCTTCCCTCTATGAAGGGCCTATCTTTTATTTTTACTTTCTACCTCTATACAAGAGTCATGGTGATCTTCACCTTTCCGTTTTACACCTTTTTTCCTTTTGGCAAGCACTATATGTTGGGGAAGATCCAGATATATATATATATATATATATATATATATATATCCACTCGGATGTAGGTTATGATAAAATATTAGTGTTGAAATTACCCTTGAGGTAAAAGGTTGGGAGGTGAAACTATAAGCCCCTATATTTCTCTGTGTCCGACTGAGGCTTTGAACTCATAAATATTGCGTGAGTGTTAGAAATTATGAAAGACTAAAAGATGGTTGAGTATGTGGACTTTCTATACAAAAGCTCTTACATTGACTCTTTCTGATATTATGATAAATTGC
This sequence comes from Triticum urartu, assembly GCF_003073215.2. Lineage (NCBI taxonomy): Eukaryota > Viridiplantae > Streptophyta > Magnoliopsida > Poales > Poaceae > Triticum > Triticum urartu. Next base: position 390,943,333 of record NC_053025.1, read on the forward strand.
AATTGTTTCAATGACTAAGATCATAGTTTGTTAGTTTTCAATAAAGTTTCTGATTTATACTTTACCTTGTGAACGAATTGTCACTTTAGCATAAGAAATTATATGTCAATATATGTTGTTGCTCTAAAGATGATCATGATGCCCTCATGTCTGTATTTTATTTTATGGACACCTCTATCTCTAAACATGTGGACATATTTTTCGATTCCGGCTTCTGCTTGAGGACAAGCGAGGTCTAAGCTTGGGGGAGTTGATACATCCATTTTGCATCATGCTTTTATATTGATAGTTATTGCATTATGGGCTGTTATTACACATTACGATACAATACTTATGCCTTTTCTCTCTTATTTTACAAGGTTTACATGAAGAGGGAGAATGACGACAACTGGAATTCTAGACCAGAAAGGGTGCAAATCTGAGAGACCTATTCTGCACAACTCCAAAAGTCCTGAAAATTTACAGAGAATTATTTTGGAATATATAAAAAATATTGGGCGAAGAAAATACCACAGGGGACCCACCAGCAGGCCACAAGCCCAGGGGGCGCGCCCCTGTGGCTTGTGGCCCCCGTGGCAGGCCTCTTGTGCCCATCTTCTGCTATATGATCTCTTTTGACCTGGAAAAATTGTAAGGAAGCTTTCGGGACGAAGCGCTGCCGTCTCGAGGTGGAACCTGGGCAGAAGCAATCTAGGGCTCCGGTGGAGCTGTTCTGCCGGGGAAACTACCCTCTCGGAGGGGGAAATCATCGTCAGCATCATTACCAACGATCCTCTCATTGAGAGGGGGTTAATCTCCATCATCAAATTCACCAACACCATCTCCTCTCAAACCCTAGTTCATCTCTTGTATCCGATCTTTGTCTCAAAACCTCATATTGGTACGTGTGGGTTGCTAGTAGTGTTGATTACTCCTTGTAGTTGATGCTAGTTGGTTTATTCGGTGGAAGATCATATGTTCAGATCCTTAATGATATTTATTACTCCTATGGTTACGAACATGAATATGCTTTGTGAGTAGTTTGTTCCTGACGACATAGGAGAAGACTTGTTATAAGTAATCAAGTGAATTTGGTATTCGTTCGATATTTTGATGAGATGTATGTTGTCTTTCATCTAGTGGTGTTATGTGAGTGTCGACTACATGACACTTCACCATGATTTGGGCCTAGGGGAAGGCATTGGGAAGTAATAAGTAGATAATGGGTTGCTAGAGTGACAGAAGCTTAAACCCTAGTTTATGCATTGCTTCGTAAGGGGCTGATTTGGATCCACATGTTTCATGCTATGGTTACATTTATCTTAATTCTTCTTTCGTAGTTGCGGATGCTTGCAAGAGGGGTTATAAGTGGGAGGCTTGTCCAAGTAAGGGCAACACCCAAGCATCAGTCCACCCACATATCAAATTATCAAAGTAACGAACGCGAATCATATGGGCATGATGAAAACTAGCTTGACGATAATTCCCATGTGTCCTCGGGAGCGCTTTGCTTTATATAAGAGTTCATCCAGGCTTGTCCTTTGATACAAAAAGGATTGGCTGCACCTTAGTTACACTTGTCACTTGTTACACATTACGAATTATCTTATCACACAACTATCAATTACCGATCATTTCAATGCTTGCAGAGAATACCTTGTTGAAATCCGCTTGTCATTTCCTTCTGCTCCTCGTTGGGTTCGACACTCTTACTTATCGAAAGGACTATGATAGATACCCTATACTTGTGGGTCATCATTAGGTATGTTTCCATGAGCTTGCGTTACGAGGAAGAACTCAAACAACCCATGGAGGATGACATCAAGTGGTGATCGTCATCAAGACTGCGGTGTGCAAGGTCAAGTGGAGCATCACGAAGAGATCATGCTTGAAGCTTGCTGTCCATTGTGGTGACAATGGACTTGCGACGATGTGTAGAAGAGTATCCCACCCATAGTGGAGTATGGGGAAGCAGTCAACTAGTCTTCATCGAGCCAATTCAATCAAGAAAGGTGGTCCATGATACGTCCATTATGCATCATGTTTTCCTGCTGTTATTTATGATGTTTTTATGCATAATAATGCTTGTTGGGGTAATTCTAATGCCTTTTCTCTCATAATACAAAGAGGGAGAATTCCGGTAGCTGGAAATCTAGACCTAGAAAAGCTACGTCAGGCCACCTATTCTGCACAACTCCAAATGAGCGGAAACTTTACAGGGATTTTTTATGGAATATATGAGGAATATTGGAGCCAATAACTACTAGAGAGGCCCACCAGGTGGGCACAACCCACCATGGCGTGCCAGGGAGCCCAGGCGCGCCCTGGTGGGTTGTGCTCCCCTCGGCCCACCTCCGGTGCCCATCTTCTGGTATATGAGTAATTTTGACCTAGAAATAATAAGGAGAGGACTTTCAGGACGGAGCGCCACCGTCTCGAGCAGAACTTGGGCAGGAGCACTTTTGCCCTCTAGTGGAGTGATTCTGCTGAGAGAACTTCCCTCCCGGAGGGGGAAATCATCGTCATCATCATCACCAACAACTCCCCCATATTGGGGAGGGTAATCTCCATCAACATCTTCAACAGCACCATCTGCTCTCAAACCCTAGTTCATCTCTTGTGTTCAATCTTTGTACCGGAACTATAGATTGGTGCTTGTGGGTGACTAGTACTGTTGATTACATCTTGTAGTTGATTACTATATGGTTTATTTGGTGGAAGATTATATGTTCGGATCCATTATGCTATTTAATACCCCTCTGATCTTGAGCATGTTTATCGCTTGTGAGTAGTTACTTTTGTTCTTGAGGTCACGGGAGAAATCATGTTGCAAGTAATCATGTGAACTTGATATGTGTTCGATATTTTGATAGTATGTATGTTGTGATTCCCTTAGTGGTGTCATGTGAACGTCAACTACATGACACTTCACCATATTTGGGCCTAAGGGAATGCATTGTGGAGTAGTTATTATATGATGGGTTGCGAGAGTGACAGAAGCTTAAACCCTAGTTTATGCGCTATTCCGTAAGGGACCAATTGGATCCAAAAGTTTAATGCTATGGTTAGAATTTATCCTCAATACTTTTATCGTAGTTGCGGATGCTTGCGAGGGGGTTAATCATAAGTAGGAGGTTTGTTCAAGTAAGAACAGCACCTAAGCACCGGTCCACCCACATATCAAATTATCAAAGTAGCGAACACGAATTGAATCAACATGATGAAAGTGAGTAGATGAAATTCCCATGTACCCTCAAGAACGCTTTCCTTATTATAGGAGACCATTTTGTTTTGGCATGTCCTTTGCCTCAAAAGGATTGGGCTACCTTGCTGCACTTTTGCTACTACTATCATTACTTTCTCATTACCTTGGTACGCGTCGGTGCTATACAAACGGTTTTTAACCCCTTTCCGTGATGGCATTTGGAACCATCGCCAAGTGAGTGTGGGCGATAGGGGGGTCCTTCCCACACGTCCCAAAAATCGTCGAGGATAGGCCCTCCTGGGACACAAGCTGGGGCCGTGTGCGATTGGGCGAGGCATAGAAATCCAATCATTTCCATAGGTATGTACATCCCACACGGTGAATCCCATAAAACATTTCTGTAGATATGTACATCCCACACAGTGAATCCCAGAAAAACATTTCTGTATGTATGTACATCCCACACGGTGAATCCCAGAAAAACATTTCAGTAGGTATGTACATCCTACACAGTGAATCCCAGAAAAACATTTCTGTAGGTATGTATATCACACATAGTCAATCCAAGGAATACGTTTCCATTCTTATGTGCATCCCACACAGTCAATCCAGGGGAAACGTTTCCGTTCATATGTACATCCCACATAGTTTTATGTGTAGGTTCGTGTGTAAAAGGAGTAACTATCACACACGGTCTGCCTTGGTTAACTGTTTTCTTTTAACTTCTACATCACACACGATTTGATGATGAAAACTGTGTGGCATTGGACTATCCATCGCGAGCGCTTTTACTGCTAGAACCGTTTGCAAAGATCCATGACACATTTAGCAGTTCTATTAGTTTACAATTAATAATTCCAGTATTACGCAAATTCACATTTCATATCGAACAGTTGTTTGCCAATTTCATACCAGGCACATAAATATATTATAACATCACAGTACGATAGCTACATGAAAACAACATAGTACAACATATAGCTAATTCTACTTCATAAGAACAATATATTCATTTCCCTAATCGAGATCATCCATGCTTGCCATTTACTGCTAATTCTACCTCTGCTTTCAGTTCAGTAAGAACCTGTTTTCCACAGGCCAACTGGGAAAGTGCCTCCTCCTTCACCAACACCATCTTAGCAAAGTCTGATTTAAACAATCTGAGCTCATTCTCCACCTTCAACGTTTTGTCCCGCACCTTCAAATATTCTTCAGCATTGACAACAGTTTCTCTAAGCCTACATCTATTCTCTTCCTCATACATGCTCAAGAGCTTCGCTAGGCACATCTTCAAAGACTGTGGCCACTCTTGATCAACCCACTCCAGGTAAGAACACTTCCGTTCATCCTATAATATTTAAAACTAGATCAGTAACAATTGTAGGGGAAATGGGTTTATAGCAACATAGAAAATCACCAATGCTTATTTTGAAAAACTGAAGAAACATGTTAATTATGACATATCTTCTCAAAAAGATCAATGTGCAAATGAATTAATTGCTACTGAGACAACAACCAAATTCTGGAACATCAGAAGCTATAATTAACTACAACAACGCTACAAGTTCTTACTCATGTACAATAAATAACAAATTGAACATTTTATGAGGAAGGTAAATATAACTGCAACATCATAGCGACAGTGTTTGGATGACAACAAATTGATACTAACAGGTGTGTACATGCACAAATTTAGTAACATAGAACAAATAACACTAAGGTCGTCCACTATGTATGCCAAAACTGGGGTAAAGACAATTTTTGCTACATCTCGCAATGGTGCCCTGCAGTGGCAAGCCGATGCAGCGGAAAAAAATTAGGGACCCGGACTCCGGAGCACGTAGTTGCTCCGATGCCCAGTTCCTTCGTGCCATAAAGATTAAGTATTTTACTACTTGGCTGCTCGAATGTGTGGACCAAAGTTGGCTGCACAAACTGCTAAAGCGGTGCCAAATAATTTTCTAATGGCACCGCTGATGAGATGGCAACAATTTAAGATACTAGGTACAAACTGTGACACTGTCTTAGGATGCGTTTGGTTGAAGGTGTGGTATGAATGGATTGGGACCATGATAGTGTCTGAATCACATCTAACAAATGATTTGTAACAACGAAAGAGGGTCTAACCTCTCTGCACATGCCAGAAACTTCCTCCCACTGTCCAGAGATTCAAACGCAACTAGCTTCACGCATGGAGATTGATGGTGACAACGAGCATATAGATCTTCAACCACCCCGCTCCATTCGTTGCCACTGATGGTCCTAGGGAACTACAAGAGGAAGAAATGACTCAAATCGGCCGCCGGGTAAAACTCCTTCATTCCAAGTCATAGCCCGAGAGAGAGAAGAGAGGCATAACCGAGTGGTGAAGGAGTCGTCGACGGAGGAGGAACCGCTGGAGAGGTCTTTGAAGAAGACCATGGCGACCCCGGCGGTAGGATGCGAGACGGCGAGAGAAAGGAAGCGGCTATAGATTAGGAAGGAAGGAAGCAAGGAAGGAGGAAATAGGGGAAATGTGACTTGTGGTGAGGGAGAAAGGGGGGGGGGGAGGGGGGGGGGGGGCGGGGGTAGATATTTTGGTGGTAGGCCAAAATTTTGGAAATGTGGAGGGAAACTTTGCGCGCGGTGCCGCCGGACCATTCACTTTGAACGATTGTGTGCATGGCAAACGATTCTTCTGCTTTACGTGCATGGGATGAGTTTGATCATTCAAATTTTGGTGGAAAATTCCCCGGGTACGTCATTGCATAATTTAACATCGCTTGCTAATTTGGGCACACAAAAGAGTGTATAGCAGACAGACCACACTAACTGAATCGAGCAATTTTAGTAATTAAACAGAGCCAGTTGACCTAAACATTGCTCTAACAAAAGACCAGCATTAAAAGCAAAGCCTAAGTATGCATAATTTTAAGAAATCCACCGTTGCGCCGGCCTATGCATCGCCGGTGTGAGATGAGACGTCCATGACTTGTCCTGGCGACATGCTGCCGTTGGTGGACTCCGCGTCGCCCTGCTGAAGTCAACCACGTCCTCGTCCTCGGCGCTGCCCTCAAGGTTGTAGTACTCGTAGTAGTGGCTGCGCTAGAGCTCATGTTGGTACTCCACCACCGATTCCTCGACGGACAGAATCTTCTTTACCTCGACCTTGGCCACGCGCAACTCCTCCTACCGACGCTCCTCGATCTCCACCGCCTCCTGCATCTCCAGCTCCCGCTCGGCGAACTCATGACGAAGCAGGTGCTCCATGGCCACCACCGCCTTTTCGGACATGGGTTGCATGCTGGAGTCCGAGGTGGCCTGGAATATCTTGGCGTGTGCATCCTCGATTTTGGCGTGGATGGCCTCGACCCGGGCCAGGGTGACATCAGCGGCACGGACGGCGGCTCGAGCGCTCTCGGTGTTTGCAGCCACTATGGTAGCAGCAGCTGCAGCCGTCTCGATTGCTACAGCTGCCCTGTTGGCTACCGCAGCTGCCCTGTCAGCTGTCGCAGACGCCCTCTCGACGGAAGCGGCCGCGCTCAATGCGGATGTGGTGGCACTCTCGGCGTAGGCGGCCGCGCTCTCGACGCAGGGGGCGGCGCTCGGGGGGCGCGACCATCGTACGGGCCTTCACGAAGTGTTTCCACGGCGTGCGGGAAATGGGATTGGGATTCGTGGATTCGGGGGTTGCCGGCACTAGAGCAGACGAGCCAGCAAAGCTTAAGGAGGGAGACTTAAATGGACCCAGGTATTTTCATCGCAAATGGTTCCTAGAAAACAACTGTGTGTGATGTTGTAGATATTTTTTATTAACTGTGAAAGACGAATTTGGAGTGAAGTGGCAACGGATGGTATTTTAAATGTACGAGAAATTTTGTAGTACTAATACAACTGTCATGTCAAATTTTTGGAAAATTTCAGGGGTCATTTGGCCTTTTAAGACATTTAAGTGTTTTTGTAGCCATTTAATGACTGTAATTGAAATTTGAACTACATGTCCATGCAACAGCTAACCAGAACGGTTTGAAAACTCATATTTTGTGTACTTGAGTGCGATTTAATTCCATGTGCAGTAAATTGGAAGGAATTTTCAAACATATTGGTCTAACGGCTATGACACAATTAAGCATGGAGTGACATGGCATTTTAATTCCAAAAAATTAAAAAATATCATAAACACATGAAACCTTGGTTGATGTAATGTCATGCCACCAACATGATGTGGTAAATAATTTGGCATGTTTGACGAAAGTTTGGACACACACCCCTCACAAACCGGAGCAACTCACTAGAAGGCTCGTGGTTCCGAGAGGGAACAATGCATGTTTGATGACGAACGGGAGATAGCTTCCTCTTATGGCCTTCAATTTTTTCTATGTTTAACGTGCACTACTACAACTGTAATGTGAAATTTTGGGAAATTATAGGGGTCATTTGACCTTTCAAAGACATTTGAGTGATTTTCTAGCCATTTAATGACCGTAATTCAAATTTGAACTACATCTACATGCAACGGCTAACCATAACAGTTTGAAATATCATATTTGTGTACTTGTGTGCGAGTTAATTCCATGTGCAGTAAATTAGAAGGAATTTTCAAACATATTTGTCTCATGACATGGACACATGCATATGTATGCATGGAGTGACATGGCATTTTTATTCCAAAAAATTAAAAAAATATCAGAAACACATGAAAGCGTAGTTGATGTAATGTCATGCCACAAAGATGATGTGGTAAAAAAATTGGCATGTTTGACGAAAGTTTAGACACACACCCTCACAAACCGGAGCAACTTACTAGAAGGCTCGTGGTTCCGAGAGGGAACAATACATGTTTGATGACGAATGGGAGATATATAGCTTCCTCTTACGGCCTTTAATTTTTTTTCTACGTGTAACATGCACTACTACAACTATAATGTGAAATTTTGGAAAATTCTAGGGGTCATTTGACCTTTTAACGACATTTAAGTGATTTTCTAGCCATTTAATGACAGTAATTCAAATTTTAACTACATCTACATGCAATGGCTAACCATAACGGTTTGAAAAATCATATTTGTGTACTCGTGTGCGAGTTAATTCCATGTGCAGTAAATTAGAAGGAATTTTCAAACATATTTGTCTCACGACATGGACACATGCATATGTATGCATGGAGTGACATGGCATTTTAATTCCAAAAAGTTATAAAAAATATTAGAAACACATGAAAACTTGCTTGATGTAATGTCATGCCACCAAGATGACGTGGTAAAAAAAATTGGCATGTTTGACGAAAGTTTGGACACACACCCCTCACAAACCGGAACAACTCACTAGAAGGCTCGTGGTTCCGAGAGGGAACAATACATGTTTGATGACGAATGGGATATATATAGCTTCCTCTTATGGCCTTCAATTTTTCTCTACGTCTAACGTGCACTACTACAACTGTAATGTGAATTTTTGGAAAATTTTAGGGGTCATTTGACCTTTTAAAGACATTTAAGTGATTTTCTAGCCATTTAATGACCATAATTCAAATTTGAACTACATATACATGCAACGCCTAACCTAAACGGTTTGAAAAACCATATTTGTGTACCTGTGTGCGAGTTAATTCCATGTGTAGTAAATTGGAAGGAATTTTCAAACATATTTGTCTCACGACATGGACACATGCATATGATGCATGGACTGACATGGTATTTTAATTCCAAAAAATTTAAAAAATATCAGAAACACATGAAACCTTGCTTGATGTAATGTCATGCCACCAAGATGATGTGGTAAAAAATGGCATGTTTGAAGAAAGTTTGGACACACACCCTTCACAAACCAGAGCAACTCACTAGAAGGCCCGTGGTTCCAAGAGGGAACAATGCATGTTTGATGATGAACGGGAGATAGCTTCCTCTTATGGCCTTCAAATTTTTTTCTACGTCTAACGTGCACTACTACAACTGTAATGTGAAATTTTGGAAAATTTAGGGGTCATTTGACCTTTTAAAGACATTTAAGTGATTTTCTAGCCATTTAATGATCATAATTCAAATTTGAACTATATCTACATGCAACGCCTAACCCAAACGGTTTGAAAAATCATATTTGTGCACTTATGTGCGAGTTAATTCCATGTGTAGTAAATTAGAAGGATTTTTCAAACATATTGGTCTCATGGCATGGGCACATGCATGGAGTGCCATGGCATTTTAATTCCAAAAAATTAAAAAATGATAAGAAAAACCTGAAACCTTGCTTGATGTAATGTCATGCCACCAAGATGATGTGCTAAGAAAATTGGCTTGTTTGACGAAAGTTTGGACACACACCCCTCACAAACCGGAGCAACTCACTAGAAGGTTTGTGGTTCCGAGAGGGAACAATGCATGTTTGATGATGAATGGGAGATAGCTTCCTCTTACGGCCTTGAATTTTTTTTCCTACGTTTAACGTGCACTAATACAACTGTCATGTGAAATTTTGGAAAATTTCAGGGGTCATTTGACCTTTTAAAGACATTTAAGTGATTTTCTAGCCATTTAATGACCATAAATCAAATGTGAACTACATCTACATGCAACGCCTAACCATAACGGTTTGAAAAAACATATTTTTGTGTACTTGTGTGCGAGTTAAAAAATCATCAGACGATGTAAATATCTGGTGTTCAAAAAAGAAAAACGTAAAGATGTGGCAAGACAACCAGACCCCACACGATTGGCACTCTATCTCGTGGTTCGAGGTTTGGTAGGTGAGTGACGGGGATCATTAATCAGAGACGGTTCTGCATTGGAAACCGCCAGCTATTATGTTCACACACAGATTTTGCTGCGAGAATCGTGTGTAATTCAAACTACAGTACTCATAAATTCTGGCGACCGGCGTGTGTACTGTCCCCATCGATCTAGATTCCGGCCACCAATAAATACTACCTTGCTCATGTCGTCCCGCCTGCATTCTCATCTACATCCTCCCCTCGCCCGCCCTCTCTCTCTCTCAAATCTCTGACATGGCGCCGCCGGTCTGCCCACGCACCGACGAGGAGTCGTCGCCCCCGAGGACGCTCACTCGAATAGCAGCAACGAGGACCCCTACGCGCCGCCGGACGAGGTTGCGCCGGAGCCTCCAACTTTGTATTGGTTTTGGGGCCAGTACAATCTTTGTCTGTGGAAGACGCTGTCGTCGATTGAGAAAGCCAGGCAAGTGGCGTTCAAGAAGGAGATGGCGAAGGAGGAAGTCAGGTACCAAGCGGCTTGTGAAGCCCATGATGCCGCCTAGAAAAAGGAGGCGGCGGAGCTTTGGGGGCGGGCGCGTCGTCGTGCCGAGGAGGTGTACGAAGACGGGTACTTCACGAGGAAGTTCATCGACGCTGGGCGCCTCTACACTGGGAAGACGCCGCGCACCAGGGAGCTGCTGGCGAGGGGCTTCCAGAATACTGGCCCCAGGAGGGATTATTAGTTTTAGTATTGTTCGTTTTCAATTTTATGCATTGTACCTAGTAGTTAAGTATCATCACGTATATGTGATGATATTATATATATATCATATTCTGTGATGAACTAATGAATAATGAATATATATATATATTATGAATTCCATTTTCTATCTGTTTTTGTATACTAATTTGAATCTAGCTGTTATCATCCACATATACAGAATGGAAAGTGTATATACACACATTGAAACGGAACATATAAGAATGGAAAACAGAGTACACACATTGAAACAGAGGAATAAACAGAGCAATACTATGATTGCTACGAATACATAGCTATCCACGTTGAAACGACTGAACAAAATAAAATGCGTCCATGAGACCATGACCACCAGCCCTTGCCTACGGTAGCTCTTGGCTCTGCCTGAACTCGTGCAGGCGTTCATCCAAGCGGTCGACACGCTCGCGGTAAATCTGGAGCGCGATCTCAAGCTCCAAGTTGGCTATTTCATCGGAGATCACCAGCTCGAGGATGCGACGGCCATGTTCCTCTACTGCGCCCAGGTGGACACCTGGACCAAGGAGGCGGTCGAGCCTACGGACCAGCGCGTTGGCATCCAGCGGGCCGCGAATAAGGCGAGCGGCACCACCCATGCGAACGGCGCGGTGAGCGTCCGGTGCAAGTATGGAACGGCTGGCCTCTGGTGCAAGTATGACGCCGAAGGCCTCTGCCCACTCCTGGCGAGGAATGGGGGTACTGACGGGACGTGTACCCAGCTGCGACGCCGTGTCGACAGTAGGCAAGCGCCAATGGATCCGCTCTTGCAGTGCGGCGCGCCGCGCCTCTCGCTCTACGACACTCCAACGGTCTCGCCGTGCGGTGAGCCGTAGCCTATCGGCGCAGCTGCGCCTAGCTTGCTCTGCTATGCGCCATCAATCATGTTGTGCGGTGAATTACAGCATGTTGGCGCTGACATGCCTATCTTCATCTGCAGCATTCAAGCGCCATGTGCCAAAGGTCTGCTCAACCCTGGCGATGACGCGCATCATGGCGTCGTCCATTGCATTGCCAGGGAGCTCCTCGGCCTCGATGGGTCATGGCGCGTGCTCGGTTTCCTCATTGACGAGGTTGATGGCAGAGGTGGCGCTTTGGTGGGTTGGCATGCTTGAAAAAGGTAGATGTGCTACAGGCTGCGCTTATCGCCTCCGTGCGTCGCGTGCCACCTAGGTTTATGCGCAATATCGTTGGGTGGCGGGAAACAGGTGAGGAAATGGTGGGAAACGGTGGCGTGTTCATAAAACGCCATCAATTAATGGAAACTTAGCATAGAAGGAACATCGAGCTAGCAAAAGAAGTAGATGATGATCAGATGAACACGGACCACGCTAGGGAACCCATCAGTGATGAATTCATCAATCACAAACTGTTGAATACTAGCAAGTGTTTGCCCACGACACACACGGCTTATTCCTTCACAAACAGGTTGGATGGATCAACTGTATGCCACGTATCTCACATTGTCAAAAGGTAATGCGATGGACCTTCTTTAACATGTGTTCAAAAAAACAAGGACCTCGAGGTTAAATTAACTCATGGCTGATCCATCAACACAACTTCCCATCTAGTCACCCATCTGATGGCTGCTCCAGCCTGAGCACACTTAACTTGAGAGTTCTCTTACATGAGCTACTGGTGGAACAGCTAGTCCTTGCTGATATAGGATGCCTCTTTTCATCCTTATGGCATATCTGGATGACTGTCCGTCCCCCAGTGGCCAATAGATGTTGTGTAGACAGAGCATATCACATACGTCTTATTAGAAGCAACCGCTTGTGTTATTATCGGTCTTCGCACACATTTCTGATTACAGACCTGTTTGTCGCGTATCACACACATCTTGATATATTGAACCGTTTCTGTTCTCTTGTCTCAATGCAAACAGTTCATCCGAGTGAACCGCATGCTGTATATCGCACACACCTTGATCTGGCTGACCATTTCTTTTGTGTTGCCTAATCACAAACAGTTCATCTGAGTGAACCGTATGTTGTATATCGCACACACCTTCATCTGGTTGCCCGTTTCTTTTGTTCCTCCTCATCACAAACAATTAATTGAACTAAACCATGTGCCCTGCATCGCACACGCAACTAAAATATGAACCATGTTTGATGCATCCTCCATCGCAAACATTTTGCACCTTTTTGACGGGTTTTTTACACCACCATTTGCGATTATTGCATCGTACACAGTTTCGTCGAAGGGTCTCTGATCGTAGTGTCACGTTAGCAGCATCCTGCAGTAGTGAATGTCCTCTGCTTAAACACAATTTGCCTATTGAAACTCTAGGAGGTCCTCCTCCACCTAAAGGTGATCATGTGTTTGAATTAAAACAATTGTCAGACACTTTTAAATATGCTTATCTTGATGAGAGGGAGATATATCATGTTATTATTAGTGCTAACCTTTCAGAACATGAAGAAGAAAGATTATTGAAAGTTCTAAGGAAGCATCGAGCTGCTATTGGATATACTCTTGATGATTTAAATGGCATTAGTCCCACTCTATGTCAGCACAAGATGAATATGGAACCTGATGCTAAACTCGTTGTTGATCACCAACATCGGTTAAATCCAAAGATGAAAGAAGTGGTAAGAACAGAAATATTAAAACTTCTGGGTAAGTCCCATTCACTGTGTCCCTAAAAAGGGAGGTATTACTGTTGTTCCTAATGATAAGAATGAACTTATTCCACAAAGAATTGTTATAGGCTATAGAATGGTAATTGATTTTAGAAAATTAAACAAAGCAACCAGAAAAGATCATTACCCTTTGCCTTTTATTGATCAAATGCTAGAAAGATTATCTAAGCACACACATTTTTTTCCTTGATGGATACTCTGTTTTTTCACAAATACCTATTTCTCAACCTGATCAAGAAAAGACCACTTTCACTTGTCCCTTTGGAACTTATGCTTATAGACGTATGCCTTTTGGTTTATGTAATGCACATGTTACCTTTCAAAGATGTATGGCTACTATATTTTCTGACTTCTGTAAAAAGATTGTTGAGGTTTTCATGGATGACTTCTCTATTTATGGGAAGTCTTTTGATGATTGTTTAAGCAATCTTGATCGAGTTTTGCAGAGATGTGAACAAACAAATCTTGTCTTGAATTGGGAGAAGTGTCACTTTATGGTTAATGAAGGTATTGTCTTGGGTCATAAAATTTCTGAAAGAGGTATTGAAGTGGACAAAGCTAAGGTTGATGCAATTGAGAAAATGCCATGTCCTAAAGATATCAAAGGTATTCGTAGTTTCTTAGGTCATGCTGGTTTCTATAGGAGATTTATCAAAGACTTTTCTAAAATTTCTATGCCTCTTACATATCTTTTGCAAAAGGATGTTCCTTTTGTTTTTGATGATGATTGTTTAGAAGCTTTTGAAACACTCAAGAAAGCCTTAATTTCTGCACCTATTGTTCAACCACCTGATTGGAACTTGCCTTTTGAAATTATGTGTGCTGCTAGTGATTATGTTGTTGGTGTTACCCTAGGACAAAGAGTTGATAAGAAACTAAATGTTATTCATTATGCTAGTTAAACTTTAGACAGTGCTCAACATGTTGGGAAACGTAGCATGCAATTTCAAAAAAAAAACCTACGCTCATGCAAGATCTATCTAGGGGATCCATAGCAATGAGAGGGGGAGAGTGTGTCCACGTACCCTTGTAGACCGAAAGCGGAAGTGTTTGACAATGCGGTTGATGTACTCGAACTTCTTTTTGTTCTAACCGACCAAGCACCGAACGTACGACACCTCGGAGTTCTGCACACATTCAGCTCGATGACGTCCCTCGAACTCTTGATCCAGCAAAGCGTCGAGGGAGAGTTTCTTGAGCATGACAACTTGGTGATGGTGATGGTGAAGTGATCCGTGCAGGGCTTCGCCTAAGCACTACGACAATATGACCGGAGGCGTAAACTGTGGAGGGGACGCCGCACACGGCTAGGAATCAATGTTGTGTGTTCTAGCTGTGCCCCCCCACATATATATATAGAGAGAGAGAGGTGGGAGAGGGAGAGGAGCTGCAAGGGGGGTAATCCTACTTGGGTGCCTTGTCCAAGTCGGCCTCCCCCCTTCCATATACATCGGAGGGGGAAGGAAAGAGAGGGGGAGGCCGAATACTCCCCTTTCCTTCTCCCTTACCTTCCTTTCCTTCTCCTCTTATTCGGCCTATAGGGGGTGCACCAGCCCCTTTTGGGGCTGGCCTGTCCCTCTCTTGGCCCATTAGGCCCATATAGCTTGCCCGGGTTTGCCCGGAACCCCTTCCGGTGACCTGATACGTACCCGGTACCCCCGGAACACTTCTGGTGTCCAAATACTATCATCCTACATATGAATCTTTACCTCTATACCATTTTGCAACTCCTCGTATATCGGTGATCTCATCCAGGACTCCGAACAACATTCGGTCACCAAATCACATAACTCATATAATACAAAATCGTCATTGAACGTTAAGCGTGCGGACCCTACGGGTTCGAGAACTATGTAGACATGACCGAGACACCTCTCTGGTCAATAACCAACAGAGGAACCTAGATGATCATATGGTTCCCACATATTCTACGAACATCTTTATCGGTCGTACCGTAATGACAACATATGTTATTCCCTTTCTCATCGGTATGTTACTTGCCCGAGATTCGATCATCGATATCTTCATACCAAGTTCAATCTCGTTACCGGCAAGTCTCTTTACTTGTTCCATAATACATCATCCTTTAACTAACTCATTAGTCACATTGCTTGCAAGGCTTATTATGATGTGCATTACCGAGAGGCCTCAGAGATACCTCTCCGATACTCGGAGTGACAAA
Organism: Triticum urartu; assembly: GCF_003073215.2. NCBI lineage: Eukaryota > Viridiplantae > Streptophyta > Magnoliopsida > Poales > Poaceae > Triticum > Triticum urartu. The sequence continues at coordinate 390,958,807 of NC_053025.1, forward strand.
TCCTAATCTCGATCTATGCCAACCCAACAAACACCTTCAGAGATACCTGTAGAGCATCTTTATAATCACCCGGTTACGTTGTGACGTTTGATAGCACACAACGTATTCCTCCGGTATCCAGGAGTTGCATAATCTCATAGTCGAAGGAATATGTATATGACATGAAGAAAGCTAAAGCAATAAAACTGAATGATCAACATGCTAAGCTAACGGATGGGTCTTGTCCATCACATCATTCTCCTAATGATGTGATCCCGTTATCAAATGACAACTCATGTCCATGGTTAGGAAACCTTAACCATCTTTGATCAACAAGTTAGTCAAGTAGAGGCTCACTAGGGACTTAGTGTTTTGTCTATGTATTCACACATGTATTAAGGTTTCCGGTCAATACAATTCTAGTATGAATAATAAAAATTTATCATGAATAAGGAAATATAAAATAACAACTTTATTATTGCCTCTAGGGCATATTTCCTTTAGTCTCCCACTTGCAGTGGAGTCAATAATCTAGTTCACATCGCCATGTGATTAACACCCATAGTTCACATCGTCATGTGACCAACACCCAAAGGGTTTAATAGAGTCAGTAATCTAGTTCACATCGCCATGTTATTAACACCCAAAGAATACTAAGGCGTGATCATGTTTTGCTTGTGAGAGAGGCTTAGTCAATGGGTCTGTCATATTCAGATCTGTATGTATTTTGCAAATTTCTATGTCTGCAATGCTCTGCACGGAGCTACTCTAGCTAATTGCTCCCACATTCAATACGTATCTAGATTGAGACTTAGAGTAATCTAGATCAGTGTCAAAGCTTGCATTGACATAACTCTTTACAATGAACTCTTTATCACCTCCATAACCGAGAAACATTTCCTTAGTCCTCTTTAAGGTAACTAAGGATAATTTTGACCACTATCCAGTGATCTACTCCTAGATCACTATTGTAACCCCTTGCCAAACTCATGGTAAGGTATACAATAGGTCTGGTACACAGCATGGCATACTTTATAGAACCTATGGCTGAGGCATAGGGAATGACTTTCATTCTCTCTCTATCTTCTGTCGTGGTCGGGTTTTGAGTCTTACTCAACTTCACACCTTGCAACCCAGGCAGAACTCTTTCTTTGACTGGTCTATTTTTAACATCTTTGAAATCTTGTCAAGGGATGTGCTTTGTGAAAGTCCTATTAAGCATCTTGATCTATCCCAATAGATCCTGATGCCCAATATATAAGCAGCTTCACCGAGGTCTTTCGTTGAAAAATTCGTATTCAAGTATCCTTTTGTGCTATCCAGAAATCCTATGTCATTTCCAATCAATAATATGTCATCCACATATAATACCATAAATGCTACAGAGCTGCCACTCACTTTCTTGTAAATACATGCTTCTCCGAAAGTCTGTATAAAACCATATGCTTTGATCACACTATCAAAGCGTATATTCCAACTCTGAGATGCTTGCACCAGCCCATAAATGGATCACTGGAGCTTGCACACGTTGTTAGATCCTTTAGGATCGACAAAACCTTCTGGTTGCATCATATACAACTCTTCTTTGAGAAATCCATTAAGGAATGCAGTTTTGGCGTCCATTTGCCAGATTTCATAATCATAAAATGCGGCAATTGCAAACATGATTCGGACAGACTTAAGCATCGCTACAGGTGAGAAAGTCCCATCGTAGTCAACTCCTTGAACTTGTCAAAAACCTTCGCAACAAGTCGAGCTTTGTAGACAGTAACATTACCATTAGTGTCAGTCTTCTTCTTGAAGCTCAATTTATTATTTATGGCTTGCTGATCATCGGGCAAGTCAACCAAAGTCCATACTTTGTTCTCGTACATGGATCCTATCTCAGATTCCATGGCTTCAAGCCATTTCGTGAAATCTAGGCTCATCATCGCTTCCTCATAGTTCGTAGGTTCGTCATGGTCTAGTAACATGACTTCCAGAACAGGATTACCGTACCACTCAGGTGCGAAACGTGCTCTGGTTGACCTACGAGGTTCGGTAGTAACTTGATCTTGAGTTTCATGGTCATTATCATTAGCTTCCTCTCTAGTTGGTGTAGGCATCACTGGAACTGATTTCTGTGATGAGCTACTTTCCAATTCGAGAGAAGGTACCATTACCTCATCAAGTTCTACTTTCCTCCCACTCACTTCTTTCAAGAGAAACTCCTTCTCTAGAAAGGATCCATTCTTAGCAATAAAGATCTTGCCTTCGGATCTGTGATAGAAGGTGTACCCAACAATTTCTTTTAGGTATCCTATGAAGACGCACTTCTCCGATTTGGGTTCGAGCTTATCAAGCTGAAGCTTTTTGACATAAGCATCGCAACCCCAAACTTTAAGAAACGACATCTTAGGTTTCTTGCCAAACCATGTTTCATACGGTGTCGTCTCAACGGATTTAGACGGTGCCCTATTTAACGTGAATGTAGCTATCTCTAATGCATAACCCCAAAACGATAGTGGTAAATCGGTAAGAGACATCATAGATCGCACCGTATCTAATAAAGTACAGTTACGACATTCAGACACACCATTACGTTGTGGTGTTCCAGGTGGCGTGAGTTGTGAAACTATTCCACATTGTTTTAAATGAAGGCCAAACTCGTAACTCAAATATTTGCCTCCGCGATCAGATCGTAGAAACTTTATTTTCTTGTTACGATGATTCTCCACTTCACTATCTGATTAATTGAACTTTTAAAATGTTTCAGACTTGTGTTTCATCAAGTAGATATACCCATATCTGCTCAAATCATCTGTGAAGGTCAGAAAATAACGATACCCGCCGCGAGCTTCAACACTTCATCAGACCACATACATCGGTATGTATTATTTCCAATAAGTCATTAGCTCGCTCCATTGTTCTGGAGAACAGAGTTTTAGTCATCTTGCCCATGAAGCATGGTTCGCAAGTATCGAGTGATTCCAAAAGCCCATCTGCATGGAGTTTCTTCATGCGCTTTACACCAATATGACCTAAACGGTAGTGCCACAAATATGTTGCACTACCATTATCAACTTTGCATCTTTTGGTATCAATATTATGAATATGTCTATCACTAAGATCGAGATTCAATAAACCATTCACATTGGGTATATGACCATAGAAGGTTTTATTGATGTAAACATAACAACAATTATTCTCTGACTTAAATGAATAAACGTATTGCAATGGACATGATCTAATCATATTCATGCTCAATGCAAACACCAAAAAACATTTATTTAGGTTCAACACTAATCCTAAAGGTAGAGGGAGTGTGCGATGGTGATCTTATCAACCTTGGAATCACTTCCAACACACATCATCACCTCGACCTTAACTAGTCTCTGTTCATTCTGTAACTCCTGTTTCGAGTTACTAATCTTAGCAACTACACTAGTATCAAATACCCAGGTGCTACTACGAACACTAGTAAGGTACACATCAATAATTTGTATATCAAATATACTTTGTTCACTTTGCCATCCTTCTTATCCACCAAGGTTTTTGGGGTAGTTCCGTTTCAAATTTCCATTTCCTTTGCGGTAGAAGCACTAGGTTTCCGGCTTGGGCCCAGCTTTGGGCTTCTTCACGGGAGTGGAAACTTGCTTGCCATTCTTCTTGAAGTTTCCTTTCTTTCCCTTGCCCTTTTCTTGAAACTAGTGGTCTTGTTGACCATCTACATTTGATGCTCTTTCTTGATTTCTACCTTCGCCGATTTAAGCATCACAAAGAGCTTGAGAATCGTTTTTGTCATCCCTTGCATATTATAGTTCATCACGAAGTTCTAGTAGCTTGGTGATAGTGACTAGAGAACTCTGTCAATCACTATCTTATCTGGAAGATTAACTCCCACTTGATTCAAGTGATTGTAGTGGCCGAAATCACTATTCTGACCTTTTCAGCAATCTTTGTCACAAAATGAACTCGACGTGAAAGTATTTCACGATCTGACCCTTTTAGCAACGCCACATACCGTGGCGTTTCTTCTCCATATAAAAACGTCGAGCTAGCTAGCGTTTCAAATCCACATTCAAACGCTGGAGTAGCTAGCGTTTCCAATCCGAATAGAAACGTCAAGTAAGTGGGCGTTGTTGCCCTGGCCAGAAACGCCATAGGGCTTGGATTTTAGGCCCTAGATTTAGGAGCAGCTTTTTACTTTGGCGATGGAGCAGCAAATGGGCTGGGTGCCAGCACAGAAATGCCAAAGCCCTTGGCGTTGCTTACCTGGTCTGCAACGCGAGCAACCTCGGCGTTTCTTCTTTGGGTAGGAACGCTAGCTGGCTCGGCGTTTCTCCTTTGGGCAGGAACGCTAGCTAGATCGGTGTTTTTATTTGAGAAAGAAACGTCGCGGACTTTGGCGTTGCTAAAAGGGTCAGATCGTGAAATACTTTCATGTTGAGTTCACTTTGTGACAAAGTTTGTTAATAGGGTCAGAATAGTGATTTCGGCCGATTGTAGTACCCAGACATTCCAAGCACATGCTCACTGATTGAGCTGTTCTCCTCCATCTTGTAGGAAAAGTACTTGTCAGAGGTCTCATACCTCTTAACACCGGTATGTGTCTCAAATATCATTTTCATCTCTTGGAACATCTCATATGCTCCATGGCGTTCAAGACATTTTTGAAGTCCCGGTTCTAAGCCGTAAAGCATGGTGCACTAAACTATCAAGTAGTCATCATACCGAACTTGTCAAACGTTCATAAGGTCTGCATATGCTCCTGCAATAGGTCTGTCAAATGCATATTGATAAAGTAAAGTAATTATATGGCGTTTGCATTTCATACAATAAAGAGACAACCATAAGGCTCTGGCCAGTTGCCAGTGACTTTTACAAAACATGATCATCTCATACAATAACGTATATCACATCATGTCTTGACCATATCACATCACAACATGCCCTGCAAAAACAAGTTAGACGTCCTCTACTTTGTTGTTGCAAGTTTTACGTGGCTGCTATGGGCTTCTAGCAAGAACCGTTCTTACCTACGCATCAAAACCACAACGGTGAATTATCAAGTTTGTTGTTTTAATGATGAGGACATGACAACCTTGGATACGACCAAAAATATTGCATACATGCATATTTGTCAAGTAATTTCTAGTGCAAACTATTCAATAATCTATTTATGTTATCCAGAACAAAAATACTTCACACACTTTTGTGTTTTGTCTAATTGCAGGTGTATGGGACATTTGTACAATCCACATATGAAGATAAGGTAAAAGGAGAAGTTTAGGTTCTATTCAAAAAGTCCTCTCACATCACTTTTGGGCCAAGAGAAGATAGAGTCCAAGTCTCTCACGTTCTGGATTCAGATTCGGACTACACAGACATACCTGACTTAAAACGTCAACAACTTTCTCATACGGACTCCGAATTGGGTGATTCTCTTTTTGCTGGAAAGTAGATTTCGTGCTCTTTCCAACCCATTTGGAATCACCTTCAAATTCGTCCAGAGTATTGAGATAATGACGAAACAATCTGATGCTGCAGTAGAATCCAAGTCAAACAACAAGTCCAAAGGTGTTGCACCACCTCCACTTGGGCCCATGAGCCTTGTATGACCTAGGGTTAGTTTTAGGATGCCTTGGGACGTCCTTCCACGTCCTTGGCCGCCACCCCTTGCTCCTATATAAGTAGATCCATCTAGTAGCTTTTTCCTTCGGATTTGTTTAGTTAAAAGTTAGCCATTGCAACTTCGTGTACTTCGTTTGTGTCCAACGACTAGACCAAGACCGCTTACGGATCCCCACCATTATCAGTACTTCATATATATTCGCAATATTCAGATTGCTTTATCATATTCTTGCTCGTTCTTCGATTGCTTGCAGGAATAGACCTTCGTGGTCAGGTTGACCGTGCTTCCGGCATCGTCAGTAACCTCAAGAGATTGGTTTAGCGATTGCTAAGGCGCACGTCGTGCACGTTTGTAGTCAGATCGTCAAAGTTGTCTCCACCAAATTGATAGTTATCATCTCATCAAAAGATCGGGCCCCTCGCCTCTATCATTTAACCTTCAACAAGGATCGGCCGCAGTTAAATTCGATTCAACTAAAGTTGGAGAAACAGACACCCGCCAGCCACCTTTATGCAAAACTAGTTGCATGTCTGTCGGTGGAACCGGTCTCATGAACGTGGTCATGTAAGGTTGGTCCGGGCCGCTTCAACCAACAATACCGCCGAATCAAAATAAGAAATTGGTGGTAAGAAGTATGACGATCACCGCCCACAACTCTTTGTGTTCTACTGGTGCATATCATCTACGCATAGACCTGGCTCAGATGCCACTGTTGGGAAACATAGCATGCAATTTCAAAAAAAATCCCATGCTCATGCAAGATCTATCTAGGAGATGCATAGCAACGAGAGGGGGGAGTGTGTCCATGTAGCCTCATAGACCGTAAGCCGAAGTGTTTGACAACGCGGTTGATGTAGTCGAACTTCTTCTCGTTCCAACCGATCAAGCACTGAACGTACGACACCTCCGAGTTCTGCACACGTTCAGCTCATTGACGTCCCTGGAACTCTTGATCCAGCAAAGTGTCGAGGGAGAGTTTCATCAGAACGATGGCGTGGTGATGGTGATGGTGGGTGAGGGAGAGGGGCTGCAAGGGGTGCCCCAAGTAGGAGTAATCCTACTTGGGCGCCTCCTCCAAGTCGGCCTCCCCCCTTCCATATACATCATAGGGGGAAGGAAAGATAGGGGGAAGGGAAGGAAAGGGGGAGGATGAATCCTCCCCTTTCCTTCTCCCTTCCCGCCTTTACTTCTCCTCCTATTCGGCCTATAGGAGGCGCATCAGCCCCTTCTGGGCTGGTCTGTCCCTCTCTTGGCCCATTAGGCCCATATAGCTTGCCCGGGGTTGCCCGGAACCCCTTCCGGTGACCTGATACGTACCCGGTACCCCCGGAACACTTCTGGTGTCCAAATACTATCATCCTATATATGAATCTTTACCTCTCGACCATTTCAAGACTCCTTGTCATGTCTGTGATCTCATCCAGGACTCCAAACAACATTCGGTCACCAAATCACATAACTCATATAATACAAAATCATCATCGAACGTTAAGCGTGCGGACCCTACGGGTTCGAGAACTATGTAGACATGACCGAGACACCTCTCTGGTCAATAACCAACATCGGAACCTAGATGCTCATATTGGTTCCCACATATTCTACGAACATCTTTATCGGTCGTACCATAATGACAACATACGTTATTCCCTTTGTCATCGGTATGTTACTTGCCCGAGATTCGATCGTCGGTATATCCATACCTAGTTCAATATCGTTACCGGCAAGTCTCTTTACTCGTTCCGCAATACATCATCCCGTAACTAACTCATTAGTCACATTGCTTGAAAGGCTTATTATGATGTGCATTACCGAGAGGGCCCAGAGATACCTCTCCGATACTCGGAGTGACAAATCCTAATCTCGATCTATGCCAACCCAACAAACACCTTCGGAGATACCTGTAGAGCATCTTTATAATCACCCAGTTACGTTGTGACATTTGATAGCACACAAGGTATTCCTCTGGTATCCGGGAGTTGCATAATCTCATAGTCGAAGGAATATGTATATGACGTGAAGAAAGCTATAGCAATAAAACTGAATGATCAACATGCTAAGCTATCGGATGGGTCTTGTCCATCACATCGTTCTCCTAATGATGTGATCCCGTTATCAAATGACAACTCATGTCCATGGTTAGGAAACCTTAACCATCTTTGATCAACGAGCTAGTCAAGTAGAGGCTCACTAGGGACTCAGTGTTTTCTCTATGTATTCACACATGTATTAAATTTTCAGGTCAATACAATTCTAGCATGAATAATATACATTTATCATGAATAAGGAAATCTAAAATAACAACTTTATTATTGCCTCTAGGGCATATTTCCTTCAGAACGAAATTATGCTACTACTGAAAAGGAATTTCTAGCAGTGGTGTTTGCTCGTGAAAAATTTAGATCTTACATTGTTGATTCAAAAGTAATTGTTCACACCGACCATGTTGCTATTAAATATCTTATGGAAAAGAAAGATGCTAAACCTAGAATTATTTGTTGGGTTCTCTTACTGCAAGAATTTGATTTACATATCACTGATAGAAAGGGAGCAGAGAACCCCGTAGCTGATAACTTGTCTAGGCTTGAAAATGTGCTTACCCACTACCTATTAATGATAGTTCTCCTGATGAGCAGTTAGCTGCAATAAATGTTTCTCATAAAACTCCTTGGTATGCTAACTATGCTAATTAATAGATGTTACTTCTATGATTTAAGACATTACTTCTGGGATGATTATCACCTAGCTTTACATACCAACAAAAGAAAAAAATCTTCTATGATTTAAGACATTACTTCTGGGATGACCCACATCTTTATAAAGGAGTAGATGGTATTATTAGATGTTGTGTACCTGAACATGAACAGGGACAAATCCTACGGAAATCTCACTCTGAAGCTTATGGAGGTCATCATACGGGAGGCACAACTGCTCATCACAAGGTATTGCAATCTGGATTTTATTGGCCTACTCTTTTCAAGGATGCTCGTAAGTTCGTATTATCTTGTGATGAATGTCAAAGAATAGGTAATATCGGTAAGCGTCAAGAAATGTCTATGAACTATTCACTTGTTGTTGAACCATTTGATGTTTGGGGTTTTGATTACATGGGACCTTTTCCTTCCTCTGATGTGTATACACATATTTTGGTTGTTGTTGATTATATTACTAAGTGGGTAGAAGCTATTCCAACCAGTAGTGCTGATCACAACACCTCTATTAAAATTCTTAAGGAAATTATTTTCCCAAGGTTTGGAGTCCCTAGATATTTAATGTCTAATGGTGGTTCACACTTTATTCATGGTGCTTTCCGTAAAATGCTTGCTAAGTATGATGTTAACCATAGAATTGCATCACCTTATCATCCTCGGTCTAGTGGTCAAGTTGAACTTAGCAATAGAGAAATAAAATCAATTTTGCGAAGGACTGTCAATAGGTCCCGGAAGAATTGGTCTAAGAAATTAGATGATGCACTTTCGGCTTATAGAACAACATATAAAAATCCTATGGGTATGTCTCCTTATAAAATGGTTTATGGAAAAGCTTGTCATTTGCCTCTTGAGTTAGAACATAAAGCATATTGGGCAATTAAAGAACTCAACTATGATTTTAAACTAAACGGTGAGAAGACGTTATTTGATATTAGCTCTTTAGATGAATGGAGAACCCAAGCTTATGAAAAAGCCAAGTTATTTAAAGAAAAAGTTAAAAGATGGCATGATAAAAGAATCCAAAAGCACGAGTTCAAAGTTGGACAATATGTTCTTCTGTACAAATCTAGTTTCAGATTCTTTGCAGGAAAACTCCTCTCCAAATGGGAAGGACCCTATGTTATCGAGGAGGTTTATCAGTCTGGAGCTATCAAAATAAATAATGTCGAAGGTACTAATTGTTGGGGAACGTAGCATAAATTCAAAATTTTCCTACGTGTCACCAAGATCTATCTATGGAGTCATCTAGCAACAAGGGAGGAGTGGATCTACATACCCTTGTAGATCGCGCGTGGAAGCGTTCAAGAGAACGGGGTTGATGGAGTCGTACTCGTCGTGATCCAAATCACCGATGATCCTAGCGCCGAACGGACGGCACCTCCGCGTTCAACACACGTACGGAGCAGCGACGTCTCCTCCTTCTTGATCCAGCAAGGGGGGAGGAGAGGTTGATAGAGATCCAGCAGCACGACGGCATGGTAGTGGATGTAGCGGGATTCCAACAGGGCTTCGCCAAGCGCTGTGGGAGGAGGGAGATGTGTCATGGGAAGGAGAGGGAGGCGCCAGGGCTTAGGTGTGGCTGCCCTCCCTTCTCCCCACTATATATAGGGCCAAGGGAGAGGGGGGGTGCAGCCTTGGCCCTTCCTCCAAGGAAGGGTGCGGCCAGGGAGGAGTCCCTCCTCCCCAAGGCACCTCGGAGGTGCCTTCCCCCTTTAGGACTCTTCCTTTCCCTTGACTCTTGGCGCATGGGCCTCTTGGGGCTGGTGCCCTTGGCCCATATAGGACAAGGCGCACACTCCTACAGCCCATGTGGCCCCCCGGGACAGGTGGACCCCCTTGGTGGACCCCCGGGACCCTCCCGGTGGTCCCTTTCCGTTACCGATAAAACCCGAAACTTTTCCGGTGACCAAAATAGGACTTCCCATATATAAATGTTTACCTCTGGACCATTCTGGAACTCCTCGTGACATCCGGGATCTCATCCGGGACTCCGAACAACTTTCGGGTTACTGCATACTAATATCTCTATAACCCTAGCGTCACCGAACCTTAAGTGTGTAGACCCTACGGGTTCGGGAGACATGCAGACATGACCGAGATGACTCTCTGGTCAATAACCAACAGCGGGATCTGGATACCCATGTTGGCTCCCACATGTTCCATGATGATCTCACCGGATGAACCACGATGTCAAGGACTTAATCAATCCCGTATACAATTCCCTTTGTCTAGCGGTACGATACTTGCCCGAGATTCGATCGTCGGTATCCCGATACCTTGTTCAATCTCGTTACTGGCAAGTCTCTTTACTCGTTTCGTAACACATCATCCCGTGATCAACTCCTTGATCACATTGTGCACATTATGATGATGTCCTACCGAGTGGGCCCAGAGATACCTCTCCGTTTACACGGAGTGACAAATCCCAGTCTCGATTCGTGCCAACCCAACAGACACTTTCGGAGATACCTGTAGTGTACCTTTATAGCCACCTAGTTACGTTGTGACGTTTGGCACACCCAAAGCACTCCTACGGTATTCGGGAGTTGCACAATCTCATGGTCTAAGGAAATGATACTTGACATTAGAAAAGCTTTAGCATACGAACTACATGATCTTGTGCTAGGCTTAGGATTGGGTCTTTGTCCATCACATCATTCTCCTAATGATGTGATCCCGTTATCAATGACATCCAATGTCCATGGTCAGGAAACCGTAACCATCTATTGATCAACGAGCTAGTCAACTAGAGGCTCACTAGGGACATGGTGTTGTCTATGTATCCACACATGTATCTGAGTTTCCTATCAATACAATTCTAGCATGGATAATAAACGATTATCATGAACAAGGAAATATAATAATAACTAATTTATTATTGCCTCTAGGGCATATTTCCAACACTAACCTGATGGTTGTTAATGGGCAACGAATAAAACATTATATCTCAGGTACGCCCATTAATGTTGAAAGTAATATCATCCAAACTTTGACACCGGAAGAACACATAAAAGAGACCTTTCGGAACACTCCAAAATCGTGAAAAAGAGGAGGTACGTGATACACTAAGTAAACAGACTCTGAAAAAATCACAAAAATATTTTCTATCAGTTTTGGAAAATAAAAAATTAGGAAAATAAGAAACAACCGGGAAGCACACCCTGGTGGGCACAAGACACGAGGGTGCGCCGCCAGGTTGTGCCCACCTTGGGTACCTTCTGGACTCCATTTTTCTACATCTTGCTTGTTTCCCAAGATAAAAAATCTTTATATACCCCCCAAACCTATTGACCACCGTATCATGGAGAAATCTTCTGTTTTCTTTTCCTTGTTGTTTTCTATCAGATCCCATCTACCATGGCCACTTCAAGCTCCTCCAAGGACAAGTTCTTCAAGAACGTCATCAACCCATATTTGCAGGAGGTGGTGCAGCACCCTCGGGTCATCCAGATGCATGAGGGGGTGCTGCACATCCATGATGTGCAAGGCCCCAAGGGGACAGGAACCATGGAGGCTAGGCTTGAAGCCATGGAGTAGGAGGTCTTCCAGTGCAAGGGGATGGTGGAGCTTGGGCTTAATGCCAATCACCTCATGATCACAGACTTCACCCGTGATCTCAAGGTGGAGGGAAAGTCCATGAAGGACATCATCTTCACCCTCAACGAGCAAATCAACTTCCTCCAAAGCCAGATCTACGATCTCCAAAACCAAGTCTTTGAATATGAGGCGAGGTTTAAAGGTATGAGTTTGGCTGCCAGTTGCAGGACCCGTGAGATTCATTCTTCCACCTATGATGGTGGACCTCTGCCATGGAAACTCGAGGACATGATCACCTCTACTTCATGACCAAAAGAAAACTGGGTATCGGGTATGGGCACTCCCCTTGGCTTTCTCCAAGCTTGGGAGAGGTGCCCCGGTATCGTCTCACCCCACTATATTTTTCCTTTACTTATTTTAGTTCGATCCATAGTTATCTTTTGCTTAGATGAATAAAAGTTTAGTTCGATCCTTTCTTTTCGAGAGTTTGCTTAGTGATCTATCCTTGTAATTGTGTGCGAGATATATAGTAAAGTTTAGTTTGAGTTTTTGCTTTCTTTACTTTCATGTTCCAATAAAAAGAAAGGAAATAAATGAAAAAGATCATATGCTAATCTTATGGTAGGTGATGACACCACCTAAGGAAAAGTATAAGTAGAAAATTTTATTAGAGATTGACAAACATAGCATTGGTCAATGATGCAACTCATGAAAGAATTAATAAGGGAAGAGAAGATTCACATATAAATACACTATCCTAGAAATCTTTTGTGATTGTGGGCCCTCATCAAAATATTATATGCCAAAATTGTTGACGTTGAACAAGGAAGACAACATAATGATTTATGTTTGTCCATATTTACATAGAAGTTATATTGTCATAGATCCTTCAACATGTGGTGCTTTCCCCCCATCTTTGCTAGCCAAAAACTCCGCACTAAGTAGAGATGCTACTTGTGCATCCAAAAACCCTTAAACACAAATCTTATTTTCAAGTGTCCACCATACCTACCGAAGGATTGAGTCAGATCCTTCAATTAAGTTGTCATCGGTGCAATAAGGCAATAAAAAATGCTTCTAAAAGTGTGAGATTATTTAGTGTAAGAAAAAATTGAGTGTCGTACGAACTTGTGATGGTGAAGAATAAAAGCGACATGCTGCATAATAAAGGTTTCCATCACAAGGGGCAACACAACGTGACGTTCTTTTGCACTAAGGGTTTGAGCATACAAACAAATAAGTGCATGGAAACCTCTGCTTCCCTCTGCGAAGGGCCTATCTTTTACTTTTATGTATTTACTTTTATGCAAGGGTCAAAGTTTTTCTCTATTCCTTTTATTTTTTTCCTTTGGCAAGCATCATGTGGTGAGGAAAGATCTAGGCACATATGTCTAGTTGAATATGGGTAGCATGAGTTATTATTGTTGACATCACCCTTGAGGTGAATACGTTGGGAGGCGAAACTATAAGCCCCTATCTTTCTATGTGTCCGGTTGAAACATTTTGCTCATGTGTATGCGGTAAGTGTGTTAGCAATCATAGAAGACTATATGATGGTTGAGTATGTGGACTTGCCTAATGGCTCCAATACGTGACCCTTCCTGAAAAGATGATGAATTGTAGTTGCAAAGTTGACTGAGAACATAGTTTGTTGGTTTCTAATAGAGTTTATGATTTATACTTCAACAGTGTGATGGATTGTTACTTATTCATGAGAAGTCTATGATAAAAGTTCTAAGATAAAAGTTTTATGTTAAAGCTTGTTGCCACTATAATAATCTACATGATGCTTCTATGTCCATATTTTGTTTTTATCAACACCTCTCTCTCGAAGCATGTGGACATGTTTTTGATTTCGATTTTTCGCTTGAGGACAAGCGAGGTCTAAGCTTGGGGGAGTTGATACGTCCATTTTGCATCATGTTTTCCTACTGTTATTTATGATGTGATTTTTGGAGTAATTCTAATGTCTTTTCTCTCATAATATGCAAGGTACTCACAAAGAGGGAGAATTCCGGCAGCTGGAAATCTGGACCTGGAAAAGCTACGTCAGGCCACCTATTCTGCACAACTCCAAATGAGCTGAAACTTTACGGTGATTTTTTATGGAATATATGAGGAATATTGGAGCCAATAAGTACCAGAGGGGGCCCACCAAGTGGGCACAACCCACCTGGGCACGCTAGGGAGCCCAAGCGCGCCCTGGTGGGCTATGCTCCCCTCGGACCACCTCCGGTTCCCATCTTCTGTTATATAAGTCATTTTGACCTAGAAATAATAAGGAGAGGACTTTCGGGATGGAGCGCCGCCGTCTCGAGGTGGAACTTGGGCAGGAGCACTTTTGCCCTCCGGCGGAGCGATTCCGTCGGGGGAACTTCCCTCCCGGAAGGGGAGATCATCTTTGTCATCATCACCAACAACTCTCCCATCTTGGGGAGGGCGATCTCCATCAAGATCTTCAACAACACCATCTCCTCTAAAACCCTAGTTCATCTCTTGTGTTCAATCTTTGTACTGGAACTATAGATTGGTGCTTGTGGGTGACTAGTAGTGCTGATTACATCTTGTAGTTGATTACTATATGGTATATTTGGTGGAAGATTACATGTTCAAATCCATTATGCTATTTAATACCCCTCTGATCTTGAGCATGTTTATCACTTGTGAGTAGTTACTTTTGTTCTTGAGGTCACGCGAGAAATCATGTTTCAAGTAATCATGTGAACTTGATATGTGTTCAATATTTTGATAGTATGTATGTTGTGATTCCCTTAGTGGTGTCATGTGAACGTCGACTACATGACACTTCACCATATTTGGGCCTAAGGGAATGCATTGTGGAGTAGTTATTAGATGATGGGTTGCGAGAGTGACAGAAGCTTAAACCCTAGTTTATGCGCTATTCCGTAAGGGACCGATTGGATCCAAAAGTTTAATGTTATGGTTAGAATTTATTCTTAATACTTTTCTCGTAGTTGTGGATGCTTGCGAGGGGGTTAATCATAAGTAGGAGGTTTGTTCAAGTAAGAACAACACCTAAGCACCGGTCCACCCACATATCAAATTATCAAAGTAGCGAACACGAATTGAATCAACATGATGAAAGTGACTAGATGAAATTCCCGTGTACCCTCAAGAACGCCTTGCTTGTTATAAGAGACCGTGTTGGCCTGTCCTTTGCCTCAAAAGGATTGGGATACCTTGCTGCACTTTTATACTACTGTCATTACTTGCTCGTTACAAATTATCTTGTTATCAAACTACTCTATTACTTACAATTTCAGCACTTGCAGACATTACCTTGCTGAAAACCACTTGTCATTTCCTTCTGCTCCTCGTTGGGTTCGACACTCTTACTTACTGAAAAGGCTACAATTGATCCCCTATACTTGTGGGTCATCAGTCCAACTTGAGGAAGTCAATATCATCATCATCAAGCTCAAGTGGACTATGTGCAAGGGAAAGGTTTACCCTTGATAGGTTTTCTATTTTACTGGTCTCAAGGTGGTTGTTGCGAGACCGAGTTATAGGACAGTTTGCCGTACTATCAAGGGGGGCTCTCAAGTTAGTAGCTTGATCGTATCGTTTGTAGAGAGCTCAAACCATTGCATCCTTGCATCATCTTTCTTGGTTCTTGTTTGGTTTTACCGATGGTCGTTAGAAGAAAGAGGGGATGCCTTCCGAGGCATCCCCAAGATTAGTTGCTTGGAAGTCCTTCAATATTACCTTGGGGTGCCTGGGGCATACCCAAGCTTAGGCTCTTGCCACTCCTTATTCCTTCATCCATCGTGATCTCACCCGAAACTTGAAAACTTCAATCACACAAAACTTAACAAAACCTTCATGAGATCCGTTAGTATAATAAAGCAAATCACCACTTTAAGTATTGTTGCAAACCCATTCATATTTTATTATTGCATTATACCTATTGTATTCTAACTTTACCATGGCTTATACCCCCCCCCCTATACAATCCATAGATTCATTAAAATAAGCACACAATGCAATGAAAACAGAATCTGTCAAAAACAGAACAATATGTTGTAATCTGAACTTTGACCATACTTCTGTAACTACAAAAAAATTGAAAACTCAAGACAACATGGGAAATTTGTATATCAATCATGTGTCAAAAATTCAGAACTTACCATCGCTCCAGTGATTTTTAATAATTCTATGACTGAAAGTAAAAGTTTTTGTTAATGCACAGAATCAAAGCAACTATCACCCAAATCATCCCAAAGGCTTTACTTGGCAAAAAAATTTAGTTAAAACATTAAAACACAATCATAATAGTAGCATAATTGTATATTTATTGAAAACAGAAAGGAAAACAAAAAATAAATAAAAGATAACTATTGGGTTGCCTCCCAACAAGCGCTATTGTTTTAGCCCCTAGCTAGGCATAATGCATAGTTTCAAGTGTTATCATCCTTGGTTTTTGAAATCTTCGTAGGAGTTTTCTCAAACCCACGAGGCTCTTTACGCTTCCCGTATTCTTAGGAAATGAGATCGTTTTGAGATCTAAAATATCCAATCGCTTATTACACAGAGTATTATTGCGATTGAGGCTCCCACTTATATTTTTGAGAGGTTCGTTAGACTTTTGCAACTCAACCAAATTTTTCTGTATATCACCCAATTTGCCTAATATTTGAATCCCCTTGAGGGAGTCCTGGATTAGGGGGTGTTCGTATAGCCGAACTATACCTTCAAGCCGGACTCCTGGACTATGAAGATACAAGATTGAAGACTCTGTCCCGTGTCCGGAAGGGACTTTCCTTGGGGTGGAAGGCAAGCTTGGCGATACGGATGTTCAGATCTCCTACCATTGTAACCGACTCTATGTAACCCTAACCCTATCTGGTGTCTATATAAACCGGAGGGTTTTAGTCCGTAGGACAACATACACATCAACAATCATACCATAGGCTAGCTTCTAGGGTTTAGCCTCTCTGGTCTCGTGGTAGATCAACTCTTGTAATACCCATACCATCAATATTAATCAAGCAGGACGTAGGGTTTTACCTCCATCGAGAGGGCCCGAACCTGGGTAAAACTTCGTGTCCCCTGCCTCTTGTTACCATCCGGCCTAGACGCACAGTTCGGGACCCCCTACCCAAGATCCGCCGGTTTTGACACTAACATTGGTGCTTTCATTGAGAGTTCCTCTATGCCGTCGCCGTCAGGCCCGATGGCTCCTACGATCATCAATGGCAGTCCAGGGTGAGACCTTCCTCCCCGGACAGATCTTCGTCTTCGGCGGCTTCGCACTGCGGGCCGATTCACTTGGCCATCTAGAGCAGATCGAAAGCTACACCCCTGGCCGTCAGGTCAGATTCGGAAGTTTAAACTACACGGCCGACATCCGCGGGGACTTGATCTTTGACGGATTCGAACCACTGCCGAGCGCGCCGCACTTTCACGACGAGCATGATCTAGCTTTGCCGCCGAGCAGTGCCCTGGAGGCCGCACCCGCGTCGGCTCCGACCCCTAGTTCGGAGCCGGCCGCGCCGATCGAGGACGGGCGGTTAGACGCCGCCTCGGGGGCTGAGATCCCAATGGCGGTTGAGCCGAACACCAGCCCCATACCCTGCAAGACTCGTGACTCCATGGAGCCGGATTCTTCTCCGGACTCCGAATCTCCGCGCCCCTGCCGAGCGAATCCGATTGGACACCGATCATGGAGTTCACGGCCGCGGACGTCTTTCAGCACTCACCTTTCGGCGATATCCTGAAGTCACTGAAGTCTCTCTCTTTATCAGGAGAGCCCTGGCCGGACTATGGTCAGCAAGGTTGGGATTTGGACGATGAAGAAATTCAAAGCCCACCCACCACCCACTTTGTAGCCACTGTCGACAACTTAACCGACATGCTCGACTTTGACTCCGAAGACATTGACGGTATGGACGCCGATGAAGGAGATGATGAAGAACCAGCACCTACTAGGCCCTGGAAAGCCACCTCGTCATATGACATATACATGGTGGACACCCCAAAAGAGGGAGAGGGCGATGGAACAGCGGAGGATGAACCCTCCAAGAAACAGCAAAAGCGCCGGCGTCAGCGCCGCCGCTCAAAATCCCGCCAACACAAAAACGGCGATTCTAGCACGGGAGATAATAATACCCCAGAAAGCACCGAAGAACATCCCCCCGAGCAAGATTTAGCACAGGAGGATGGAGAAACCAGCCCTCATGAAAGAGCGGCCGACAGGGAGGTCGAGGACGATAATTGTATGCCTCCCTCTGAAGACGAGGCAAGCCTCGACGACGACGGATTCGCCGTGCCAAAGGATCCCGTCGAACAAGAGCGTTTTCAACGCATGCTTATGGCCACGGCAAGAAGCCTCAAGAAAAAACAGCAATAGCTTAAAGCTGATCAAGTCGGCTAGTCGATAGATGGACTGAAGTCCTTGCAGCCGAAGAGCATAAACCCGAACGCCCCTCCAAGTGCTACCCGAAGCGCAGGTTGCTACCCCGATTAGAGGAGGAAGCACTCGACACGGCCGACAGGCCACCTCATGGCCACGACAGAGAGGCCTCATGGCCCTCCACCCAAGCCACACCACGTACCAAGGCACGGGAATACGCGCCGGACTTACGCGACATGTTGGAGGACAAGACAAGACAAACAAGATCGATCTACGGATCGCGTAGGCACCCCATGGCTCGAGACGACAACCGTCACGCCGGCCACAAATTCGGCAGGGCCGAACACAGTAGACAAAGCTCATTGGAGCTACGTCATGATATCGCCCAATACAGAGGCGCCGCACACCCATTGTGCTTCACAGACGAAATAATGGATCATCAAATCCCCGAGGGTTACAAACCCGTAAACATCGAATCATATGATGGCTCAACAGACCCCGCGGTATGGATCGAGGATTATCTCCTTCATATCCACATGGCCCACGGCGATGATTTCCATGCCATCAAATACCTCCCACTCAAGCTTAAAGGACCAGCCCGGCAGTGGCTTAACAGCCTGCCAACAGGGTCAATCAGCTGTTGGGAGGACCTGGAAGCCGCATTCCTCGACAATTTCCAGGGCACTTATGTGCGACCCCCAGACGCTGACGACCTAAGCCACGTAATTCAGCAGCCAAACAAATCGGCCAGGCAATTCTGGACACGGTTCCTAACAAAGAAAAATCAAATACTCGACTGTCCGGACGCAGAGGCCTTAGCAGCCTTCAAGCATAATATCCGCGACGAGTGGCTTGCCCGGCACCTAGGACAGGAGAAGCCGAAATCTATGGCAGCACTCACGGCACTCATGACCCGCTTTTGAGCGGGAGAAGACAGCTGGCTTGCTCGTAGCAACAACATGACCAAGAACCCTGGTCGTTCGGACACCAGGGACATTAGTGGCAGGTCACGTCGCAACCAGCAGAAGCGCCGCATCAACGACGATAATGCTAAGGATACGGCAGTTAATGCCGGATTCAGAGGCTCTAAATCCGGTCAACAGAAAAAGTCATTCAAAAGGAATCCTAGGGGCCCGTCCAGCTTGGACCGAATACTCGACTGCTTGTGCCAAATACATGGCACCCCCGAAAAGCCGGCCAATCACACCAACAGGGATTGTTGGGTGTTCAAGCAGGCAGGCAGATTAAGCGGCGACAATGAAGACAAGGGGTTGCATAGCGATGACGACGAGGAGCCCCGGCTGCCGAACAACAATGGACAGAAGGGTTTTCCCCCACAAGTGCGGACGGTGAACATGATATACGCCACCCACGTCCCCAAGATGGAGCGAAAGCGCGCGTTAAGGGACATATACGCGGTAGAGCCAGTCGCCCCAAAGTTCAACCCATGGTCCTCCTGCCCGATCACCTTTGATCGAAGAGACCATCCCACTAGCATTCGTCATGGAAGATTCACCGCATTGGTTCTCGACCCAATTATTGACGGATTTCATCTCACTAGAGTCCTTATGGACGGCGGCAGTAGCCTGAACCTGCTTTACCAGGATACAGTGCGGAAAATGGGCATAGATCCCTCGAGAATTAAGCCCACCAAAATGACCTTTAAAGGCGTAATACCAGGTGTAGAGGCCAGCTGCACAGGCTCAGTCACACTTGAAGTGGTCTTTGGATCTCCAGATAATTTCCGAAGCGAGGAGTTAATCTGCGACATAGTCCCGTTCCGCAGTGGTTATCATGCACTGCTCGGGCGAACCACATTTGCCAAGTTCAATGCGGTCCCGCACTATGCATACCTTAAGCTCAAGATGCCAGGCCCTCGAGGAGTAATTACGGTCAATGGAAACACCGAACGCTCCCTCTGTACGGAGGAGCACACGGCGGCCCTCGCATCGGAAGTACAAAGCAGCCTTTCCAGACAGTTCTCCAGTCCGGCCATTCAACGACCGGACACCGTCAAGCGCGCCCGGAGTAACCTACAACAAGACCGCCTGGCATGTTTCGAGCAGGCATAGCAATTCGGCCCCGGCACCAACCCTCGCAAAAAGACGACGCCAGTACTTCGCGTCCATAACTACGCTCTGGAGATACCCTGGGCATAGGGGGAGGGGCACCATCACGGCACGCCCAAAACATGGCTTAAACCGCACCAGGGGCTGCCGATTTTTTATTTTTCTCTTACTTTCAGGACTCTACTCTCCGGAAGGACTGTTCGGCAGTTCAACTACCGCACAAACGATGCAAGAACCAGGAAGCAGACAAGCCATGCCGCATTATGGAAATCATAGGTGGTCTCTATCACGAGCAGTATACCTGTTTCGCATACTATTCCGCAGCTTGCCCCTGGAGCAGACATGTTAAATAGTCCAACTTTTCGTTTATCACATTACTTGTATCATTCTGCTTTGATCGCATCCATTTTAATGAACAATGCATAGCTTTTGTCTATTTTTTGCATTACCTTTTTTTCCTTAATGACATGTTGCACCCGTACACCTTGGTACGGCCAAAATACGCCAGGGGCTTCAGTACCCCTCAACATGGTGTAAGAAGTCTGAACACTTTCACAAGTGCGGCACCCCGAACTTATAGCATTATATGCATCGGCTCCGAATCATGTCTTGGGTCAATAGTTGGGTTTGCCCGGCTCCTATGTTTTGGTGCCTTACGTTCCGCTATATCGGCTAAGGTAGCACTAGGAGAACCACTGCGATTGTGCCCCAGTTGAGCTGGGCCGAGCACCTCAGTGGAGAAAGCTAAAACTGACCATCATGATGAGGCGAGAGCTGGTCGTTGTTTGAGAGGTCTTTTCGAGTCCTTAAAGACTTATGCCGCTTAGGGCGAGGAGTTGGCTCTGTCCGGCCAAGGCATGGATAGCGCCCCGAACTCGGTCTTCCGAATACTAGGGGCTTCGCCGAAATTTAAAATTATAGAATTCTATGGCTAAGTGAGAGTGTTCACGCATTATAGTCCGATTGCCTCGTTCGTTGGGCTGAGCGCCTCCCTCGAAGGACCCAAATATGGGAAAAAGAGCGCCCAGGTTTATCCCCGTACACCCCAGCACTAGCGGCAAGGGGGTAGAAGCTGACGACTCGCCATCTCTCAGTATTGATAAATAGCCGCACAGAAGGTAATATTTTAAATTCAAGAAGCATTGCTTAGCGCATATGAACAAGTTTTCAGCGCACAGGATAACACGAGCGGGTTTTATTCAAAAAATACATCCTTGGTACATTCATCCGCAACAAGGCGGGAACCCTTCAGAACATCCTTATAATAATTCTCGGGCTTGCGATGCTCTTTCCCTGGCGGTGCCCCGTCCTTCACAAGCTTCTCCGCATCCAGCTTGCCCCAGTGCACCTTAGCATGGGCAAGGGCCCTACGGGCACCTTCGATGCAGACGGAGCGCTCGATGTCTTCAAGCCTCGGACAGGCCTCCACCAGCCGCTGCACCAGCCCGAAATAGCTCCCAGGCAGGGCCTCTCCAGACCACGGCCGAACTAGGAGGCCCTTCATGGCCTGTTCGGCCACCTTGTGGAGCTTGACCAGTTGCTTCAGCTGGTCGCTCAGGGGCACGGGGTGTCCGGCCTCAGCGTACTGCGACCAGAACACCTTCTCCGTCGAGCTGCCCTCCTCGGCTCGATAGAATGCGGCGGCATCAGATACACTCCGGGGAAGATCTGCGGACGCTCCTGGAGAGCTCCGGATTCGGGTAAGTAACAGGTAACTCACGTTTATGTGTTTGCTTTGCATAAAGAATGCCTTCCCCGCCGCAATCTTCTTCACCTCATCCAACTCCTGGAGGGTCCTCTGGGACTCGGCCTTGGCAGACTTGGCATTCTCTATAGCTACCGCGAGCTCGGAAGCTCGCGTCTTCGAGTCAAGCTCCAAACTCTCATGTTTCTTCATGAGAACCTGGAGCTCTTGCCGCACCTTGCCAACCTCAGCCTCGTACCTCTCCCGCTCTGTGCGCTCCACGGCCGCACTCTTCTCGGCCTCAAGCAGCGCTTGCTTAAGGGTCGCCACCTCAGACGTGGCCCCTACAATAGCCATGTCAATCCTGTCATTTTTTGCAATTGCACCTTTTTTATATACATATTCAAACAGGGTATTTCTTACCTTCCTTCTCCTCGAGCTGCTTCTTGGCACGCCCGAGCTCTTGCTCGGACTTCTCGAGACTCTGCTTCAGCACGTCAACTTCCACAGTTAGTGCGGCAGACGCTAGCAGAGAAGCCTGCATACGCATATTGACTCCTTTTGTTAGACTCCTGCGAATTCTTTGATCCTCTATTCGACTTTTCTTCCTGAACGCCCAACAGAGCATCAGGGGCTACTGTCTATGCGGTAACATTATTTGAACATTCTTTACGTACCTCAAAGCCTGTTAAAAGGCTTGTACAAGCTTCAGTCAGTCCGCTTTTGGCGGACTGAACCTTCTGGATCACCGCACTCATAATAGTGCGGTGCCCCTCGTCGATGGAGGCACCTTGGAGCGCCTCCAACATATTGTCCGGCGCCTCCGGTTGGACGGAGGTCACCGGCACAGCAGGCTTGCTCCTCTTGGAAGGAGGTCGCCCGCCGGACTCTGGAACCCTTGAAGATTCCGTAGTTGTGTCCGGCCTTAAGCCGGACTTGGAGCCCTGGGGGGTTTCATCCCCTTTACTCCTGGAGTCCAGGAGGTCGCATTGTGGCGCCTCCAGGACCACCTCCTCCCGGCTTGGAACCTGTTGGGACAACACTTCGATGTCGTCCACAGGGCAGGGGGATGAAGCCGTCGGAAGCGAGTTTACCTCCGACGGATCCAGTGAGCCGCTCGACGATGTGTCGAGCCGGTCTTTAGGTGGGCTGCATAAACACATTCGACGTAAGGGAAAGCTGTGCAATAAACAAATACTATGAGTCGCTCCGGTATCCAGATACTTACGATTTCGCCAGGGGCTTGGCCCTGGGCTGCCACTCCTCTTCATTGTCGTCGACGCCGGTGGAGCAGTCCGGAGGAAGGGTTTTCCCCTTCTTGGACCCTCCGGCCTCCTTAGAGAGGGAGGCCTTCCTTTTCTTCTCTCCTCCCGCTGGAGGGGGAGAGGTCTCTTCTTCTTCCTCCTCGTCTTCACGAGAGGAAGGCGCTTCGGGACCGTCGGATGACGAGTCCGACACCTCCTGGCGCTGGGCACTCTTTCGAGTCCCCGTGGCCCTTTTCGTGGCCTTCTTCTCCGGCACCACATAGGGCGCCGGAACCAGCAGCTTCGCCAAGCGAGCGTCCGCTGGGCCTTCGGGAAAAGGAGCCGAACAGTTGATCTGTCCGGACGTCACCTCCCAATCCTGTCAAAGATAAGGGAGCTTAGATCCCGCATAGAGTCAAACTGTGAAAAACTAATACCTTGTAAAAAGACGAAAACAGCTTACCGCCAGAGCGCGGTGCTGAGCACTGAATCCGCGATCCTCGGCAGCGGATGCGGGAGCCTCGGCGCCCTTGAAAAGCATCCTCCAGGCATCTTCGTACGTCATGTCGAAGAGCCTGTTAAGAGTTTGATGCTGCGCCGGGTCGAACTCCCAAAGGTTGAAGGCCCGTCGTTGACATGGGAGGATCAGGCGGATGAGCATAACCTGGACTACGTTGACAAGCTTGAGCTTCTTGTCCACCAGGGTTTGGATACATGTTTGGAGTCCGGTCAGCTCTCCTTTTTTACCCCACGACAGGCCGGTCTCCTTCCAGGAGGTGAGCCACGTAGGGGGTCCGGACCGTAACTCGGGGGCTGCGACCCATTCGGGGTCGCACGGCTCGGTGATGTAGAACCACCCCGACTGCCACCCCTTCAGGGTCTCCACAAAGGAGCCCTCGAGCCACAGGACGTTGGCCATCTTGCCAACCATGGCGCCGCCGCACTCCGCCTGGCTGCCGCGCACCACCTTTGGCTTGACGTTGAAGGTCTTTAGCCATAAGCCGAAATGGGGGCGGACGCGGAGGAAAGCCTCACACACGATGATAAACGCCGAGATGTTGAGGACGAAGTTCAGGGCCAGATCGTGGAAATCCAGGCCGTGGTAGAACATGAGCCCCCAGACAAATGGATGCAGAGGGAAGCCCAGTCCGCGGAGGAAATGGGGGAGAAATACCACCCTCTCATGAGGCCTAGGAGTGCGGATGAGCTGCCCCTTTTCGGGGAGTCGGTGCGCGATGTCGCTGGCCAGATATCCGGCCTTCCTCAGCTCGACAAGATGGAGGTGCCGAAGACTTCGACGACCATGACAACCAAGAAGCCACCGACGGACAAGGTGAGCAATGGCAAGAAAGCATTCAGATGGGATCATACACGAAAGACAAGTTGATTTGCGAGGGTTGGAAGGAAATAGGCAAGATCCCAAGACCCACGCCGAGGAAAAAGGAGTTGTTTTTTGGGGCAGAGTTCATGTATACTTCCATGAACGTAGGATGTCCTCGCCCTACAAGTTTTCGAGCAAACGTGGCATCGGTTCAATCCAAAAGAGGTGGGTGTCGGTGTAAAAACCAGAAGATCTCGGATAGGGGGTCCTGAACTGTGCGTCTAAGGATCGATGGTAACAGGAGACACGGGACATGATGTTTACCCAGGTTTGGGCCCTCTTGATGGAGGTAATACCCTACGTCCTGCTTGATTCACTTTGATGAGTATGGGGGTTACAAGAGTTGATCTACCACGAGATCGTAATGGCTAAACCCTAGATGTCTAGCCTATATGATTATGATTGTGATTGCCTCTACGGACTAAACTCTCCGGTTTATATAGAAACCGGAGGGGACTAGGGTTTGTACAGAGCCGGTTTACAAAAAAGGAATCTTCATATCCGTACGCCAAGCTTGCCTTCCACTCCAAGGAGAGTCCCATCCGAACATGGGGGAAAGTCTTCCGTCTTGTATCTCCGTGGCCCACTAGTCCGGCCCATATCACATAGCCCGGACAGCCGAGGACCCCATAATCCTAGACTCCTTCAGTAGCCCCTGAACCAGTCTTCAATGACGATGTGTCCGGCGCGCAGATTGTCTTCAGCATTGCAAGGCAGGTTCCTCCTCCGAATACTTCAAAGCAGTTGATCGTTGGTACTATATCTGGCTCTGTACAACAGCCATACCTCTGAATCACAAGGGCAGAATACAGATAAGTTCTATCTTCTGAAGATTTCACTAGTGAGACGTTACGTCTGGCCATTTTATTATTTCAAACCGTTTTTCAGCCTCCCGTTTCATGTTTCGAGATGCAACCACCGACGACATATCTTGTGAAAGCAGAGATCGTGCCCCCTTATTACGAGATTCTCATCAATACGGGTTTGGGAAACCCAACCGTGCTGCTTCGCACGACCCCTTGGAAATAGGCGAGCTTTAAGGCTCATGGGGGACGTATGATATTCACTGCCTTTATAAGGAGATAAGATTCCCCCCTTTTTACCCCACGCCTTCCCCTTCCTCAGCCCATCCATCCTCAAGCTCTAGCGCCCAAGCTTCAATCCTATCCGTTCCCAGAAAGTACTCCAGCCATGTCTGGATCCAGAGCGCAGGGCAAGTGGATGGCTTCCTCCGTCACGGAGGAAAACATCAAGGAACTCCGGGAAGCGGGGTATCTGGCCAAGGAGATCACCCACCGGCTCCCAGCCAAAAAACAGATCATCCCCACTCCAAAGCCCGGCAAGAGGGTAGTGTTTATCCCTCATTTTCTTCGCGGACTGGGGTTTCCCCTTCATTCGTTCGTCCACGGCCTCATGTTTTACTATGGGCTATATTTCCATGATCTAGCCCCAAATTCTTTCCTCAACATTTCGGCATTTATCATCGTATGCGAGGCATTCCTCCGCATTTCCCCCCACTTCGGCCTATGGCTCAAGGTCTTTAATGTGAAGCCGAAAGTGGTGGATGGCCAGCACGCGGATTGTGGTGGCGCTATGGTGAGCAAACTGCCCAACGTCACTTGGCCCCAGGGCACCTTCGTGGAGACCGTGAAGGGATGGCAGCAGGGGTGGTTCTATGTCACAGAGCCCCATGACTCCACATGGGATGCTCCTGCGGAGTTCAAGTCCGGACCCCCAATGCGGCTGGCATCCTGGCTCAACAAGGGCCTGGACTGGGCATCGTCTGACGAGGTAATGGTGCTGCATAAGCGAATCAAGTGCATGGTAGATAAAAATACCAGCCTTGCCAGCATGATCCAGGTGATGCTCTTCCGCCGGATTCTCTCCTGTCAGGTGCGTAAAGAGCCCATGTGGAAGTTCAACCTGGCCGGTCCCCGGACCCTGCAGCGGTTCTTTGGCACAAAGCACGACGACATGTGGAAGCTGCTCTTCAAGACCCGGAAGTCATGGCCAGAGACAATCGAAGACCTCCGCTATGACAGCACCCGTGCTGTGACCCCCATAAGTTCTTTGATAACCTTACTTTGTGAGTCCAAGGAGCACACTAAACTCTCTATTTTCTTTTGCAGGGATGGAGAAAGAAAGCGGACCGGATTCACTATCCGTCTCCACTGCCCGAAGACCCAACTATTCCTCTATTGACGAGGATGCTGGTCCCGGCGCCGTACTAGGCACCAGAAAAGAAAGCCAAGGAGGCCAAAAGCGGCCTCCGCTGTAAGGGTGCTTCAGACGTAGTGTTCGAGGACACCAGAACCCTCTGCTCCCCTGACGAAGAGGAAGGGGAGGAGGAAGAGAGAACCTCCCCCCTAAGGGGGAGAAGAAGAAAAGGGCAGCCTCCACCGATCTAGAGGCAGAGGCGTCCAAGAAAGGGAGGACGTCCCTTATGGATGACTCTGAATCGGACGCCGATGAGTGGCACCCCAAGCCGAAGCCCCTGGCCAGATCATAAGTACTCAAAGGTATATATATATATATATGTCTGGCTTTTCTGGCTTATAGTTGTAATGCATTTAAATTGTATGCTGCAGTCCGATTAAGGTCCTTCCCCAGCGATCCTCCTCTTCCGAGAATTCGTTGTGTCCGAACATGATAGAGAGCGAATCGCCTCCACCAGCTTCCTCCCCCACTGCCACGGATAACACCGAGGTGTCATCCCAAAGGACCCTTCCAGAACAAGGAGAGGTGTCGGAGGCTGCCAAGGCGGTGCCGAAGGGTGACACCTCGGCTGTCGAAAACATGGGGGAACCGACCCCCATGGAGACTGGAGACGGGGGCCATGTCCAGTTTGGCCCCCATCCAAATGTCATTCTGGAAACCCACACGGTTTCGGAGACAAAGGAGCAACCCTCTTTACCAAAAGGGGGCGCGCCTACAACACTGGCGTCCTTTGTCAATGCGGAGGCGCGGACACTCTGATGAGAGCGCTTCAGAACGCCATCATTGTGGAAGAACATCGTACCCTTATGGGTACGGTAACTGAAAAGGTTCAGTTCATGAAAAGTGGACTGAGCGAAGCCTACACTAGCCTTTTAAGAGGCTTTGAGGTATGTGCTTTATAGTGTCTTTTAGCTGTATAAAAATAATGCTTGTGTATAGATAGTAGCCCCTGAGACTCTGTTCAGTGTTCGGAAAGAAAACCGAACAAAGGATCTAATAACTCACGCAGGAGGTTAACATACATATCTATTTGAACAAATAGGCTGCAAAACAGGCGTCAGCTGCCCATGCCGCCGAAGCATCCGAGCTAAGGCGGAAGTTGGAAGAAAAACAAGGTATGTGATACCGAACACACGTCTGAAATGGTGTCAGCTCTTATGTGTTATCTGAATGAGTTTCATAATTATGTTTGTAGTTGACACGTCTGAGGTTGAGGCCCTCAAGAGTGCGCTGGCCGAGGCCAGGAAGGAGGTGGAGGAGGAGCGAGCCTCCCGCCTTAAACATGAATCGTGAGTGGAGGAAGTCCAGCAAGAGCTCAAGGATGCCATAGGCAAATGCGAGTCCTTAGAGCGTAAGAGTTCGGAGCAAAATTCCAAACTTTCTAAGGCACTCCAAAGCACACAGGAAGCCCGGGCCGAAGCCCAAAGCGCTATCTGGGAGATCCAAGAGGCAAAGCAAATTGCGGCGGGTAAGGCCTTTAACATGCAGAGCAAATTTGTGAAGAAAAGGTATATCTTTCTAACCCGGATTTGGAGTTCTCCAAGAGTGTTTGCGGACCTGCCCCGGAGTGTTGTTGATGCCGCGGAGTTCTTCCGAGCCAAAGAGGGGAGCTCAACGGAGAAGTTGTTCTGGTCGTAGTACCTTGCGCCAGAGCATCCTATGCCCCTCAGTGATCAGCTGAAGCAATGGACCAAACTGCATAGGGTGGATGAATTGGCCATGAGGGATTTGATAACCCATCTTTGGCCCGCCGAACCCATGCCCAGTAGCTACTTCGGTCTCGTGAAGCGGCTGGTCAGCACCTGCCCTCGGCTTGATGCCGTGAAGCGGTCGGTTTGTATTGAAGGTGTGCGGATGGCCTTCGCCCGTGTCAAGGTGCAGTGGGTGAAGATGGACGTCGTCAAGCTTGAAACCGAGGGACCACCCGCTAGCAAAGAGCACCGCACGCCGGAGCGGTACTTTGATGATGTCCTGAAAGGATCCCACATTGTAGAGGGCCAATGTTCGAAGGACATTATTTTTGAATGAATGTATCTATGTTTTCCAATCCTATATCATGAAACAAGGCTTATTTATTATATGTTGCTTATTTTACTTTGAAATATCTCCTCCTGTGCGGCTGTTTACGATATCTGAGAGTTGGCCAGTCGTCGGCTTCAGCCCCCACGTAGGTAGTACGGGGGTGTTCGGGATAACACTTAAACACACTTGACCCAACGTACTGGTCCGTGAAGGAGGTGTTAGTGTGCCGAACCAGGCAATCAAACTATGCAGCTTTATCGCCCTCACTTAGCCATAGGAGTTTTATAATGGGAGTGCAGGCGCAGCCCCTAGTATTGGTCGATTATCTGAACTTGGGTGCTGTGAATGCCCGGCCGGTCGGAGGCCAGCCTATCACATAATGAGGAAAAAATCGCAAGAGATTTATACTTAGTCACCGAATAGCTGACCAGCTCTCGCCGCATCATGACAGTCAGTTTTCGGCTTTCTCTACTGAGGTGTTTGTTCGGGTGAACCAGAAACACAATCGCAGTAGTTCTCCCTTTACTACCCTAGCCGATCAGACGGAACGTAAGGTAGCAAGCACAGGAGCCGGGCAACCCAACTATTGACCAAAGACATGATTCGGAGCCAATGCATATAATGCTATATTTGGGATGCCGAATTGCACTGTTGAAGTGTTCAGACTTTGTTTTAGTATTTAAAAGATGTACGCGGCTTAATAAAGCCCCTGGCAATTTAGGTCATACCAAGGTGTACATGATAATCAGAAAAAGACAGGAAAACATATGTTAAGAGAGAAGCCAACGCCATGTAGTTTGGGCTAAAAACTATTTCCATTATAGTCTGATTGATACGTCAAAACATATTGATACAAATAGTGCAATAAGCGACAAGGCTATTTTACATGCTGAACACAAGGGGAAGCTGTGCATGTGTCCTGAAAGCGGATGAGGTGATCTTTAAGGATCCTTTAGGTACTCTAGCACGCGTTTATGCTTCTTCTCTCCTTGGTATATTGTCCTTCGAGAGGATCATTGACCAGTGTAATAGGCCACAGAAAGAGGCCTTGGTACCGTCGAAAGGGTGGTGTGGGTTGTAAGGAACTTGGAAAAATAAAAAGGAAAGAAAAAAGGAAATGTGAGTGTCCTGATAGGGTCTAGCCGTATTGCTGACATTGCCCTTATTATGCCTCCATCCTTTCCCATGGTATTTTTAGTGCGTAATTATGTACGCGTGGTACATATGCCAAAATTTGGTAGGGGATGAGATGGAGGCCGAATTGCTAATCGAGCTCCTAACGAGCTGGACTATCATACAGTGGGGTAGTCCAGACTCGTTTGATAGTGTTCGAGGACTTGGCCGCCAACGTAATAGTTGGCTTGATGAGGCCACCCTGTACTTCCGCTGCTAGGGCCGCGGTGTGCTCCTCAGTGCGGAGGGAGCATTCCATGTTTCCATTTACTGTTATAACTCCGCGTGGTCCGGGCATCTTGAGTTTGAAATAGGCGTAGTGCGGGACTGCATAGAAGGGGGCAAACGCGGTTCATCCGAGCAGTGCATGGTAGCCACTACGGAAGGGGACGATATCGAAGATCAAGTCTTCGCTGCGGAAGTTGTTCGGTGAACCTAAGACTACTTCCAATGTGATTGATCCCGTGCAGCGGGCCTCTACACTGGGTATCACTCCTTTAAAGTTAGTTCTTGTGGGCTTGATTCTTGACGGATCAATATCCATCTTGCGGATTGTGTCCTGATATAGCAGGTTAAGGCTGCTGCCGCCTTCCATGAGGACTCGCGTAAGGTGGAATCCATCAATGATTGGATCGAGGACTAGTGCGGCCGAACCTCCGTGCCGGATACTAGTCGGATGTGTTGGGGAACGTAGCAGAAATTCAAAATTTTCCTACGTGTCACCAAGATCTATCTATGGAGAAACCAGCAACGAGGGGAAGGAGAGTGCATCTACATACCCTTGTAGATCGCTAAGCGGAAGCGTTCAAGAGAACGGGTTGAAGGAGTCGTACTCGTCGTGATCCAAATCACCGGAGATCCTAGTGCCGAACGGACGGCACCTCCGCGCTCAACACACGTACAGCCCGGTGACGTCTCCCATGCCTTGATCCAGCAAGGAGAGAGGGAGAGGTTGAGGAAGACTCCATCCAGCAGCAGCACAACGGCGTGGTGGTGGTGGAGGAGCGTGGTACTCTAGCAGGGCTTCGCCAAGCATCGCAAGAGACGAGGAGGGAGAGGGGTAGGGCTGCGCCAAGAAGGAGAGGAACTCCTGTGTGTTGGGCAGCCCAAACCTCAAGTATATATAGGGGAGGGGAGGGGCTGCGCCCCCACCTAGGGTTCCCTCCCTAGGGGTGCCGGCAGCCCCCAGATCCCATCTGGGCGGCGGCCACAAGGGGGGAGGGGGAGGCGCACCTGGGGTGGGCCTTAGGGCCCATCTGCCCTAGGGTTTGCCCCCCTTCCCTCTTGGAGGCGCCTTGGGCCTTGGTGAGGGGGTGCACCAGCCCACCTGGGGCTGGTCCCCTCCCACACTTGGCCCATGCAGCCCTCCGGGGCTGGTGGCCCCACTTGGTGGACCCCCGGACCCCTCCGGTGGTCCAGGTACACTACCGGTAAAAACCCGAAACTTTTCCGGTGACCAAAACAGGACTTCCCATATATAAATCTTTACCTCCGGACCATTCTGGAATTCCTCGTGACGTCCGAGATCTCATCCGGGACTCCGAACAACATTCGGTAACCACGTATATCTATTCCCTATAACCCTAGCGTCATCGAACCTTAAGTGTGTAGACCCTACGTCTTCGGGAACCATGCAGACATGACCGAGACGTTCTCCGGTCAATAACCAACAGCAGGATCTGGATACCCATGTTGGTTCCCACATGTTCCACGATGATCTCATCGGATGAACCACGATGTCGAGGATTCGATTAATCCCGTATACAATTCCCTTTGTCTAGCGGTATTGTACTTGCCCGAGATTCGATCGTCGGTATCCCGATACCTTGTTCAATCTCGTTACCGGCAAGTCTCTTTACTCGTTCCGTAACACATAATCCCGTGATCAACTCCTTGGTCACATTGTGCACATTATGATGATGTCCTACCGAGTGGGCCCAGAGATACCTCTCCGTCACACGGAGTGACAAATCCCAGTCTCGATTCGTGCCAACCCAACAGACACTTTCGGAGATACCTGTAGTGTACCTTTATAGCCACCCAGTTACGTTGTGACGTTTGGCACACCCAAAGCACTCCTACGGTATCCGGGAGTTGCACAATCTCATGGTCTAAGGAAATGATACTTGACATTAGAAAAGCTTTAGCATACGAACTACATGATCTTGTGCTAGGCTTAGGATTGGGTCTTTGTCCATCACATCATTCTCCTAATGATGTGATCCCGTTATCAATGACATCCAATGTCCATGGTCAGGAAACCGTAACCATCTATTGATCAACGAGCTAGTCAACTAGAGGCTCACTAGGGACATGGTGTTGTCTATGTATCCACACATGTATCTGAGTTTCCTATCAATACAATTCTATCATGGATAATAAATGATTATCATGAACAAGGAAATATAATAATAACTAATTTATTATTGCCTCTAGGGCATATTTCCAACAGTCTCCCACTTGCACTAGAGTCAATAATCCAGTTCACATCGCTATGTGACTAACACTCAAGGTCACATCCCCATGTGACTAACACCCAAAGAGTTTACTAGAGTCAATAATCTAGTTCACATTACCATGTGATTAACACTCGATGAGTTCTGGGTTTGATCATGTTATGCTTGTGAGAGATGTTATAGTCAACGGGTCTGAATCTTTTAGATCCGTATGTACTTCACAAATTTCTTATATCATCTTGTAGATGCAACTACTACGCTACATTTGGAGCTATTCCAAATAACTGTTCTACTATACGAATCCAGTTTACTACTCAGAATAATCTGGATTAGTGTCAAAGTTTGCATCGGCGTAACCCTTTACGACGAACTCTTTTACCACCTCCATAATCGAGAAAATTCCTTAGTCCACTAGTTACTAAGGATAACTTTGACCGTTGTCCTGTGATCCATTCTTAGATCACTCTTGTACCCCTTGACTGACTCATGGCAAGGCACATTTCAGGTGCGGTACACAGCATAGCATACTGTAGGGCCTATGTCTTAAGCATAGGGGACGACCTTCGTCCTTCTTTAAGTCTTAACTTCATACCTTACAACTCAGGCAAGAACTCCTTCTTTGACTGATCCATCTTGAACACCTTCAAGATCATGTCAAGGTATGTGCTCATTTGAAAGTACCATTAAGCATTTTGATCTATCCGTATAGATCTTGATGCTCAACGTTCAAGTAGCTTAATCCAGGCTTTCCATTGAAAAACACTTTTCAAATAACTCTGCATGCTTTCTAGAAATTCACATCATTTCCGATCAACAACATCTTAACTACACATACTCATCGGAAATTCTATAGTGCTCCCACTCACTTCTTTGGAAATACAAGTTTCTCATAAACTTTGTATACACCAAAATCTTTGATCATCTCATCAAAGCATACATTCCAACTCCGAGATGCTTACTCCAGTCCTTAGAAGGATTGCTGGAGCTTTGCATACTTATTAGCATCTTTCAGGATTGACAAAACCTTCCGGTTGTATCACATACAACCTTTCCTCAAGAAAATCGTCGAGGAAACAATGTTTTGACATCCTATCTGCAAGATTTCATAAATAATGCAGTAATCGCTAATATAATTCCAACAGACTCTTAGCATCGCTACGAGTGAGAAAGTCTCATCGTAGTCAACTCCTTGAACTTGTCGGAAAAAATCTTAACGACAAGTCGAGCTTTCTTAATGGTGATACTTACCATCATTGTCCGTCTTCCTTTTAAAATCCATCTGTACTCAACAGCCTTACGACCATCGAGCCGTTCTGCCAAAGTCTACACTTTGTTTTCATACATGGATCCTCTCTCGGATTTTATGGCCTCGAGCCATTTATCGGAATCCGGGCCCACCATCGCTTCTCCATAGCTCATAGGTTCATTGTTGTCTAGCAACATGACTTCCAAGATAGGATTACGTACCACTCTAAAATAGTACGCATCCTTGTCGTCCTACGAGGTTTGGGAGTGACTTGATCTGAAGTTTCATGATCATTATCATAAGCTTCCACTTCAATTGGTGTAGGTGCCACAGGAACAACTTCCTGTGCCCTGCCACACACTAGTTGAAGAGACGGTTCAATAACCTCATCAAGTCTCCACCATCCTCCCACTCAATTCTTTCGAGAGAAACTTTTCCTCGAGAAAGGACCCGATTCTAGAAACAATCCCTTATTGCTTTCGGATCTGAGACAGGAGGTATACCCAACTGTTTTGGGTGTCCTATGAAGATGCATTTATCCGCTTTGGGTTCGAGCTTATCAGCCTGAAACTTTTCACATAAGCGTCGCAGCCCCAAACTTTTAAGAAATGACAGCTTAGGTTTCTCTAAACCATAGTTCATACGGTGTCATCTCATCGGAATTACGTGGTGCCCTATTTAAAGTGAATGTGGTTGTCTCTAATGCCTAACCCATAAACTATCGTGGTAATTCGATAAGAGACATCATGGTATGCATCATATCCAATAGGGTGCAGTTATGATGTTCGGACACACCATCACACTATGGTGTTCCAGGCTGTATTAGTTGTGAAACAATTTCCACAATGTCTTAATTCTGTGCCAAACTCGTAATTCAGATATTCATCTCTATGATCATATCATAGATATTTTATCCTCTTGTCACGACGATCTTTCAACTTCACCCTGAAATTACTTGAACCTTTCAATAATTCAGACTCGTGATTCATCAAGTAAATATACTCAACATCTACTCAAATCATCTGTGAAGTAAGAACATAACGATATCCACTACGCCTCAGCACTCATTGGACTGCACACATCAAAATGTATTACTTCCAGCAAGTTGCTTTCTAGTTCCATTTTACTGAAAACGAGGCTTTCAGTCATCTTGCCCATGTGGTATGATTTGCATGTCTCAAGTGATTCAAAACCAAGTGAGTCCAAACGGTCCATTTGCATGGAGTTTCTTCATGCATATACACCAATAGACATGGTTCGCATGTCTCAAACTCTTTCAAAAATGAGTGAGTCCAAAGATCCATCAACATGGAGCTTCTTCATGCGTTTTATACCAATATGACTCAAATTGCAGTGCCACATTTGTGTGGTACTATCATTACTATCTTATACCTTTGGCATGAAAATGTGTATCACTACGATCGGGATGGTATTATTCAAATAAACAGAGTAACCATTATTCTCCTTAAATGAATAACCGTATCGCGATAGACATAATCCAATCATGTCTATGCTCAATGCAAACACCAAATAACAATTATTTAGGTTTTAATACCAATCTCGATGGTAGAGGGAGCGTACGATATTTGATCAACCTTGGAAATACTTCCAACACATATCGTCATCTCACCTTTAGCTAGTCTCCGTTTATTCCGTAGCTTTTATTTCGAGTTACTAACACTTAGCAACCGAACCGGTATCTAATACCCTGGTGCTACTAGGAGTACTAGTAAAGTACACATTAACACAATGTATATCCAATATACTTCTATCGACAGCCTTCTCATCTACCAAGTATCTAGGGTAATTCTGCTCCAGTGGCTGTTCCCCTTATTACAGAAGCACTCAGTCTCGGGTTTGGGTTCAACCTTGGGTTTCTTCACTAGAGCAGCAGCTGAATTTGCCGTTTCATGAAGTATCCCTTCTTGCCCTTGCCCTTCTTGAAACTAGTGGTTTCACTAACCATCAACAATTGATGCTCCTTCTTGATTTCTACTTTCGCGGTGTCAAACATCGCGAATATCTCAAGGATCATCATATATGTCCCTGATATATTATAGTTCATCACGAAGCTCTAGCAGCTTGGTGGTAATGACTTGGAGAAACATCACTATCTCATCTGGAAGATCAACTCCCACTCGATTCAAATGATTGTTGTACTCAGACAATCTGAGCACAAGCTCAACAATTGAGCTTTTCTCCTTAGTTTGCAGGCTAAGAAAATCGTCGGAGGTCTTATACCTCTTGACGTGGGCACGAGCCTGAAATCCCAATTTCAGCCCTCGAAACATCTCATATGTTTCGCGACGTTTCAAAACGTCTTCGGTGCCTCAACTCTAAACCGTTTAACTGAACTATCACGTAGTTATCAAAATGTGTATGTCAGATGTTCGCAACATCCACAGACGACGTTCGAGGTTCAGCACACTGAGCGGTGCATTAAGGACATAAGCCTTCTATGAAGCAATGAGGACAATCCTCAGTTTACGGACCTAGTCCGCATAATTGCTACTATCAACTTTCAACTAAATTTTCTCTAGGAACATATCTAAACAGTAGAACTAAAGCGCGAGCTACGACATAATTTGCGAAGACCTTTTGACTATGTTCAGGATAATTAAGTTCATCTTATGAACTCCCACTCAGATAGACATCCCTCTAGTCATCTAAGTGATTACATGATCCGAGTCAACTAGGCCGTGTCCGATCATCACGTGAGACGGACTAGTTATCATCAGTGAACATCTTCATGTTGATCGTATCTACCATTCGACTCATGCTCGACCTTTCGGTCTCTTGTGTTCCGAGGCCATGTCTGTACATGCTAGGCTCGTCAAGTCAACCTAAGTGTTTCGCATGTGTTCCGAGTCCATGTCTGTACATGCTAGGCTCGTCAACACCCGTTGTATTCGAACGTAAGAATCTATCACACCCGATCATTACGTCGTGCTTCGAAACAACGAACTGTCACAACGGTGCACAGTTATAGGGGGAACACCTTCTTGAAATTATTATGAGGGGTCATATTTTTTACTACCGTCGTTCTAAGTAAACAAGATGCAAAAACAAGATTAACATCACATGCAATCAAATAAGTGACATGATATGGCCAATATCATATTGCTCCTTTTGATCTCCATCTTCGGGGCTCCATGATCATCATCGTCACCGGCATGACACCATGATCTCCATCATCATGATCTCCATCATTGTGTCTCCATGAAGTTGTCTCGCCAACTTATTACTTCTACTACTATGGCTACCGGTTAGCAATAAAGTAAAGTAATTACATGGCGTTGTTCAATGACACGCAGGTCATACAATAAATAAAGACAACTCCTATGGCTCCTGCCGGTTGTCATACTCATCGACATGCAAGTCGTGATTCCTATTACAAGAACATGATCAATCTCATACATCACATATCATTCATCACATTCTTCTTGGCCATATCACATCACATAGCATACCCTGCAAAAACAAGTTAGACGTCCTCTAATTGTTGTTTGCATGTTTTACGTGGCTGCTATGGGTTTCTAGCAAGAACGTTTCTTACCTACGCCAAAACCACAACGTGATATGCCAATTTCTATTTACCCTTCATAAGGACCCTTTTCATCGAATCCGATCCGACTAAAGTGGGAGAGACAGACACCCGCTAGCCACCTTATGCAACTAGTGCCATGTCAGTCGGTGGAACCAGTCTCATGTAAGAGTAACGTGTAAGGTCGGTCCGGGCCGCTTCATCCCGCAATGCCGCCGAATCAAGATTGGACTAGTAACGGTAAGCATAATGAACAAAATCAACGCCCACAACTTACTTTGTGTTCTACTCGTGCATAGAATTCTACGGCAATAGACCCTAGCTCATGATGCCCACTGTTGGGAACGTAGCAGAAATTCAAAATTTTCCTACGTGTCACCAAGATCTATCTATGGAGAAACCAGCAACGAGGGGAAGGAGAGTGCATCTACATACCCTTGTATATCGCTAAGCGGAAGCGTTCAAGAGAACGGGGTTGAAGGAGTCGTACTCGTCGTGATCCAAATCACCGGAGATCCTAGCGCCGAACGGACGGCACCTCCGCGTTCAACACACGTACAGCCCGGTGACGTCTCCCATGCCTTGATCCAGCAAGGAGAGAGGGAGAGGTTGAGGAAGACTCCATCCAGCAGCAGCACAATGGCGTGGTGGTGGTGGAGGAGCGTGGTACTCCAGCAGGGCTTCGCCAAGCATCGCAAGAGACGAGGAGGGAGAGGGGTAGGGCTGCGCCAAGAAGGAGAGGAACTCCTGTGTGTTGGGCAGCCCAAACCTCAAGTATATATAGGGGAGGGGAGGGGCTGCGCCCCCACCTAGGGTTCCCTCCCTAGGGGTGGCGGAAGCCCCCAGATCCCATCTGGGTGGCGGCCACAAGGGGGAGAGGGGGAGGCGCACCTGGGGTGGGCCTTAGGGCCCATCTGCCCTAGGGTTTGCCCCCCTTCCCTCTTGGAGGCACCTTGGGCCTTGGTGGGGGGGGCGCACCAGCCCACCTGGGGCTGGTCCCCTCCCACACTTGGCCCATGCAGCCCTCCAGGGCTGGTGGCCCCACTTGGTGGACCCCTGGACCCCTCCGGTGGTCCCGGTACACTACCGGTAAAAACCCGAAACTTTTCCGGTGACCAAAACAGGACTTCCCATATATAAATCTTTACCTCCGGACCATTCCGGAATTCCTCGTGATGTCCGGGATCTCATCCGGGACTCCGAACAACATTCGGTAACCACGTATATCTATTCCCTATAACCCTAGCGTCATCGAACCTTAAGTGTGTAGACCCTACGTGTTCGGAAACCATGCAGACATGACCGAGACGTTCTCCGGTCAATAACCAACAGCGGGATCTGGATACCCATGTTGGTTCCCACATGTTCCACGATGATCTCATCGGATGAACCACGATGTCGAGGATTCGATTAATCCCGTATACAATTCCCTTTGTCTAGCGGTATTGTACTTGCCCGAGATTCGATCGTCGGTATCCCGATACCTTGTTCAATCTCGTTACCGGCAAGTCTCTTTACTTGTTCCGTAACACATCATCCCGTGATCAACTCCTTGGTCACATTGTGCACATTATGATGATGTCCTACCGAGTGGGCCCAGAGATACCTCTCCGTCACACGGAGTGACAAATCCCAGTCTCGATTCGTGCCAACCCAATAGACACTTTCGGAGATACCCGTAGTGCACCTTTATAGCCACCCAGTTACATTGTGACGTTTGGCACACCCAAAGTATTCCTACGGTATCCGGGAGTTGCACAATCTCATGGTCTAAGGAAATGATACTTGACATTAGAAAAGCTTTAGCATACGAACTACACGATCTTTGTGCTAGGCTTAGGATTGGGTCTTGTCCATCACATCATTCTCCCAATGATGTGATCCTGTTATCAACGACATCCAATGTCCATGGTCGGGAAACCGTAACCATCTATTGATCAACGAGCTAGTCAACTAGAGGCTTACTAGGGACATGGTGTTGTCTATGTATCCACACATGTATCTGAGTTTCCTATCAATACAATTCTAGCATGGATAATAAATGATTATCATAAACAAGGAAGTATAATAATAACTAATTTATTATTGCCTCTAGGGCATATTTCCAACAGGATGGTCCCTGTGATCGAAGGTGATCGGATAGGCCGACCATGGATTGAATTTTGGGGCGACTGGCTCTATCGCATAGATGTCCCTTAGCGCGCGCTTGCACTCCCTCTTGGGGATATGGGTGACGTATATCATATTCACCGTTTTGACTTCGGGGGGAAATTTCTTCTGACCCCCTGTTTTCGGTGTGCGAGGTTCCTCGTCGTCATCCTCACTGGGCGACCCTTTCTCCTTATGTTCGGCATTTAACTTGTCGGCCTCTTTGAAGACCCAACAACTTCTATTGGTGTGGTTGGCAGGCTTATCAGGAGTGCCGTGGATCTGGCAGGGTCGATCAAGTATTCGGTCCAGTCTTGATGAACCGTCTTTGTTTTGTTTGAATGGCTTCTTCCGTTCACCAGATTTGGAGCCACTGAATCCGGCGCTGACTACCATATTCTCTGTATCATCATTGTTGCTCCGACGCTTATGTTTGTTGCGTCGGGGCCTTCCGTTGTTGTTTCGGGCTTCGGAAGTGCCAGGGTCGCTGGTATTGTTACCACTACGGGCTAGCCAGCTATCCTCGCCCACGCAGAAGCGGGTCATTAGTGCTATAAGGGCCGCCATGGACTTCGGCTTTTCTTGGCCGAGGTGTCGGGCGAGCCATTCGTCGTGGATGCTGTGTTTGAAGGCCGCTAGGGCTTCAGCTTCCGGACAGTCGACAATTTGGTTCTTTTTAATTAGGAACCTGGTCCAGAATTTCCTGGCCGACTCTCCGGGCTGTTGGACTATATGACTGAGGTCATCGGCATCCGGAGGCCGGACATAAGTGCCTTGGAAGTTGTCTCTAAAGGCATATTCCAAATCGTCCCAGCTTCCAATAGAGTTTTCTGGGAGGCTGTTTAACCAGTGCCTAGCTGGCCCTTCAAGTTTTAGGGGAAGGTATTTGATGGCGTGTAGATCATCACCGCGAGCCATGTGAATGTGGAGAAGAAATCTTCAATTCGTACTGCTGGATCTGTTGTGCTGTCGTATGATTCGATGTTCATGGGTTTAAACCCTTCATGGAACTCATGCTCCATTACCTCATGGTGAAGCATAGGGGGTGTGCGGCGCCTCTGTATCGGGCCATGTCACGACGTAGTTAGGATGGAGTCCGTATGCGGTTTTCAGCCCGGGGTTGGTTGTGTTTATCCCACCAGGCTTGATAGCCCGCCTCTCACGCCGGAGCACGCCCCCATGATCCGTAGATTGACCTGGTCTGGCCTGCCCTATTTTCCAGGTCCTGTCGTAGGTCGTATGTGTATCCCCGAGTTGTTGTTTCTCTGCTTTTACGGCGAGGTGGTGCGGGCTGGTGTTCGGCTTGAGTTGTCGTTTTGTCCCGGCCACGTGGTGGTCTATCGGGTCCGTCAGCCGCATTACGCACGGGTGGTATGGGCTCCAATGCCTCATCATCGAATTGGGGTAACAGCTTATGCTTTGGGTAACTCTTTACTGGGCGTTCAAGGCCGTATTCTTCGTCTGCCAGGACGTTAGTCCATCTGTCGTTGAGCAGGTCTTGGTCAGCTTGAAGCTTCTGTTGTTTCTTTCTTAGGCTTCTAGCCGTGGCTATTAGTCGGCGCTTGAAGCGCTCTTGTTCGAGGGGTTCCTTTGGCATGATAAAATCTTCGTCGCCGAGGCTTACGTCATCCTCGGAGAGTGGCAGATAGTTGCTGTCCTCCGAGTCATTGTTCCCTGTTTGTTCGTCGGGGTCAACTTGCCCGTCCTCCCGATCATCCTGTTCGGATGTTGGTTCGATGGGGTCTTCTTGGTCTTCGGCATTCTCCGGAGTATCATTGTCTTCGGTGCCGGTATTGCTGTTCTTACCGCGATGCGATTTAGAGCGGCGCCGCTGACGTCGATGTTTCGGCGGTATCTCAGGAGGTTCGTCCTCGACTGGGTTTTTCTCATCATCGTCGTCGCCGTTTTTAGGTGTATCCACCATGTATACGTCATACGAGGAGGTGGCCGTCCAACATCTGGTGACCGGGTTTTTTTTGGCCTGCTCCTCTCCGGCATCGTCGTCCATACCATCGATGTCTTCGGAGGCGTAATCAAGCATGTCGGTTAAGTCCTCAATAGTGGCTATGAACTGGGTGGTGGGTGGGAAGTAAAATTCCCTATTTCCATCCCCTAGTCTGGGCTGGGCGTGATTCTGAAGCGGTTCCTCTGTGATGACGAGGGATTGCATTAAGTCCAGAACCTCGTTTAAGAGTGGGGTTTGGATGGGGTCGGAAGTTTCTGGGCCGAGCTTGCATGAGGCGGGCCTCCAGGGTTCGGAATTAGTGTCCGGAGAAGAGTCCTACTTTGCAATGATTTCCGGAGATGCTATTCTCTCTAGTTTTCCGGTGTTGAGCTCTAAGGACACAGAGAGTCCGGCGGGCTCTAGACTCCCGTCTTCGGACCTGATGACGCGCTCTGGATCTAAGGCCGGAGCGAACTCTTGGAAGATCAAGCCTCCTCAAATATCAGCGACATAGTTTAGATTTCCAAAACTGATCTGGTGACCAGGGGCGTAGCTGTCGATCTGCTCCAGGTGGCCAACCGAGTTGGCCCGCAGTGCGAAGCCGCCGAATACAAAGATCTGTCCAGGGAGAAAATCTCCTTCACGGCGGCGTTGTTGTAGATGATTGATGGAGCCATCGAGTCTTTCGACGACGGCACAATGGAACTCTCAATGAAAGCACCAATGTCGGTGTCAAAACCGACAGATCTCGGGTAGGGGGTCCCGAACTGTGCGTCTAAGGATCGATGGTAACAGGAGACAGGGGACACGATGTTTACCCAGGTTCGGGCCCTCTTGATGGAGGTAATACCCTACGTCCTGCTTGATTGACTTTGATGAGTATGGGGGTTACAAGAGTTGATCTACCACGAGATCGTAATGGCTAAACCCTAGATGTCTAGCCTATATGATTATGATTGTGATTGCCTCCACGGGCTAAACCCTCCGGTTTATATAGACACCGGAGGGGACTAAAGTTTGTACAGGGTCGGTTTATAGAAAAGGAATCTTCATATCCGTATGCCAAGCTTGCCTTCCACGCCAAGGAGAGTTCCATCCGGACACAGGGGAAAGTCTTCCGTCTTGTATCTCCACGGCCCACTAGTCCGCCCCATATCACATAGCCCGGACGCCCGAGGACCCCATAATCCTGGACTCCCTCAGTGGGGGTTCATCTAACAAGAATGCAACAAGTTACGTGCCACCCTTGAGAGCATCCAAGGCCGTCTCATGAGTGGCCTAGGCGTGGGCGACATGGCATACAATTTCTTCTCTCTATCCATATGTCTTTTCATGTTTGTTGCATTGTGTCCTTCACTATTACATTGTT
Organism: Triticum urartu; assembly: GCF_003073215.2. Taxonomy (NCBI): domain Eukaryota; kingdom Viridiplantae; phylum Streptophyta; class Magnoliopsida; order Poales; family Poaceae; genus Triticum; species Triticum urartu. The sequence goes on from NC_053025.1 coordinate 391,001,516, forward strand.
GCCATCATTTGTATTTGTAGGCATTCCAAGCTTTGGAAGCCTTCATGGCCCAACATGGGAACAAGTCATTCACCATCACCCATTATTGGACGATCATTTGCAATTGCCCCAAGTTTAAGGAGCAATATGCCGCCCAAAAAAAGAAGTGAGGGCCGACGGTCATGGTTGAGCATGAAGAAGGGGAGAAGCGGCCGAGGGGCAAGACCAACTCCAAGGTGGACGAGAAGCATGATGCGGCGACATTTACCTTACAAGAAATTTTGTAAGGCATGGTGACCCAAAAGGAAGCAAGGGAGGAGAGAAAGTGCCAAGCGAAACAGAAACAAATGAAGGTCTACATCAAGCTACAAACGAAGAAACTCGAGATGGAGGAGGCCGTTCAAAAGAAGAAGTTCAAGATGGAGGAGGCCGTCGAAATGAAGAAGTTCGAGATTGAAGCGACCAAAGCAAAGACCGGAGCAAAAGAGGTGGCACTCACTTGCATGTCGGAGGAGGTGAAAATCATGAAGGTAGACCTGAGCAAGGTGTCCCTGAGGAGAAGGCCATGGTTCTTGAATAAGCAAAAAGAATTTCTCAAGCTCGATGATTGAGCTATGGCCGAGAGCACCACCATTTTGTATGCTGGCTTGTGTATCGGCCTGAACTAGGGGCCATGAATGGCCCTTTTTTAAGCGCTCGCAAGTGTACCGACCACTGGCAAGTGTGTTAGCGTAAACTTGAGGCATTTTTTATAGGTTGACATGTATGTCGGTCGCTGCCGCTCTGGCTAACATGACTAGTTTTTATGTTCGTAGCAAATGGTTCTGGCGGACGCACGAAATGCGACATTATACTTAGATGTGAGGTAGATATATACGGATCCTATTTTCTAAAAAAAACACTTTCCCTTACAAAGTGAGACCTTTGCACATGTCGTGGGGAATCCGAGTGATTTCGAGGTCTTTGAGGAAAGCGGCAAAAGGGTAGCGACCGTAATGGGGTGGAAGTGCGTGCGTCCTTGCGTGGATCTGGAGTGGAAAGAGGCAGTTCCTGGGTTCCTGCCGCACCGCACCGCATCCGTCCAAGCGCAACCGTCTCGTTGGACGTCCCCAGATCCGACCCTCTCGACCCGGCCACCTCCACCCGAGGCAGAGACCGCGGCCGCCACTGACCCATCCCCACATACCACACACGTATCCCCACCTCCTCAGATCCGAGCGCCATGGCCGCCCACCCCCACCCGCATTGCTATGCCCACCGCTAGCGCCTCCATGGCCGCCGCCGCCTCCTGCCGGAGCCCGCTCGTCTGGTTCTTCTCCCTCGCCGCCGCGCTCTTCTTCGCTTCCTGGTACCTCCTCCTCGACTCCGCCGCCGCCCCGGCCGCGCTCGATGCCCGCCGCCAGGGCCTCCGCCCGGCCTCTCCAGGCAGAAAATGCGATCCGGATAAGGCGCTGCTGCGCGTCTACATGTACGACCTGCCCCTTGAGTTCCACTTCGGCATGCTCGACTGGGAGCCCGGGAGCGGCGGTGGCGGCCTTTGGCCGGATGTCAGGCACGGCGTGCCGGAGTACCCCGGAGGGCTCAACCTGCAGCACAGCATCGAGTACTGGCTCACGCTGGACCTCCTCGCCTCCGAGCAGGGCGCGCCCACGCCGTGCAACGCCGTCCGGGTGCGCGACCCCGCCAGGGCCGACGTCGTCTTCGTGCCCTTCTTCGCCTCCCTCAGCTTCAACCGCCACTCCAAGGTCGTGCCGCCCGCGCGGACCAGCGAGGACCGGGCGCTGCAGCGGAGGCTGATCGAGTTCCTCGCCGCGCGGCCCGAGTGGCGGAGGTCCGGCGGAAGGGACCACGTCGTGCTCGCGCACCACCCCAACGGGATGCTCGACGCGCGCTACAAGCTCTGGCCCTGCGTCTTCGTGCTCTGCGACTTCGGGAGGTACCCACACAGCGTGGCCAACATCGACAAGGACGTCATCGCCCCGTACCGCCATGTCGTCGACAACTTCTTCAATGACTCCACCGGCTACCACGACCGGCCGACCTTACTCTACTTCCAAGGCGCCATTTACAGGAAAGATGTGAGTACCCTTTGATGAAAGCTTACTTGTTTTAGCTTAAGCAGGGAATTAAGATCGTGGTGTGATTAGTCAACTTCCATTTTTAATAATGTAGCTATTGGTTTTAAAACTTGCTTTGCATGTGTCGTTCCCTACATAGATTTCAGAATGTTTGCCATGTACTGGTCTGTAGCACGATTTGCTATTTAACCGATTTAAGTTTTAGTCAGTAGCACGATCCTAAACTAGCACGACCTCATCTGTAGTCTGGAGTCTGGACACCCTCCGTGGTACTTGATTTGGACTTCAATGATTCTGGCTACGGGAAATATCGTAGTTGCAAATAATTGCCATTGGCATTGCCTTGTTCACTATCCAGCTGAGTTTGGTTGGCTCGTCTTGCTCATTAATCCAGCTCACTTTGGTATGCTATCACTTCTTTCATGTGACTGTTACCTACTCCCTCCGTTCGGAATTACTTGTCTTGGATATGGATGTATCTAGAACTAAAATACATCTAGATACATCCATTTCTGCGACAAGTAATTCCGAACGGAGGGAGTACTTATAAGCCCCGTTTATGTTATAGCTCTAGTGAGTCGCTTTAATACTTAAGAGGTTCTATAATCTGATAAGGACGAGAATCCAAAATTGTGATTGTCGCTTTCACACATTTGTGGCAGTAGTGTATAATATGGTTTATTAAGCAAGATATATGAATTATTGACTGTCTGAAAACCAAGGTCCTGAGAATGTATGATCTATGTGAAATATTGATGATTCTCATGGTTGTGATCTTTTGAATCACAACCTTGCAGGGTGGTTTCATCCGACAGGAACTTTACTATCTTCTCAAAGATGAGAAAGATGTGCACTTCTCATTTGGAAGTGTGGCTGGTAATGGGATTGAGGAATCGACACGGGGTATGAGGGCATCCAAATTCTGCCTCAACATTGCAGGGGATACGCCATCCTCCAACCGTCTATTCGATTCCATAGTCAGTCACTGTGTGCCCGTCATTATCAGCGATGAGATTGAACTCCCATTTGAAGATATCCTTGACTACTCCAAGTTCTGCATCATAGTGCGTGGTGCAGATGCTGTCAAGAAGGGCTTTCTGATAAATCTGATCAAAGGGGTAAGCCCAGAAGAGTGGACAAGCATGTGGAACAAACTGAGGGAGGTAGAAGGGCACTTTGAATACCAGTACCCATCTCAGCCTGACGATGCTGTCCAGATGATCTGGAAGACCATAGCTCGAAAGGTGCCCTCAATTCGGCTGAAGGTCAACAGATTACAAAGATTTTCTCGGTCTGAAGCTAACAAAACAAACGATTCTCCAGCAAGATCTTCCTGGCTAGAAAATCAAGCTCGTTGATTTTGGACCAACAAACTCTCCCAGCTGGTTTTCAGTCCTCTGCGAGAGGAGAGTGCCCATAGTGAAGCTGAGCTTGAACCTCAAAGCCGGGAGCGACAGCTACAGGAGATTAATGGAGTAAAGTACTCCTGATACAGATTACCACCACAATATTACAGATCCGAGGGCCCGATTTTTGTTCTCCTCCAATTTTCATCGAAGATGTGCTCAACCGTGTAGATTAGGGACAATAACTTTTTGTATCAGAATCTGTATATCCTAGGCAGTAGCGTGATTACTGATCATTTCCACTCTAGTCTTATACTACTTCACAGCTGTAACTCCCCATTCTCAGAGCAAGAGTTTTTATGGTTCCTTGCTCGATTCTACCCATGTGATATCTGCAGATGACCGGCATATGTCGTCCTTCCCTTCCATTATTGGGTCATGACAAGAATTGCTGCTGTTCAGGCAATTGCATAGGTGGTAACTACTCCCTCCGTTCCTAAATATTTGTCTTTTTAGAGATCTCAAATGATTACCACATACGGATGTATATAGATATATTTTAAAGTGTAGATTCACTCATTTTGCTTCGTATGTAGTCAGTTGTTGAAATCTTTATAAAAACAAATATTTAGGAACAGAGGGAGTATTACCTATCTCATCCGGGCAATTGACGAGAGGGCACCCCTTGAACCCATGGTCATAAGCACCCACTTTTTAAAAAAATAAATGCATTTTAAGCACGTTTTAAAATGTCAAAAAATTAAAAGAAAATATCACGCATACATGTTTGCAAATGTGTGTATGCGTCACAAAGTTTTGTGAAAAGAATGTCTTTTTGTTTTGTCTCCGCAAAAAAAAACAAATTTAAGTACTTCTAAATAGTGTTTTAAGACATAATTTTTTGTCTTTTTTGCATTGGCTACAAGAAAAGTTATTTTTCCGTGAAACTTTATGCACGCACATAAAACATGGAGACATACCAGCGCAATTTTTTCAGAGTTTTTTATCATTTAGAAAAGTGTTTTCCAAAGTGGGTTCGTATGTACCCGGGTTCATTTATGCACTTCTCGGCAATTGACCCACTGTGTTGCAAGCCATACACCTGACTGCCCTTGCGGCTGCCTCATGGGTGTCTCCTTTTTTGAAACTCCAACATAAAATGGCCCCAATCTAAAAGTATTTCCGAAACTGGCCCTTTTGCATGATGCCCGGGGTTAGGACGCCATGCTAGATAGCATGACGCCTCGGGCAAGGGCGCCATGGTAGCGACGTGTAGGGCGTCATGCTATCTAGCATGGCGCCCCAGCCCTGGGCGTCATGCAAAAAGGGCCAGTTTGTAAAAAAAATTTAGATTAGGGTCATTTTATGATGAAGTTTCAGAAAAGGGTCAATTTCATCGATTGTTACATTTGGCCTCTGTACTAATTTCCAGAAGAGTTCGGTTGTCTCAATCTGGTGCGGGCTTCTAGATTTAGATGCAATCCTAACTAGCTTCCCGGCCACCCGGGCCTCCTTCTCTATTAAGTATTTGGGCCTCCCACTCTCGGTTTGACTCCTTCTCTATTAAGTATTTGGGCCTCCCGCTCTCGGTTTGACAACTTTGGAGAGGGGGCTTTTAGTTTCTCGAGGATAAGGCGGTGGCAAGGTTGCTGCCATGGGATAGTCAAAACATTACTGCCACGTGCCGATGTGCAGTCATCAAGTCGGTGCGCACCTCGCAAGTCATATACCACATCATTGCTCCCAACCCTCCTCCTAGAACTATGCATAACTCCTAACTCCCAACAAAATTAAGCGGGCTTTCTTTGGTCGGGCATTGATGTCGCTTGAACTACGTCGGTATTTCCCTAAAGAGGAAGCGGTGATGCAGCACAACTACGGTAGGTTTTTCTCTTAGTTATGAAACAACGGTACCTACACACAAATAACAAATACTTGCAACCCGACGCTTATAAGAGGTTGTCAATCCCTTTTTCAGGTAACGGCGCCAGAAATTGTCAAAGTTGACGGGTTAAAATTTGTGATAGATTGGATAAATAGATCTCGAATAAACGCAAAATAAAGATGCAAATAAAAAGTGCAGCAAAGTATTTTTTTGGTTTTTGGAATAATAGATCTGAAAATAAAAACAAATAAAAACAGATCTCAAAGGCAAATAATAGATCAGAAAGCAAATATGATAAAGAATAGACCCGGGGGCCGTAGATTTCACTAGTGGCTTCTCTCAAGAAATAGCACACAGTGGGTAAACAAATTACTGTTGGGCAATTGATAGAAAATCGAATAGTTATGACGATATCCAGGCAATGATCAATATATAGGCATCACGTCCAAGATTAGTAGACTGACTCCTGTCTGCATCTACTACTATTACATCACACATCGACCGCTATCCAGCATGCATCTAGTGTATTAAGTTCATGGAGAAACGGAGTAATGCAATAAGAACGATGACATGATGTAGACGAGACTATTCGTGTAGGAATAGCCCCCATTTTGTTATCCTTAATAGCAACGATACATGTGTGTCTCGCTGCCCCTTCTATCACTGGGAAAGAACACCGCACGATCGAACCCATCACAAAGCACCTCCTCCCATGCCAAGAAAAATCGATCTAGTCGGCCTAACTAAACCAAAAATTCAAAGAAGAAATATGAGGCTATAAATAATCATGCATATAAGAGATCAAAGAAGACTCAAATAATATTCATGGATATAGATCTAATCATAAACTCAAAGTTCATCGGATCCCAACAAACACACCGCAAAAAAGTTACATCAAATAGATCTCTAAGAGACCATTGTATTGAGAATCAAGAGAGAGAGAGAGAGAGAGAAAGAGAGAGAGAGGAAGCCATCTAGTTACTGATTACGGACCCGTAGGTCTATGATGAACTACTCACGCATCATGGAGAGGCAACAACGAGGATGATGAACCTTTCCGTGATGGTGTTTAGATTGTATCTCGTGGTTCTGGAACTTGCGGCGACTGGAATTGCGTTTTGTCGACTCCCCTAGGGTTTATGGAATATTTGGATATTTATAGGGTGAAGAGGCGGTGTGGGAGGCCACCGAGGGGGGCACAAACCCCGAGGGCGCGCCTGGGCTCCTGGGCACGCCCTGGTGGGTTGTGCCCGCCTCGGGCCTCCCCTCTGGTACTTCTTTGGTCCATCCCGGTGTTGGGAAACGTAGCATGCAATTTCAAAAAAACTCCTACGCTCACGCAAGATCTATCTAGGAGATGCATAGCAACGAGAGGGGGAGAGCGTGTCCACATACCCTCGTAGACCGAAAGCGGAAGCATTTGACAATGCGGTTGATGTAGTCAAACTTCTTATAGATCCGACCGATCAAGCACCGAACGTACGACACCTCCGAGTTCTGCACACGTCAGAGTGATGATGCCCTTCGCTGATGATGACATGTACCCAGGATAGGGTCATAGGCCTGACCTAGATGCCCTACCCAAAGACACTGCCCTAGAGTCAAAGACGTTCAGACTCCAACAGAAGATTCCGACTGAAATCACCTTTGAGTGTAATCCACTCGACCAGCCGTTCCACTCGGATATCCCAATTTCATTCAACATGATCATTACACTCGACAGTACAAAAGAATCACTCGGAGCACAGAAGACCTACAGTCGCCCCAGCATGGCAACGGTCAGGCGTTCACTCCGTAGTCTTAAAGGTCATTAATAGTCATTTATAGCAGGTGTTACCAATAACACCCCTTTCTTAACTCACATTGAACCCTGTGTAACTGAGGGCTGGAGGGGCCTAGCGCACTCTATATAAGCCACCCCTCTGGCACAAGGGTTCGCACCCCTGTAACTCAGACGCATATTCAGTCGACAAGCCTCCGAGGCACCGAGACGTATGGTTGTTACCTCTTCCGAGAGGGGCCTGAACTCGTAAACCTGCGCGTACAACTTCATCGTAGCTAAGGCCTTGCCTCCTCCTACGTACCCCCTACTCTTACTGTCAGACTCACTCCTACGACAGTTGGCGCCCACCGTGGGACAAGGCGTCTTAGCGACTTCCGGTGAGGTTGTAGTTTTTTCGATCTCCATCAACATGGTTTTCGATGGTGGTTTGGCTTTGGGCCACGAGATCAGTCTCGGCGCACTCGTCTTCATTGCCGACGACTCTGCCTGGCTCCAAGAAGCCCTCCTCGACATCGAGGCCCTTCCCTTCCGCGGGGCAGCGCGAGTGCCTACGGCGTCCTCCTGTGGCAGCCGTCGACCCCGTATCGGTCGGCTCCCGCGGCATCCACTCTCCCCATTGTACGCCGCAGCAAGTGATCCGGTCGGTCGCGGCTCCAGCGGTGGGTGAAGCACGGGCAGCTCGCCAGTCGGCCACCCCTCAAGTCGCGGCTATTGATTGCTCCCTGACTATAGTGCCAGAAAACTCCTGTCAGCTAGGACTACATCGGTATTTCCCCAAAGAGGAAGGGATGGTGTAGCACAGCAAAGGTAGGTATTTCCCTCAGTGATGAAACCAAGGTTATCGAACCAGTAGGAGAACCAAGCAACACAACGTAAATAGCACCTGCACACAAATAACAACACCTCACAACCCGACGTGTTAAAGGGGTTGTCAATCCCTTTCGGGTAACGATGCCAGAAATTTGTAGTAGATTGAAATAATAGATCGTAAATAAAATAAAGTGTAGTGAAGTATTTTTGTATTTTTGGTTTAATAGATCTGAATAAAAATGCAAAGGAAAAGTAGATTGCAAGCAAATATATGAGAAAGAAGACCCGGGGGCCGGAGGTTACACTAGTGGCTTCTCTCGAGAAAGATAGCAAACGGTGGGTAAACAAATTACTGTTGGGAAATTGATAGAACCTCAAATAATTATGACGATATCCAGGCAATGATCATTACATAGGCATCACGTCCAAGATTAGTAGACCGACTCCTGCCTGCATCTACTACTATTACTCCACACACCGACCGCTATCCAGCATGCATCTAGTGTATTAAGTTCACGGAAAAACGGAGTAATGCAATAAGAACGGTGACATGATGTAGACAAGATCCGTTTATCTATTGCATAGATATAGATCCCATCTTTTTTATCCTTAGTAGCAACGATACATACGTGTCAGTTCTCTTTTGTCACTGGGATCAAGCACCGTAAGATCGAACCCACTACCGGTCACCTCTTCCCATTGCAATATAAATAGATCAAGTTGGCCAAATAAAACCTAAATATCAGAGAAGAAATACGAGGCTATAAGAGATCAAAGAAACTCAAATAACTTTCATGGATATAAAAAGATATGACTGATCATAAAGTCAAAGTTCATTAGATCCCAACAAACACACCGCAAAAAGAGTTACATCATATGGATCTCCAAGAGACCATTTTGTTGAGAATTCAGCGAGAGAGAGAAAGCCATCTAGCTACTAACAACAGACCAGAAGGTCTACAAATAACTACTCACGCATCATCGAAGAGGCACCAATGGAGGTGGTGAACCCCATCCGAGATGGTGTCTAGATTGGATCTGGTGGTTCTGGACTCTGCGGCGGCTGGATGAATATTTCGTCGATGCTTTTAGGGTTATGGTATTTTGGGGGTATTTATAAAGAAAAGAGGTGGTCCGGGGGGCACCCGAGGTGGGCACAACCCACCAGGGCGTGCCTGGGCCTCCTAGCGCGCCCTGGTGGGTTGTCCCCTCCTCGGGACCCCCCAGGTGCAACCAGGGCCCAACATGTTCCTTCTGGTCCATAAAAAATCTCCGTAAAGTTTCGTGGCATTTGGACTTCGTCTGATATTAATTTTCTGCGATGTAAAAAACAGGAATTGGCACTTGGCACTATGTCAATAGATTAGTACCAAAAAATGAGATAAAATGACCAAAATGATTATAAAACATCCAAGATTGATAAAAAAATAGCATGGAACAATAAAAATTATAGATACGTTGGAGACGTATCAGCATCCCCAAGCTTAACTCCTACTTGTCCTCGAGTAGGTAAGTGATAAAAACAGAATTTTTGATGTGGAGTGTTGTTTAACATGTCATATCATATTCTTTTCTTTATAACATGGACAATTGGACTTTTTATGCGATTCAAAGCAATAGTCTAGTTTTGACATAATAATTTAGATACTCAAGCATATCAACAAGCAACCATGTCTTTCAAAATATCAATGTTAAAATAAGTTATCCCTACAAAATCATATAGTGTTGTCATGCTATGTCTTCTTAACACAAAGTATTTATCATGCACAACCCCGATGACAAGCCGAGCAATTGGTTCATACTTTTTAACGCGCTTTAGCTTTTCCAACCCTCACGCAATACATGAGCGCAAGCCATGGATATAGCTCTACGGGTGGAATAGAGTATGATGATAGGGGCAAATATAGAGAAGACAAAAATGTAAGAAAGTCTCACATCGATGTGGCTAACCAACGGGCTATGGAGATGCCCATCAATCGATATCAACGTGAGGAGTAGGGATTGCCATGCAACGAATGCACTAAGAGCTATAAGTGTATGAAAGCTCAATATGAAACTAAGTGGGTGTGCATCTAATCCTATAATGAAAAATTCCCACTAGTATATGAAAGTGACAACATAGGAGACTCTCCATATGAAAAACATGGTGCTACTGTGAAGCACAAGTGTGGTAAAGGATACTAACAATGCCCCTTCTCTCTTTGTTTTTTTATTTTTTTCCTTTTTTTTATTTCTCTCATTGTCCGGAGCCTCATCCCGACTTGTGGGGGATTCATAGTCTCCATCATCCTTTCCTCACTGGGGCACTGCTCTAAAACCGAATAATGATGATCATCACACTTCTATTTACTTATAACTCAAAAGAAATAAAAATTACAACTCGATATCTATGACAAAGTATGACTCTATATGAATGCCTCTGGCATGTACCAGGAAGTGCAATGATCTAGCGTAACATGTATAAAAAATGATGAACGGTGGCTGAGCCACAACTACTATGTCAGCTATATGATCATGCGAAGCAATATGACAGTGAATGCTCAAGTCATCAAACGAAAGCGGTGGAAGTTGCATGGCAATATATCTTGGAATGGCCATGGAAAAGCCATAATAGGTAGGTATTGTCGTGGAATTGTCATGGCAGATGTCCTCGTAGAAGGACTTATTTATGGAGTCATTGCGACAAGGTTAGCTTAAAGGGGTTAAATGGGACAAAGGACACGGGGAATTTATACTGGTTGAGCCCCTTGCGGTGAAGGTAAAAGCCTAATCCAGTTTGAGGTGGTATTGCTAGGGTTTTGATTACCAGGGAGCGAATATGCTTTGCCTGGCTTTCGATCAGTTGTTTCTTGCCCTAATCCGCTGTTGGGTCGTCCCCTTATATACATGGGTTGACACCCTGCGGCTTACAGAGTCCCGGCCGGCTCATACAAACGTGTCCGACTCGGTGACCTATCTTACATGCCTTATAATACAAGTTACATATACATGGCGGTTTATACTCATGGGCCTTAAGCCGCCTCTCGGTTTGGGCCCTTTAACATGCCTACTTCATGAACCACCACCTTCACATACTCATGGGCTTTGTCTAGATGAACCGCCATTGGGATAACCCGGCCCCTCCTGGGCGGGTCATCTCCAATAGCCATATCCCCAACATTAGGCCCCAGGTTGATTTGAACTTGTTCGTGTCAATCTTCAACACTTAGAAAAATCCTTCTTCATCTTCCTGTGAAACATTGTAACCCGCCATGACGTTGTCTCTGGAAATTGCGGTAACCCGCCGTGACGTCACCTGTGATTAATACTACACATGGCCCAAATCTTTAATAAATCTTTTCCTTTACTGACCCTCCAAAAATCGAGGCGCCCGCACCATCATATATCCATTTTCCTATCTCCTCAATTCTTGCGTGTGCCACTTATCCTTCCAGCCTTATAAATAGGGCCACAGGTTCACTTTTCATTCTTCCCCTTTGCCTTCTCTCCTTCTTCTTCCTCCTCGCGACGCTCCAGTACGCCCGAGCTCCACTGCCGTCAACCTTCGTCCCCTTCGTCAACTCCAGGCGCTTCATCATCCTGAACGGACCAGAACGCCGCTGCGCTCCTCCTCTGTCAATCAGCATCGGTAAGTCTTCCCCTTTCCTCTTAATAGATCTGTGTTAGGGTTTCTCTGTTCGTCGGTGTTCATCACCGTTCTTCCCTTTCTCCGTCCTAGATCGCATAGTTTTGATCTGAAAATAGCACAGATCTTGTGTGGTAACAGTTTTAGCACTTATTTTTTGATATCAGACTATATCCTCATTGCAATAGATCTCATCTGAGCACACCCATTTTTCTGCTGCCGCCATCTTAGGTTTAGCTTTTATTTCCTTTTTCTGAACAGCTGCAGATCCAATCTTATAACTTCAACCTGTGAAACCTGTTTGTCGCAACACTTCGTAGAATTTTTCTCTTGTCAGATTTTAAATATCCATGCTGGTCATGGCGGCTTACATCACCGGCTTACAATTGCCCATATATCATTAGGCCCCATCTAAGCCGCCATTCTGATTATATACTGTATCTTTTATTTCCGGTTTGAAAGAATGTATTAACTTAAACCGGCCAACCTTTCTTCTTTTTCAGGCTTCTTTGTTCACAATGCCGCCAAAGACAACCACCTCATGCAATTGGGTTCCTTCCATTGTCATCGAAGGCACTCTCCAGGATTTTGTTAAAGTCGGGTATCTGCCAGCAAAGAACGTCATGCATTATCGCGCCCCCAAACCAGATGAAGAAAGACCTCAACCGAAGGATGGTGAGGTCATTGTTTTCACTGACCATATGAATCGGGGCTTCTCACCACCCAGCTCTAAGTTTTTTCGAGACGTTCTGCACTTCTTTCAACTTCACCCGCAAGACATTGGACCCAATTCCGTGTCAAACATTTGCAACTTTCAAGTCTTCTGTGAAGTATACCTTCAAATGGAGCCCAATGTCGAACTCTTCAGGGAATTTTTCTATTTGAATCGCCAAAACGAGTATACAAATAGGCCCATCTTGGAACTTGGCGGAATCTCCATCCAACGAAGAAGAGACTCCATCTTGCCTTATGCTCGCCTGCCGAGTCACCCCAAGGATTGGAACCAGACATGGTTTTACTGCAAGGATACCTCTCCGGCTGACGAGAATCCATTGCCGGGTTATCATATTGAACGTCTTGACCCGAACCATAACCTTCTAGAAAAGCTCGCAGGTGTTGAATGTAAAAAAATTGCTCCCACAATTGCGAAGGGCAAGGCTCTGCTGGGAAGCAGACTAACTGGTATTGATTTGGTCCGGTGCTGGGTCTTGTGGCGGGTCATACCCTTGAGCCGCCGACCCGGCTTAATGTGTACGTACACAAGCGATGTAAAGGATCCATTACGCCACAGCTCCTTGCGTTTAACGGATGATGCAATTACTGAAATTACCAAAACTCTTCTAAATGAAGATATAGAAGACTGCAGTAAAGTGGGTCTGAACCCTTTCCGCACACTTAACCCACCGCCGGACGTGAGCCTCTGAATTTACTTTACTTTTATCTCATTAGTCAGATATTGTACTAACCCAATTTTACTATCTTTCACAGGCTAAATCTGAATTTTAGAAGGCAAAGTATGACCATGAAGCCGCCGAAAAGACCAGGGCCGCCAAGAGAGCCGCCAAGAATCCCACCAAGAAGCATAAGAAGAAATCAAGCGCATCTGGAATGTTTGAGCTAGATGATAACTCTAAGTCGGAGGTAGCCCTTGACTCCCTTGGCACCTTTTTTAATTATCTTATTGACATTGACTACTCTCAGGATGACATAGGGGCCAACCAAGCAGTTGAAGAAGAGGTAACCATTATTCCCCCCAGGTCAGCACCTTTGCCAAGACAGAAAATTTGACAAGTAATCTGGAAAGTAAGCTTTTCATACCCCTTAGCTCATTTGGATCATCACTTTCTTTTGAAGCAACAACAACACGAGAGCCGGCGCCAGACTCGGAACAGCGGAGGTGAAGAGTTGTCCTCCGGCTTACCGAACACTCCAGTTCCACGGAAACGCCAAAACGAGGTCCTTTTAAGCTTAAATTCTCTTCCGCTGGTGGGTCTCATTCACTAGTCACTCAATTCTTATTCAAATTAACAGGAGGTTTCCCGTTCTCCCTCTGGCGACTCATCATAGACCCAGCTATCGGCTTTCAAGACTTCCCCTGGGTAATAATACTTACCTTTTGTTTTGTACCTCTTTTATACTCTTATGATTATATAAAACTTGCCACAACCCTTGTAGTGGTCAAGCAAAGCCTAGTAAGAAGGCAAAGGTGACTAAACCAACTGAGGCACCTGGAGTTGTTGAAACGGAGCAGCAAGTCTCTGCACCCGAAGTCTCTGAAAAACAACCAGAAGAACCTATCTCTGACACTCCACCTGAAATTCCTGATCTCTCCGTTCATCAGGACAATACTGACTTTGAATATTGAACCATCAAGCTCGCCTAAGCCATCAGAGACTCATGCTGATGACGTCCTAATCACTAGCAACGGTTTTACAGAACTGGGGAATCCAACCATCTTAGCCAAGCACTCCGCCAAGCAAGAGGTTATTGAGAGGCGGAAAGTGAGGTTTGATGTCTCTCACTATGCCCAATTGAGCAACAATGAAATTCTATCCGGCTATCTCAACCAAGTATACTCCAGTTGTGATCTTGAAATTGATATGGTGAAGCAGATGCATCAAAAGTATGAGGTATGACTTCTGGCTTTAAATAAGTTATGTATATCCTGCCATCCCCCAAGTCTACTAGTTATGATAAGATTGAATACGCTTTAGACTTAGAATAATCCATAAGCATCTGTAGTAGAATCCTTCCAAGGTCGGTTGTCATAGTTTGAATTAAACCGGATGTTTAAACAATTTAGCATTGCATCCGCAGTCCCCAAGGGCCGATTTAATCAACATGAATGAGTTGGTCCTATTTACTATTGTTTAAAAGTGAGAGCTTATCTGTGTAGCCCCCATGAGCCGGCTGTGATTGTTTACAGCACAACCGGGTCATCATAAAATAGTAGGAAGACTCAAGCGATGTGCATTAGCCCCCAAGTGTTGTTGCTTGCAAAAGACTTGGGATTTATATTCCTGTAACCCTGATGTGAACATGTTGACAGCTCTGTATTTCATACAGGCTGCTACTGCTGAACTTGTATCACAATTGACTGATGCAAAGACCCGGTTGGCGAGTCAAGAATCTGAGACCCAGAAGGCTGAGCCAAAATTCCAATTCAACATATCTAAGACGGAAAAATTGAAAACCAGCTTTGATGCAGAAAGAAAAACGTGGGCTGAAGAAAAGATCGTTTTGACGCAGCAAGCTGAAAAAGCAGAGGCGGCTCTTCAGGAGGTGACCACTGAGCTCACCGGCTTAAAACATTGTATATCTTAGATGGTTTCTGCTATCTTTGGTGAGTCGCCTCGCTGTCCATCCCAAGTGAATCTTTTTCTTGATTGTATAAACCGCCACTAACCAATCTGCAATTTACTCAGGTCCCAGGAGCAGCAATCTTAACCAAGATATGCTTGTAAAGCTCAAAGCTGTTTACACTCTTGTCGAGCAACTGTATACTGGAGCTCAGCGCACCTTAGCCACTATTTCGCCAACAAACCAAGGACCCAATCTGCTAAGTGATGTGCTGAAAAAATTATCAATCCTTCCTACAAGAATTCAGGAGATAAAACGGTCTTGCACGAGAGCCGGTGCCGTAACAGCCTTGAGCCGTGCCAAGGCATGGGTACCGGAGCTAGACCCGGCAGAGGTGGCTACTGGGTATCCAAGTATGAAGGAAGATAATACTCCCTTTCACCAGCAAGACTTCACCGCTTGTGTTAAAGAAATTTGTCCTCATGCGATAGTAATTGCTGAGGAAACCAATCTCTCCAAATATCAGCCGGCTTACGACACAGAAAACCAGAAGATGCAGACGCCAGTGTATAAAGTGATGGATCTGATTCCTCTGATTCGTAAGCACACCTTCGCCCCTGATATTGACCCGTCGAATCTTATTGATGATGAAGCTGAATTCTACACCTTACGTGGCATTGATTGGTCAACACCAAACTTCCAGATGGCGGATGAGGATGCAGAACCTTCAAATCAGCAAAGCCAAGAAGAATGAACCAGCAGGCGGTTTATATATGTGATCCATGGAGAAAACACTTGATCCCATTTGGCTAATGGAGTCATGTAATAGGGTAATAAAAACTTGAATCTGTTGTGCCATCATGCATGTTTCTGTTTTGCACAATACTGCTGATCGCCAGTTTGAAAGACGATCATTTTACTCTTATGATAATATTGATTTATGCAGATCAGACTTGATTATTCTCCTGCACACAAACAAGTGACAAGTGCCCTGGCGATTTCCGCCGGGTGGGTCATGATATCCAATAAAGGCCACTGGGGACGAACAGTCCATAACCAGGGCTGGTCCGACCATAATGCTTAACATAATAAAATACCATACCTGTGGCATGTGCTTAGACTGCCAGCTTAGCAGATGTATGCAGTTTAGAGTTTGTAGAACTATGACTCCAAACATAATATTACGATACTCTGATGACTAGAGTTTTCCATCCTGGCGGGTTGTAGAGATCCAAAAGATGCTTCAAATATGAGCCATAAGTAGGGCAGCTTGGCCCGATGTGTAAAAACCAGATGGCAAAAAAGAAATCATATAAAGAAAAGAAAGCAAAAAATTTGAGGCTTTTGAAGGCTGCCAAGCCAAAGTGTTTTCTTCGATGAAACTAGCCTGGGCCACTGGAAGGTACGTGCTTTCTGTGAGCCTGACTCACAGTACCCAATCAACATTTGAACCCAGATAAAGTCAGGTCTTGCTTTATAGACTTATCAGGAGTATGCGGGGTCAGAGTAATAGCATACATCACGGGCCGATTTATCCAAGTTTCAAAGAAGGCGGCTTATGAAGCCTGGATCTATCCTGACTATCTGTAAGCCATGCCCTCACATGACAAACCGGCGTTTTAACCTTAACAAGCTCAGATCTTGGTCAAATACACCGTAAAGACTGATTGTTAAGAGTTCGGTGGGTCAATCAGGATTACCTGATGGAGTTGAAGCAGCTGGCTACAGGTAGGATGACCCGGAAAGGTTATGTTCTCTTTGGTCGAATACGCCTATGTTTGAACAAACCTAGTCAAGAGGGTAGTAACGCTATGTTCTCTTTGGTCAAATACGCCTATGTTTGAACATGAAGCTGATACGTCCATTTTGCATCATGCTTTTATATCGATATTTGTTGCATTATGGGCTGTTATTACACATTATGTCACAATACTTATGCCTATTCTCTCTTATTTTACAAGGTTTACATGAAGAGGGGGAATGCCGACAGCTGGAATTCTGGGCTAGAAAAGGAGCAAATATTAGAGACCTATTCTACACATCTCCAAAAGTCCCGAAACTTCACGGAAGTTATTTTTGGAATTAATAAAAAATACTGGAGAAAGAATCCACCAGAGGGGGCCCACATCCTGGCCATGAGGGTGGGGGCGCGCCCCCTGCCTCGTGGCCCCCCTGGTGGCCCTCTGATGCCCATCTTCTGCTATATGAGGTCTTTCGTCCGAGAAAAATCATAAGCTAGCTCACGGGATGAAACTCCGCCGCCACGAGGCGGAACCTTGGAGGAACCAATCTAGGGCTCCGGCAGAGCTGTTCTGCCGGGGAAACTTCCCTCCAGGAGGGGGAAATCATCACCATCTTCATCACCAACGATCCTCTCATTGGGAGGGGGTCAATCTCCATCAACATCTTCACCAGCACCATCTCATCTCAAACCCTAGTTCATCTCTTGTATCCAATCTTTGTATCCAAACCTTAGATTGGTACCTGTGGGTTGCTAGTAGTGTTGATTACTCCTTGTAGTTGATGCTAGTTGGTTTACTTGGTGGAAGATCATATGTTCAGATCCATTATGCATATTAATACCCCTCTGATTATGAACATGAATATGCTTTGTGAGTAGTTACGTTTGTTCCTGAGGACATGGGAGAAGTCTTGCTATAAGTAGTCATGTGAATTTGGTATTCGTTTGATATTTTGATGAGATGTATGTTGTCATCCCTCTAGTTGTGTCATGTGAACGTCGACTACATGACACTTCACCATTGTTTGGGCCTAGAGGGAGGCATTGGGAAGTAATAAGTAGATGATGGGTTGCTAGAGTGACATAAGCTTAAATCCTAGTTTATGTGTTGCTTCGTAAGGGGCTGATTTGGATCCATATGTTTCATGTTATGGTTAGGTTTACCTTAATACTTCCGTTGTAGTTGCGGATGCTTGCAATAGGGGCTAATCATAAGTGGGATGCTTGTCCAAGTAAGGACAGTACCCAAGCACCAGTCCACCCACATATCAAATTATCAAAGTACCGAACGCGAATCATATGAACGTGATGAAAACTAGCTTGACGATAATTCCCATGTGTCCTCGGGAGCGCTTTCCTTCATATAAGAGTTTGTCCAGGCTTGTCCTTTGCTACAAAAAGGATTGGGCCATCTTGCTGCACCTTATTTACTTTTATTACTTGCTACTCGTTACAAATTACCTTATCACAAAACTATCTGTTACCGATAATTTCAGTGCTTGTAGAGAATACCTTACTGAAAACTGCTTATCATTTCATTCTGCTCCTTGTTGGGTTCGACACTCTTACTTATCGAAAAGGCTACGATAGATCCCCTACACTTGTGGGTCATTAGAATCCCCCAAGTGACATACTGACAAGTTGTGCTCGTTAGGGACCTATGTTTGAGCTGTGCCGTGCATCCAACTCTCTTTGGTCCCTGTAGTTTGGGTGTCAAGCCTCTTAAATGAACGTGTAAGAAGATGATAAAGACTCAGCTTCAAAGAAGTGAAACGATAGAGGCCCTAACTTATCAGGGATGCCGACTTTATTATACTGTTTATAATATATACACCATCAGATTATGTACATCATGAGAGCCGGTGGCTCAAGTATAGTAGGGCCGAAGATGAGAAATGTTCCACGGCCGACGAGTTTCCTCCTCCGATGTGCGCGGGTCCTTGTGGTCTCGAACGTCGATAAGGTAGTATGACCCATTATGCAGATTCTTGCTAACCACGAAAGGTCCTTCCCAAGGTGGTGATAGTTTATGCATATACGTTTGATCTTGGATGAGCCGGAGCACCACATCGCCTTCTTGCAAGCTTCTGGTTTTAACCCGACGGCTGTGATAACGACGCAGATCTTGCTAGTAAATCGCCGAACGAGCCGCCGCAAGATCACGCTCCTCATCTAACAAGTCAAGTGCGTCTTGACGTGCCTTTTCATTGTCAGCTTCAACGTAAGCCGCCACCCAGGGTGAATCGTGACGGATGTCACTTGGGAGAACCACCTCTGCTCCATAAACCACGAAGAAAGGTGTGTAGCCCGTAGATCTGTTAGGGGTTGTATTGGTACTCCATAACACTGAGGGCAACTCTTCCACCCAACAACCCAGCGTTCTCTGCAAAGGAACTGTCGGTGTCAAAACCGGTGGATCTCGGATAGGGGGTCCCGAACTGTGCGTCTAGGCCGAATGGTAACAGGAGGCAGGGGACACGATGTTTTACCCAGGTTCGGGCCCTCTTGATGGAGGTAAAACCCTACGTCCTGCTTGCTTGATATTGATAATATGGGTAGTACAAGAGTAGATCTACCACGAGATCAGAGAGGCTAAAACCCTAGAAGCTAGCCTATGGTATGATTGTATGTTGTGGTTGTTGTCCTACGGACTAAAACCCCTCGGTTTATATAGATGCCGGAGAGGGTTAGGGTTACACAAGGTCGGTTATAAAGGAGGAGATATCCATATCCGTATTGCCTAGCTTGCCTTCCACGCCAAGTAGAGTCCCATCCGGACACGAGACGAAGTCTTCAATCTTGTATCTTCATAGTCTAACAGTCCGGCCAATGGAGATAGTCTGGCTGTCCGGAGACCCCCTAATCCAGGACTCCCTCGGGAACCATAAGCCGGGGCTTGATGCCTCGCAAAATTTCTTGATTAGCCCATTCCACTTGACCATTGGACTGGGGGTGAGCCACAGAGGAGACATCAAGTCGAATATGCTCTTGTTGACAAAATTCTTTCATAGCACCTTCAGACAGATTAGTGCCATTATCTGTTATAATGCTATGGGGAAAGCCAAAACGGAAAATCACCTTCTTGATGAATTTAACCGCCGTCGCAGCATCACACTTGCTAATTGGCTCTGCTTCAACCCACTTAGTGAACTTATCAACTGCCACCAAAAGGTGGGTCTTTTTATCTGGGGATCTCTTAAAAGGCCCAACCATATCAAGCTCCCAAGTCACAAACGGCCAAGTAATTGGAATCATCCTCAACTCTTGAGCCGGAACATGAGCTCGTCGTGAAAATTTCTGACAACCGTCACATCTGCTGACCAAATCCTCAGCATCAGCATGAGCCATCAACCAATAAAAACCATGACGAAAAGCCTTGGCGACGAGAGATTTAGAGCCGGCATGATGAACACAATCTCCTTCATGAATCTCTCGCAGAATTTCACAACCTTCTACAGAAGAAACACAATGTTGAAACGCCCCTGTAACACTGCGATGGTGCAACTCCCCATTAATAATCATCATTGACTTAGATCACCGGGTTATCTGCCTGGCTAAAAGCTCATCCTTAGGTAACTTTCCCCGGGTCATGTAAGCCAACTACGGCACTGTCCAATCAGGAATAGCATGAAGAGCCGCCACCAATTGTGCTTCCGGGTCAGGAACAGCAAGATCCTCCTCTATAGGCAACTTGACCGAAGGGTTAAGCAAAATATCTAGGAAGGTGTTAGGTGGGACCGGCTTACGCTGAGATCCTAACCGACTTAAAGTATCAGCCGCCTCATTCTTCCTGCGATCAACATGTTCAACTTGATAACCCTTGAAATGACCTGCAATAGCATCAACCTCTCGGCGATAAGCCGCCATGAGTGGATCCTTAGAATCCCAGGTGCCAGAGACTTGTTGAGCTACTAGATCTGAATCGCCGAAGCACCACACCAGGCTTAAGTTCATCTCTTTCGCCATCCGAAGACCATGGAGCAAGGCCTCATACTCAGCTGCATTGTTAGTGCAAGGGAACATTAACCGGAGAACATAAGAAAACTTGTCACCTCGTGGGGAAGTTAAGACAACTCCAGCCCCCGAGCCTTCCAACTGCCGGACCCATCAAAGTGAATAGTCCAATATGTATTGTCCGGCTTTTCCTCAGGTGTCTGCAATTCTGTGCAATCATTGATAAAATCCATGAGTGCTTGTGATTTGATGGCCGTACGAGGTGCATATTTCAAACCATGGGGCCCAAGCTCGATGGCCCACTTGGCAATCCGGCCCGTGGCTTCTCTATTTTTGATGACGTCCCCCAAAGGAGCAGAGCTGACCACAGTAATGGGGTACCCAGAAAATATTGCTTAAGCTTCCGGCTTGCCATGAAGACCCCATACACAAGCTTCTGCCAGTGCGGATACCTCTGTTTGGACTCAATAAGCACCTCACTGATGTAGTAAACCGACCGTTGAACTGGATATTCCTTGCCTGCCTCTTTCCTTTCCACCACAATAGCTACACTGACAGCCCGACTATTAGCAGCCACATATAACAATAGAGACTCCTTATCAATAGGGGCAGCAAGAACGGGCGGCTCAGCCAACTGTTTCTTCAGATCCTCAAACGCTTGATTAGCAGCATCACTCCAAACAAAATGATCTATCTTCTTCATTATGTGATAAAGAGGAATAGCCTTCTCACCTAACCGGCTTAGGGCCGCAGTACATCCCGCCTGACACTGAACATCATTAACACACGTCGGCTTAGCCAATGAAGTAATGGCTTTGATCTTCTCCGGGTTAGCTTTAATGCCTCTGTTAGAAACCAGAAAACCCAAGAGATTGCCTGCTGGTACACCAAAAACACACTTGCCAGGTTAAGCATCATCTTGTAGACCCGAAGATTGTCAAATGTCTCCTTCAAATCATCAATCAAGGTCTCCTTTTTCCTGGATTTTACCACAATTTCATCTACATAAGCATGAACATTACGCCCAATCTGATTGTGAAGGCAATTTTGCACACACCGTTGGTAAGTCGCCTGGGCACTTTTGAGCCCGAAAGGCATAGACACATACTAGAAGGCTCCAAACGGAGTAATGAAAGTTGTCTTCTCCTGGTCCTTAACTGCCATCTTGATCTGATGATAACCAGAATAAGCATCCAAAAAACTCAAACACTCATAACCCGCCATAGCATCAATGATTTGATCAATACGAGGGAGAGAAAACGGATCAGTCGGACAAGCCTTGTTTAAGTCCGTGTAATCCACACACATCCGCCAAGTGCCATTCTTCTTGAGTACCAACACCGGGTTAGCCAACCACTCAGGATGAAAAACTTCAACGATAAACCCGGCCGCCAAGAGCCATGCCACTTCTTCACCAATGACCTTCCGCCTCTCCTCGTTAAAACGACGGAGGAATTGCTTGACCGGCTTAAATTTCGGATCAATATTAAGAGTGTGCTCAGCGAGTTCCCTCGGTACACCCGACATGTCTGAATGCAAAGATGTCCCAGTTCTCACGGATGAACTCGATGAGCGCGCTTTCCTATTTCGGATCCAGATTGGCACTGATGTTGAACTGCTTAGATGAGTCACCAGGAACAAAATCAGCCAACTTAGTGTCATTTGCCGATTTAAAATTTAACAAAGGATCATGCTCTGTGGTTGGCTTCTTTAAGGACGTCATGTCCGCCGGGTCAACATTATCCTTATAAAATTTTAGCTCCTCTATTGCACAAACTAATTCAACATAGACAGCGTCACCCTCTTCACACTCCAAGGCTGCCTTGCGACTCCATGAACCGTAATGGTGCCCTTGTAACCCGACATCTTAAGCTGTAAATAAACATAACAGGGCCTTGCCATGAATTTAGCATAAGCCAACCGCCCAAATAGAGCATGGTAAGGGCTTTTGATCTTAACCACCTCGAAGGTCAGAGTCTCAGATCTGGAATCATGCTCATCTCCAAAGGCAACCTCCAAAGATATCTTACCCACTGGATATGCTGACTTACTAGGCACCACCTCGTGAAAAACGGTGTTCGATGGCTTA
This sequence comes from Triticum urartu, assembly GCF_003073215.2. Lineage (NCBI taxonomy): Eukaryota > Viridiplantae > Streptophyta > Magnoliopsida > Poales > Poaceae > Triticum > Triticum urartu. Next base: position 391,024,106 of record NC_053025.1, read on the forward strand.
AGATTTTTGTTAGTCAGCCCCATGCGACGGAAGGTTTCATAATAAAGTATATTAATACTGCTGCCTCCATCCATGAGTACCTTAGTAAATTTATAGCCTCTGACCTAAGGCGCCATCCAAGGTAGTCAGAGTCGGGATTCGGAGTTGGATCGGTTTTCCTCAGACAGAATCGAGTCATAAGATCGAGTCATGGAATCGAGGATTCTACTAGATTTACTCAAATTAGATATTTTGTATGCACACAAGAAATTTATATGGGTTCTATAGAGTTTTGACATTAAATATGGAGCAAAGAACGTACACATCAATGCTATTTGTATTCCACTTCTTTTTATGGCTAACCTACCATCTAGCGCGCATGTATGGAACACATATGAGAGGGAAATATATAGAACATTTAAACCTTCAATGCACGAAATTTACTTATGTTCTTTTTAGAGTGTATGAATAGTCGATCACTTGTTTATCTGACCTACAGTACTAAACCTTGAAGGGACTTGCTCTCCTTCTCCGATCAATCTTGAAGCATCCTCCTTTTCACGCCAATTCCATATGTCGACAAGCCTGATCCTCAATTTTGATCTAAGGTTTCTGAGAGCTAGACCAAAGGTGTCTACGGCTAAGCGTTTGGACTTGGGAGGGGAATAAAGGTCCATATCAAAAGGGGTTTGGATGATGGCATACTATTTTGCTACAACTAAAAAAATGGCTTAGATAAGTTAGTAGAATCGGATGTAGTCCATAGCATAGTCGGGATTGTATAGTTTTGTACAGGATTCTATGATTTGGATCGCGACTCAACATGGATTCTACCTGATCCAGATTCATAGTGGGATTTGGATCGACATGCTTCCGTAGGGTCATGAAGTCGTAAGATTCTAGCAGTCAAATCGGGATTCTGACTACCTTGGCACCACCACCACCACCAGTGCCAGGTGACCCAGATTGTCAACCCGGGGCAGGTGATCCTCACGGCTCCACACAATAGGCTGCTCTGACCACCGTAAGTAACATGGCACCGCCGGCTCAACATCATTCACTGCCCTCTTATGAAGCTTCTGATCCCGCTTACACAGGCTGGTGGTGAAGACGTGGTAGTACCCACTGTTCAATCGCTTCGGGTTGCTCTGATAACCAGACTGCTGCTGCTGATTCCCTTGATTATTCTGCTGGTTGTAACCGCCTTGATTGCCCTGGCCGTGAAACCCGGAATTTGAACCGCCGCCTCCATGACCCGGACCTTGAGAGCCGGATCCTGAACCGTCGTTTAGGCCACAGTTGTGCTGGACAGACTCCCTAAAGTGTCTCATTATACTGCAATCCTTCCACAAATGTGTAGCTGGCTTCTGATCCGTTCCATGTTTTGGACAGGGCTGACTTAATATTGCCTCAAGGTCAAACCTCGTGCCTTGAATCGCCCCCCTTACAATGCTGGTTATAACTTTGTGCACCGGTGTTAGCCACAAAATCATCAGGCTTGCGCTTACCGTTGCCGCCCTGATTGGCTGGGTTGTACTGCTGTCCCTTCATGCCGCTACTCTTCTGTCCCTTTCCCGATATTTCATCCTCAGAATCGGGGTCCTTAGTACCATCAGAGTCGGCATACTTGACAAGAGCCGCCATAAGCTCCCCCATGTCGTTGCAATGACGCTTAAGCCGCCCAAGTTTCTGCTTGAGTGGAATGGAACGACAATTTTTCTCCAACATTAGAACCGCTGAGCCAACGTTGATGTTATCTGAAGAATGTATGATAGTTGAGACCCGACGCACCAAGCTGGTCGTTGACTCGCCCTCAGCTTGAACACAAGAAACCAAATCCACAATCAACATAGGCTGCTTGCACGTATCTTTGAAATTCTGGATAAAACGGGCCTTCAGCTCTGCCCATGACCCGATGGAGTTAGCCGGCAGCCCCTTCAACCAGGTACGAGCCGTCCCCTCCAACATCATGGTGAAGTACTTAGCGTACACAACCTCACTAACATCCAACATCTCCGTAGCCATCTCATAACTCTCCACCCAAGCCTCAGGGGGCTGATCTGCTATGTAATTAGGCACCTTACGAGGGCCTTTGAAGTCTTTGGGCAGGCGCTCATTTCGTAGAGCCGCTGTCAGACACGGCACACCAAATGCTTTAGAAGTTACACCCACCTCAACTGAAGCCGTCGGGTAAGCCAGCGCGTGCTGATGAGCCACCGGCTCGGTCTCTCGACGCGTTCTGCCCTGGTCCACCAAATCATGTGCATTGGCACCATTGCGCGCCGGGTCATGTCCATGAGGTTGGTGTCGGTGGAAATGACACCTATGGAATCACTGGGATCCCTTCTACAGTTGGCGGGCGCGGGGTTGTGCAAAGAGCGGGTCTGGTACCTAGCACAAAGATCGTTTACCCAGGTTTGGGCCGCAAGGATGCGTAATACCCTAATCCTGCTTTGGTGTATATTTGAGTGTTCTTGAGCTTTCGAACTAGTTGCGGTGCGTGTGTAGTCCAAAAGATCCGAATCCTTCTCCGGTATGCCTCAGGCCTCCTTTTATAGTCAAAAGGGGTCGCCACAGTGGCACACAGGAGGTGGAAAGGTATACAGTGTACAAGCTTATTGCCTGTCATTACGGGACAAGGCGCATTAAATGCTCTCCTTAGGTGTCCCGCTGCTTTATCGGGGATGGAAACGAGGCCGGTCCTGTCCGTCGCCGCTCCGCCTCACTCCGACACACGTCCAGGCCAACGAGGCATGCGGCGCCACGTAAGCTGGCAAGCTGCTGAGATGGCGTGGTGGTTGGGTCTTCAGGAAGATCCGCATGCCACCACATAGGTGCTTGCTGAGTTGGCCTGGAGGCCGCGCGTCGCCACACAGGTGCCTGCCCAGCTGGTTGGGCTGGCAGCTGTATGGAAACGGCGGTGGAGTCTTGGCAGACGTGGGCCTGGCTGTGGCCCTGCAAGTGTCCTCGACAAGGGTCTTGCCGGGGCCCCGACAAGGGTCTTGCCGGGGCATCGCGGTCGTCCCCGACAAGGATCTTGCCGGGGGTCTCGTGGATTTCCTCGGCAAGGATCTTGTCGAGGATCGTCGGCTTCTGGTCCTCATCTGATCTTGTGTGCTTACTATCTTCACAAAGATGTGCATGCCACCATGGAGGTGCCTCCCGAGCCTTGGTTCCAATGTGGTTGATGGTGTCGGAACCCTTGGGCTCAAGGGTGGCGCGCTCTGCTGGCGTTGGGCAAGTTGCCCCGGCAAGGATCTTGCCGGGGCTGCGGAGGCCGCCCCGGCGAGGGTCTCGCCGGGGGAGTCCACCTCGCCCTCTTGCTCTTTGTGTCTTTGGTCTTGGCGTTCTTATGGTTGTCTTGTGGCCTTGCCTCCTTCCTCTGCCCCGCTGGGTGTGGCCGCAGGCGCTGCTCCAATTGCTCGCGCACAAGTAAAGGGGTACAAAATAGGACCCCTCCTTTTTTGCACTGACAGTTGGTTACGGCGCTGCTCAGTACTCAAGACTGCTGGTGAGTCAATGTGCCTACTATAGCTCCGGCTTGGACGAGGGGTTGAATGAATCCGGTCACGACTATAAGAATAAGCTTGTTGATGCACTAAAGCCATTTGAAGAAGCTCTCTGGCCCTTTGGGTTTCTACCGCCGTCGGAGTCTCACCCTCGACTGGTAGAGCCGCCAGTCGCGTCGCTGCAGCAATCATGTTGTCCAAAGGGGTGGAATAGTGACCCGGCAGTGTTACCACATGTTGAGGCGGGGTGTTATTCATATACGGAGAACTTGTCATGTGCGGCTGACCCGGCACCCCACCCCCTGGCGCTTCAGTTATCTGGTTCATCACCGGCAGGTTACTGGCCCCGGCTCAAGGGGTGTTGAAGAGGTCCCTTGACTCATAAACTGAGGGCAGACCACTCCGGTATTTTCTCCTCAAAACTTTGTTTGACGCATTCTGATCCACCATGAGCTGGTATGAATCTGCTTGAATCCACTGTGCTTGGGCACTTAAAACGGCCCGCTTTGCAGCTCTCATGGCGTTTTCTGCTGCTAATTCTGTCTTGGCTTGCGCTATCTCATCACGCAACTTAGATACTTCTGCCTTGTGCTGCTCCTGGTTGTCTGGGGTTACCTCAACCTCCATCAGAGTCGCCAGAGCATCCAACAGATTTGTTAAAACTTGAGCCGGCGGGCACGCTGAACCACCAGCACCTGCTGTCGTTACTGCCGTTGTACTGGAACTCATGGCTGTGGCGGCTGTTGAATCGAGAATAGGCTGGGTGCCAGCCATGGAGATGGCCACCCTGTTTGGCGGCTCACGGGGGTCCGGAATACCGTCGCAATCGGAACAGCCCCCAAGCTGTCCATCTTCCAGTTGGTACATTGAGTTGGTCTCACCTGTGGACGATTCACCATCGGAGTAGATGGCCGTCTCACCGCCCAACACAGAGCCTTCCAATTTAGCCCCGTGGACAAATCCAACAAAGGCACGCTTCACGGTGGGCTGAACCCGGGTGGGTCGTGCACGCTGAGCCGTCTTGATGATGTCGGTGCAGATGTCCGGCTCAGGGCCTGGTTTGCCGATCTTGCCGATGAAGACGTGGATTCTGCCGAAGGGGACCCGATACCCGTACTCAATTGAGCCGGCTTCGGGGCCCCAGCCTGCATCGTCGATGTAGAGCTTGCCGCGATGACTCTTGGTCATCCGGCCCATAGCGTATCCCTTGAGCCCTTCAAAGCTGCCCTTTAAGAACTCAAAACCACCATGCACTGGCCCTACGGTGGGCGCCAACTGTCGTGGAATTGTCACGGCAGATGTCCTCGTAGAAGGACTTAGTTGTGGAGTCATTGCAACGAGGTTAGCTGAAAGGGGTTAAATGGGACAAAGGACACAGGGAATTTATACTGGTTCGGCCGCTTGCGGTGAAGGTAAAAGCCTAATCCAGTTTGAGGTGGTATTGCTAGGGTTTCGATTACCAGGGAGCGAATACACATTGCTTGGCTTTCGATCTGTGGTTTCTTGCCCTAAGCCGCTGCCGGGTCGTCCCCTTATATACATGGGTTGACGCCCTGCGGCTTACAGAGTCCTGGCCGACTCATACAAATGTGTCCGGCTTGGTGACTTATCTTACATGCCTTATAATACAAGTTACATATACATGGCGGTTTATACTCATGGGCCTTAAGCCGCCTCTCGGTTTGGAACCTTTAACAAGCCTACTTCATGAACCGCCACCTTCACATACTCATGGGCTTTGTCTAGATGAACCGCCATTGGGATTACTCGGCCCCTCCTGGGCGGGTCATCTCCAATAGTCATGTCCCCAATAGGTATGGTGGCTGTTTTAAGGAAGATATAATAAGGCTTATGTGTGATAGAGCATATCATATCACGGGGTTTGGATGCACCTGCGAAGTTTGCACCACGTCTCGATGTGAGAAAGGGCAATGCACGGTACCGTAGAGGCTAGCAAATTGCGAAAAAGTAAGAGTGCGTATAATCCATGGACTCACATTAGTCATAAAGAACTCATATACTTATTGCAAAAGTTTATTAGCCCTCGAAGCAAAGTACTACTACGCATGCCCCTAGGGGGATAGATTGGTAGGAAAAGACCATCGCTCGTCCCCGACCGCCACTCATAAGGAAGACAATCAAAAATAAATCGTGCTCCAACATCATAGCATAACGAGAGACTATACGTGCATGCTTCGGGAATCACAAACCTTAACACCAATATTCCTACTAGAGCACAATTACTCATCAACATAATTCACATATCACATCATCATATTTCAAAACTATTACTAAGAATCAAGTTTATTTTGTCCAATGATCTTCATGACACATTTTTTTCTTTTTCTTTATCCTTCTTGGATATCTATCACTTTGGGACTAATTTTTCATGTGTTGCTTTTCATAAGCTCAAACAAATATAAATGAAGATCATGAGCATAACAAATTTTCTTTCTCTCAAAATAATTTAAGTGAAGCAAGAGATAATTTCTTCAAAAATACTAAGCACACCGTGCTCAAAAAGATATAAGTGAAGCACTAGAGCAAGTCCTAGCTCATAAAAGATTTAAGTGAAGCATTGAGAGCAATTCTAACAAGTCATGACATAATTTTGGATCTCTCAAATAGGTGTGTCAAGCAAGGATTGATGACTTAAAACACAAAATAAAACAAGCAAAGACACATATCACACAAGACGCTCCAAGCAAAACACATATCAAGTGACGAATAAAAATATAGTTTCGAGTAAAATACCAATGGTCGTTGGAAGAAAGCGGGGATGCCACTCGGGGGCATCCCCAAGCTTAGTTGGTTGCTCATTCTTGGATAATAGCTTCGGATGCTGGGGCATCCCCAAGTTTAGGATCTTCCATCCTTCCTTCATCCATCGTAAGATAACCCAAAACTTGAAAACTTCAATCACACAAAACACAACAAAACCTTCGTGAGATCCGTTAGTATAAGAATAATAAATCACTACTATAAGTGCTGTATCAAACCAATTCATATTTTGTTTTTGTATTATATCTACTGTATTCCAACTTTTCTGTGGCAAAAACTTATCAAGGAAAACCATAGAGCCATCAAAATAAGCACACAACACAAAGAAAACAGAATATGTCAAAACAGAACAGTCTGTAGCAATCTAACTATTTCGAATACTTATGTAACTCCAAAAATTCTGAAAAATTAGGAAGACCTGAGAAATTTGTATATTGATCTATTTCAAGTGGAATGAGTATTTTATCGCTCTCTGGTAAAAAACGAAAACTAATTTCATGAGCGTAACAGCTTCTATTTTTTCAGCAAGATCAAACAACTATCACCCAAGAAGATCCTAAAGGCTTTACTTGGCACAAACACTAATTGAAACATAAAAACACAATCATAACAGTAGCATAATTATGCTAACACACAAGAACAAAAAGCAAAAAGCAAAATGAAGTTTATTCATTGGGTTGCCTCCCAACAAGCGCTATAGTTTTACGCCCATAGCTAGGCATAAAGCAAGGATCTAAGTTTTGTCATCTTTGGTTCGAGATCCATAAGATGCCCTCATGATTGATTCATAAGGTGGCTTAATTCTAGTTATATGAAAGTGTTCCATACCCTTCCTCGAAGGAAATTGGAACTTAATATTGCCTTCTTTCATATCAATCACGGCACCTATAGTGCGTAAAAATAGTCTACCAAGAATAATTGGACAATACGGATTGCAATCAATATCAAGAACAATAAAATCTATGGATACATAATTCATATTTGAAAGAATAAGAACATCATTAATTCTTCCCATAGGCTTTTTAATAGTAGAATCCGCCAAGTGCAAATTCAAAGAACACGATTCAAGATCGGTAAGACCAAGCACATCACATAAAGATTTCGGAATTGTAGATCACACAAAGAAAAACACTCATAGTTTTTAATCTTGACTTTGATAGTAGGTTCCCATTCTCATACAATTTTCTAGGAAGTGAAACTTCTAATTCCAATTTTTCTTCCAAAGCTTTCATCATAGCATCAACAATATGTTTAGTAAAAGCTTTATTTTGTTCATAAGCATGGGTTAATTTATCATGGATTGCAACAAAGAAATACAATCAATCAAAGAGCAACTATCATAATTAAAGTATTTGTAATCCAAAAGAGTGGGCACATCACTAGTTAAAGTTTTGACCTCTCCAAACCCACTTTCATCAATTTTCTCCACAAGATTTTCACCCTCCGAAATATTGGGACACCTTCTACCTAAAGTTGACTCTTCTCTAGTCCCTTTTTCATCAATCTTAACTTTAATAAACAAAGAATCAATAGAAGAAACACCAATCATTTTAAGATCTTCATCACTTTTGCGAAATAAATCACTAGAAAACGCTTTTTCTAAAAATTCTCTTTTAGCTCTAAGCATAGCGGTTCTTTTCTTACTTTCATCCACAGAAACATAGAGAGCTTTAATTGATTAATCAACTTTAGGCACAAAAATTTTCAACTTGAGATTTTCCACATCATGAGCAATTCTATCAACACTTCTAGACAAATCATCAATCTTATTCAACTTTTCTTCTATGGTAGTGTTGAAAACTTTTTGTGTGTTGATAAATTCTTTAATATTATTCTCAAGATCAGAGGTATTCCTATTATTATTATCGTAAGACTGATTTCCATAGTAATTACCATAATTATTAGAGGAATTACTAGGAAAAGGCCTAGGATTAAAATTACCTCTATAAGCATTGTTGTTCAAATTATTTCTAGAAATAAAATTCACATCTATGGCATCACTATTTTGGTCAATCAAAGTAGACAAAGGCATATCATTAAGATCAATAGGATCACTTCTATTTCACAAGAGCATCAACTTTTTCACTCAAAGAAGAAATTTCTTCAACCGAATTAACTTTTTTACTAGTAGGAGCTCTTTCGGTATGCCATTGTGAATAATTTGCCATAATATTATCAAACAATTTGGTGGCTTCACCCAAATTAATTTCCATAAAAGTACCACCCATGGAGGAATCTAGAAGATTACGAGAAACAAAATTCAACCCCGCTTAAAAATTTTGTATGACCATCCAAAGATTTAACCCATGAGTTGGGCAATTCCTTAGCATCATTTTCATCCTTTCCCAAGATTGTGCAACATGCTCATGTTCAAGTTGCTTGAAATTCATGATCTGGGTTCTAAGGGAAATAATTTTTGTGGGAGGAAAATACTTAGTGATAAAAGCATCTTTGCACTTATTACAAGAATCGATACTATTACGTGGCAAAGAAGAGAACCATTTTTTTGCAGAATCACGCAAAGAAAACGGAAATAATTTCATCTTGACCACATCATTGTCCACATATTTTTTCTTTTGGATATTGCATAATTCCATGAAGGTATTAAGATGGGACGCGACATCCTCATTAGGAGTAATGGAAAATTGGTCTTTCATAACAAGATTCAGCAAAGCAGTATTAATATCACAAGTCTCCGCACTAGTAGAGGGAGGAGCAAGCGGAGTGCCGATAAAATCATTGTTGTTGGTATTTGAGAAGTCACATAATTTGGTGTTCTCTTGAGTCATGATAACCATGCAACAATATTGCACTAAAAATAGATCCGACAAGAAAACGGCAAACGGAAAAAGAGAGGCGAATAAAACGGCAAATATTTCTGAAGTGGGGGAGAGGAAAATGAGAGACAAATGGTAAATAATGTAAATTGTGAGGAGATGAGATTTGTTATTAGGAACCTGGTTATGTTGAAGATCCTCCCCGACAACGGCGCCAGAAATTCCTTTTGATTGCTCCCTGACTATAGCGCCAGAAAACTCCTGTCTGCTAGGACTACATCGGTATTTCCCCAAAGAGGAAGGGATGATGTAGCACAGCGAAGGTAGGTATTTCCCTTAGTGATGAAACCAAGGTTATCAAACCAGTAGGAGAACCAAGCAACACAACGTAAACAACACCTGCACACAAATAACAACACCTCACAACCCGACGTGTTAAAGGGGTTGTCAATCCCTTTCGGGTAACGTTGCCAGAAATTTGTAGTAGATTGAAATAATAGATCGTAAATAAAATAAAGTGCAGCAAAGTATTTTTGTATTTTTGGTTTAATAGATCTGAATAAAAATGCAAAGGAAAAGTATATCGCAAGCAAATATATGAGAAAGAAGACCCGGGGGCCGTAGGTTTCACTAGTGGCTTCTCTCGAGAAAGATAGCAAACGGTGGGTAAACAAATTACTATTAGGCAATTGATAGAACCTCAAATAATTATGACGATATCCAGGCAATGATCATTACATAGGCATCACGTCCAAGATAAGTAGACTGACTCCTGCCTGCATCTACTACTATTACTCCACACATCGACCGCTATCCAGCATGCATCTAGTGTATTAAGTTCATGGGAAAACGGAGTAATGCAATAAGAACGATGACATGATGTAGACAAGATCCATTTATCTATTGCGTAGATATAGATCCCATCTTTTTATCCTTAGTAGCAACGATACATACGTGTCGGTTCCCTTTCTGTCACCGGGATCAAGCACCGTAAGATCGAACCCACTACCGGGCACCTCTTCCCATTGCAAGATAAATAGATCAAGTTGGCCAAACAAAACCCAAATATCGGAGAAGAAATACGAGGCTATAAGAGATCATGCATATAAGAGTTTAAAGAAACTCAAATAATTTTCATGGATATAAAAAGATATGACTGATCATAAACCCAAAGTTCATCAGATGCCAACAAACACATTGCAAAAAGAGTTACATCATATGGATCTCCAAGAGACCATTGTATTGAGAATTCAACGAGAGAGAAAGCCATCTAGCTACTAACTGCGCACCTGAAGGTCTACAAAGAACTACTCACGCATCATCGGTGAGGCACCAATGGAGGTGGTGAACCCCATCTGAGATGGTGCCTAGATTGGATCTGGTGGTTCTGGACTCTGCGGCGGCTGGATGCATATTTCGTCGACGCTTTTAGGGTTCTGGTATTTTTGTGGTATTTATAGAGCAAAGAGGCAGTCCAGGGGGCACCCGAGGTGGGCACAACCCACCAGGGCGCGCCTGGGCCTCCTGGCGCGCCCTGGTGGGATGTCCCCTCCTCGAGACTCCCCCAGGTTCAACCAAGGCCCAACATGTTCCTTCTGGTCCATAAAAAATTCCCGTAAAGTTTCGTCGCATTTGGACTCCGTCTGATATTGATTTTCTGCGATGTATAAAACATGAAAAAAAACAGGAACTAGCACTTGGCATTATCTCAATAGGTTAGTACCAAAAAATGATATAAAATGATATAAAATGATTATAAAACATCCAAGATTGATAAAAAACAGCATGGAACAATAAAAAATTATACATACGTTGGAGACGTATCAGCTATCGAGCCTGACGAATCTCTCTACGGACCATTCGACTGGTTCGGCGGACACTCTTTCCGAGTGCGGAAGCAGCGATCCTACGGCGGAAGTCCTCATGGTTGACTCGCCTCACAGCCCGCCTGGGTTCCGTTGCAGCAGGGGGCGGTGATGGTGGCGGCGGCCCGTTGCGTGGTCACGACGAATATCATCTCCAAGCCCACACTTCGGAGCAAAGGGAAGAGCTGCATCATTGCAACATGGGGGCGCTCCATACCCCCATAATTGGGGAGACCTCTGAGGCTCGGGCGTTGGAAGCTGCGCGCCTGGCTACCCTGAGCGCGCGCATCTAGAAAATCTCCAACACTCACTCAATGAACGTGCTTGTCAGCACATCCCTGGATCCAATCGATGGCAACGACAACTATTTCCAACTGAACCTCGGGTATACCGCACTCCAGTTCAAAATCTTGCAGCAGCAGCACGAATAGCAGAGTCAATTCAGTCATCTCGTTCAGAAGCTGGCAAAGGTTTGATGCAGATCGGAGCGCTGCTCCGAGCAGCGGGTGAACAAAACTCGGCTGTTTCTCAGTCACGCAACAGAATCCATAGCAGATCTGTGGTTGCGGGCACAGTTCAATTGACAGATAGCCCAACATCCCCTCCACGGCATGAAGATTGTGGTCATCACCAGGATCAGTATCTGGGTCGAGGCCACGGACAGTATGATCATCGATATCCCTGTGATGACCACCGTCGAGTGCCTACGCCCCCTCCGAGGGGCGGATCGTATGCGCCCCGGCGGTATGATGACAATTTGCGCCTTTAAGGAGGGTGTCCGATACACAGAGCTCAACCTGAAATTTGGTCGATCCGGAGACATGTCTCTGGCCCGAATGATGGAAATAGCCACTCGGTATGCTAACGGCGAAGAGGAAGATCGACTCCATAGTGGAAAGGTAAAACCAGTCGCCCAAGACACCAGAGGTGGAAATTCCGGTCGGAAGCAAAAACATAAAGCTGAAGTGGCAAGTCCCGCTGAAGCTGCCGTTCTGAATCAAGGGAAGTTCAAAGGAAAGCCTAAGGGGTCGTGGGTGCCCAAAAAGGTGACATATCAGTCCGGCAATGACATCCTGGATTTACCATGTCACATACACACGAAGAAAGATGAGGAGGGTAACCTGATTTTACCCAAGCACACCACTCGACAGTGTCGACTCCTGATTCAGCAGTTCCGAGAGGGCCCGCCCCCAGAGAAGGACTCTGATAAGGAGGAAGAGAAGGAAGAAGATGATGGTTACCCCAATGTCAATTCTACTTTGGTGATTTTTGCTGACATCGAGAGCAAAAGTCGACTAAAAGTTATCAACATAGAAGTGAACATGGTTGCTTCGGCAACTACGACGTATTTGAAGTGGTCGAAAACTCCCATTAGATTTGACTAGTCTGATCACCCAACGCACGTTGCTACCCCCAGGCGGCAAGCGTTGGTGGTCGACCCAGTAATTGGGGGCACCCGACTGGCCAAGGTTCTCATGGATGGTGGCAGTGGATTGAACATTCTGTATGTTGAGACCCTTTGAGGGATGGGCATTCCAATGTCCAAGCTTAGTGAGAGCAACTTGCGATTCCACGGTGTCATCCCAGGAAAGAAAGCAGATTCACTCGGTCAGATCACTCTCAATGTGGTTTTTGGTGATTCAAAAAATTACCACAAGGAAAAGTTGACATTTGAAGTAGTGGATTTTCATAGTGCCTATCATGCTATTCTGGGCAGACCTGCATATGCTCGTTTTATGGCCTGCCCATGTTACATGTATCTTAAGTTGAAGATGCCTGGACCCAGAGGTGTGATCACAGTCGCAAGGAATCGACAAAGGGCAGAGGAATGCCTCCAGAAGGGCTCCAAGATTGCTGACGAGTAGATGGCAGCGGTGGTGTTGGAAGAGTACTAGAAAAACACCGACCCGAGTGATTTGTTGCGACCTAAGAAGCCCGCTTCAGAATCAACATTCCAGTCGGCCGGAGAAACAAAGCCAATACAAATTCACCCAGAGGACCCCTCTGCTGCTCCGACTCACATTTCAACAACACTCGACAACAAATAGGAAGAAGCGCTCATCCAGTTCCTCCGTGAGAATTGGGACATCTTTGCATGGAAATCATCCAACATGCCAGGTGTACCCAGGGGACTGGCCGAGCACCGTTTGTGTGTCGACCCAAAAGCAAAACCCGTTAAGGAACATCTCCATCAGTCCGCCATGGAGAAAAGGAAGGCAATTGGCAAGGAAGTGGCTCAGCTCCTGTCAGCTAAGTTCATTCGCGCGATATACCACTCCGAGTGGCTCGCCAATGTCGTCATGGTTCCCAAGAAAGATGATTCACTCTACATGTGCATTGATTTCAAGCATATCAATCAGGCTTGCCCGAAAGATCATTTCCCTCGGCCTGCATCGATCAGATTGTTGACTCGACTGCGGGGTGTGAGCGTTTATCCTTTTTGGATGCCTATTCCGGGTACCATCCGATCCGTCTGTATGAGCCCGACGAAATAAAAACGGCCTTCATCACCCCTTTCGGGTGTTTTTGCTATGTCACCATGCCTTTTGGTCTCAAGAATGCTGGTTCCACGTTCATGCGCATGGTTCAGAGGTGCCTGCTCACTCAAATCAGTCGGAATATGGAAGCTTACAAGGAAAACATCATGGTCAAGTCACGCAAGAGTTCCAACATGCTGACTGACCTCGCTGAAACCTTTGCAAATCTAAGAAGATATGACATCAAGCTCAATCCATCCAAGTGTACATTCGGAGTCCTAGGAGGAAAGTTACTCGGTTTTCTCGTTTCTGAACGAGGAATCGATGCTAACCCAAAGAAGATTGGAGCTATTCTCTGAATTAAACGCCATGTCTGTGTGCATGACATACAAAAGCTTACAGGTTGTTTGGCTGCATTGAGTCGGTTCATTTCTTGTCTCGGTGAAAAGGCACTGCCTCTTTACCGACTGATGAAAAAATCTGATACATTCGAATGGACTCCTGAAGCTAAAGCAGCGTTTGTAGAGCTCAAAGCCCTGCTTTCCACCTAGCTAGTGCTTGCTGCCCCAATCAGCAAAGAGCCTCTTTTGTTATATATTGCAGCCACTGGACAAGTTGTCAGCACAGTGCTCACAGTCGAGCGGGAAGAGGAAGGCAAGACTGTCGGCGTCAAAACCGGCGGATCTCGGGTAGGGGGTCCCGAACTGTGCATCTTGGATCAATGGTAATAGGAGACGGGGGACACAATGTTTACCCAAGTTCGGGCCCTCTCTATGGAGGTAAAACCCTATGTCCTGCTTGATTGATATTGATGAATATGAGTGTTACAAGAGTTGATCTACCACGAGATCATAATGGCTAAACCCTAGAAGCCTAGCCTATGTAGGTATGGTAACGAGTATATGTGGTGTTCTTTTCGGACTATCCCCTTCGGTTTATATAGACATCGAGGGGATCTAGGGTTTACATGGAGTCGGTTACATAAGAAGGAATCTTCGGTCGCCAAGCTTGCCTTCCACGCCAAGTAGAGTCCAATCCGGACATGGTGCAGTCTTCAGCCTTCATGTCTTCACAGCCCATCAGTCCGGCCCATGGATAACAGGCCGGACGCCGGAGGACCCCTTAGTCCAGGACTCCCTCAGTAGCCCCCCAACCAGTCTTCAATAGCAAGGTGCTCGGCACACATATTGTCTTCGGCATTGCAAGGCGGGTTCTCCCTTCGATGATCTCCAAGTAATGTATTCGGCCATTGATCCAATGCCGCCTCCTTGGCTTCTGTGTGTTGAATAATCTTTGTCCTCCACGTGTCGAGTGAATGTGGAAAGTCAGGGTATTTTTACGAATAACACCCCATCCATGCGAGGAAGAGCGCCTACTTAAAGAGATTGGATCCCAGATCCATTCAGCGCTACACAGAAGAAATCCCCAGAGACTACTTAGGATAAACCATTCCGGCATGGCCAGTGCTCCCAGATCCTCCGCTCGTCCCGGCCCAGAGAAAGGCGAGTGGGAGAGGTGTTCCGTGTCTCATAGCCGTTTGACGAAGTTGCAAACGCAAGGGTTCCTTCCCCATGTAGATCTAGTCCCTGTTCGATCGGGGCTAGCTTCCTTCAATGAGGGGACTCAGGCAGAGGACTTCCCCAATCCTTCCGGGGGGAGCGAGTGTATTTTGTCCCCTACCTACTAAGAGGCATTGGATTTCCAATCCATCCGTTCCTCCGAGGGCTTCTGGAATATTACAGCCTCCAGCTGCACAACTTCACGCTGGCCTCTATTCTGCACATTGCGGGTTATGTCACTTTATGCGAACTTTTCCTGGGCATCAAAGCTCACTTCGAGTTGTGGAGGAAGCTGTTTTGTCTCGTCCCGCGCAATCACGAAGGGTCAATATTTGAAGTGGGCAGAGCCGAAGTGTGGCGCGTCGCCAATACCGGATATCCATCTGGCACACCAAGGAAGGCACCTGATGAATGGCCCTCCGAATGGTTTTATATAGAGGACGTTGCGCTTCCTGACCCGATTCGAAAGGGTCTTCCTGAATTTGCTCGCGTCCCGCTGAAGAAACACCACAGTTGGCGTCCCCGGAGCCTTGAAGAGGAAGACGGCGCGGAGGTTCGTCAGCTGATGAGTAGGATAAGAGAACTTACTCAGTCCGGGCTCACAGTAATTGAGGTTATGGCAATTTCCATAGCGCGAGGGGTTCAGCCGCTCCAATACAGAGGGCTTCCCATGTGGCACTACAATGGGGAGGACGACGCCTCTCGCTGCGGCCGGAAAGGTCCGGATACCCCTGCCGCTTTGGCTAAGATATTAGCCGAACTGTTCAAAGGGGAGGAAAAGGAATTCCTCCGCGTCAAATTTAGAGACGGGTACTCTATGTATAACCCTCCCAGCTGGGTAAGTCCTGACCCCTCCGTTTTTACTTCTTCCATCTCCGAATTTCCTTTGATAAACTTCTAGCTCATTTGCTTATGACAGCACTGGCGAAAGGTCACCCAGGGATTTTATAGTCCCGCCCCATAGCTGGAGGACCACAACCGGGAGCTAGATCCCGGGTTCGAAGAGGATCCGGATATATTTGTGGTGCTTGTGGAGGGAGTGTTCTACCAGACCAGCTACGACGGCACAGAAGTGGCCATCACGGCAGACTATCCTGGACTTCTTCCAGCTTTTCATGTAAATAATTAAGAAATCACCTTCTCTAAAAGAGTGCTCTTACTCTGTCTCACCCATCGCACCGTATCGTGGTTCACAGGGGAGATGTTTGACAGCTTCGAAGAGATCGGCTCCCGCGCCGGACAATCCTTCCAAGAGGAAAGAAAATGAAGACATGGCCGCACCTTCATCGAAGAGGTATGAATTCGCCAACCTACCCCTGAGCAGTCATGTCCAACCGTGACCTTCCCGTTTTCCATTTGTCAGGAGGAAGGCGCGCCGAACTATATCCGGGGGTCCGAGCGGCCATACTTCCCATAGCCAGGATTCAAATCCCGCCGTGAAGACGGGGGCTGATGCAGGGGCGACGTCGGACTGTCCTCCAGCCGAGGACTCGGACGATGTATCTGTCACCAACTCGGAAGTGGAGAGTGTTATGAATCATCGGCACCACCCGGCCATTTTACAAGATCTTGGCTTTTCGGAAGAGTCGTTTAACGCCTTCAACACAGTCGATGCGTACATCTGGGCTGCTCGAGATAGGATTAGCAGGGCCACAAAGCAACATTTGAAAGATGTGCAGGTAAATTCTCTTTGTCTGACTACGACAACCATATGCCAGTAGCCCCCAAGACTTAAAGGAGTTGAATCAACTGATTTAAGGATCAATGTACAACCAGGTTCTTACAGAGAAGAATACCTAGCTGGCTCGGGAGCTAGAAAAGTGTCAACGCCAGCTGCTTGCTGCTAATGCCGAACTGGAGAAATACGAGGCATCTCCAGGTAATATTTTCCTCCATCGAAAATTCATAAGGCTACACCGATAGTGTGAATCTGGGTTCTAATCTTTGTGTTGGGTTGTTTAGACCAAGTACAAGAGCAGCTTGATGCCGATCGAAGCGAAGAGCACGGAGCCAAAAAGCTGCTAGCAGCGGGCGAGCGTGTATTTACGAAGGTCATTGAAGAGAAAAAGAAACTCCAGGATTCGAACATCAACCTAGGCGAAGAACTGAAAGATGTGCAAGCGCAGCTAGCCGACTTTGTGAAGGAGAACAAGAAGCTCCAAGGCAGCATATTCAGTATGTGACCGCTTTTACCTTACAAAAATTTGGAGGTAGCGGTAGCTAATATAGCTGTGATTGCAGGTGTGTAAACAAACCGCCCCGAACAGGAAGTGTCTGGATCATCAAATGATCTTCTGTAGGAGCTGTCGTAGTTGCACGAGCAGGCTCGGCAGGCTATGGGGAGTGTAGCCAAGGCTTTATGGCCATCCGACTCCGCTCCAGGAAGCATGGAGAAGGTGGTAGAGCTATTCAAGGGAGCGCGGCGGTGTATCCGGCTGTGGAAGATATCTGCCTACCGAGAGGGTGTGCGAGAGGCCTCGGCCATGGTGAAGACGCGCTATACCAAGCTGGATCCTAATCACATGGCTCGGGTCGGGCTGGTAGGGCCGAATGGGGAAGAAATTCCCATTAGTGTAGTATATGACCAAGTAGCAGTGGCCGCCAAATATTCTCGGCAGGATTGTAAGTTAGAATGCCTGTTGGAAGGTGTAGAGGAAGAGGTGTTCGAGACCAAGTGACTGTGTACTTCCCTCATCTAGCTGAATTGTATATCATTTGCATGGCAGACCTTTTCGCTTCAACCTCCAGACTCTGAGGTGCGGAGTGTTTCCGAATACCATCGCGGCCGAATAGGCTGGGGTATGCTTGGAAAACTAGGCGTAGGGGTCATAGTTGCTCGAACAGACAAGTTGTATGTAAGTGCATCTAGTGCCACCCCTAGTTGGTTTTGGTGTATTGATGACAAACCTGGTTGAGGGACTAATGTGTTTGTGAGAATTGCAGGATAACACAGGTAGTAGTCCCTCACTGATTCAGTTTACCTACCGGAGATGACCCCTAAAAATGTATGAAGACTTAAAGACAAAGGTGGTATGTGAAGGTATTCACATTGAAGTCTATGACAAGAGAAGACATTGTGTGAAGACTATGGAGCACGAAGACTTAGTTGTTTCGTTGTTTCGTTTTGTTCTTTGTTGAGTCATAGGAACCACCGTACTATTAAGTGGGGTCCAAGTGAACCAGTCAGAATGACTGAAGTGATGCTTAACCAAAATCCTATGTCTTCGAGCTAAGACAATGAGAGCAAATCTTATCCAGAGCTGGATAAGTCAGCTTTGCTTGTAGCTCAAGTAAAGTTGATGTGTGTGTTTGAAATTTGACCGTTGGAACACGTGTCAGTTCCTTAGTGACCCAGGGTCATTTCGGACAAATCAGGTCGGGTTGCCTAGTGGCTATAAATAGCCCACCCCCCTACACCATAAATTGGTTGGCTGCTCAGAGTTAGTGCATGGCTTTTGTCGTTTGAGAGCAACCCACCTCGAAGCCTTTGAGAGAGAAATCCTTGTGAGGACAAAACCCTAAATACCCAGAGCCAAAGAGTGTTAGGCATCACTGAAGTCTTCCTGTCTGTGTGATCTAAAGACTTATTACACCTGAGGACTGTGAATCCTCTAGCCGGTTAGGCGTCGCGTTTTGAGCATCCAAGAGTCATTGTGGATCGCCGGTGAACGAAGTCTGTGAAGGTTTGGAAGTCTACCTTGAAGACTTACCAGAGTAATTGGGCGAGGACTGTGTGTCCTTAGCTCAAGGGGAATAAGGTGAAGACGCGGTCTTCTGAGTTGAGTCTCAGCCTTCCTAACCAGACGTACAGTTGTCACAACAACTGGAACTGGTCCAACAAATCATTGTCTTCAACGAGCCACTGGTTCTATCCTTCCCATCTCTTTATTTGCAGATTGGTCCTTGTGAAGTCATTGCCTGTTTGCATTATCTATTTGTCTTCACTGTGTGACTGCTTGTTCTGATTGGCTTCATACTATCTTCCATCCTGATCCATACTGCCTAGCTGCTATTAGTCTTTGTGCTTTCACTTTATTGAATATTTGACTATGGCTTGGCTAGTATAGTCTACCTTCCGCTGCATGTTAATAGGTTCATTTCTATCATGTTTTGAAGACTTTCATAAAAATCGCCTATTCACCCCCCCTCTAGTCGATCACTAGCACTTTCAATTGGTATCAAAGCAAGGTACTCCCTTGTTCTGTGTGATTTGGTTTAACCACCTGGAGTTTTAGCTATGTCGACTGCAGGGATAATTAAAGTCTCCCCTTCGTGCCCAGTCTTTGATGGAATTGAATATCCCTACTGGAATAATAAGATGCGATGCATCTGGAAGCCATTGATGTCGACCTCTGGTATGTCGTCAAGAATGGCGTCCCCAAGGCTGGTGAAGGTGTCACCGCTGCTGATGTCAAGAAGTTCGTTCAACTGGATTCCACTACCAAGAATATCATCTGTGGTCATCTGACCAAAGGATAGTATGGCCGTGTGAGTGCTCTAGAAACATCCAAGCTAGTCTGGGACTGGCTCTCCAAGGTCAACAAAGGCGTCTCAACCCAGAGAGATCAAAGAATTAGTGTCCTTCGCAACCTCTTCAACCGCTTCAAGAGAAACGACAATGAGAATGTTCAGCTCACGTTTGATCGACTCCCTGACCTAAAAAATGAGCTTCAAGCTCTCGGCGCTACTGAGATCACTAAGCATGAAGTCGTCAAGACACTCCTAAGATCACTTGACAGCTCGTTTGACACCCTAGCTCTGATGATTCAAGAACGCCCTGACTTCAAGACACTCGATCTGTCTGACATACTTGAAAGGCTCAACACACATGAGTTTCAACTTTCTGAGAAAAGAGACATCTATGGTCCCAACTATGGGTGAACTCGTGCTTTGAAGGAAAAAGATGTTTCCTCATCTGAAGAAGAATCTGACTGTAGTTCTGATGATCCTGAAGACATTGGAAAGGAGCTTGCTATGCTTGTGAAGAAGTTCCAGAAATTCACCAAGAAGAAAGGCTTCAGAAAGTCCTCACGATCCAGCTCAAGGAATGATGAAGCTTCTGCTCATGACTACAAGAAGAGAACATGCCACAAGTGCAAGAAACCTGGTCACTACATCTCTGAGTGTCCGCAGTGGTACAATGAGAATAAGAAGAAGAAGAGCAAGGAATATGATTCTGACGACAAGAAAAAGAAGAAATACTCAAAGTCTTCTTCCAAGTCTTCCTCAAAGTCTTCATCACACAAGAAGAGCTCATCTGGCAAGGCCCGTGCGTTTGTCGGCAAGGAAATGGATTCAGAGGAGGAGTCTGCTTCTGAGGAGGCTGAGGTGGAGTCTGAGGAGGAGTCCGATTCTGGCCTTGCAAGTCTGGCTACAGCCTACGTTGCCAAGTCCATCTTCAACAATGAAGACAATGACTTCGTCACCAACGCTGATGCTAATGACAAGGACAACTCCGCTCCCACCTACTGCTTCATGGCACGCGGTGCCAAGGTAAACTCACGCACCACTCACTATCAAACATCAAGTGAAGATGACTCTGATTGTGGTTCCAAACCCAGCTACAAAACACTTGCTAAAATTGCAACTGAATAACAGAAAGCTATGGAACATATTCAAAAACTGTTAGAGAAAAGCGATGACCTGTTAGACGCTGAAATGACTCGATCTCAGTCCTTAATTGAAGACATAAAAAATCTTCATGTTAAGTGTGAGGAGCTTGAAAGTCGTCATGAAACGCTCTCAACAACTGATGAAAAGCTTTCCTATGATTATCTTCAAAGGAAGCAAGAACTTGAGAAATTGAGAGCGGCTCATGAAGATCTTGAAAAGGAAAACGAGTCACTTCGTGCCAAACAGATCAGTCCCACTCAGGAAGGATTTGAACCACCATGTCTTAAATGCATTGAGCGTGATAACGCTACATCTATTGTTGGATGTTCTACTGCTACTACTATTGCAATATCTTCAACTGTTGATGTGGTAACTAACCCCTTAGCTGAGGATACCACTGCTATTGCTGATGAAAATGCTAGGTTGAAGACATTGCTTGAAACAGGGATGTACAAAAGTCTCAAAGGGCATCAGACTCTATGTGATGTCCTCAAAAGGCAGATTCTGAACCGAAACC
This sequence comes from Triticum urartu, assembly GCF_003073215.2. Classification (NCBI taxonomy): domain Eukaryota; kingdom Viridiplantae; phylum Streptophyta; class Magnoliopsida; order Poales; family Poaceae; genus Triticum; species Triticum urartu. The sequence continues at coordinate 391,045,183 of NC_053025.1, forward strand.
CTAGGAAAGAGGGTGTCGGGTTCGAAAGGAAAATGAATGCTGATGGCTCTTACTGGAAACCTGAGCAGTACCCCAAAACCACATGGCTTGCTGCAAAGGAACCTTCAGTGGATCCATCCACCCTATCTGGCTTCACTTGCGCTAATCCCGTTGTCATTGATGAATCCTTTGATGCAAACTATAAACTGTTTAAGACTCAGAATGGTGAAGTGTTTGCCAGGTATATTGGTACTAACTGCAGGAATGGGCCACCTATGAAGAAAGTCTGGGTGCCGAAAAAGTGTCTGGAGAATCTTCCTGTGTATGTCGTCATGACACCACAAGTGAAGAAGACAAACCCCATACCACGGGCTTCATATGGTCCAAAGGCTTCATACAGACAAAGGACTCACCTGAGTCGCACTAACGCAAATGTTTTGCAGGGAAACCATACTCAGGCCTATGAATATGAGCGCATTTCATCAAACCGCCATGTTCATAAGACCCAAAACTACTCTGCTTATTCTTATGCGTACTATTGTCCACTTGCAAGACTATTTGTTAGGGCTCCCAAGCCAAAGTTCTCAAATGCTGCACTTAGACTCATTGCTTCGAAGCCACCCTTGAAGATGTGGGTGGCTAAGAAATCTTAACTCGCTTTTGCAGGGAAAGGTCTCCAGCCGAAAATCAAATGCGTCTGAAGCTATTGCTGGGGACCTTAAACATCTTGTAGGGCGCAAGATCAAATTCCCAAATGGTCTTATTATGTACCTTGTTCCTGAGTCGCTTGCTACTTGCCATATCAGTCCTAACCTTGATCTAAGCTTTAATAATCCTCTTGCTCATCAAATGTTTATGCTTGACAATCCTCTTCGTGAAGCCTACCCCCCTAACTGCACTGTAGGGTATGACACCAGCTGCTCCAGAATGGATTATTGATAGTGGATGTACTAATCACATGACTGACAAGCGAAGTCTTCTCATGGACTCAACCTTACGTCCATCTGACAAGAGTCACATCACATTTGCTGATACTGGTAAAAGGAAGGTATTGGGTCTAGGTAGAGTTGCAATCTCAAGGGATCAGCATATGGATAAAGTGATGCTTGTTGAATCCCTTGGTTTCAACTTAATGTCTGTCTCAATGCTTTGCGATTTAAATATGATTGTGATGTTTGGAAAATATCGTTGCCTTGTTCTAATGGAATCTGACAAGTCTCTAGTCTTTGAAGGGTATCGGAGAGATGATCTGTACATGGTAGATTTCTCAGCAGGACCACAACTTGCCGTATATCTTCTTGCAAACGCTTCAGAATGCTGGCTCTGGCATCAGAGGCTAGGGCATGCTGGCATGAGGAACTTGCATACTCTTGCAAAGAAGAAGCACGTCATAGGCATCGAGGGCATCAAGTTCAAGAAGGATCACTTATGCGGTGCCTGTGAAGCAGGAAAGATGACGAGGGCCAAGCATCCCTCGAAGACAATCATGACAACGACTCAACCCTTCGAACTGCTACACATGGACCTCTTCGGTCCCACTCACTACTCAACTCTTAATACTACTGCTTGTCTCTATGGCTTCATCATTGTTGATGATTATTCAAGATATACATGGGTGCATATAATCCTCTACAAGACTGAAGTGCAGGATGCCTTCAGACGCTTCACCAATCGAGCCATGAACAACTATGGCGTCAAGATCAAGAACATCAGAAGTGACAATGGCACTGAATTCAAGAACACCGGCCTCGACACTTATCTTGATAATTTGGGCATCACTCACGAGTTCTCAACTCCGTACACGCGCAGCAGAATGGCATCATGGAACGCAAGAACAGAACACTCATTGAGATGGCCCGGACGACGCTCGATGAATACAAGACTCCAAGAAAGTTCTGGCCTGAAGCCATTGATACTGCATGCCATGTCATCAACCGTGTTTATCTTCACAAGCTTCTGAACAAAACATCCTATGAGTTCCTCATTGGTAAGAAGCCAAATGTCAGTTACGTCAGAGTATTTGGTGCCAGGTGCTGGATCAAGGATCCACATCACACTTCAAAATTTGCACCGAAAGCACATGAAGGTTTTATGCTTGGTTATGGAAAGGATTCACACTCCTACAGAGTCTTCAACCTCTTTCACTATAAAGTGGTTGAGACTGTGGATGTGCGGTTCGATGAGACTAACGGCTCGCAAAGAGAGCAACTGCCAAATGTGCGAGATGAAGTTCCATCCAGTGAATCCATCAAGCTTATGGGAACTGGAGAAATCATACCGTCTGAAGCACAACACGAAGAGGAACTCATCATCTCTGCACCTGATCAACCTGAAGACAATACTCAGCCTGAAGACAATCCTTCTAACAATGACAATGATCAGCAAGAGCAAAATCTTCGTCATGTTCATCCTCGTGTTGCATATGAAGTACAGATTGAGAAAATAATTGATAGCATCAATGCACCTGGTCCACTCACTCATTCAAGGGCAACACAACTAGCAAATTTTTGTGGGCACTTCGCATTCGTCTCAATATCTGAACCAAAGAAAGTTGATGAAGCCTTCATGGAACCTGAATGGATTCAAGCTATGTGTCGGTGTCAAAACCAACGGATCTCGGGTAGGGGGTCCCGAACTGTGCGTCTAAGGCGGATGGTAACAGGAGGTAGGGGACACGATGTTTTACCCAGGTTCGGGCCCTCTTGATGGAGGTAAAACCCTACGTCCTACTTGATTATTCTTGATAATATGTGTAGTACAAGAGTTGATCTACCACGAGATCGGAGAGGCTAAATCCTAGAAGCTAGCCTATGGTATGATTGTATGTTGTCCTACGGACTAAAACCCTCTGATTTATATAAACACCGGAGGGGGCTAGGGTTACACAAGGTCAGTTACAAAGGAGGAGATATACATATCCGTATTTCCTAGCTTGCCTGTAGAGTCCCATCCGGACACGGGACGAAGTCTTCAATCTTGTATCTTCATAGTCCAACAGTCCGGCCAAAGGATATAGTCCGGCTGTCCGGAGACCCCCTAATCCAGGACTCCCTCAGTAGCCCCTGAACCAGGCTTCAATGACGATGAGTCCGGCGCGCAGTGTTGTCTTTGGCATTGCAAGGCGGGTTCCTCCTCCGAATACACCACGGAAGAATTTGAATACAAGGATAGTGTCCGACCCTGCAAAATAAGTTCCACATACCATCGTAGAGAGAATAATATTTCCACAAATCCAATCTGCTGACACGTTTTGGTAGCACGACATCATGCCCTGACCCAGTAATTATTCGAACCGTTTTTCCTTAACCAGCCCCGCACATAACGCGAGGCAGTTTCTTGATACGTCTTGTCAGAGCAGAGATCGTGTTCCCCTTATTATGGGATTCTCATCAATACGGACATGGGTAACCCAACCGCGCCATCAATTACGGTGCTTGGGGGATAAGCGAGTTTTACCAGGCAAGTGGGGGCGTATAGTTTAGCCCGCCCTTATAAAGGGATAAGATCTCACCTTTTTCTACCCACGCCTTCTTCCTCCTTGCTCATCCATTCTCGCGCACTCGAGCTCCAGCGCCCAAGTCCGCATCCTCCTCCTCAACTCTCTCCAAAACATGTCCGGAGCTGGAGGCAAGTGGATGGCCTCCTCCGTCACGGAGGGGCACATCAAAAAGTTGCGCGGACCCGGATATTTAGCCGCGGACATCGTGCACCGGCTGCCAGCCGCGGGGCAGGTCATCCCTACCCCAGAACCTCACGAGAGGGTGGTCTTCCTCCCCCACTTCGTCCGTGGACTGGGGTTTCCCCTCCATCTATTTATCCGCGGCCTCATGTTCTATTATGGGCTGGACTTTCATGATCTGGCCCCGAACTTCATCCTCAACATCTCGGCGTTCATCGTCGTGTGCGAGGCCTTCCTCCACATCCGGCCCCACTTCGGCCTGTGTCTAAAGACCTTCAATATCAAGCCAAAGGTGGTGGGCGACCAACAAGCGGAATGCGGCGGAGCCATGGTGGGCAAAATGCCCAACGTTGCATGGCTCGAGGGCTCCTTCGTGGAGACCGTAAAGGTGTGGCAATTGGGGTGGTTCTACATCACCGAGCCGCGCGACACCACTGGGTGGCGGCCCCTGAGTTTCGATCCTGAATCCCCACGCGGCTCACTTCCTGGAAGGAGAAGGGCCTATCCTGGGGTTCATCGGTTGAGCTGGACGGACTCCAGAAATCTATCCGGAACATGACAAGCAAGAAACTTAAGCTTGTCAACATAGTCCAAGTCATGCTCTTCCACCGGATCCTCCCGTGTCAGCAACGGGATTTCAACTTATGGGAGTTCGACCCGGTCCGACACCAGACTCTAAGAGAGCTCTTCGACACGACGCACAAAGACGTCTGGAGGGTGTTGTTCAAGGGCGCCGAGGTCCCCCCTCTCTCACCGAGGAACGCGGGCTAAGCGCGAAGCGCCCTGCGAATCCGGTAAGTTCTGTAAATTTGGTAGGATATTTATTTACCATAGCTTAACCATGTGCGGGGTCTGAGCTCTCATGCCTTTAATAGGACTGGGTGGGGGCATCGGAGCAGATCGACTGTCCGGCCCCCCTGCCCGAAGACACCGCAGACGCTCTCCTGATGGAGATGCTGACCCCGGCTCCTTATAAGGTGCCGGAGAAGACCAAGAAGAAGGCCAAGGGAACCCAAAAGAGTTCCCGGCACCAGGTGGTATCGGACTCATCGTCCGATAACTCCGCAACGCACTCCTCCCATGAAGACGAGGAGGAAGATGAAGATGCCCCCCTCCAGCCGGGGGAGACAAGAAAAGGAAGGCCGCCCCGACCGGGGAGGCCAAAGGGTCCAAGAAGGGAAGGACTCTTCTTCTGGACTACTCTGCCACCTCCGCCGAAGGCGAAGACGAGTGGCTGCTCAGGGCCAAGCCCCTGGCGAAGTCATAAGTATTCGGACACCTCAGTAACTCATAGCATACCTTTGTCGCACTGCTTCTCCTAACGCCGAATATGATTATGCAGACCGCCCCAAGCTCGTATCGACGTATCCTCGTCGGACGGCTCCTTGGATTCATCGGATATGGATAGCGATCCACTTCCGACCGCCTCCTCCCCTTTCCCTACGGATAATGCCGAGGTATTGTCTCAAGGGGCACCAAGCCGGGGGGAGATAGTCCCGGAGGCGCCTCAAGGCGACTTCCAGACTCCAAGAGCAAAGGGAGCAAGGCTCCCGGGGGCTCCAAGTTCGGCTCTCAGCCGAACATCGCGCCGGAACCTCCGGTGGTTCTGGACTCGGGCAGGCGGCCCCCTTCCAAAAGGGGTAAGACGCCCGTGCCGGTGACCTCTGCCCATCCAGAGGCACCGGATGACCTGCTGTGAGTGCTTCGCGGCGCTTCCATTGACGAAGAGCACCGCACTATTATGAGTGCGGTGATCAAGAAGGTTCAGTCCGCCAAGAGCGGACTGACTGAAGCCTGTGCCAGCCTTCTAACAGGCTTTGAGGTAAGTATTTAAAATACAGGGGAAAATATTACCGCATAGACAGTAGCCCTGATGCTCTGTTTGGTGTTCATGAAGAAAAGCCAAACAGAGGATCAAATAATATCTGCAGGAGTCTAATATAGGTATGTCTATATGCGTATGCAGGCTTCGTTGCTGACCTCTGCCGCACTGACTTCGGAGGTCGCGGCACTGAAGCGGGACCTTGAGGGGTCCGAGAAAGAGCTCGGCCTTTCCAAGAGGCAGCTCGAGGAGAACAAAGGTACGTAATACCTTGTCTATAGATATATATGTATACAAAAAAGATGCGATTGCAAAATGACAGGATCATCTTGAATTTGCCAGGGGCCACGACCGAAGTGACGACCCTGAAGCAAGCGTTGTCCGAGGCCGAAAACAAAGTGGCCCAGGAGCGCGCCGAGCGAGAAAAGCAAGAGGCACGGGTGGGCGAGGTGCAGCAAGAGCTCCAGGCTCTCGTGACGAAGCACGAGGCTTTGGAGCTTGACTTGAAGACGCGAGAGTCTGAGCTTGCCGCGGCCCTTGAGAGCGCAAAAAATGCCAAGGCTGAAGCCCATAAGGCCCTCCAGGAGATTGAGGCGATGAGGAAGATAGTGGCGGGGAAGGCATTCAATATGCAAAGCAAGCATGTGACAGTAAATTACTTGTTACTTACCCGAATTCGGAGCTCTCCAGGAGCATTCGCAGATTTGCCCTGCAGCATGTCGGATGCTGCAAAGTTTTACCAGGCTGAGGAGGGAATCTCGACGGAGAAGCTGCTATGGTCTCAGTATACTGGGACTGAACACCCAATGCCTGTGAGCGACCAGCTGAAGCAACTGGTCGAGCTACACAAGGCGGCCGAACAAGCCATGAAGGGCTTTATAGTCCGGATGTGGCCTGGCGAAGCCCTTCCCAACAGCTACTTCGGCCTGGTGAGGCGGCTTGTGGATGCCTGCCCTCGGGTGGAAGTCATCAAGCGGTCCGTCTGCATCGAAGGTGCACGCCGGGCTTTTGCCCGTGCAAAGGTGCACTGGGCCAAGATGGACGCCGAGAAGCTGGTGAAGGAGGGGCCGCCGCAGGGCAAGGAGCATCGCCACCCGGAGATGTACTATGAGGGTGTCCTGAAGGGTGCCCGTCTTGTAGCGGACGAGTGTGCAAAAGATGTAATATTTGAATGAACTTGCTCGTGTGATCCTGTGGTATGAAAACTTGTTCATATGCGCTATGCAACACTTGTTTGAATTTAAAATATTACCTTCTGTTTGGCTATTTAGCAAATCCGAGAGATGGCTAGTCGTCGGCTTCTGCCCCCATGCCACGAGTGCTCGGGTGTTCGGGATAAACCTGAGCACTCTTGTTCCCATTTTTGGGTCCTTCGAGGGAGGTGCTCAGCGCAACGAACAAGGCAATCAGACTATAATGCTTTATCACTCTCACTTAGCCATAGAATTCTATAATTTTAAATTTCGGCGAAGCCCCTAGTATTCGGAAGGCCGAATTTGGGGCGCTATACACGCCTTAAGCCGGACAAAGCCGACTCCTCGCCCTAAGAGGCATAAGTCTTTAAGGACTCGAAACCTCTCGAACAGCGACCAGTCTCTCGCCTTATCATGACAGTCAGTTTTAGCTTTCTCTACTGAGGTGCTTAGCCCAGCTGAACTGGGGTACAATCGCAGTAGTTCTCCCAGTGCTACCTTAGCCGATATAGCGGAACGTAAGGTACCAAAACATGGGAGCCAGGCAAACCCAACTATTGACCCAAGACATGATTCGGAGCTAATGCATATAATGCTATAAGTTCGGGGTGCCGTACTGTCTAAAGTGTTCGGACTTCTCACGCCGTATTATGGGGTATGCTTAAGCCCCTAGCGTATTGGCCGTACCAGAGTGTACGGGTGTTGGATGTCATGAATGAACATATGTATATATATAAAAAGTAGAATAGAGAATGCAATAATAGTCTAGTGCTATGCATTGTTTATTCAAAAAGGTGTGCTAAAGCACAATGATACAAGTAGTGCGATAAGCAAAAAGTAGGACTATTTGACATGTCCCCTCCAAGGGCAAGCTGAGGAATGGTATTAAAGCAAGTATTTCACTCGTTATCGTAATCCACCTAGGAGTTCCATGGTGCGACGTAGCTTTCTGCCCCCTTGGTTGCTGCATCATATGTTCGGCCATCATACTGCCGGACAGGATTTCCAGAGATTGAAGTCCTGAAATAGAGAAAAATAACAAAGCGGGAAGCCCCTAGTGCGGTTAAGCCGCATCTTGAGGCGTGCCGTAGTCGTTCCCCCCTCCCCACCTATGCCCATGGTATTATTAATGCATAGTTATGTATGCGTGGCACATATTTCACCGTTTGGCTGGTACTGGGGTGGGGGCCGCATTGCTATGCGAGCTCGGAACGTGTCAGGCGGTCTTGTTGCCGATTACTCCGGGCGCGCTTGAAGGTGTCCGGGTCTTGAATCGCCGAACTGGTGGAGTGCCTTAAGAGGGTACTTTGCGCTTCAGCTGCGAGGGCCGCAGTGTGCTCCTCCGTACGGAGAGAGCGCTCTGTGTTTCCATTAACTGTGATGACCCCCCGAGGTCCTGGCATCTTGAGCTTAAGGTATGCATAATGCGGTACCGCGTTGAATCTCGCAAATATGGTTCGCCCGAGCAGTGCATGATAGCCACTGCAGAACGGGACTATATCGAAGATTAACTCCTCGCTTCAGAAGTTATCCGGGGATCCGAAGACCACTTCCAGTGTGACTGAGCCTGTGCAATGGGCCTCTACACCTGGTATGACGCCTTTGAAGGTCGTTTTTGTGGGTTTGATCCTTGAGGGGTCTATACCCATTTTGCGCACTGTGTCCTGATAAAGCAGGTTCAGGCTGTTGTCGCCATCCATAAGTACTCGAGTGAGGTGAAAGCCGTCAATGATTGTGTCTAGGACCAATGCGGCGAATCCGCCATGACAGATACTAGTGGGGTGGTCTCGGCGATCGAAGGTGATCCGGCAGGAGGACCATGGGTTGAACTTTGGGGCGACTGGCTCCAACGCATATACGTCCCTTAGCGCACGCTTCCGCTCCCTCTCGGGGATGTGGGTTGCGTATATCATGTTCACCGTCCGCACTTGTGGGGGGAACCTCTTCTGTCCTCCGGTGTTCGGCTGCCAAGGCTCCTCCTCGTCATCTCTATGTGACCCCTTATCTTTGTTTTTGGCATTTAACTTGCCGGCCTGCTTGAACACCCAACAATCCCTGTTGGTGTGATTGGCTGGCTTGTCGGGGGTGCCGTGTATTTGACACAAGTGGTTGAGTATACAGTCCAAACTAGACGGGCCCGGAGTTCTTCTTTTAAATGGCTTTTTCCGCTGACCGGGTTTAGAGCCTTTGAATCCGGCATTGACTGCCGTGTCCTCGGTATTGTCGCTGTTAATGCGGCGCTTGTGTTTGTTGCGACGTGACCTGCCATTGCCATCCTTGGTATCCGAAGTACCATGGTTCTTTGATATGTTATTGCTGCGAGCTAGCCAACTGTCTTCTCCCGCGCAAAAGCGGGTCATGAGTGTCGTCAGGGCTGCCATAGATTTTGGCTTTTCCTGGCCAAGGTGCCGGGAGAGCCACTCGTCACGGATGTTGTGCTTAAAAGCTGCTAGAGCCTCCGCATCCGGACAGTCGACGATTTGATTCTTCTTTGTTAGGAACCGTGTCCAGAATTGCCTGACCGATTCCTCTGGCTGCTGAATTATGTGGCTCAAGTCATCAACATCTGGTGGTCGCACATAAGTGCCCTGGAAGTTGTCGAGGAATGTGGCTTCCAGATCTTCCCAACAGCCAATGGACTCTGCTGGCAAGCTATTGAGCCAATGCCGAGCTGGTCCTTTGAGCTTGAGTGGGAGGTATTTGATGTCGTGTGGATCATCACCGTGGGCCATGTGGATGTGCAGGAGGAAATCCTCGATCCATACCGCAGGATTTGTTGTGTCGTCGTATGATTCTATATTTACAGGTTTGAAACCTCTGGGATTTGATGATCCATTACTTTGTCTATGAAGCATAGGGGGTGCGCGGCGCCTCTGTACTGGGCTATATCGCGACGCAACTCAAATGAGTCTTGTCCGCTGTGTTCAGCCCGGCCGGATTTACTTTTACTGTATCCGGCGTGATGGTTATCATCTCGCATAGTGGCGCGCCCTCATGATCCGTAGATCGATCTTGCATGTTTTGCTTTGTCCTCCAATACGTCTCACAGGTCTAGCATGTTTCCCCGTGCCTTGTCATTTTTATTTGAGTGGCGTCGGAGTGCGGTCTGAGCTTTTGGCTGAAATGCCTCTCTATCACGTCCACGAGGTGGCCGGTCAGCCGCATCATATGCTGGATATGTAGGTTTGAGTGCTTCCTCCTCCAGTCGGGGTAGCAGCCTACGCTTTGGGTAACTCTTGGAGGGGCGTTCGAGTTTATATTCCTCGGCCGCAAGGACTTCGGTCCATCTGTCAGCTAGCAAATCTTGATCAGCTTGAAGCTGCTGTTGCTTTTTCTTAAGGCTATTTGCCGTGGCTATAAGCCGGCGCTTGAAGCGCTCTTGTTCGACGGGATCTTCAGGCACGACGAACTCGTCATCGTCGAGGCTTGCCTCGTCTTCGGAGGGAGGCATGTAATTATCATCCTCTGCCTCTCCATCTGCAACTCTCTCGGGAGGGCTGGCTTCTCCATCCTCCTGCCCTAATTCTTGCTGGAGGGGATTGTTGTCGTCTTCGGCACTGTCCGGAGTGGTATTATCTCATGTGCCGGTGTCACCACTTTTGCTTTGGCGAGACTTAGAGTGGCGCCACTGATGTCGGCGCTTGGGTTGCTTCTTGGAGGGGTCATCCTCTGCTGTCTCGTCGCCATTGCCTTCTTTGGGTGTGTCCACCATGTATATATCATATGATGAGGTGGCTGTCGAGTGCCCCGTGGGCAGTGGTTCCTCTTCGTCTCCTGCATCATTGTCCATACCGTCGATGTCTTCAGAGTCGATGTCGAGCATGTCGGTTAAGTCGTCGACAGTGGCTACTAAGTGGGTGGTGGGTGGGCGGCGAATTTCTTCGTCATCCGCATCCCAATCCTGCCGGACATAGTTCGGCCAGGATTCTCCTAACAAGGAGAGAGACCTTAGTGAGTTCAGTATGTCACCGAAGGGCGGGTGCTGAAAAATATCCGCGGAGGTAAACTCCATGATCGGCGCCCAATCGGATTCGATAGGCACAGGTGCAGGCGGTTCGGAGTCCGTGGCCGGGGAGGAATCCGGTAATTCGGCGTCACGGCTCTTATGAAGGGTAAGGTCGATACTTGGCTCGATTGCCGATGAGAGTGCGGCCTCCGTGGCGGGGTCTATCCACCCGCCCATGGAAGGCGCAGCTGGCTCCGAATTGAGGGTCGGAGCGGTTGCCGGCGCGATCTCCTGGACACTGTCCGATGGTAGAGCTAAATCATGCTCATCGTGGCCGTGTGGCGCACTAGGCAGGGGCTCGAATCCGTTGAAGATCAAGTCTCCGTGGATATCGGCCGTATAGTTTAAGCTTCCAAACCTGACCTGATGGCCAGGGGCGTAACTCTCGATCTGCTCCAGATGGCCAAGCGAGTTGGCCCGTAGTGCGAAGCCGCCGAACACAACGATCTGTCCGGGGAGAAAAGTTGCACCCTGGACAGCATCGCCATCGATGATCGAAGGAGCCATCAAGCCTAACGGCGATGACACAGAGGAACTCTCAATGGAAGCACCAATGTCGGTGTCAATATCGGCGGATCTCGGGTAGGGGGTCCCGAACTGTGTGTCTAAGGCGGATGGTAACAGGAGGCTGGGGACATGATGTTTTACCCAGGTTCGGGCCCTCTTGATGGAGGTAAAACCCTACGTCCTGCTTGATTATTCTTGATAATATGTGTAGTACAAGAGTTGATCTACCACGAGACCGGAGAGGCTAAACCCTAGAAGCTAGCCTATGGTATGATTGTATGTTGTCCTACGTACTAAAACCCTCCGGTTTATATAGACACTGGAGGGGGCTAGGGTTACACAAGGTCGGTTACAAAGGAGGTGATATACATATCCGTATTGCCTAGCTTGCCTTCCACGCCAAGTAGAGTCCCATCCGGACACGGGACGAAGTCTTCAATCTTGTATCTTCATAGTCCAACAGTCCGGCCAAAGGATATAGTCCGGCTGTCCGGAGACCCCCTAATCCAGGACTCCCTCACTATGCAAGAAGAGCTTCAACAGTTTGAGCTGAATAATGTATGGGAACTGATCAAGCGTCCTGATCCTCGTAAGCACAATATCATTGGCACTAAATGGATATATCGCAACAAGCAAGATGAGCATGGTCAAGTTGTCAGAAACAAGGCTCGTCTCGTTGCTCAAGGATACACTCAAGTTGAAGGAATTGACTTCGATGGAACATGTGCTCCTGTGGCTAGGCTTGAAGCTATACGCATACTGCTGGCCTATGCAAATCATCATAACATTCTTCTGCATCAAATGGATATGAAGAGTGCCTTTCTCAATGGCAAGATTGAAGAAGAAGTGTATGTTGCACAACCGTCTGGCTTTGAAGATCCAAAACATCCTGACATGGTTTACAAGCTCAACGAGGCACTGTATGGCCTCAAAAAAGCCCCTCGTGCTTGGTATGACACACTCAAGGACTTCCTGAAGAGCAAAGGCTTCAAACCTGGTTTCCTGGATCCCACACTCTTCACAAAGACATATGATGGTGAACTGTTTGTGTGCCAAATATATGTGGATGTCATTATCTTCGGCTGCACTAATCAAAGATACATTGATGAGTTTGGATACATGATGCAAGAGCAATATCAGATGTCCATGATGGGTGAGTTGAAGTTATTCCTTGGTCTTCAAATACGACAGCAACGCAACGGCATCTTCATATCTCAAGAGAAATACCTCAAGGATTGCCTGAAGAAGTTTGGAATACAAGACTACAAAGGTTACACGATGCCAATGCCTACCAAGAGTCATCTAGATTCTGACGCCAATGGTAAAGAGTTCGATCAAAAGGTATACCACTCCATGATTGGTTCCTTGCTTTACTTATGTGCATCTAGGCCAGATATCATGCTTAGTGTTTGCATGTGTGCCCGATTCCAAGCGGCACCAAAGGAATCGCATCACTTAGCTGTGAAGCGAATTCTTCGATATTTGGCTCACACCCCAACGCTAGGATTATGGTATCCAAAGGGCTCAGAGTTTGATCTAGTTGGATTCTCTGATGCTGATTATGCTGGTGACAAGGTGGATCGCAAGTCTACATCAGGCACATGTCACTTTCTGGGACGATCACTTGTATGTTGGTATTCAAAGAAGCAGAACTGTGTATCTCTCTCCATTGCTGAATCTGAATACATTGCTGCTGGATCTTGCTGCGCTCAGCTTCTATGGATGAAGCAAACACTCAAAGACTATGACATTCATCTGAAGCAAGTGCCACTCTACTGCGACAATGAAAGCGCCATCAAGATCGCCAACAACCCAGTTCAACACTCGAAGACAAAGCACATTCAGATCCGTCATCACTTTCTCAGAGACCATGTCATGAAGGAAGATATTGATATCATTCACATGAACACTGAAGAGCAGCTGGCAGATATCTTCACAAAGCCCTTGGATGAGAAAAGGTTTTGCAAATTGCAGTGTGAGCTAAATATCTTGGAATGCTCAAATGTCCCGTGATCATGCACACATCCTAACACTTATGCATGTTGATGACTTAGACGTGCAAACACACGCAGTAACGTATATCTTCAACTATTGAAGACTTACACTCTAAGTGTGAATACATTAACGCGGAATTTGACTTCGGAGCACCACGATAATTGTGCGCCGTGTCTGGGTCTAATATTTCCTATACGGTGGGTAACGCCACCACCAAACTTTCGTTTGGAATACTTTCTGTTGGCGTTGCATTTGCAAAGTCTTCGCATTTGGTTTGTCTTCATTGTTAACATGGCTTCATGTTTATCTTCAATGTACTGATTTGGTTTCTGTCCTCTACAGCATTCACTTATAGCTATGTCTTCTAGTTGAATCTTTTGAACTAAGTGAATGTGATCGGACCCTGACCTTTCTATGCTCCCGTCTTAAGTCTATCTATCCAAATCATATGCATTCTATTGAAACTGTCGAATGTCTTCGCTGCGTCCTTATCAGCAGAAGATACAGAGACAAACATTAAATCTGTTTTAAATGCTTAATGCTTTTTGCCTGAAACCCGGAGAAGCGGGAACGACCACCCGACAATCCATGCATGCGTGGGAACGTGGAACAACCTCCAATGTGCTGCATGATCACCACGTGTCCTTCAGATGTGAACCGCTAGGGGCACCTGTGTAATAACATTGTGCCATCCTTGTCCCTATAAATACATGCCTCACCCCAGTCATTATCTCTTCTTCCACTCTCGCACGAACCCTAGCGCCACCGCTAGCCCTCGACGACGCCGGCGACGAAGCGCTTAGCTGCCGCGACCTCACCGACGCCGTCCTCACGCCGGCCGCGGATATCATCTTCTCCGCCGTCACCATAGGTGTCCTCCGTCGCCAAGTTAGGGCACGAAAGATCAAACTGCTCGGCCTCCTCTCCCACTCCGTCTAGCAGTTCCTCGTGTGGTAAATAAAAACTCTTTTTACGGTCCTTTTAATCTGATAGATTCATCCTTTTCAACCACAAGTGGTTTCTGTTCCTACAAGTTGGATCTATCTCGTTCTGCATCTCATAGCATGCCTAGTATGTTCACTTATGCTTCACAAAGTAGTTAGATTCCTCACTTGTACTTATTCGTGGATTCGTACAAATCTGGAACCAACTCTCTACATATGAGTGAATGTCTTCGCACTATGAGGTCAATGTATTCTAAACTAATTTATCTTCAAAATCTTCTGAGAATGCATATGACCTCTTCCCCTTCCCCTCACACTCTAATGCTGTCACAGGTACATGTCCGTGGGAGAATCCGTTGGTTCTCATAGTCTGCATTCATTTGCAGAGTTCTTACAGCGTCACATAAATTCTCCTGAAGCCAGTTCCTGTCTGACCAGTAGACAGAAGACTTCGACAGTGTTGAAGCCTTTCAGTCTAAACTTCAAGACAACTCAAAAATCAGTCAGGAAGGGCGGCAGACAACACCGTGAAAACACCGCTAAGGACCTACCACCGGATCTCTATGAGTTATACAAGTCAGATCCAGAAGAAACCTATGGAGAACGCAAGAACCAAATCCAATGGATTCGAAGACATTGGGCAGAGGAATGGTTCAAGTACAGATTCGTCACCAAGGAGTATGCTGAGAAGAATGCCTTAAAGGGCCCCTGGGGAGATATAATATACAAAGGTCTTCAGCCCAAGTCGAAGTCCAGAGCTATTGCTCAAGGCTTCTACCCCTGCATGATTCGTGGACCTCAGCCTGCTAATGCCGACCCATCCTCTCTGTTATGGTGTCGTGAAGATAATCTATTCAAGTGCAACTATCAGGCTGCAAAGAACTCGGCCAAGGAAAATAAGAAGTCTTTGGGATTATACTTCAACCCAGGCCCCTTTGCACCACGAGCTGACGGCACACGCGAAGCCAAACCCAATCTTATTGGGCCCTTCTACAACTTAGAAGGTCTCATCACTCACATTTAGGTTCAAGGGGCGGCCGTGGACCACTCTGCAGATGACTCTGATTCTGATGAAGCGCATGCACCTCCGAAGCCTGTGAAGCAAAAGAAACCAAAGGCTTCAAAGCCCCCCTCTGCACCAAAGGTCTCATGGGCGAAGCCTCTGGCCACTGCACCTCCTGAAGCCAGTGTGCAGTCTGAAGATCTCTCACGCATCTCCAAGTCTGCCAAGTTGAAAAAGCCCATGCAACCCACTGGTCAAGCACTGACCCCTGCTGTTGTTTTGAGAAACAAGAATGACGCCATTGATCTGTCCAGCGACGACGATCTTGGTGATGACGCTCTTGAGCAGAGAAGTTGATAAAGAGCAAGCAAGAGGAGGAAATCTTCAATGATCTTCCCCTCTTTGATGTGGAAATCTTATACAAGTTTATTGATGAATGGTTTGACAGCCCAGATCTTAGTTTTGATGATCTTTAGCTCCCGATTGGCCTCAACGTCTCCTTCCATGGAGCCATTGCTCCTGAGCTGGCTCTTGCCCAGAAGATTGTTGAGCTGAAGCACAAAATTGACTATGAAAAGGCTCAGTTCAAGAAGCACATGGACAAGCTCAATGTTGAAGACATTCAAAACTTCAAGGTCGTGATGCATGAGCTCAAGGAGGTATTCCACAAGAAACGAGAAGAAGCAAAAGGTTCTCGTGACCGCATGAAGAATCTTGCTGCCAACTGTGTTCAAGGCTACAATGAAGCTGAAAAGCGCAAGGCTTTGGGGCGACCAGGCATCGACCCCAGGATGGCTGCCAAGAAGAAGAAGAAGAAGCCAGTTGTGGCCGAACCAGAAGCATCAAGGCAGGAAGCACCTTGCATTGTCTTCCCGGCCAGTATGACAGGCTCGAAGCCTAAGGCCCCCATAGTGGCTTCAGAGTTCAAGAAAACTAGAGCAGCTAAAGCCGAAGCCAGAAACCGCAAGACCAAAGCCACCACTGATGATGCTCCCCCAACCAAGAAAAGGAAAACAAAGAAGAGAGACCGGGCTGCTTCCATAGAGCCCCTTCTTGTCGAGCCAATTTCTGTTGCTTGTCCTGCGTCTGAACATCGTGAACATCTTCTGGTAGTTCATGAGCCTGCTTCCACAGAGGCTCCTAAATCCAAAGAGAATCCAGCTGTTGACCCCACCACAGCTGAAGACATTGGTCCTCACGACAATGTTGAAGAGGATGAAGTCCTTCCTCAGATCGAGCACAATTTGGTATCATCGCCTATTCTCATGAACAGCGAACTCATCAGCATTGGTCGTCCATTGACGCCAATTGCTCAGGATGACTCATGGGCTGATCACCCTCAAGAATCCTCTCGTGCTGAAGAAACACCAGTCACTCCCCCACCACAGGTCACCACTCCGGTGATTGACAGTGAAGACTTTGAGGCCCAACCAACTCCATCTCCATAGGCATCGCCAGCATTTCGCAGGCTTCGCAAAGGACCTAGGCCACATGTCACATTGTCAAGTGTTCCCGAAGGAGAAGAGCGCCAATCTGTCTCACGCGAAGTCTTTCCTGAAGCCTCTCCTACTGTGAACATCCCTGAATCTGAAGCCAAAGCGGCTGAAGATATTCCGGCTGCATCAGCCGATGAAGAAGAAGAACCACGTGATGAAGAAAGAGTTGCTACACCCCCGTCCAACCCTGAAGTTGTTCTCAAGGAGAATGTGTCTGACCCTCCAGCTCCTAAAGTGGAGGTTACCAATATTGAGGCGGCCACCAACAGCAACACTGAAGCCAATGACGTTGTCATGGCTGAAGCTAATGTGGCGCCTGAAGCTAATGTGGTGCCAGATGGCGCTGCACCTAATGCAAATCTGCAGCTTGAAACCAATGCCTCTGCTCCTGTACCACCTCCCAGGCCACACACCGTCGAGCAAGCATATGATCGTGGTCAGCTTGTGACCGTCCGCTGGCCAATTCTGGTTCCTCCGCCTGCTCCCGGTCCTCAATTTTCCTATCATGTGGAGCATAGGCCTCAGGTCCAGAAGCCAAAGCCCAGGCTACCACGGTTTCCAGGTACTGCAATGTCACTAGGATCATTTAATCTGAATGGATTCAAGGCACACAACACATTCTTCAACAGTGACAAGAACCCCTACACAAGGCCAAGAATCTCTTCGGACCGATTCTGGAGTTATCAGCAGCGAAGCTATTATTCATGCATCTTGTACAATCAGGGACGCATCTTCCCTCACATGCATCTTGATTGTGAAGACATTGCTGGACTGCCATGCCTTGAAGAAGCCCTTGACTGCTTCCGTGATGCGGGTCTGCTTAATTTTGTGACTGTCAAGGAACACTGGAATGAAGAACTTCTGCTTCAATTCTATGCTACCCTCCACATTCATGGATACAACAGGGATCCGAAGACTTGGATCCTTGAGTGGATGACAGGAGATATTCATCATGAAGCTAAAGCTCAAGACATCATTGAGCTCACAGCCCTGCCCACTCCTGGTGAATACTATGAACCAGGTTGTCAACAACACCAGAATGCTTTGGAGAGCATTTTTCAGAAGCCAGAACCCAACATGAGCCAAATGCTAAGCATGATGAAGCCTCTGCCATGCGACACCGAATACCCAACGGAATTCTTTGTCGAAGACCTAGAGTATCTGCCCCATACCATTTACCATATCATCAGGAAAACTCTATGGCCTGTCAAAGGACATTCATCTGCAGCGAAGCTTGAAGGAGCAATGAAGACTTTGGTTTTCTATATCTTCAATGGCATCAGCTTCAATGCTCAAGACTTCTTCATCCGGCAGTTAGCTGCATCTGGCTCCGACATCTTTCGTCTGAAGTTGTATGCTCCGTGGGTAATGCGCCTTATCAAGCTTCACTCTGCCTTCAACTATCAGCCATCTGCTCGCAATCATCTTGTATTCTTGCTAGAGGTTGATCTGTCTGTTGAAGCTATTTACCCAGAGCCTTCTAAGGATCCAATCTATCTTCACAACGTTGATCGTCAAAGCTTCACCCAGCCCATTGAAGGAGTTTAGGCAGTCTCTTGTGTTTATCCCTTGGCTGGTAACACACGTGCCCCTCGCGCCCAAACTGACGCCACTGGAAGCACCATTGCCCAAAGGCCTCGGAAGTGATCTCGTGTTCTTAATGACCGAGAGCTTCTCGCCGCGCTACATCAGAAACAGGATAAGCATCATGTCTGGCTTAAGCGTCAGATGCAAAGCCTCTTGGTGGACGTCAATCACACTCGCAATCTTGCCACCAAGAATGCCTTTGTTACACATGAAACCTGTCGGAGGTCTTGGAAGAGTTTGACATTGCTTAGTGTTGAAGCTGATCTGCAAGACGATGGCTTCACAGAAAGATTCAAGTTTGACTCAACTCCTCCAAGGAATGCTCACTTGCGTCAGACTCCCTCACTTGAAGACTCTGACTATTCGTCCTCAGCTGCGATAGTGAATGCTAGAGTCATCGATGACCAAGATGATGCCACTTCACCACCTCCAACTTCAGCACGTGTCGACACTGCACCGAGTTCTTCTGCACCACTGGACCTCAACGACGACCCTGCTGCTTCGCCTGCACCTCATGGGAACGAGTAGAAGCTCTATGTCTTCAAACCTTTTTGGTCCTTACTGACAAAAGGGGGAGAAGCATATGAGTTGATAGTCTTCAAGCGGGTCCATATGGGTGGTTGCTTTACTTTTTGCTACATTTGCAAAGTGCTTACAACTCTCGCTTTTGAAACATTTGGTTCGTTTTTGAGTTGTAACACTTAAACTTGATGGTTGTCTGCTACTTTTTCGACACTATGTGATGCGATGATAAATTCCGCATGTGCGACGATAAATTCTGCACAAAGTCATTTGGCAGACGTCCATTTTCCATTATGAATGTCATTATCTTCGATATATCCTTTCATGCATGATGAATTGTCTTCATAAGTAAAAGAGGAGCTCCTCAAGTACAACCTGCCATGTGCATTTGCATTCAAAAGAAAATACTTATATGCACATCTTCAGGGGGAGCCTTCCTGCTACTTATGAAGACAATACTTAAATCCTTTACAATTTCACATACTTTTATCCCCGTTGAAAACTTCAACCAGTTTGTCATCAATCACCAAAAAGGGGGAGATTGTAAGTGCATCTAGTGCCACCCCTAGTTGGTTTTGGATTATTGACGACAAACCTGGTTGAGGGACTAATGTGTTTCTGAGAATTGCAGGATAACACAGGTAGTAGCCCCTCACTGATTCAGTTTACCTACTAGAGATGACCCCTAAACATGTATGAAGACATTGAAGACAAAGGTGGTATGTGAAGGTATTCACATTGAAGTCTATGACAAGAGAAGACATTGTGTGAAGACTATGGAGCACGAAGACTTAGTTGTTTCGTTGTTTCGTTTTCTTTTTTGTTGAGTCATAGGAACCACCGTACTGTTAAGTGGGGTCCAAGTGAACCAGTCAGAATGACTGAAGTGATGCTTAACCAAAATCCTATGTCTTCGAGTGAAGACAATGAGAGCAAATCTTGTCCAGAGATGGATAAGTTAGCTTTGCTTGTAGCTCAAGTAAAGTTGCCATGTGTGTTTGAAATCTGAATGTTGGAACACTTGTTAGTTCCTTAGTGACCCAGGGTCATTTCGGACAAATCAGGTCGGGTTGCCTAGCGGCTATAAATAGCCCACCCCCTACACCATAAATTGGTTGGCTGCTCAGAGTTAGTGCATGGCTTTTGTCGTTTGAGAGCAACCCACCTCGAAGCCTTTGAGAGAGAAATCCTTGCGAGGACAAAGCCCTAAACAGCCAGAGCCAAAGAGTGTTAGGCATCACTGAAGTCTTCCTGTCTGTGTGATCTGAAGACTTATTACACTTGAGGACTGTGAATCCTCCAGCCGGTTAGGCGTCGCGTTCTGAGCATCCAAGAGTCATTGTGGATCACCGGTGAACGAAGTCTGTGAAGGTTTGGAAGTCTACCTTGAAGACTTACCAGAGTAATTGGGTGAGGACTGGGTGTCCTTAGCTCGAGGGTAATAAGGTGAAGACGCGGTCTTCTGAGTTGAATCCCAGCCTCCCTAACCAGACGTACAGTTGTCACAGCAACTGGAACTGGTCCAATAAATCATTGTCTTCAACGAGCCACTGGTTCTATCCTTCCCATCTGTTTATTTGCAGATTGGTCCTTGTGAAGTCATTGCCTGTTTGCATTATCTATTTGTCTTCACTGTGTGACTGCTTGTTCTGATTGGCTTCATACTATCTTCCATCCTGATCCATACTGCCTAGCTGCTATTAGTCTTTGTGCTTTCACTTCATTGAATACTTGACTATGGCTTGGCTAGTGTAGTCTACCTTCCGCTGCATGTTAATAGGTTCATTTCTATCGTCTGTCTTCGAAACTTCCATGTTTTGAAGACTTCCATAAAAATCGCCTATTCACCCCCCATCTAGTCGATCACTAGCACTTTCATTGTATCCAGCTAGCTATGTTATATTACATTGATATCGTAAGAAACATCTTCTAGAGAGAATAGTTCTGTTAAGGGTTCCTTTCCCTGGGTGTGCATGCATTTAATGTACATGTCTAAATTGTGATGCGAGCACCACAGTTCGTATAACTTCTGGGGTTGCACAATGGAGTGAGTTTAGAAAACATCTTTAATTCACCGACCGAATATTCCCTTAAGAACGCTAGCTTTCGGCTTCACCCAGTCTGTGGTACACATCCGGATGACCCGATAGTAACAATCGCAGAGGTGCTCCCTTTATGCCCTAGCCGAACTAATGGGAATGTAGGGCATAAGCATAGGAGCCAGGCAACCCAGCTTGGCCAAAACTTAAGTCATATTGATTCATATAGTGGCGAAGAAAAGGTACATATGGAAAACTCATATGTGAGGAGCTTGATGCTCAAGGAATGACAAGAACTTCTATTCGAGAAGCCCCAGGTACAAGTGGCGTACATGTTTAAAGATGTATGTGCCAATGGTGTGCGGTCTAGATGTACTTAAAGCTTTAAAGCGAGAAAAAGAAAGTAATCAGAAAAGAGAGAGAAAATAATGGAAACTACAGGGGAGGAGGAGATGAACAATGAGTTTAGCTCTAGGCGTAGAATCTCCGAAGTCTGGCCGCGTTCCAGGGGTTCGGCTTGAGGCGATTGTCTGATGCATCGTGAAGACGGTACGCTCCTCCGGTGAGAACTTCGTCAATTATGAAGGGACCCTCCCATTTGGGCTTGAGTTTGTCCTTTTTCTTCTCCGGGAGGCGTAGAACGAGTTCGCCGATGTTGTATGTCTTGGACCGTACTTCTCTGCTTTGATATCTTCAAGCCTGCTGTTGGTAAACTGCTGAACGAGCTTTTGCGACATCGCGTTCCTCCTCCAGGGCATCTAGGCTCTCCTGCCGATCGAGCTCGGATTCTCTCTCTTCGTACATACGTACTCTAGGTGAGTCGTGAATAATATCGCAGGGCAATACGGCCTCTGCACCATACACCATGAAGAAAGGTGTGTACCCGGTACTACGGTTGGGCATGGTCCGCAGCCCCCAGAGTAAAGAGTCGAGCTCCTCAACCCAGTGTTTGTCTGATTCTTTAAAAGACCACACTAGTCTGGGCTTGATGCTGCTCATAATAAGACCATTGGCGCGTTCTACTTGACCGTTGGTTTGTGGGTGGTAGACGGAGGCGTAATCGAGTTTGATACCCAGAGTAGTACACCAGGTTTTTACCTCGCCGGCTGTGAAATTGGAGCCGTTGTGAGTGATGATGCTATGTGGGACACCATAATGGTGCACAACATCGGATATGAAGTCTATCACCGGGCCGGACTCAGCCATTTTGACCGGTTTAGCCTCTATCCACTCAGTGAATTTGTCCACCATAACTAGCAGATATTTTTTCTTATGGCTTCGCCCTTTAAGGGGTCCAACCATGTCGAGTCCCCAGACCGCGAATGGCCAAGTGATGGGGATTGTTTGTAGGGCAGTGGGGGCATATGGCTTTGATTGGCAAAGAGTTGGCATCCGACGCAATGTTGTACAAGGTCATGTGCATCCGCTCGGGCCGTCGGCCAATAAAACCCTGTACGAAAGGCCTTGCTAGCAAGGGCCCGAGCTGCGGCGTGGTGACCGCCGAGTCCGGCATGAATTTCAGCCAAGAGTTGCCGCCCCTCTTCCTCGGATATACATCGTTGAAGGGCTCCGGTGGAGCTTTTCTTGTAGAGCTCTCCATCATGAACCTTGTAGGCCTTCGAGCGCCGGACAATGCAGCGGGCCTCATTCTGGTCCTCAGGAAGCTCCTTCCTATTAAGGTAGGCCAGGAAGGGTTCGGTCCATGGGGCAATGACTACCATGATGAGATGCGCCAATGGTGTTATGTCGATGTTTCCGGGATCTGGGGTTATGTTTGGGTACAGACTGGTGTTGCTGTTTTCCCCCTACCACACCACAGATGGCTTTAAGAGCCTTTCCAGGAAGATATTAGGTGGGATGGGGTCGCGCTTAGTGCCAATACGAGCAAGAACATCTGCCGCTTGATTACTTTCTCGAGCCACATGATGGAACTCGAGCCCCTCAAACCGGGCTGACATTTTTATGACCGCGTTACGATACGCTCCCATCTTCGGATCTTTAGCGTCAAAATCTCGTATTCGGCTGCGTTATTGGAGTCTGTGTATAGTATTTGGAAAACATACAGGACGATGTCTCCGGTGGGGGACGTTAAAACGACACCCGCTCCTAACCCTGCCAGCATTTTGGAGCCGTCGAAGTGCATGACCCAATTGGAGTATGTGCCGTACTCTTTAGGGAGTTTGGCCTCTGTCCATTCGGTGATGAAGTCGGACAGAACTTGGGATTTGATAGCTCGACGTGGTTTGTATGTAATGTCGAATGGCAAGAGCTCAATAGCCCATTTGGCAATCTGGCCCATAGCATCGCTGTTGTTTATAATGTCTTTGAGTGGTACTTCGGAGGCCACCGTGATCGAACACTCATGGAAGTAGTGATGGAGCTTTTGGGATGCCATGAAGACCGCGTATGATATTTTTTTATAATGAGGGTACCGGGATTTGCATGGTGTAAGGATAGTAGACATGTAGTATACTGGCTTCTGAAGCGGGAATTTATGTCCGTCCTGTTCTCGTTCAACGACGAGTACGACGCTCACCACCTGATGTGTTGCCGATATGTATAATAACATCGGTTCGCCGGCGTTTGGTGCGGCCAAGATTGGATTGCTCGCAAGAAGGGTTTTTATTTCTTCCAGTCCAGCTGTTGCCGCGTCCGTACACTCGAAGTGGTATGTTCACCGTAGAAGGCGATAGAGTGGCAGTGCCTTTTCTCCTAATCTGGAGATAAAGCAGCTTAGAGCTACCATGCAACCTGTAAGTTTTTGAACTTCTTTAAGGTCTGTTGGCTTAGCCAATTGTGACAAAGCTCGGATTTTGGCTGGGTTTGCTTCGATTCCCCTATTGGAGACGATGAAGCCCAGCAGCTTTCCAACGGGGACGCCGAAGACACACTTTTCTGGGTTGAGCTTGATGCCATACGCCCTGAGGTTGTCGAAAGTAAGACGTAAGTCGTCTATTAGTGTTTCCACGTGCCTGTTTTTGATGACAACGTCATCAACGTAATCTTCTACCGTTTTGCCAATCTGTTTCTCCAGGCATGTTTGAATCATGCGTTGATATGTGGCGCCGACGTTCTTGAGCCCAAAGGGCATGGTATTGAAGCAGAATGGCCCGTATGGGGTAATGAATGTTGTTGCAGCTTGATCGGATTCCTTCATTTTGATTTGATGGTATGTGGAGTATGCATCAAGGAAACACAGTGAGTCGTGTCCTGCGGTGGCATCAATGATTTGATCAATGCGGGGGAGGGGGAAGGGATCCTTAGGGCAGGCTTTGTTGAGGTCTTTGAAATCAACGCACATGCGCCAGGATTTGTTCTTCTTTGGTACCATCACCTGGTTTGCCAGCCAGTCCGGATGTTTAATTTCTCTAATGAATCCGGCCTCGATGAGTTTGGCCAGCTCTTTCCCCATGGCTAGTCGCTTGGGTTAGGAAAAGCGCCGCAGTGTTTGCTTAACCGGTTTAAACCCCTTTAATATATTGAGGCTATGTTCGGCCAGCTTGCATGGGATCCCTGGCATGTCCAAAGGGTGCCATGCAAATATGTCCCAGTTTTCGCGCAGGAATTCTCCTAGTGCGGCGTCAACTGTTGGGTTCAGTTGAGCTCCGATCGATGCTGTCTTCTTGGGGTCCATTGGGTGGACCTGGAATTTGACTATTTCTTCTTCCGGTTTGAACAAGGTGGATTTGGGGTGTTTGTCGAGGATCACGTCGTCCCTGTCCACTGTGGAGCGTAGTGCGGTTAATTCTTCGGCCGCGAGGGCTTCGGATAGCACCTCCAGGGCTAAGGATGTGGTTTTGTTTTCAGCCCGGAGTGCTATGTCCGGATCACTAACGAGAGTGATTATACCATTTGGTCCGGGAATTTTGAGCTTCATATATCCGTAGTGAGGTATAGCTTGGAAGCGTGTAAAAGCATCCCGCCCCAACAGGGCGTGATATCTGCTGCTGAAAGGGGCCACTTGGAAGGTTATTTCTTCGGACCGATAGTTCTTCGGTGATCCGAATACCACGTCAAGTGAGATTTTGCCCGCGCACCGCGCCTCCCGACTAGGAATAATTCCCCGGAAGGTTGTGTTACTTTGTTTGATCCGGCTCCTGTCTATTTCCATTTTATGGAGTGTGTCCTCATAAATGAGATTTAGTCCGCGGCCGCCGTCCATGAGGACCTTGGTGAGTCGAAACCCATCCACGATGGGGCCGAGGACTAACGCGGTTGGTGCTCGTGCTGTTCTGTACTTTGGTTCATCACCGGCGTTGAATGTTATAGCCGTGTCGTTCCATGGGTTTATTATAGCAATTTGACAGACTTCGTTGAGCTCGCGAAGTGCCCTTTTGCGCTTGTTATTTAAAGCGAATGTCTCGAAGACTGTCAATACTCTTGGGTCGTCTTCTTCTGGGGGTTGTTGTTCTGGGGCGTCCTTGATAAGGATGTCCTCACCGCTCTTCGCTACCTGTCGTAGTATCCAACATGCTCTAAGGCTGTGGGTTGGCACGGTATCTGTTGTTGTATGTATTTTGCATGGGCCATCGAGCCACCCTTCCAGAACAGTGCCTCGCCATATAGTGGCTTTGTGTTTTTTGACTGTTGGATTGGGCGTGCCACGAGGGTATGCCCTTTTCGCCTATAGGGGAAGTTGGGTTGGGACTGGTGGTTCCCAGCAAGCTTCCCGAGTTTCCCAGGCGCTTTCCATCACGCAGTATTTTTGTACGATGGTTGCTAAGTCAGCAAATTTTAGTATGCGATGGTGATTGATGGCGTTGAGAATTCCTTCGTCTTTATAGTTTTTGCAGAATGCTGATATTGCGTCCTCGTCACGGCAATCCTTTACCTTGTCCTTGACAAGGAGGAATCTGGCCCAAAAGTGGTGGACCTTCTCCTGAGATTGTTGTTTTATGCTCATGAGAGCCTCTATATCCGGGTGGGTGGGTGGAATTAAATCCAAACCCCGACCTAACCGATTGTACGGAGTCCGGTGACCTTCTAGACTAGACAGTCCGGGTTCTGGAATATCTTCTGATTGTTTGGAACCGCCGTCCGATGCTATGTTCGGACGGCTAGTTGCATCCTTTCAGGGGTGAGTATCCGGCTCTTCATGAACGACGACCCGAACATAGTCTGTCTTCAATATAGAAGAAGACTCACCGTCCTGCTCTAGGACTGCCGCGATCTGGTGGGTGACCGGTGGGATTTCGGTTTCTCCCTGATCGGTTTTAGGCCTGATCTGATCATAATCTGTGGTGATTCCCAAAGCAGCGATGCGATCTAGGAGCTCGTTTAAGGATGAAAACTCAACCGGATCCATCTGCTTGGAGTGCTCGGAGTTGATGCGAAGGGGATTTTCGATGGCCCGAGAGGTCATCGTCGGCCCCACGGCCGAACGGGCGATCATAGTAAAGTCGCCCAGCCGAAGGGTTTGGCCCGAGGCCAAAACTACCCCTGTGGTAATATTGTCTTTAATGACAAGGCGAGCCATCGAGCCTTTCATCGACGGCACAGTGGAATTCTCAATGAAAGCACCAATGTCGGTGTCAAAACTGGTGGATCTCGGGTAGGGGGTCCCGAACTGTGCGTCTAGGATCGATGGTAACAGGAGACGGGGGACACGATGTTTACCCAGGTTCGGGCCCTCTCTATGGAGGTAAAACCCTACGTCCTGCTTGATTGATATTGATGAATATGAGTGTTAAAAGATTTGATCTACCACGAGATCGTAATGGCTAAACCCTAGAAGCCTAGCCTATATAGGTATGGTAACGAGTATATGTGGTGTTCTTTCCGGACTATCCCCTTCGGTTTATATAGACACCGAGGGGATCTAGGGTTTACATGGAGTCGGTTAAATAAGAAGGAATCTTCGGTCGCCAAGCTTGCCTTCCACACCAAGTAGAGTCCAATCTGGACATGGTGCGGTCTTCGGCCTTCATGTCTTCATAGCCCATCAGTCCGGCCCATGGATAACAGGCCGGACGCCCGAGGACCCCTTAGTCCAGGGCTCCCTCAAAGACTTACAAAGTTCAATGCCCGGTGTATTATATTTCTAAAGTCTTAACTCCGTCCAAGAAAAGGTACCCACATTACTAGAAGCTTGTCTATGGAATCTACTTGACTATGAAGAAAGTTGCACATTACTTTGGAGACCACTCTATTATAGTCATTAGCGACGCCCCCTTGTCAGAAATTTTGAACAATCGAGATGCAACTGGTCAAGTGGCCAAGTGGGTGATTGAACTTCTTCCTCTGGATGTCAAGTTTTAATCCAAGAAGGCGATCAAGTCTCAAGCAATTGCAGATTTCCTAGCCGAGTGGATCGAATAGCAGCAGCTGACTCAAGTTCACTCGGAGCACTGGACCATGTTCTTTGATGGATCCAAGATGTTGAATGGTTCTGGTGCTTGATGTCTACTACGCAACTTGTTCTTGTAGACTTGTGTTTGGTCTCCAAGCATAGAGTTTTGTAGGACAGTAGCAATTTTCCCTCAAGTGGATGACCTAAGGTTTATCAATCCGTGGGAGGCATAGGATGAATATGGTCTCTCTCAAACAACCTTGCAACCAAATAATAAAAAGTCTCTTGTGTCCCCAACACACCAAATACAATGGTAATTTGTATAGATGCACTAGTTCGGCAAAGAGATGGTGATACAAGTGTAATATTGATGGTAGAAATATTTTTTTATAATCTGAATAAATAAAAACAGCATGGTAGCAAATAGTAAACGGGAACAAAAATGGTATTGCAATGCTTGAAAATGAGGCCTAGGTTCCGTACTTTCGCTCGTGCAATCTCTCAACAGTGCTAATATAATTGGATCATATAACCACCCCTCAAAGTGCGATGAAGAATCACTCCAAAGTTCCTATCTAGCGGAGAACATACGAAGAAATCGTTTGTAGGGTACAAAACCACCTCTAAGCTATTCTTTACGATTGATCTATCCAAGAGTTCGTACTAAAATAACACCAAATAATTTCAGATTCATAATACTCAATCCAACACAAAGAACTTCAAAGAGTGCCCCCAAGATTTCTACCAGAGAAACAAAAGACGAGAACGTGCATCAACCCCTATGCATAGATTACCCCAATGTCACCGCAGGAATCCGCAAGTTGAGTGGCAAAACACATATCAAGTGAATCAATATGATACCCCATTTTCACCACGAGTATTCATATGCAGGACATATATCAAGTGCTCTCAAATCCATAAAAGTATTCAATCCGATAACAATGAAATCTCAAATGGAAAAACTCAATTCATCACAACAAGATAGACATGGGAAAACACCATATGATCCGACTATATTAACAAAGCCCGCGATACATCAAGATCATGACATCTCAAGAACACGAGCAAGAGAGAGAGAGATTAAACACATAGCTACTCGTATAAACCCTCAGCCCCGAGGGTGGACTACTCCCTCCTCATCGTGGTGGCCACCGGGATGATGAAGATGGCCACCAGTGATGATTCCCCCCTCCAGCAGGGTGCCGGAACGGGGTCTAGATTGGTTTTCGGTGGCTACAGAGCCTTGCGGTGGTGGAACTTCTGATCTAGGTTAACCCTGAGGGTTTTCGGAATATTTGGGAATTTATAGGGTAAAGAGGGGGTGCGGGAGGCCACTGAGGTGGGCACAACCCACCTGGGCGCGCCTGGGCCCCCAGGCACACCCTGGTGGGTTGTGCCCCCCTCAGGGCACCGCCCAGGTGCTGCTCTGGCCCATTGGTGGTCTTCTAGTCCATAAAAAATCCACAAAAAGTTACGCGGTGTTTGGACTCTGTTTGATATTGATTTCCTGCGATGTAAAAAACAAGCAAAAAACAGCAACTGGCACTGGGCACTGGGTCAATAGGTTAGTCCCAAGAAATGATATAAAGTTGCTATAAAATGATTGTAAAACATCCAAGAATGATAATAAAACAACATGGATACTTCATAAATTATAGATACGTTGGAGACGTATCAACATCCCAAGCTTAATTCCTACTCGTCCTCGAGTAGGTAAATGATAAAAGAAATAATTTATGAAGAGTGAATGCTAGCAAAGTGCATAAGTTTGATCAATGATAATTTCAATCACTTTTCCTAGAATCATAACAACAATTCATTCTTATAAAACTTCTCATGTTGTAGTAGCAACCAATTTACATGTTAAGGTTCAAACAATGAATTCTCTTGAAACTCAACAACCTATGTTCTCAGTCACCAAGCAATTCCAGTTCAACTTATTCAACAGTGTCTAAGTAAGAGCTCCACATACTCAACCATCATATAGTCTTCTATGATTCCTAACACTTACTGCATTCACATGAGAAAAACGTTTCAACTAGACACATATAAAGATAGGGGCTTATAATTTTGCCTCCCAACGTATTCACCTCAAGGGTGATGTCAACAATAATAACTCATGCTACCCATATCCAACCGGATATATGTGCCTAGATCTTTCCTCACCACATGATGCTTGCCGAAAGAGAAAAAAAAGGAATAGAGAGAAGAACTTTGACTCTTTGCATAAAAGTAAATACAAAAAAGTAAAAGATAGACCCTTCGCAGAGGGAAGCAGAGGTTTCCATGTGCTTATTTGTTTGTATGCTCAACCCCTTAGTGCAAAAGAACGTCATGTTGTATTACCCCTTGTGAAGGCAACCTTTATTATGCAGTCCGTCGCTTTTATTCTTTGCCATCACAAGTTCGTACAATGCTCAATTTTCTCGTACACTAAATGATATAACATTTTTAGAAGCAATTTTTATTGCCTTATTGCACCGATGACAACTTACTTGAAGGATCTTATTCAATCCTTAGGTAGGTATGGTGGACTCTTGAAAATAAGATTAGGGTTTAAGGGTTTTTGGATGCACAACTAGTATCTCTACTTGGTGTAGAATTTTTGGCTAGCAAAGATGGGGGGCAAGCACCACATGTTGAAGGATCTATGGCAATATAACTTTTGTGTGAATATGAACAAACATAAACCATTGCGTTGTCTTCCTTGTCCAATGTCAACAATTTTGGCATATAATATTTTGATGGGGGCTCACAATCACAAAAGATTTCCATGATAGTGTATTTGCATGTGAAAGTTCTCTTCCTTATATTAATTATTCGTGAATTTCTTGTATGACCAATATTGTGATTGTCAAGCCTCAAAATATTTCACTTTCTAAACCCAATGAGAAGCTACCACTAGGCATGATATGATTTCAACTTCATGACATTCAATTTATTCAACAATTTACTCATAGGATATAAGTGAAGCACAAGAGTAAATTACAAGCTACTCCAAAAAGATATAAGTGAAGATCATGAGCATAATATTTCTTTCTCTCAAATTAATTTAAGTGAAGCGAGGGAGAATTTCTTCAAAAATACTAAAGCACACCATGGTCAAAAAGATATAAGTGAAGCACTAGAGCAATTCCATGGAAAAGAGCTTCGTTGACGGGATGTGAATGCCGCTTACCTAGCCTCCCTGGTAACTATTTGAGGACTCTATTTTATTTAAAAACTTTCATATCTAAGTATTTTATTAAAACAGAAAGCAAAATGAAAATAAAATGACATTCCAAGAATATCACATATCATGTGAAGAAGCAAAAACTTAGGCTCAACCGATACTAACCGATAATTGTTGAAGAAAAGAGGTGGGATGCCTACCGGGGCATCCCCAAGCTTAGATGCTTGAGACTTCTTGAAAATATTATCTTCGGATGCCTTGGGCATCCCCAAGCTTGAGCTTTTGTGTCTCCTTAATTCTTCTCATATCACGGTTTTCCTAAATCTCAAAAGCTTCATCCACACAAAACTCAACAAGGACTTGTGAGATAAGTTAGTATAAACCAATGCAAAAAACCTTATCATTATCTACTGTAGCAAATCATTAAAATTATTATTCAACATTGCACACTAAATGACTCTGCATATTTAAAACTCTTATCCTCAAATAGAATAATTAAACAAGCAAACATATGTAAACAATGCAAACATAATAGTAATCTGCCAAAACAGTATAGTCTGTAAATAATGCAAGAGTATCAATACTTCCCCAACTCCAAAAGTTATGAAAGTTTGCCACACTGTAGAAAATTTATCATAGATAATTTTTCAAAAACTTTCAACATTTTATCACATTCTGACTTTTCTAGGGAATTTTTGCAACAGAGGTAAACTTTCTGTTTTCAAACAGCAACATGTATACTTGCAAAATAAGCATGGCAAAGGCTATCATTGCCACTTTTATTGAAATAAAAGATGCAAAATATTATTCTAAATAACATAAAGTAAATCCTAACAAAATAAAATGATGCTCCAAGTAAAACTCATATCATGTGAGGAATGAAGACATAGCTCCAAGTGAGGTAACCAGTAATGTTGAAGACGAAAGAGGGGATGCCTTCCGGGGCATCCCCAAGTTTCGTTGCGTAGATCTTCCTTGAATATTACCTTGGGGTGCCTTGGGAATCCCCAAGATTAGGGTCTTGTCACTCTTTATTCTCCTCATATCGACATCTCACACAAAACTTGAAAACTTCAATCACACAAAACTTAACGAAACTTTGTGAGATAGGTTAGTATGATAAAGAGCAAACCATTTAACTTTTGGTACTGTCAAAGACAAGATTCATAATTGTTCTCACACAATACCTACTATAGCATATCATTTCCACAATTTATATTGAGCAATATAAGCGATGGAAATTAGAAAACAAGCTAACTATGCATTGAAAACAGAATCTATCAAAAGCAGAACAGTCTGTAGTAATCTGTACTCCAAGCATATTTCTACTACTCCAAAAATTCTGAATCAATAGGAAAACCTGTGTAATTTTTCTATTAATCTTCTGCAAAACTAATCAGCATTTTATCACGCGTGTGTTAAAAATGAGAATTGTTTTCCTGAGCGCAATTTTTTTTTTCTGTTTTTCAGCAAGATCAAATCAACTACCACCGTAAGCCATCCCAAAGGACTTACTTGGCACTTTATTGAAACAAAAGCAATAAAACATGATTACTAAAGTAGACTAATCATATGAACACACAAAAACAGTAGGTAAAAGTGTTGGGTTGTCTCCCAACAAGCATTTTTCTTTAATGCCTTTTAGCTAGGCATGATGATTTCAATGATGCTCACATAAAAGATAAAAATTGAAACATAACAAGAGCATCATGAAACACATAGCAAGCACATTTAAGCCTAACCCACTTCCTATGCATACGGATTTTGTGAGCAAACAACTTATGGGAACAAGAATCAACTAGCATAGGAAGGTAAAACGAGCAAAACTTCAAGATTTTCAAGACATAGAGAGGAAACTTGATATTATTGCAATATGTAAAAGAATATGTTCCCCTCTCATAATAATTTTCAGTAGCATCATGAATGAACTCAACAATATAATAATCACATAAAGCATTCGCTTCATGATCCACAAGCATAGAAATTTTACTACTCTCCACATAAGCAAATTTAGTCTCATGAATAGTAGTGGGAGCAAACTCAACAAAATAACTATCATGGGAATGAAAATTAAAATCATGATAACAAGCATACATGTCATCACCATAATCATCATAGATAGCTACTTTGTTATCATAGTCAATTGAAACCTCTTCCAAAATAGTGTATTCATCATTAAATAAAGTCACGACCTCTTCAAATCCGCTTTTATCATTATAACAATAAGATTCAACACCCTCCAAAATAGTGGGATCATCATTACATAAAGTTGACACTCTTCCAAACCCAATTTCATCAATATAATCATCATACATTGGAGGCATGCAATCATCACAATAAATTTTCTCATCAAAACTTGGGGGACTAAAAATATCATCTTCATCAAATATAGCATCCCCAACCTTATGGCTTTGCATATCAATAGCATCATGGGTATTGAAAGAATTCATACTAGCAACATTGCAATCATGCTCATCATTTATGTCAAACATTTTATTGAATTCTTCCTCTATCAATTGAGCACAATTTCCGTTTCCATCATTTTCACGGAAGACATTATAAAGATGAATCATATGAGACCACCACAATTCCATGTTTTTGTAGTTTTTCTTTTTATAAATCAAACTAGTGATAAAACAAGAAACTAAAAGATTCGATTGCAAGATCTAAAGATATACCTTCAAGCACTCACCTCCCCATCAACGGCGCCAGAAAAAAGCTTGATGTTTACTACGCAACTTGTTCTTGTAGACTTGTGTTAGGCCTCCAAGCGCAGAGTTTTGTAGGACAGTAGCAATTTTCCCTCAAGTAGATGACCTAAGGTTTATCAATCTGTGGGAAGCGTAGGATGAAGATGGTCTCTCTCAAACAACCTGGCAACCAAATAATAAAAAGTCTCTTGTGGCCCCAACACACCAAATACAATGGTAATTTGTATAGGTGCACTAGTTCGGCGAGGTGATACAAGTGTAATATTGATGGTAGGAGTATATTTTTATAATATGAATAAATAAAAAGAACAAGGTAGTGAATAGTAAACGGGCACAAAAACTGTATTGCAATGCTTGAAAATGAGGCCTAGGGTCCGTACTTTTGCTACTGCAATCTCTCAACAATGCTAATACAATTGTATCATATAACCACCCCTCAAAGTGCGATGAAGAATCACTCCAAAGTTCCTATCTATCGGAGAACATACGAAGAAATCGTTTGTACGGTACGAAACCACCTCGAAGCTATTCTTTCCGATCGATCTATCCAAGAGTTCGTACTAAAATAACACCAAATAATTTCAGATTCATAATACTCAATACAACACAAAGAACTTCAAAGAGTGCCCCAAGATTTCTACCGGAGAAACAAAAGACGAGAACGTGCATCAACTCCTATGCATAGATGTAACATCCCAATTTTCAATTTAGATGTTAATCATTAGGTCATCATATGCATCCATGATTTCTTTGCATTTTAATTTGATTTATTTGGACATTTTGATCCAAGAGCCCTTAAGAAACTCATGGACCATTTGAGAGAGTTGGAGGTTTTCATAAAATTCCATTTTTGAATTTTCAAAATTTGGTAATTTGGGTCAAGGTGATTTTATTTAAAGTTATTCTTCCAATTATTTCAAAATAAATAAAATAACGAGAGAAGATAATATGACTTCTTCAAAACAGCTAGGAAATGATGGAAATTTAATTTTGAATAAAAATATATTCTAATTGAATTTTATTTGAGATTTTATTCGGTTAAATTAGGGAAAAATTGCATTTTAGCCTGAAAAATGTTCACGTTGTCCTAAATATTAGGAATGGACTATGAAAATTATTTATGTACTTTTAG
This sequence comes from Triticum urartu, assembly GCF_003073215.2. Taxonomy (NCBI): domain Eukaryota; kingdom Viridiplantae; phylum Streptophyta; class Magnoliopsida; order Poales; family Poaceae; genus Triticum; species Triticum urartu. The sequence continues at coordinate 391,079,259 of NC_053025.1, forward strand.
GATTTTTATTTATTTTATTTTGGATTTTCTCCGCGGTGAATTTATTTAAAAAAAATTCCCGGACTGAACTGGGCCGAAGGCCCAGCCGGCCCGCTCGCCCCGCCGCCTTCCTCGCCATGCCCGAGCCGGGCTCCAGCGGAGTCCGAGCCGCCGCCGCCTCGCCATCGCCCCTTGCCCAAGTCGGCCACCCCGCGCGCCCCCTTTATATAGCCGCCCACCCCGCCGCCATCTCCTCCCCAATACCCGCCGCCCCAAGTCGCCGCAGCCACCGCAAGCCGCTGCCGCACCGCCTCCCCGCGACGCCGCGCCGCCGCCTCGCGTCGCCGTCGCGCTGCTAGCTGCTGCCCCACCGCCGCTGCCGCGCCACCCCGCTCGCCGGAGTTGCCGCTGCCGGTTTTTTGGCGAACCGGTATAAACCGCTAACCCACCCGGTTTTTTTATTTAGTTCAATTTTCTTTTTTTATCGGTTTATTATTTAGGTCAAGTTATTTAGTGAGTGTTCGCTCGTTTGGTTCTGTTAACGAACGAATTCGCTTGTTAGTCTCTGTTAGCGGACGTTCGTCCGATAGATTTTTCCTTTTAGTTTAATTTTTGGCCAGGGACCTAATTGTAATTATATTTATCATAGATTAGTCCCTAATCTTTAAACCCTCACTGTTTTTTGCTCGTTTATCCAAATCCAGTGAAACCAACGCCAAAATCGTCGTCTTGTTCCCCTCTGTCTAGATAAAGTGTTGGGGAACATTGCAGAAAACAAAAATTCTCCTACGGTTTCACCAAGATCCATTTATGAGTTCATCTAGCAACGAGTGATCGGATGCATCTACATACCTTTGTAGATCGTGAGCGGAAGCGTTCAAAGAACGGGGATGAGGTAGTCGAACACGACGTGATCCAAATCACCGGAGATCCTAGCACCGAACGGACGGCACCTCCGTGTTCAACACACGTACGGTCAGCGTAACGTCTCCTTCTTCTTGATCCAGCAAGAGGGAAGGAGAGGTTGTGGAAGATGGCTCCAGCAGCAGCACGACGGCGTGGTGGTGATGGAGCTGCAGTACTCCGTCAGGGCTTCGCCAAGCGCTATGGAGGAGGAGGAGGCGTTGGAGAGGGAGAAGGAGGCAACCAAAGGCATGGATGAAAAAGCCCTCCTTCCCCACTATATATAGGAGGGCCAAGGGGGGGCGCCGGCCCTAGGAGATCCAATCTCCTAAGGGGGGCGGCGGCCAAGGGAGGTTTCCCTCCCCCCAAGGCACCTAGGGGTGCCTTCCACTTGTGGGACTCTTCCCCTTTGGAAACCCTAGGCGCATGGGCCCCTTGGGGCTGGTGCCCTTGGCCCATGTAGGCCAAGGCGCACCCCCTTACAGCCCATGTGGCCCCCGGGGCAGGTGGACCCACCCGGTGGACCCCCGGGACCCTTCCGGTGGTCCCGGTACAATACCGGTGACCCCGAAACTTGTCCCGATGGCCGAAACAACACTTCCTATATATAATTCTTTACCTCCGGACCATTCCGGAACTCCTCGTGACGTCCGGGATCTCATCCGGGACTCCGAACAACATTCGGGTTACTGCATATACATATCTCTACAACCCTAGTGTCACCGAACCTTAAGTGTGTAGACCCTACGGGTTCGGGAGATATGTAGACATGACCGAGACGACTCTCCGGTCAATAACCAACAGCGGGATCTGGATACCCATGTTGGCTCCCACATACTCCACGATGATCTCATCGGATGAACCACGATGTCGAGGATTCAAGCAACCCCGTATACAATTCCCTTTGTCAATCGATATGTTACTTGCCCGAGATTCGATCGTCGGTATCCCAATACCTCGTTCAATCTTGTTACCGGCAAGTCACTTTACTCGTACCGTAATGCATGATCCCGTGACCAGACACTTGGTCACTTTGAGCTCATTATGATGATGCATTACCGAGTGGGCCCAGTGATACCTCTCCGTCATACGGAGTGACAAATCCCAGTCTTGATCCGTGTCAACCCAACAGATACTTTCGGAGATACCCGTAGTCTACCTTTATAGTCACCCAGTTACGTTGTGACGTTTGGTATACCCAAAGCACTCCTACGGTATCCGGGAGTTACACGATCTCATGGTCTAAGGAAAAGATACTTTGACATTGGAAAAACTCTAGCAAACGAACTATACGATCTTTAAGGTATGTTTAGGCTTGGGTCTTGTCCATCACATCATTCTCCTAATGATGTGATCTCGTTATCAATGACATCCAATGTCCATAGTCAGGAAACCATGACTATCTGTTGATCAACAAGCTAGTCAAATAGAGGCTTACTAGGGACATGTTGGTGTCTGTTATTCACACATGTATTACGATTTCCGGATAACACAATTATAGCATGAATAAAGACAATTATCATGAACAAGGAAATATAATAATAATGCTTTTATTATTGCCTCTAGGGCATATTTCCAACAGTCTCCCACTTGCACTAGAGTCAATAATCTAGTTACATTGTGATGAATCAAACACCCATGGAATTCTGGTGTTGATCATGTTTTGCCCTAGGGAGAGGTTTAGTCAACGGATCTGCTACATTCAGGTCCGTATGCACTTTACAAATATCTATGTCTCCATCTTGAACATTTTCACGAATGGAGTTGAAGCGACTCTTGATGTGCCTTGTCTTCTTGTGAAACCTGGGCTCCTTGGCAAGTGCAATAGCTCCAGTGTTTTCACAGAAGAGTTTGATTGGCCCCGACGCATTGGGTATGACTCCTAGGTCGGTGATGAACTCCTTCACCCATATTGCTTCATGTGCTGCCTCTGAGGCTGCCATGTACTCCACTTCACATGTAGATCCCGCCACAACGCTCTGCTTGCAACTGCACCAGCTTACTGCCCCACCATTCAAAATATACACGTATCCGGTCTGTGACTTAGAGTCATCCAGATCTATGTCGAAGCTAGCGTCGACGTAACCCTTTACGACGAGCTCTTTGTCACCTCCATAAACGAGAAACATTTCCTTAGTCCTTTTCAGGTACTTCAGGATATTCTTGACCGCTGTCCAGTGTTCCTTGCCGGGATTACTTTGGTACCTTCCTACCAAACTTACGGCAAGGTTTACATCAGGTCTGGTACACAGCATGGCATACATAATAGAACCTATGGCTGAGGCATAGGGGATGACACTCGTCTCTTCTATATCTTCTGCCGTGGTCGGACATTGAGCTGAGCTCAATTTCATACCTTGTAACACAGGCAAGAACCCCTTCTTAGATTGATCCATATTGAACTTCTTCAATATCTTATCAAGGTATGTGCTTTGTGAAAGACCTATGAGGCGTCTTGATCTATCTCTATAGATCTTGATGCCTAATATATAAGCAGCTTCACCAAGGTCCTTCATTGAAAAACTCTCATTCAAGTAGGCCTTGATGCTGTCCAAGAGTTCTATATCATTTCCCATCAAAAGTATGTCATCTACATATAATATGAGAAATGCTACAGAGCTCCCACTCACTTTCTTGTAAACGCAGGCTTCTCCATAAGTCTGCGTAAACCCAAAAGCTTTGATCATCTCATCAAAGCGAATGTTCCAACTCCGAGATGCTTGCACCGGCCCATAAATCGAGCGTTGGAGCTTGCACACCTTGTCAGCATTCTTAGGATTGACAAAACCTTCCGGATGCATCATATACAATTCTTCCTTAAGGAAACCATTAAGGAACGCCGTTTTGACGTCCATTTGCCATATCTCATAATCGTAGAAAGCAGAAATTGCTAACATGATTCGGACGGACTTTAGCTTCGCTACCGGTGAGAAAGTCTCATCGTAGTCAACCCCTTGAACTTGTTGATAACCCTTAGCGACAAGCCGAGCTTTATAGATGGTCACATTACCATCTGCGTCTGTCTTCTTCTTAAAGATCCATTTATTTTCTATGGCTCGCCGCTCAACGGGCAAGTCAGTCAAAGTCCATACTTCGTTTTCATACATGGATCCTATCTCGGATTTCATGGCTTCTAGCCATTTGTCGAAATCCGGGCCCGCCATCGCTTCTTCATAGTTCGAAGGTTCACCGTTGTCTAACAACATGATTTCCAAGACAGGGTTGCCGTACCACTCTGGTGCGGAACGTGTCCTTGTGGACCTTCGAATTTTAGTAGGAGCTTGATCAGAAGTATCTTGATCATCATCATTAACTTTCTCTCTTTTCGGTGCAGGCACCTCAGAAACATTTTCTTGAGTTGTGCCATTTTCCGGTTCAAGAGGTAATACTTCATCAAGGTCTACTTTCCTCCCACTTACCTCTTTCGAGAGATACTCCTTCTCTAGAAAGGATCCATTCTTGGCAACAAAGATCTTGCCTTCGGATCTGAGGTAGAAGGTATACCCAATAGTTTCTTTAGGGTATCCTATGAAGACGCATTTTTCCGACTTGGGTTCGAGCTTTTCAGGTTGAAGTTTCTTGACATAAGCATCGCATCCCCAAACTTTTAGAAACGACAGCTTAGGTTTCTTCCCAAACCATAATTCATACGGTGTCGTCTCAACGGATTTTGACGGAGCCCTATTTAAAGTGAATGCGGCAGTCTCTAAAGCATAGCCCCAAAAAGAAAGCGGTAAATCGGTAAGAGACATCATAGATCGCACCATATCTAATAGAGTGCGATTACGATGTTCGGACACACCATTACGCTGAGGTGTTCCCGGCGGCGTGAGTTGTGAAACTATTCCACATTTTCTTAAGTGTGTGCCAAATTCGTGACTCAAGTATTCTCCTCCACGATCTGATCGCAAAAACTTGATTTTCCTGTCACGTTGATTCTCAACCTCACTCTGAAATTCTTTGAACTTTTCAAAGGTTTCAGACTTGTGTTTCATTAAGTAGACAAACCCATATCTACTCAAATCATCAGTGAGGGTGAGAACATAACGATAGCCACTGCGAGCCTCAACACTCATTGGACCGCACACATCAGTATGTATGATTTCCAATAAGTTGGTTGCTCGCTCCATTGTTCCTGAGAACGGAGTCTTGGTCATTTTACCCATGAGGCATGGTTCGCACGTGTCAAATGATTCATAATCAAGAGACTCTAAAAGTCCATCTGCATGGAGCTTCTTCATGCGTTTGACACCTATGTGACCAAGGCGGCAGTGCCACAAGTATGTGGGACTATCATTATCAACCTTACATCTTTTGGCACTTACACTATGAACATGTGTAGCATTACGCTCGAGATTCATTAAGAATAAACAATTCACCATCGGAGCATGACCATAAAACATATCTCTCGTATAAATAGAACAACCATTATTCTCAGATTTAAATGAGTAGCCATCTCGAATTAAACGAGATCCCGATACAATGTTCATGCTCAAAGCTGGCACTAAATAATAATTATTAAGGTTTAATACTAATCCCGAAGGTAAATGTAGAGGTAGCGTGCCGACGGCGATCACATTGACCTTGGAACCATTCCCGACGCGCAACGTCACCTCGTCCTTTGCCAATCTCCGCTTATTCCGCTGCCCCTGCTTTGAGTTACAAATGTGAGCAACTGCACCGGTATCAAATACCCAGGAGCTACTACGGATACTGGTAATGTAACGCCCGGGTAATTAAGCTACAGTGAACCTCTGCTAATAGTGCCACGTCACCTCGATTACTATTCCTAATCTCGTGCTAGTTCGAAACTGATTCAAATTCAAAATCAACCAAAGGATAAAAACTTTTCAAAATTTAAAACAAAAATGTTCGAGGTGTGCAAATAAATGCCTAGGAATTTATGGTGTGGGATCCATGCCTTTATAAAAGACCTAAATACATAAAATGAATTAAAACAGAAGAGAAAATAAAAAAAGGAAAACAGGAAACAAAACCAAAAAAAAGGGGAAACCCCCTCTCTCGCTGGGCCTTGGCCCAGCTAGCCATCGGGCCAACCAGGCCGGCCCACACCCCCCCCCCCCTAACCCCCGTCCCCCCCCCCGAACCCTAACCCTCACCCGATCCCCACTCTCCCCCACTCGCCCCCCCTCGCTCCCTCCCCCGATCTGGATCGGGGAGAGGCCCGACCCCGCCGCCTCATCCCTGCGCCCCGTTACCGGCCGGCGCCGCCCGTCTCCGCCGGCGCCTCCTGCCTCCCGCCCCGTCGCCCGCCCTCCGACTCCTCCCGCACAGCGCCCCCCCTCGACACGAGCTGGATCGGGGGCTGGACCCCGCGCCACCCCGAGCCCCGACGACCGCGCCCCATCCGCTGCCGCTCGAGGGCCTCCTCGACTCGCCGGACCGCTCCGCCATCGCCGGAGCCCTACCCCGCCGGACCGCATCCCCTGCGCCGCGTCGTCTCCGCCCGCCTCCTCGCCCCCCTGTTGCCCCTGACCCTACGGATCCACGGTGAGGCCCCCGGCCTCTCTTCCTCCCGGCTCCTCGCGTCGTCCCGCAGCCGTGCACGAGCGCCACCGCGTCGGCCACGCCGTCGCCCGCGTCCCTGGCCGCCTGACTGCGCGCCAGGCCAAGCCCCCTCCTCCCCGCGCACGCCTCGCGCCCTGCGCGCGCGGCAGCCCAGGCCCAGCTCGCCGTGCCGTCGCTCCCCGCTGTCCCCGCGCATGCCTTTCCGCTCACCGGCTCCTGTCCGCTGCGCCTGGCAGCGCTCGCCTGGGCCGCCCCTTGCCACGCCCAGCCCCTCACCGCTGCCGCCCTGGAACCCCCTTTGCTCGCCGTGGCCTACACCTCTGCCGGCCCCGCCTCGCTATGCCGTCGTGCTCCGGTGGCCTCGCCCCGTCGCCCTTGGTTGGGCTCGGCCCCGAGCGGGTGGCGCCCGCCACCGCTAACTCAGCGCCCGTTAACCACCCCCTGTGCCTATGACAGACGGGGCCCACGCCAAAAATGATTAAAAAAAAATAAAAAAATGATAATAATAAAAAAAATTTAAATTAAAATTAAAAATAAATGAATAATAATTTAATTAATTAATTAAGTTAATTAAGTTAATTAATCATAATTAGATTAATCAAATTAACTAATTAGTCTAATTAAACTGTGATTAGTTTAGCTAAAACCTGATTAGCCTAAACAGGGTATGACAGGTGGGCCCCGCTGGACCCACACGTCAGTTTGACCAGTCAACGCCCCTGTTGACTGCTGACGTCATGATGACGTCAGCAAACACTGTTTTGGATAATGTTAGATTTAAATAATTAATTAAATTCCAGAAATTATTAAAATCTTTAGAAAATCATATCTTTTAATCCGTAACTCGGATTAAAAATTTTTCAACATGAAAGTTGCTCAGAACGACGAGACAATTCCGGATACGCAGCCCGTTCGTCCGCCACACATTCCTAACCTATCCAACTCGCAACTTTCCCCCTACGGCCCCTCTGCCCGAAAACGCGAAACGCCGGGGATACTTTCCCGGATGTTTCCCCCCTTCACCGGTATCACCTCATACCGCGTTAGGGCACCTCTAACGCCGTTACTTGTCATGTCATGCATCACTATGCATCTGCTTGCTTAAATATTTATTGTTTCTCCCCCCTCTTCTCTCGATAGACACCGAGACCGACGCTGCTGCTGCCCCGATCGACTACGGTGTTGACGACCCCTCTCTCTTGCCAGAGCAACCAGGCAAGCCCCCCCCTTGATCACCAGATATCGCCTACTCTTCTCTATACTGCTTGCATTAGAGTAGTGTAGCATGTTACTGCTTTCAGTTAATCCTATACTGCTGCATAGCCTGTCCTTGCTACTACTGTTGTTACCTTTACCTGCTATCCTACTGCTTAGTATAGGATGCTAGTATTTTCATCAGTGGCCCTACATCCTTGTCCGTCTGCCATGCTATACTATCGGGCCGTGATCACTCGGGAGTTGATCACGGGTATATACTATTTGCTTTATACATGATACATGTGGTGACTAAAGACGGGTCGGCTTGTGGAGCACCCGCGAGTGATTCACGGATTGGGGGCTGAAAGGACCTTTGTCCCAACGGCCCTCTGTGTGGATCTTTGAGGTGGAGCGACAGGGCAGGTTACGACCACCTAGGAGAGAGGTGGGCCTGGCCCTGGTCGGCGTTCGCGGATACTTAACACGCTTAACGAGATCTGGGTATTTGATCTGAGTTTGGCCATTTGGTCTATACGCACTAACCATCTACGCGGGAGTAGTTATGGGTATCCCGGCGTCGTGGTATCAGCCGAAGCCTTCGTGACGTCAGCGACGGAGCGGCGCGCGCCGGATTGGACTGGAACGCCACTAGGCTAGGTCTGCTTCCGGCCGCCCACGCAACGTGCAGGTGTGCTAAGGGCGATGGGCCCAGACCCCTGTGCGCTTAGGTTTAGACCGGCGTGCTGACCTCTCTGTTGTGCCTAGGTCAGGCTGCGACGTGTTGATCTTCCGAGGCCGGGCATGACCCAGGAAAGTGTGTCCGGCCAAATGGGATCGAGCGTGTTGGGATATGTGGTGCACCCCTGCAGGGAAGTTAATCTATTCGAATAGCCGTGATCTTCGGTAACAGGACGACTTGGAGTTGTACCTTGACCTTATGACAACTAGAACCGGATACTAAATAAAACACACCCTTCCAAGTGCCAGATACAACCGGTGATCGCTCTCTCACAGGGGGACGAGGGGAGGATCATCGGTTAGGGTTATGCTATGCGATGCTACTTGGAGGACTTCAGTCTACTCTCTTCTACATGCTGCAAGACGGAGGCTGCCAGAAGCGTAGTCTTCGATAGGACTAGCTATCCCCCTCTTATTCCGGCATTCTGCAGATCAGTCCACATATGATACCCTTAATCCATTTGATACCCATGCATATGTAGTGTAGCTCCTTGCTTGCGAGTACTTTGGATGAGTACTCAAGGTTGCTTTCTCCCCCTTTTCCCCCTTTCCTTTCATTCTGGTTGTCGCAACCAGATGTTGGAGCCCAGGAGCCAGACGCCACCGTCGACGACGACCCCTACTACACCGGAGGTGCCTACTACTACGTGATGCCCGCTGACGACGACCAGGAGTAGTTAGGAGGATCCCAGGCAGGAGGTCTGCGCCTCTTTCGATCTGTATCCCAGTTTGTGCTAGCCTTCTTAAGGCAAACTAGTTTAACTTATGTCTGTACTCAGATATTGTTGCTTCCGCTGACTCGTCTATGATCGAGCTCTTGTATTCGAGCCCTCGAGGCCCCTGGCTTGTAATATGATGCTTGTATGACTTATTTTATTAGTAGAGTTGTGTTGTGATATCTTCCCGTGAGTCCCTGATCTTGATCGTACACGTTTGCGTGTATGATTAGTGTACGATTAAATCGGGGGCGTCACAGGTAAGGTACACATCAATTACATGTATATCACATATACCTTTTGTTTTGCCGGCCTTCTTGTCCGCTAAGTATTTGGGGCAGTTCTGCTTCCAGTGACCACTTCCCTTGCAATAAAAGCACTCAGTCTCGGGCTTGGGTCCATACTTTGGCTTCTTCCCGGCAGCTTGCTTGCCGGGCGTGGCAACTACCTTGCCATCCCTGTTGAAGTTCTTTTTACCCTTGCCCTTCTTGAACTTAGCGGTTTTATTCACCATCAACACTTGATGTTCCTTCTTGACTTCTACCTCTGCTGATTTCAGCATTGAAAATAACTCAGGAATGGTCTTTTCCATCCCCTGCATATTGAAGTTCATCACAAAGCTCTTGTAGCTCGGTGGAAGCGAGTGGAGGATTCTGTCAATGACTGCATCATCTGGGAGATTAACTCCCAGCTGAGTCAAGCGGTTATGTAACCCCGACATAGTGAGTATGTGCTCACTGACAGAACTATTTTCCTCCATCTTACAGCTGAAGAATTTGTCGGAGACTTCATATCTCTCGACCCGGGCATGAGCTTGAAAAACCATTTTCAGCTCTTCGAACATCTCATATGCTCTATGTCTCTCAAAACGCTTTTGGAGTCCCGGCTCTAAGCTGTAAAGCATGCCGCACTGAACGAGGGAGTAGTCATCAGCACGTGTCTGCCAAGCGTTCATAATGTCTTGGTTCTGTGGAACAGGTGGGTCACCTAGCGGTGCTTGTAGGACATATTCTTTCTTGGCAGCTATGAGGATGATCCTCAGGTTCCGGACCCAGTCCGTATAGTTGCTGCCATCGTCTTTCAGCTTGGTTTTCTCTAGGAACGCGTTGAAGTTGAGGACTACGTTGGCCATTTGATCTACAAGACATATTGTAAAGATTTTAGACTAAGTTCATGATAATAAAGTTCATCTAATCAAATTATTCAATGAACTCCCACTTAGATAGACATCCCTCCAGTCATCTAAGTATAACATGATCCGGGTTGACTAGGCCGTGTCCGATCATCACGTGAGACGGTCTAGTTAACATCGGTGAACATCTTCATGTTGATCGTATCTTCTATACGACTCATGCTCGACCTTTCGGTCTTCTGTGTTCCGAGGCCATGTCTGTACATGCTACGCTCGTCAAGTCAACCTAAGTGTTTGCATGTGTAAATTTGTCTTACACCCGTTGTATGTGAATGTCTGAATCAAACACCCGATCATCACGTGGTGCTTTGAAACAACGAACTGTCGCAACGGTGCACAATTAGGGAAACACTTTCTTGAAATTATTATGAGGGATCATCTTATTTACTACCGTCGTTCTAAGTAAACAAGATGAAAAACATGATAAACATCACATGCAATCAAATAATAACAGTGACATGATATGGCCAATATCACATAGCCCCTTTGATCTCCATCTTGGGGCTCCATGATCATCTTGTCACCGGCATGACACCATGATCTCCATCATCATGATCTCCATCATTGTGTCTCCATGAAGTTGCTCGCCAACTATTACTTCTACTACTATGGCTAACACGTTTAGCAATAAAGTAAAGTAATTTATATGGCGTTTCTCAATGACACGCAGGTCATACAAAAATAAAGACAACTCCTATGGCTCCTGCCGGTTGTCATACTCATCGACATGAAAGTCGTGATTCCTATTACAATAGCATGAACATCTCATACATCGAATATATGTCATTCATCATTCATCACAACTTTGGCCATATCATATCACAAAGCACTTGCTGCAAAAAACAAGTTAGACGTCCTCTAATTGTTGTTGCAAGTTTTACGTGGCTGCAATAGGGTTCTAGCAAGAACGTTTTCTTACCTACGTGAAAGCCACAACGTGATTTGTCAACTTCTATTTACCCTTCATAAGGACCCTTTTCATCGAATCCGCTCCAACTAAAGTAGGAGAGACAGACACCCGCCAGCCACCTTATGCAACTAGTGCATGTTAGTCGGTGGAACCGGTCTCACGTAAGCGTACGTGTAAGGTTGGTCCGGGCCGCTTCATCCCACAATACCGTTGAAGCAAGATAAGACTAGTAACGGCAAGAAAGTTGACAACATCTACGCCCACAACAAATTGTGTTCTACTCGCGCAAGAAGAACTACGCATAGACCTAGCTCATGATGCCACTGTTGGGGAACGTTGCAGAAAACAAAAATTTTCCTACGGTTTCACCAAGATCCATCTATGAGTTCATCTAGCAATGAGTGATCGGATGCATCTACATACCTTTGTAGATCGCGAGCGGAAGCGTTCAAAGAACGGGGATGAGGTAGTCGAACACGATGTGATCCAAATCACCAGAGATCCTAGCACCGAACGAACGGCACCTCCGCGTTCCACACACGTACGGTCAGCGTAACGTCTCCTTCTTCTTGATCCAGCAAGAGGGAAGGAGAGGTTGTGGAAGATGGCTCCAGCAGCAGCACGACGGCGTGATGGTGATGGAGCTGCAGTACTCCGTTAGGGCTTCGCCAAGCGCTATGGAGGAGGAGGAGGAGGCGTTGGAGAGGGAGAAGGAGGCAACCAAAGGCATGGATGAAAAAGCCCTCCTTCCCCACTATATATAGGAGGGCCAGGGGGGCGCCGGCCCTAGGAGATCCAATCTCCTAAGGGGGGCGGCGGCCAAGGGAGGTTTCCCTCCCCCCAAGGCACCTAGGGGTGCCTTCCACTTGTGGGACTCTTCCCCTTTGGAAACCCTAGGCGCATGGGCCCCTTGGGGCTGGTGCCCTTGGCCCATGTAGGCCAAGGCGCACCCCCTTACAGCCCATGTGGCCCCCGGGGCAGGTGGACCCACCCGGTGGACCCCCGGGACCCTTCCGGTGGTCCCGGTACAATACCGGTGACCCCGAAACTTGTCCCGATGGCCGAAACAGCACTTCCTATATATAATTCTTTACCTCCGGACCATTCCGGAACTCCTCGTGACATCCGGGATCTCATCCGGGACTCCGAATAACATTCGGGTTACTGCATATACATATCTCTACAACCCTAGTGTCACCGAACCTTAAGTGTGTAGACCCTACGGGTTCGGGAGATATGTAGACATGACCGAGACGACTCTCCGGTCAATAACCAACAGCGGGATCTGGATACCCATGTTGGCTCCCACATACTCCACGATGATCTCATCGGATGAACCACGATGTCGAGGATTCAAGCAACCCCGTATACAATTCCCTTTCTCAATCGATATGTTACTTGCCCGAGATTCGATCGTCGGTATCCCAATACCTCGTTCAATCTTGTTACCGGCAAGTCACTTTACTCGTACCGTAATGCATGATCCCGTGACCAGACACTTGGTCACTTTGAGCTCATTATGATGATGCATTACCGAGTGGGCCCAGTGATACCTCTCCGTCATACGGAGTGACAAATCCCAGTCTTGATCCGTGTCAACCCAACAGATACTTTCGGAGATACCCGTAGTCTACCTTTATAGTCACCCAGTTACGTTGTGACGTTTGGTATACCCAAAGCACTCCTACGGTATCCGGGAGTTACACGATCTCTTGGTCTAAGGAAAAGATACTTTGACATTGGAAAAACTCTAGCAAACGAACTATATGATCTTTAAGCTATGTTTAGGATTGGGTCTTGTCCGTCACATCATTCTCCTAGTGATGTGATCTCGTTATCAATGACATCCAATGTCCATAGTCAGGAAACCATGACTATCCGTTGATCAACAAGCTAGTCAAATAGAGGCTTACTAGGGACATGTTGGTGTCTGTTATTCACACATGTATTACGATTTCCGGATAACACAATTATAGCATGAATAAAGACAATTATCATGAACAAGGAAATATAATAATAATGCTTTTATTATTGCCTCTAGGGCATATTTCCAACATAAAGAACTTCAACATGATTTTGAAAATTAAAAATTTGGTTTCAAGTAGATTTGAGTTCGAACTTCTTTTGATCATAGTTTGAGTTTCGTATCTCCGATTCGGTTGATTTTTTTGCAAATCGAAGCTCTTTACTTGAACTTTCTGTTTAGATCTTTTCTTTTGGTTTTACCTTTGCATCTTATGATTGAGTGCTTATGTATGTTATTGTCTGTTCACGATAGAGTTTCCGGAGTGTGAGGCTTGCTACAATGAATCTCTAGGGTTTTTCGATCGTCAGCAAGGCAAGTAACAGTTTGATCATACCCCTTTATTACCCAGTTTCTATGCATTAGTTTCAACCCTCAAACATTGCATGAGTAGGTTTTGATAACATGTGGGTATTGGGAAGTAGTTGATGAGGTAGGAACCTATTGTCTTATATCAAACCCCGGGTATTAAACGTTATGCTTATACTGCTTTGCTATGCTCGTAGACTTGGATTCGTATGTGAGATTCATGCAAGATGTGAGAGTTAATATTTAACTAAGGGAAACTTAAGGCATCTACTTTAATACACATCTGGGTGGATTGGTTGCGGGCACCTGGAGCAATCCAGTGTTGTCCTAGGATATCCTGGAGTACCCGTGTGATCATCCTATGGAATGCCACCCAGGCTCAAAGGGATCATAATATTATTCATGCTCAGAAACTTCTATGTGCAGCCACAAGCCATTATGGGCTCTGGCATAGTTGAGTAATTTGTGTGACCTCTTTCAGTGGTAGGCTAGCTGATATAGGGGAAAGTAGGTGGTACTGTTTACCCAGAGTAAAGAGTTAATGCTTCAGAAAGACTATGTCTCAATCATCCGATCATGGATGTGGTCGAGTCTTGTGGGGAAAAGTGCGCAAACCTCTGCAGAGTGTATAAACTAATCATGGTTAGTCATGTCCCTGGTTATGGACATCTTGAGTACCTGGTATTTGAATTATTGATTGATCTCATCACTTTAGTTAATGAATTTGTTGGGTTATTACTTACTATTTCAGGATTGAGTTGGAGGAAGCTTCTCAATAATGACATAAACTTTGTAGATAAATAAAATATATTCCTTTGTTGTAGGAAAAAATTAGCTTTATGCAAATGATAACCGTAGAGCCTCGACCAGCCAAATATGCATGAAGTGATAGCTGTTATTTGTTCATTGCTCTATAGTGTTACCTTGCCAGCATATTCCATGTGCTGACCTACACGGCTGCAACATATCATGTTGTAGAATTTTAAGTAAGGTGCGATAGTTCGTTGTCATGCACTCAGTTTTGCCATGGAGTTGGATGGACTCATTTATCTTCGAAGCTTCCGCGGTTATCTTATTTAGATGGCCTTCAGCCATATTATTGTAGTAAGTACTCTTTATGAAACACTCGATGTAATAAGTGTGTGATTGAACTCTGTTACAAATCCTCGAGTACTGTGTGTGTTGCTACCTCTTGAGCATGCGTTGGTTTTCCTTTGAAGATGAAAGGGTGATGCATCAAAGTAGCATAAGTATTTCCCTGAGTTTTGAGAACCAAGGTATCAATCCAGTAGGAGACAACACACAAGTCACCTAGTACTAGCACAAACAATCAAGAACCTTACAACCAACACGATAAAGGGGTTGTCAATCCCTTCACGGTCACTCGCAGAAGTGAGATCTAATAGAGATACTAAAGTAAATATTTTTGGTATTTTTGTTGTATAGATTGGAAAGTAAAGATTGCAAAACCGTAAATGAGATGCGATGTAAATAAAAGAGATGCAATATAATAGGAAAGAGACCCAGGGGCCATAGGTTTCACTAGTGGCTTCTCTCAAGATAGCATGTATTACGGTGGGTGAACAAATTACTGCCGAGCAATTGATAGAAAACACTACTGGAATTAGCTAATTTGCCGTCTGCCAAGTCTTTCCCGTCCGCTAGCTGACGGCAAAGGTGGTCTTTGTCGTCCGCTTGCAGAAAACAGACGGCAATGAACTGGCTGATGGCAAAGAATGGTCTTTGCCATCTGCCTACTCTTTGCCGTCAGCTAGCGGACGGCAAATAATCTTTGCCGTCAGCTAGCAGACGGCAAAGAGGGTGGTGGTCCCCACTAACGAGCTGATTAATCCAAACTTAACGCCCCCCTCTTTGCCGTCAGCTAGCGGATGGCAAAGAGGAAAAAAACCTGATGGCAAAAAGGTTTGGCGGACGGCAAAGACCTAACCTACCTAACGGCGAGACCCACGCCGCCCTCGATCCGTCTCTCTTTCTCTCCTCTCTCCTCCCCGAGCCACTACGCCACCACCCCCTCCGCCCGTCGCCGCCCCCACCCCCTGCCGCCGCCCCCGCCACCCGCCATCGTGGTCCGGTGAGTTATTTTTTTCTTTCTTTTTTTGCTGTTTAATTGTTAGTGTTAGGTTTAGTGCTAGATATATATGTGTTAGTGTTAGATTTAGTCCATGGGTTTTAGATAATTAGTCATATAATTAAAAGAAGTAGAAAAAGATGAAAAAAGAAGAAGAAGAAAAGAAGAATATGTAGAAGGGGAAGAAGAAGAAGAAGAAGAAGAAGAAGAAGAGGGGAGAAGAAGAAGAAATTGTAGGAGAAGAAGAGGAGGGGAGAAGAAGAAGAAAGTGTAGGTGTAGGAGAAGAGGAGGAGGGGAGAAGAAGAAGAAGAAAGTGTAGGTGTAGGAGAAGAAGAGGAGGGAAGAAGAAGAAGAAGAAGGTGCTCTTTGGCCTTCCAAAGGCCGGCGGGGTCATATATTTGTGAATTATGAGTTAGGTCATATATTTTTCGATTTTGTTATGCAAAACATCATACATATTCGTGTTTATCGGGTGGATTCAAATGTGCAGTTGTTTCGTCGCTGCGAGGGTGTGGTGTTTGACGACCTCCCCGTGCGTTCGACGAGCTCCGCCCCTGCGTTCGTTGGTGAGCACAAATGACATCTCCTCCTCCACCTTCATTTGCTCTGTTACGGTCTTCGTGCCGATGAAACTTGCTAGCTATATGTGTCAATCATCAGTATGTGTAACCACTATGCGTCTCCCGTTTGAAAGGGTTACATCTATAAATATGCATGCGTTTGCATATTTATAACCGTGATTCTTTCGAATTGTCCAATGCTATCCATGGACAGCCCGAGTATGTGTAGATTGGGTTCGTTTTCCCATATGCTTTGCTCTGGATCCGATGCATAAATTTCTTCAGTGTCTCCCCTGTTGTTCTCCGGGTACACATCCTCTCTGTTTATTGCAGAGACGTGTATCAGGAGAACAACAGGGAGGTGCTGCCGAAATTTTGCATCGGATCCGGAGCATAGAATGGTAAAAGGAACCCAATCTACACATACTCTGGTGGGATTAGGACCTATCATTACCTATTAGAGTGTAGGTTGCATGGACATAATAAAATTGACAAACTAGATCAAGTAATGAATATATACATGGCTCAATAGGCGACCCAAGTATTCTATCTACCGTGGCGCCGGGGCGGCGGGGTGGTGGGGCGACGAGGCGTCGGCGCGTGGGGGGCGGCGGGGTGGTGGGGCCATGAGGCGTCGGCGCGTGGGGGGCGACGGGGTGGTGGGTCGACGGGGCAAGCAGCGGCGGGTGGCGGGGGCGGCGACGGATAGTGGGGGCGGCGGCGGGCGGTGGGGGCAGCGGGGGCGGCGGCGGGCGGCGGGGAGGAGAGAGGGAGAGAAACAGAGAGAAGGGGCAGGGTGGGGCTCGGCCATTAGTTAGGAAGAATCTTTGCCGTCCGCCCACCCTTTGCCGTCCGCTTTGTTTCCTCTTTGCCGTCTGCTAGCAGACGGCAAAGAGAGGGGCCATTAAGTTTTCCTCAATTAACTCGTTTAGTGGGGCCAGCTCTCTCTTTGCCGTCAGCCAGCGGACGGCAAAGAACAGGCTGATGGCAAAGACCTTCTTTGTCGTCTACTAGTTCTTTGCCGTCCGTTTTCCTTAAGCTGACGGAAAAGACCTTCTTTGCCGTCCGCCAGCGGACGGCAAAGAACTGGTAGACGGCAAATAAGCTAATTCCAGTAGTGAAGATATCTAAGGCAATGATCATGAATATAGGCATCACGTCTGTGTCAAGTGGACCGAAATGATTCTGCATCTATTACTATTACTCCACACATCGACCGCTATCCAGCATGCGTCTAGAGTATTAAGTTCATAAGAACGGTGTAATGCATTAAGCAAGATGACATGATGTAGAGGGATAAACTCAAGCAATATGATATAAACCACATATTTTTATCCTCGATGGCAACAATACAATATGTGCCTTTCTGCCCCTACTATCACTGGGAGAGGACACCGCAAGATTGAACCCAAAGCTAAGCATGTCTCCCATTGCAAGAAAGATCAATCTAGTAGGCCAAACTAAACCAATAATTCGAAGAGACTTGCAAAGATATTAAATCATGCATATAAGAATTCAGAGAAGAACCAAATAATATTCATAGATAATCTTGTTCATAAATCCACAATTCATAGGATCTCGACAAACACACCACAAAAGAGTATTACATCGAATAGATCTCCAAGAACATCGAGGAGAACTTTGTATTGAGAATCAAAGAGAGAGAAGAAGCCATCTAGCTAATAACTAAGGACCCGAAGGTCTATGGTAAACTACTCACACTTCATCGGAGAGGGAATGGTGTTGATATAGAAGCCATCTATGATCGATTCCCCCTCCGGCAGATCGCTGGAAAAGGCCCCAAGATGGAATTTCACGGGTACAGAAGGTTGCGGCAGTGGAAAAGTGGTTTCGTGGCTCTCCCTGATGTTTCTAGGGTATAAGAGTATATATAGGCGAAAGAAGTATGTCGGTGGAGCTATGAGGGGCCCACGAGGGTGGGGGGGCGTGCCTACCCCCTGGGCGCGCCCTCCTGCCTCGTGGCTTCCTTGTGGAGTTCCAGACTTTGACTCCAGGTCTTCTTGATTGCTTTCGGTCCAAGAAAGATCATCGCAAAGGTTTCATTCTGTTTGGACTCCGTTTGGTATTCCTTTTCTGCACAACTCTAAAATAGGCAAAAAAACAGAAACTGGCACTGGGCGTCCAGTTAATAGGTTAGTCCCAAAAATAATATAAAAGAGCATATTAAAGCCTATTAAACATCCAAAACAGATAATATAATAGCATGGAACAATCAAAAATTATAGATGCATTGGAGACGTATCAAGCATCCCCAAGCTTAATTCATGCTCGTCCTCGAGTAGGTAAATTATAAAAACAGAATTTTTGATGTGGAATGCTACCTAACATAATTATCAATGTAATTTTCTCTATTCTGGCATGAATATTCAGATCCGAAAGATTCAAGACAAAAGTTTAATATTGACATATAAACAATAATACTTCAAGCATACTAACAAAGCAATCATGTCTTCTTAAAATAACATGGCCAAAGAAAGCTATCCCTACAGAATTAGGTTTTTGGCTCCTATTCTGATCGTTTGGGGGTACATGTGTATATATAGGAGGAAGAAGTACGCCGGAGGAGCAACGAGGGGCCCACGAGGCAGGGGGCGCGCCCTAGGGGGGGCGCCCCCCACCCTCGTGACCGCCTCTTTTGTTACTTGGAGCAGGGTCCCAGTCTCCTGGATCACGTTTGGTGAGAAAATCACGTTACCGAAGATTTCATTCCGTTTGGACTCCATTTGATATTCGGTTTATCCGAAACACTGAAATAGGCAAAAAAACAACAATTCTGGGATGGGCCTCCGGTTAATAGGTTAGTCCCAAAAATAATATAAAAGTGGAAAATAAAGCCCAATATAATCCAAAACAGTAGATAATATAGCATGGAGCAATCAAAAATTATAGATACGTTGGAGACGTATCAGGCATCCCCAAGCTTAATTCATCCTCGTCCTCAAGTAGGTAAATGATAAAAAGAGAATTTTTGATGCGGAGTGCTACTTGGCATAATTTCAATGCAATTCTTCTTAATTGTGGTATGAATATTCAGATTAGAAAGATTCAAGACAAAGGTTTATATTGACATAAAAATAATAATACTTCAACCATACTAACAAAGTAATTATGTCTTCTCAAAATAACATGGCCAAAGAAAGTTATCCCTACAAAATCATATAGTCTGGCTATGCTCCATCTTCACCACACAAAGTATTTAAATCATGCACAACCCCGATGACAAGCCAAGCAATTGTTTCATACTCTAACTTTTTCAAAACTTTTTCAATCTTCACGCAATACATGAGCGTGAGCCATGGATATAGCACTATAGGTGGAATAGAGGGGTGGTTGTGGAGAAGACAAAATGGAGAAGATAGTCTCACATCAACTAGGCTTATCAACAGGCTATGGAGATGTCCATCAATAGATATCAATGTGAGTGAGTAGGGATTGCCATGCAACGGATGCACTAGAGCTATAAGTGTATGAAAGCTCAAAAAGAAACTAAGTGGGTGTGCATCCAAGTTGCTTGCTCATGAAGACCTAGGCCATTTTGAGGAAGCCCATCATTGGAATATACAAGCCAAGTTCTATAATGAAAAATTCCCACTAGTATATGAAAGTGACAAAATAAGAGACTCTCTATCATGAATATCATGGTGCTACTTTGAAGCACAAGTGTGGAATAGGGATAGTAGCATTGTCCCTTCTCTCTTTTCTCTTTTTTTGGGCCCTCTTTTTTTCTTTGGCCTCTTTTTTTATATCTTTTCGTCCGGAGTCTCATCCCGACTTGTGGGGGAATCATAGTCTCCATCATCCTTTCCTCACTGGGACAATGCTCTAATAATGATGATCATCACACTTTTATTTACTTACAACTCAAGAATTACAACTCGGTACTTAGAACAAAAATATGACTCTATGTGAATGCCTCCGACGGTATACCAGGATGTGCAATGAATCAAGAGTAACATGTATGAAAGAATTATGTATGATGGCTTTGACACAAATACGATGTCAACTACATGATCATGCAAGGCAATATGATAATGATGGAGCGTGTCATAATGAACAGAATGGTGGAAAGTTGCATGGCAATATATCTCGGAATGGCTATGGAAATGCCATAATAGGTAGGTATGGTGACTATTTTGAGGAAGGTAAATGGTGGGTTTATGGTATCGGCGAAAGTTGTGCGGTACTAGAGAGGCTAGCAATGGTGGAAGGGTGAGAGTGTGTATAATCCATGGACTCAACATTAGTCATAAAGAACTCACATACTTATTGCAAAAATCTATTAGTTATAGAAACAAAGTACTACGTGCATGCTCCTAGGGGGATAGCCTAGTAGGAAAAGACCATCGCTCGTCCCCGACCGCCACTCATAAGGAAGACAATCAATAAATAGATCACGCTCCAACTTCATCACATAACGGTTCACCATACGTGCATGCTACGGGAATCACAAACTTTAACACAAGTATCTCACAAATTCACAACTACTCTACTAGCATGAATCTGATATTACCATCTTCATATCTCAAAACAATCATAAAGAATCAAACTTCACATAGTATTCAACGCACTTTATATGAAAGTTTTTATTATACCCATCTTGGATGCCCATCATATTAAGACTAGTTTTATAGCCAAAGAAAATTACCATGCTGTTCTAAAAGACTCTAAAAACAATATAAGTGAAGCATGAGAGATCAATAATTTCTATAAAATAAAACCACCACCGTGCTCTAAAAAGATATAAGTGAAGCACTAGAGCAAAATTATCTAGCTCAAAAGATATAAGTGAGGAACATAGAGTATTCTAATAAATACCGATTCATGTGTGTCTCTCCCAAAAGGTGTGTAAAGCAAGGACGATTGTGGTAAACTAAAAAGGAAAGACTCAAATCATACAAGACGCTCCAAGCAAAACACATATCATGTGGTGAATAAAAATATAGCCTCAAGTAAAGTTACCGATAGATGAAGACGAAAGAGGGGATGCCTTCCGGGGCATCCCCAAGCTTAGGATCTTGCCACTCCTTATTCCAAAATCCATCAAATATTTGCCAAAAAACTTGAAAACTTTACAACACAAAACTTCAACAGAAAATCTCATGAGCTCCGTTAGTATAAGAAATTAACCACCACTTTAAGGTACTGTAATGAACTCATTCTTTATTTATATTGGTGTTAAACCTACTGTATTCCAACTTCTCTATGGTTCATACCCCCCCGATACTACTCATAGATTCATCAAAATAAGCAAACAACACACGAAAAATAGAATCTGTCAAAAACAGAATAGTCTAAGCAATCTGTAACTCCAAAAATTCTGAAAAATTAGGACAGCCTGAGAAATATGTATATTGATATACTGCAAGTGGAGTAGGTATTTTATCGATCTCTGGTAAAAAACGAAAATTAATTTCATGAGCGTAAAAGTTTCTACTTTTTACAGCAAGATCAAACAACTATCACCCAAGAAGATCCTAAAGGCTTTACTTGGCACAAACACTAATTAAAACATAAAAAACACAATCATAACAGAAGCTAGATGAGTTATTTACTACTAAACAGGAGCAAAAAGCAAAGAACAAAAATAAAATTGGGTTGCCTCCCAACAAGCGCTATCGTTTAACACCCCTAGCTATGCATAAAAACAAGAATAGATCTAGGTATTGCCATTTTTGGTATGCAATCCATAAGTGGCTCTCATAATAGATTCATAAGGCAATTTAATTTTCTTCCTAGGAAAGTGTTCCATGCCTTTTGAGGGAGTCCTGGATTAGGGGGTCTCCGGACAGCTGGACTATATCCTTTGGCCGGACAGTTGGACTATGAAGATACAAGATTGAAGACTTCGTCCCGTGTCCGGATGGGACTCTACTTGGCGTGGAAGGCAAGCTAGGCAATACGGATATGTATATATCCTCCTTTGTAACTGACCTTGTGTAACCCTAGCCCCCTCCAGTGTCTATATAAACCGGAGGGTTTTAGTCCGTAGGACAACATACAATCATACCATAGGCTAGCTTCTAGGGTTTAGCCTCTCCGATCTCGTGGTAGATCAACTCTTGTACTACTCGTATTATCAAGAATAATCAAGCAGGACGTAGGGTTTTACCTCCATCAAGAGGGCCCGAACCTGGGTAAAACATCGTGTCCCCTGCCTCCTGTTACCATCCGCCTTAGAAGCACAGTTCGGGACCCCCTACCCGAGATCCGCTGGTTTTGACACCGACATTGGTGCTTTCATTGATATTTCCTCTGTGTCGTCGCCGTTAGGCTTGACGGCTCCTTCGATCATCGATAGCGATGCAGTCCAGGGTGAGACTTTTCTCCCTGGACAGATCTTTGTGTTCGGCGGCTTCGCACTGCGGGCCAACTCGCTTGGCCATCTAGAGCAGATCGAGAGTAACACCCCTGACCACCAGGTCAGGTTTGGAAGCTTAAACTACACGGCCGATATCCGTGGAGACTTGATCTTCGACGGATTCGAGCCCCTGCTTAGTGCACCACACGGTCACGATGAGCAGGATTTAGCTCTGCCATCGGACAGTGTCCAGGAGATCGCGCCGGAAACCGCTCCGGCCCTCAATTCGGAGCCAGTTGCGCCATCCATGGACGGGTGGATAGACCCGCCACGGAGGCCGCACTCTCATCGGTGATCGTGCCGAGTATCGACCTTACCCTTCACGGGAGCCGTGACGCCGAACTACCGGATTCCTCCCCGGCCACGGACTCCGAACCGCCTGATCCCGTGCCTATCGAATTCGATTGGGCGCCGATCATGGAGTTTACATCCGCGGATATCTTTCAGCACTCGCCCTTCGGCGACATACTAAACTCATTAAGGTCTCTCTCCTTGTCGGGAGAGTCCTGGCCGAACTATGTCCGGCAGGATTGGGATGCAGATGACGAAGAAATTCGCCGCCCACCCACCACCCACTTAGCAGCCACTGTCGACGACTTAACGGACATGCTCGACTTCAACTCCGAAGACATCGACGGTATGGACGACGATGCGGGAGGCGAAGAGGAACCATTGCCCACAGCGCACTGGACAGCCACCTCATCATATGATATAAACATGGTGGACACACCCAAAGAAGGCAATGGCGATGAGACAGCGGAGGATGATTCCTCCAAGAAGCAACCCAAGCGCCAACGTCAGTGGCGCTGCTCTAAGTCTCACCAAAGCAAAAGCGGTGACACCGACACATGAGATAATACCACTCCGGACAGTGCCGAAGACAACAACAATCCCCTCCAGCAAGATTTAGGGCAGGAGGATAGAGAAGCCAGCCCTACCGAGAGAGTGGCAGATGGAGAGCCGGAGGATGCTAATTACATGCCTCCCTCTGAAGATGAGGCAAGCCTCGACGATGATGAATTCGTCGTGCCTGAGGATCCCGTCGAACAAGAGCACTTCAAGCGCCGGCTTATAGCCACGGCAAATAGCCTTAAGAAAAAGAACAACAGCTTCAAGCCGATCAAGATTTGCTAGCTGACAGATGGACTGAAGTCCTTGCGGCCGAGGAATATAAACTCGAACGCCCCTCAAAGAGTTACCCAAAGAGTAGGTCGCTACCCCGACTGGAGGAGGAAGCACTCAAACCTACATCTCCAGCATATGATGCGGCTGACCGGCCACCTCGTGGCTGCGACAGAGTGGCATTTCAGCCAAAAACTCAGCCCGCACCATGATGCCACTCAAATAAAAATGACAAGGCACGGGGAAACATGCTAGACCTACGAGATGTATTGGAGGACAAAGCAAACCATGCAAGATCGATCTATGGATCACGAGGGAGTGCCACTATGCGAGACGATAACCGTCACGCCGGATATAGTAGAAGTAAATCCGGCCGGGCCGAACACAGCGGGCAAGACTCATTTGAGCTGCGTCGTGATATAGCCCAGTACAGAGGCGCCGCACACCCCCTATACTTCACAGACGAAGTAATGGATCACCAAATCCCAGAGGGTTTCAAACCCGTAAATATCGAATCATACAACGGCACAACAAATCCCGCGGTATGGATCGAGGATTTCCTCCTGCACATCCACATGGCCCGCGGTGATGATCTACACGCCATCAAATACCTCTCACTCAAGCTCAAAGGACCAGCTCGGCATTGGCTCAACAGCTTACCAGCAGAGTCCATTGGCTGTTGGGAAGATCTAGAAGCCGCATTCCTCGACAACTTCCAGGGCACTTATGTGCGACCGCCAGATGCCGATGAGTTGAGCCACATAATTCAGCAGCCAGAGGAATCAGCCAGGCAATTCTGGACACGGTTCCTAACAAAGAAAAATCAAATTGTCGACTGTCCGGATGCAGAGGCCCTAGCAGCTTTTAAGCACAACATCCGTGATGAGTGGCTCGCCCGGCACCTTGGCCAGGAAAAGCCGAAATCTATGACAGCCCTTACGACACTCATGACCCGCTTTTGTGCAGGAGAAGACAGCTGGCTGGCTCGCAGCAATAATGTAACGCCCTCGATGCGGCTATATCTCCCACGTGTCGAAGCACGACTTAGAGGCACAACCGCATTGAAAGTAATGTCGCAAGTGAGGTAATCTTCACACAACCCATGTAATACATAAGGGAAAGAGATACATAGTTGGCTTGCAATCGCCACTTCACCCAATACATGAATTAAAGCATTACATTCATCCAAATACACTCAAGGTCCGACTATGAAACCAAAATAAAAGAAGACTACCCCAAGTGCTACACAGATCCCCGATCGACCCCAACTGGGCTCCACTACTGATCAACTAGAACGAAACAACACAAAGGACAAGATCTTCATCAAGCTCCTCCTTGAACTTGGTTGCGTCATCTGCACGGTATCTTCGGCACCTGCAAACTGGTTTTGGAAGTATCTGTGAGTCACGGGGACTCAGCAATCTCACACCCTCGCGATCAAGAATATTTAAGCTTATGGGTAAGGTAAAGATATGAGGTGGAGCTGTAGCAAGCGACTAGCATATATGGAGGCTAACATACGCCAAAGAGAGCGAGAAGAGAAGGCAAAGCACGTTCGAGAAACTATGATCAAGAAGTGATCCTAGAACAACCTACGTCAAGCATAACTCCAACACCGTGTTCACTTCCCGGACTCTGCCAGAAATAGACCATCACGGTTACACACGCGGTTGGTGCATTTTAATTAGGATCAACTTCAGGTTTTCTACAACCGGACATTAACAAATTCCCATCTGCCCATAACCGTGGGCACGGCTTTCGAAAGTTCAATTCCCTGCAGGGGTGTCCCAACTTAGCCCATCACAAGCTCTCACGGTCAACAAAGGATATTCCTTCTAGCGGGAAGACCCGATCAGACTCGGAATCCCGGTTACAAGACATCTCGACAATGGTAAAACAAGTCCAGCAACACCGCCGGAATGTGCCGACAAATCCTGATAGGAGCTGCACATATCTCGTTCTCAGGGCACACTCAGATGAGACTAGCTACGAGTAAAACCAACCCTCAAGTTTCCCCGAGGTGGCCCCGCAGGCAGCTTAGTTCGGACCAACACTCAGAGGAGCACTGGCCCGGGGGGGGGGGGTTAAAATAATGATGACCCTTGAGTCCGCGAAACCCAAGGGAAAAATAGGCTAGGTGGGGAATGGTAAAACCAATGTTGGGCATTACTGGAGGAGTTTTGTTCAAGGCGAACTGTCAAGGGGTTCCCATTATAACCCAACCGCGTAAGGAACGCAAAATCCGGGAACATAACACCGATATGACGGAAACTAGGGCGGCAAGAGTGGAACAAAACACCAGACATAAGGCCGAGCCTTCCACCCTTTACCAAGTATATAGATGCATTAATTAAATAAGAGGTATTGTGATATCCCAACAAATAACCATGTTCCAAACATGGAACAAGCTCCAATCTTCACCTGCAACTAACAACGCTATAAGAGGGGCTGAGCAAAGCGGTAACATAGCCAAACAATGGTTGCTAGGAAAATGTGGGTTAGAGGCTTGGCTTAACAATACGGGAGGCATGATAAAGCAAGTGGTAGGTATCGCAGCATAGGCATAGCAAAAGAGCGAGCAACTAGCAAGCAAAGATAGAAGTGATTTTGAGGGTATGGTCATCTTGCCTGAGATCCCGCAAGGAAGAAGAACGAGTCCATGAGGAAGACAAGTGGACATAGTCGTACGGGTCCTCACAAACGCGACGTTATTGGAACCAACCCGAAGAAGCAACACCGGAAAGAAGCACACAACATAGTAAACAACCAACACACGAACATGGTATGATATGCGGGATGCGGTATGTGATGCATATGCATGATTTGGACATGAATGATTGAACCTGGTCTCAACTTAGAAAACCAAGAGTGCCACTAGAAAGGTGAGGTGATTTCGGTCGAAATCGATATAAAGATCGCCGGAACCGGATGCACGGTTTGGAAATGGCAAGCAAAACAAATATGGCACCGGTCTGCGATAAGAAGCAAGTAGCCATCTAAATGCAACAAGATAAATATGCTACAGCACTCAAACATGGCAAAAAATACATGGAAGGGATCCACTCAAGATGCTTGACAAAATATGAACACTGAGCTACGGCTAATTCACTCCATAACAGGTTCAAACAAGCATGGCAAAAGAGCAAATGATAACAGGTTTCAGACTTAGTGAAATTAACACAAGTCTGGAATTTATCATCAGGAGGCACACTTTAGAGCATGAAAACTACATGCTACAGGAACTTAACATGGCAAGGCAAGGCATGGTATGAAGCTACTCAAAGCACTTAACAAAAGTCCCTTAGTGACCTTGAGCCAAAAGGGATCAGAAAGTACAATTGCAAGCATGTCAACATGGCAAAAACATAAACAGATTCAGACTTAGTGAAAAACTGGAGCATGCAAATCAGTTAACGAGTAGGCATGTTTGCGAGCTCGATGCACTCACTACAGAGCATGACATACCAAACTAAGCATACACCCATCAAGAAAACATAGCATAGAAGATAGACATGGCAAGAACAACATCATAGCATGCACAGATCAATAACAACAACCTCGGCAAAATCGCTAATCATGTCAACCATCTGCCAGGAACATTTTATAGCAAAAGTAGAGCTCGATTGACCCAAGCTAGGGTGCTCCATAATTGCAAACAAAGATATGGATGTATAGAGAACAACAATGTTAACAAAACATCCTTAATTATCATCCCTAAAATAGGCACGGATCACTAGGAAACAACATGAACATATGGCATAACGACAAAATCAGGACAAGGACTTAGTGAAATTCTAAGTCCCTGAAATCAGCATTACCGATTACGCTACTTTGCAAGCTTGTGCTAGTCACCACAAAGATCACAAAAATACATGGCATGCACCCCTGTAAAGATGGCATGGCATATTACAAAACACATGTAGAGCTCAGGATCATATCATGCACACATTAATCATGGCAAAAATGACAAAATGCCATTTGCCGGAACAGATCGGACAAATTCATCATGTAGCCCTCTTCCAACAGCATTCCGGGCATCAAGATGAGCTCAAATGAAAATGATGCAATGAGATGAAATGATGTACTCATTGAGGCGAACATATTGATATGCTACACGCATGAATCGGAGCTACAGATGCAAAGTTATAGCATGATGAAAATGGGCACATGAATCTGGAAACTTCAGGGACTTAGTGAAATTCTACCTCCGCAAAAGTCAACGCGGGACGGAGGGATCCGGGACGGAGCGAACCGGGACGCGGCCGCACGTTTGGATCGGGGGAGTGGTGGATCTCATCCCACTCCCCCGGATCTGGCCGGAGCGGATTCCGGCGACGAACGACGGCGGAGGGCGGCGCGGATGGCGGTGGCGGTGTAGTCGATGGTCGCCGGCGCGGGGCGACGCCGGCAGAGGCAGGGCGGCGGCTTGACGGAGGCTCGGCCACTCGGGGAGCCGGATCGGGAGGAGGTCAACAGGCGGCGTGGTGTCGGAGCAACGGCGGCGAGGGAGCTCGGCGAGACGCCGGAGGGCTGCACCGCCGGCGAGGGGAGGCGGACCGGCGCCGGCGAGTGGGGACGTCGGCAGAGGACGCCGGAGGAGAGGCGGCGCGATGCTTGCGCCTCGGGCGACTGTGCGGGAGGAGCAGCGCTGAACCCGGGGTAGCTCGGGCCGGGCGGGCCAGCCTCGGGCCCACAGGGCCGCGACGGCGCGTGGAGAGAGAGGAGGCGGGGCGCGGTGATGTGGCGCAGCGGGATTGGAGGAGGGAGGCGGCTGTGACGATGTGGCAGCTCGCCATTGGGCGGAGTGAGGTGGCGGCGGCGAGCGGACATGTCCGGGCGGCGAGGTTTTGTCCGGCTGCGATGAGGGAGTTGGATCTAGGGTTTGTACCGTGAATATTTCGGAGGGGATCATATATATATATAGGTAGAGGGAGCTAGGAGAGTCCAAATGAGGTGCGGTTTTCGGCCACGCAATCGTGATCGAACGACTGAGATGATGGAGGAGGCTTAAGTGGGTTTGGGCCACTTTGGAGAGGTGTTGGGCTGCAACACACACGAGGCCTTTTCGGTCCCTCGGTTAACCGTTGGAGTATCAAATGAAGTCCAAATGGCACAAAACTTGACAAGCGGTCTACCGGTAGTAAACCAAGGCCGCATGACAAGTCTCGGTCCAATCCGAAAACGTTTAACGCCCGCACACGAAAAGAGGTAGAAAGGGACACCGAATGACATAGGAGCGCCGGATTGCAAAACGGACAACGGGGAAAATGCTCGGATGCATGAGACGAACATGTATGCAAATGAAATGCACATGATGACATGATATGCAATGCATGACACGCAAGCAATGACAAGGCAACAACAGCAAATAACTGGAGGACACCTGGCACATCGGTCTCGGGGTGTCACAAATAACATATCAAAGAACCATGGTACTTCGGATACCAAGGATGGCAATGGAAGGTCACGTCGCAACAAACACAAGCGCCGCATTAACAGCGACAATACCGAGGATACGGCAGTCAATGCCGGATTCAAAGACTCTAAACCCGGTCAGCGGAAAAAGCCATTCAAAGAAGCACTCGAGGCCCGTCCAGTTTGGACCGTATACTCGATCGCTCATGTCAAATACACGGCACCCCGACAAGCCAGCCAACCACACCAACAGGGATTGTTGGGTGTTCAAGCAGGCTGGCAAGTTAAATGCCAAAAACAAAGATAAGGGGTCGCATAGCGATGACGAGGAGGAGCCCCGGCAGCCGAACACCGGAGGACAGAAGAGGTTCCCTCCACAAGTGCAGACGGTGAACATGATAT
Source organism: Triticum urartu (assembly GCF_003073215.2). Taxonomy (NCBI): domain Eukaryota; kingdom Viridiplantae; phylum Streptophyta; class Magnoliopsida; order Poales; family Poaceae; genus Triticum; species Triticum urartu. The sequence continues at coordinate 391,108,723 of NC_053025.1, forward strand.
ACGCAACCCACATCCCCAAGAGGGAGCGGAAGCGTGCGCTAAGGGACGTATATGCGTTGGAGCCAGTCGCCCCAAAGTTCAACCCATGGTCCTCTTGCCCGATCACCTTCGATCGCAGGGACCACCCCACTAGTATCCGTCATGGCGGATTCGCCGCACTGGTCCTAGACCCAATCATTGACGGATTTCACCTCACTCGAGTCCTTATGGATGGCGGCAGCAGCCTGAACCTGCTTTACCAGGACACAGTGAGCAAAATGGGTATAGACCCCTCAAGGATCAAACCCACAAAAACGACCTTCAAAGGCGTCATACCAGGTGTAGAGGCCCATTGCACAGGCTCAGTCACACTGGAAGTGGTCTTCAGATCCCCGGATAACTTCCGAAGCGAGGAGTTAATCTTCGATATAGTCCCGTTCCGCAGTGGCTATCATGCACTGCTCGGGCGAACCGCATTTGTGAGATTAAATGCGGTACCGCATTATGCATACCTTAAGATCAAGATGCCAGGACCTCGGGGGGTCATCATAGTTAATGGAAACACAGAGCGCTCTCTCCACATGGAGGAGCACACTGCGGCCCTCGCAGCAGAAGCGCAAAGCAACCTCTTAAGGCAATCCACTAGTTCGGCGATTAAGGACCCGGACACCTTCAAGCGCGCCCGGAGTAATCGACAACAAGACCGCCTGGCACGTTCCGAGCTCGCATAGCAATGCGGCCCCCACCCCAGTCCCAGCCAAACGGTGAAATCCATGCCATGCGTATATAATTACGCATTGAAAATACCATGGGCAGAGGTGGGGACGGGGCACGACTACGGCACGCCCCAAGACGCGGCTCAACCGCACTAGGGGCTTCCCGCTCTGTTATTTCTCTCTCTTCCAGGACCTTAATCTCTGGAAACCCTGCCCGGCAGTATGTTTGCCGAACACATGATGCTGCAACCAAGGAGGCAGAAAGCTACGTCGCACCATGGAACCCCCAGGTGGACTACGATAACGAGTGAAATACTTGCTTTAATACCATTCCTCAGCTTGCCCTTGGAGGGGACATGTCAAATAGTCCTACTTTTTGCTTATCGCACTACTTGTATCATTCTGCTTTAACGCACCTTTTTGAATAAACAATGCATAGCACTAGACTATTATTGCATTCTCTATTCTTCTTTATATATATATGTGTTCATTCATGACATTCAGCACCCGTACACTTTGGTACGGCCAACACGCCAGGGGCTTAAGCATACCCCATAATACGGCGTGAGAAGTCCGAACACTTTCGACAGTGCGGCACCTCGAACCTATAGCATTATATGCATCAGCTCCGAATCATGTCTTGGGTCAATAGTTGGGTTTGCCCGTCTCCCATGTTTTGGTACCTTACGTTCCGCTATATCGGCTAAGGTAGCACTGGGAGAACTACTGCAATTGTGCCCCGGTTTAGCTGGGCTAAGCACCTCAGTAGAGAAAGCTAAAACTGACTGTCATGATAAGGCAAGAGACTGGTCATTGTTCGAGAGGTTTCGAGTCCCTAAAGACTTATGCCGCTTAGAGCGAGGAGTCGGCTTTGTCTGGCTTACGGCGTGTATAGCGCCCCGAATTCGGCCTTCCAAATACTAGGGGCTTCGCCAAAATTTAAAATTATAGAATTCTATGGCTAAGTGAGAGTGATAAAGCATTATAGTCTAATTGCCTTGTTCGTTGTGCTGAGCACCTCCCTCGAAGGACCCAAAAATGGAAACAAGAGTGCTTAGGTTTATCCTGAACACCCCAGCACTCGTGGCATGGGGGCAGAAGCTGATGACTAGCCATCTCTCAGATTTGATAAACAGCCGAATAGAAGGTAATATTTTAAATTCAAACAAGCGTTGCATAGCGCATATGAACAAGTTTTCATAATACAGGATCACACAAGCAAGTGCATCCAAGTGTTACATCTTTCACACACTCGTCCGCTACAAGACGGGCACCCTTCAGGACACCCTCATAATACATCTCGGGGTGGCGATGCTCCTTGACCCGCGGCGACCCCTCCTTCACCAGCTTCTCGGCATCCATCTTGGCCCAGTGCACTTCCGCACGGGCAAAAGCCCGGCGTACACCTTCGATGCAGATGGACCGCTTGATGACTTCTAGCCGTGGGCAGGCATCCACAAGCCTCCTCACCAGGCCGAAGTAGCTGTTGGGAAGGGCGTCGCCAGGCCACATCCGGACTATAAGGCCCCTCATGGCCTGTTCGGCCGCCTTGTGCAGCTCGACCAGTTGCTTTAGCTGGTCGCTCATAGGCATCGGGTGTTCGGTCCCAGTATACTGAGACCAGAACAGCTTCTCCGTCGAGCTTCCCTCCTTGGCCTAGTAAAACTTTGCGGCATCCGACACGCTGCGGGGCAAATCTGTGAATGCTCCTAGAGAGCTCCGGACTCGGGTAAGTAACAAGTAATTTACTTTCATATGCTTGCTTTGCATATTGAATGCCTTACCCGCCGCTATCTTTCTCATTGCCTCAATCTCCTGGAGGGCCTTTTGGGCTTCAGCCTTGGCATTCTTTGCGCTCTCAAGGGCCGCGGCAAGCTCAGACTCTCGCGTCTTCGAGTCAAGCTCCAACGCCTCGTGCTTCATCACGAGAGCTTGGAGCTCTTGTTGCACCTCGCCCACCCATGCCTCTTGCTTGTCCTGCTCGGTGCGCTCCTGGGCCGCTTTGTTTTCGGCCTCGGACAGCGCTTGCTTCAGGGTCGCCACTTCGGTTGTGGCCCCTGGCAAATTCATGATGATCCTATCATTTTGCAATCGCATCTTTTTTGTATATATATACCTATAGACAAGGTATTACTTACCTTTGTTCTCCTCGAGCTGCTTCTTGGCAAGGCCGAGCTCTTTCTCAGACCCCTCGAGGTCCTTCTTCAGTGCGGCAACCTCCGCAGTCAGTGCGGCAGAGGTCAGCAGCGAAGCCTGCACACGCATATAGACATACTTATATTAGACTCCTGCAGATATTATTTGATCCTCTATTCGGCTTTTCTTTATGGACACCAAACAGAGCATCAGGGGCTATTGTCTATGCGGTAATATTTTTCCTATATTTTAAATACTTACCTCAAAGCCTGTTAGAAGGCTGGCACAGGCTTCAGTCAGTCCGCTCTTGGCGGACTGAACCTTCTTGATCACCGCACTCATAATAGTGCGGTGCTCTTCGTCGATGGAAGCGCCGCGAAGCACTCCCAGCAGGTTGTCCGGTGCCTCTGGATGGACAGAGGTCACCGGCACGGGCGTCTTGCCCCTTTTGGAAGGGAGCCGCCTGCCCGAGTCCGGAACCACTAGAGGTTTCGGCACGGTGTTCGGCTAAGAGCCGAACTTGGAGCCCCCGGTAGCCTTGCTCCCTTTTCTCCTGGAGTCCAGAAGGTCGCCTTGAGGCGCCTCCGGGACTGTCTCCCCCCGGCTTGGCACCCCTTGAGACAATACCTTGGCATTTTCCGTAGGACAAGGGGAGGAGGCGGTCGGAAGTGGATCGCTATCCATATCCAATGAGTCCAAGGAACCGTCCGACGAAGATACGTCGATACGGGCTTGGGGCGGTCTGCATAATCATATTCGGTGTTAGGAGAAGCAGTGCGACAATGGTATGCTATGAGTTACTCTGGTATCCGGATACTTACAACTTCACCAGGGGCTTGGCCCTGAGCAGCCACTCATCTTCGCCTTCGGCGGCGGTGGTGGAGCAGTCCGGAAGAAGAGTCCTTCCCTTCTTGGACCCTTCGGCCTCCCCAGTTGGGGCGGCCTTCCTTTTCTTGTCTGCCCCGGCTGGAGGGGGAGCATCCTCATCTTCCTCCTCGTCTTCATTGGAGGAGTGCGTCGCGGAGTTATCAGACGATGAGTCCGATACCACCTGGCGCCGGGAACTCTTTAAGGTTCCCTTGGCCTTCTTCTTGGTCTTCTCCGGCACCTTATAAGGAGCCGGAGTCAGCATCTCCGTCAGGAGAGCGTCTGCGGTGTCTTCGGGTAGGGGGGCCGGACAGTTAATCTGCTCTGATGCCTCCACCCAGTCCTGTCAAGGGCATGGGAGCTCAGACCCCGCACATGGTTAAGCTATGGGAAATAAATATCCTACCAAATGTATAGAACTTACCGGATTCGCAGGGCGCTTCGCGCTTAGCCCGCGGTCCTCGGTAAGAGAGGGAGGGACCTCGGCGCCCTTGAACAACACCCTCCAGATGTCCTTATGCGTCGTGTCGAAGAGCTCGTGTAGAGTCTGTTGCTGGGTCGGGTTGAACTCCCATAAGTTGAAGTCCCGTTGTTGACACGGGAGGATCCGGCGGAAGAGCATGACCTGGACTATGTTGACAAGTTTCTGTTTCTTGCTTGTCATGTTCCGGATACACTTTTGGAGTCTGTCCAGCTCCATCGATGAACCCCAGGACAGGCCCTTCTCCTTCTAGGAAGTGAGCCGCGTGGGGATTCCGGATCAAAACTCGGGGGCCGCCACCCAGTTGGTGTCGCGCGGCTCGGTGATGTAGAACCACCCCGATTGCCACCCCTTTATGGTCTCCACGAAGGAGCCCTCGAGCCATGTAACGTTGGGCATCTTGCCCACCATGGCTCCGCCGCATTCCACTTGTTGGCCGCCCACCACCTTCGGCTTGATATTGAAGGTCTTCAGCCACATGCCAAAGTGGGGCCGGATGCGGAGGAAAGCCTCGCACACGACGATGAACGCCGAGATGTTGAGGATGAAGTTCGGGGCCAAATCATGAAAGTCCAACCCATAATAAAACATGAGGCCGCGGACAAAAGGATGGAGGGGAAACCCTAGTCCACGGACGAAGTGGGGGAGGAAGACCACCCTCTCGTGAGGTTCTGGGGTAGGGATGACCTGCCCCGCGGCTGGCAGCCGGTGTGCGATATCCGCGGCTAAGTATCCGGCTCCGCGTAACTTTTTGATGTGCCCCTCTATGACGGAGGAGGCCATCCACTTGCCTCCCGCTCCAGACATGTTTTGGAGAGAGTTGAGGAGGAGGATGCGGACTTGGGCGCTGGAGCTCGAGTGCGCGAGAATGGATGAGCAAGAAGGAAGAAGGCGTGGGTAGAAAAAGGCGAGATCTTATCCCTTTATAAGGGCGGACTAAACTATGCGCCCCCACTAGCCTGGTAAAACTCGCTTATCCCTGAAGCGCCATAATTGATGGCACGGTTGGGTTACCCACGTCCGTATTGATGAGAATCCCGTAATAAGGGGAACACGATCTCTGCTTTGACAAGACGTGTCAAGAAACCGCCTCGTGTTTTGTGCGGGGCTGGTTAAAGAAAAACGCTTCAAATAATTACCAGGCCATGGCATGATGTCATACTGCCAAAACGTGTCAGCAGATTGGATTTGTGGAAATATTATTCTCTCTACGGTGGTATGTGGAACTTATTTTGCAGGGTCGGACACTATCCTTGTATTCAAATTCTTCCGTGGTGTATTCGAAGGAGGAACCGCCTTGCAATGCCGAAGACAACACTGCGCGTCGGACTCATCGTCATTGAAGCCTGGTTCAGGGCTACTGAGGGAGTCCTGGATTAGGGGGTCTCCGAACAGCCGGACTATATCCTTTGTCCGGACTGTTGGACTATGAAGGTACAAGATTGAAGACTACGTCCCGTGTCCGGATGGGACTCTACTTGGCGTGGAAGGCAAGCTAGGCAATACGGATATGTATATCTCCTTTGTAACCGACATTGTGTAACCCTAGCCCCCTCCGGTGTCTATATAAACTGGAGGGTTTTAGTCCGTAGGACAACATACAATCATACCATAGGCTAGCTTCTAGGGTTTAGCCTCTCCGATCTCGTGGTAGATCAACTCTTGTACTACTCGTATTATCAAGAATAATCAAGCAGGACGTAGGGTTTTACCTCCATCAAGAGGGCCCGAACCTGGGTAAAACATCGTGTCCCCTACCTCCTGTTACCATCCGCCTTAGACGCACAGTTCGGGACCCCCTACCCAAGATCCGCTGGTTTTGACACCGACACCTTTCCTTAACGAAAATTGGAATCTAATATTTCCTTCTTTCATATCAATAATTGCACCAATCATTCTAAGGAAAGGTCTACCAATAATAATAGGACATGTAGGATTGCAATCTATATATCAAGAACAATGAAATCTACGGGCACATAATTCCTATTTGCAACAATAAGAACATCATTAATCCTTCCCATAGGTTTCTTAATGGTGCAATCCACAAGATGCAAATTTAAAGAACAATCATCAAATTCACGGAAACCTAGCACATCACACAAGGTTTTTCGAATCGTGGAAACACTAGCACCCAAATCACACAAAGCATAGCATTCATAATCTTTAATCTTAATTTTAATAGTATGTTCCCACTCATCATAAAATTTTCTAGGGATATGTTGGGGATATTACTATCAGTTATGACCCGCCCAGGAGGGGCCGGGTCAGCCCAAATGGCGGGTTATACAAGAAGCCCAGTAAACATTCAAGATTATAGTTTATTAAATCTTATAGAAGGCCCAAAGGCCTGAAGGCGGTTTAAGGCCTGATATTGTGAACTGCCATATGTAAGGAAAGACTTGTAAAGAAAGGCATGTAAAGGAAGTCACCGAGCCGGACACGATTATGAGCCGGCCGGGACTCTGTAGGCCACCAAGAGTCAACCCATGTATATAAGGGGATGACCCGGTGGCGGCTTAGGGCAAGAAACAACAAATCGATAACCAAGCCGGCGAGTTGAGCCTCTTGGTGATCAAAACCCCAGCAATACCAATCTCAACTAGACGTAGGATTTTACCTTCATTGTAAGGGGCTGAACTAGTATAAAACCCTCTCATGTCCTTTGTCCCGATTAACCCCTTTAAGCTTCCTAGTGTGATGGCCCTACGACTATGTCCTTGCTCTAGGACATCTGCAGTGACAATTCCACGACAATTGGCGCCCACCGTGGGGCCAGCGCATGGTGGATTTGAGTTCTTGAAGGGCAGCTTCGAAGGGCTCAAGGGATGACCAAGAGTCGTCGCGGCAAGCTCTACATCGACGACGAAGGCTGGGGCCCGAGGCCGGCTCAATTGAGTATGGATACCGGGTCCCCTTCGGCGGAATTCACGTCTTCATAGGCCGGATCGGCGAGTCAGGTCCTGAGCCGGACGTCCACACCAACCTCATCGAAATGGCTCGGCGCACGAGGACCGCCCATGTTCAATCTGCCGTGAAGCATGCCTTTGTAGGCTGCGTCCACAGCGGTGAATACTCTCCAGGATCGGTGGAGGGCGGTGAGACGGCCGTCTGTTCTGATACTGGTTCATCAACAGGAGACACATACTCTTTGTACCAGCTGCAGGATGGCATGCTTGGGGGCTGTTCCGATGGCAGCAGTATTCCGGACCCTCTTGAGCCACCAAATTGGGCCGGAGTCTTCATGGCAGGGACATAGCCCGGGCAGAAATCTACAGCAGCGGCGGCAACAGCTACCAGGTCGGTCGCAGCCGGGTCAGGAGACCCCGCGCGCCCCCTGGCTCAGATCTTGATGGACCTCATGGATAAACTGACGACTCTGTTGACTGCCGTGGTAGAGCCGGCGGATAAAGCCCAGCATGACGCAGAGGTGGCACGTGTACGTGAAGAGATGGTGCAAGCTAAAGAAAATCTAGCCGCAGAGGAAGTCAGGATGGCAGCAGAGCGGGCGGCTTTGGACGTTCGTGCTCAACAGCTTCAAGCGGAGACCTTCCGGCACTCGGTGGATCTGAACGCGTCGAACGAGGTCATGAGGAGGAGGCATCAGAAAACCCAATCATGTCTGCCTCTGACATTCGATCCTAGGAATCTTTTTCACACACCCGGAGCCGGGGGAAGTAACCCGCCGGAGGTACCTCGGATTACGACACCCGGTGCACCGGTCCAGCCGCGCGCCATGGATCCGCCTCGTGTAATTACCGCTCCGCCTCATTACGTCCCAATTGACCCGGGTCACTTCTCCATCCCTTTGGAAAACCTCATCGTAGCATCGGCTCATCTGGCGGCTCTTCCGATGGAAGGTGACTCACCGGCGGCAATTGAAACACGGAGGGTAAGAGAACTTCTTCAAACAGCTCTGGCGCAGCAGGATGCATACACCTACAGTCGAGATAGGATCCGTTCAACTCCTCGCCCAAGCCGGAGCCCGAGTTACAGTAGGCATATGGAATCCACAGAGATGTCAAGCAATGCTCAACGCCACAACCGGCCATACAGGCATGAGCTGGTGCGGGCTGGAGCCCTTAACTTGGCGGATCAGGAGAGTATTCGTCAAGAGGCGCAATGAGCAGTTCAAATGGCAGCAGACCAGGCGACTCATCAAACTTTTCCCGCTTATTCAGCAACCTCGGTCGAGGCAGGAGTGGCCACAAGAACCAGAGGCGTCCCTTGCTTGGTGCCGGCCATACGTAATGAGCGTTTGCCAAAGGACTTTAAGGGGCCTCGTAAGGTACCTAATTACACGGCTGACTTACAGCCCGGGGCTTGGATTGAGAGTTACGAGATGGCTATGGAGTTATTGGAGGTCAGCGATGCAGCAATGGCCAAGTATTTCACTATGATGTTAGATGGAACAGCTCGTCCTTGGTTGAAGGGATTGCCACCCAATTCTATCGGCTCATGGGCGGAGTTGAAGGCCCGGTTCATCCAGAACTTTAAAGACACGTGTAAGCAGCCTATGTCAATTGTTGACATGACCAATTGCAAGCAAGAGGATGGTGAATCCACAACCCATTGGGTGCGCCGAGTCAAGGAGATAATGCATTCATTTGATAAGATGGATGCCGGCTCAGCGGTCTTGATGCTGGAGAAAAATTGCCGTTTTGAACCTCTGAAGCGGAAGCTGGGGCGGCTCAAGCATGACGGAGGGAGTCCTGGATTAGGGGGTATCCGGACAGCCGGATTATATCCTTTGGCCGGACTGTTGGACTATGAAGATACAAGATTGAAGACTTCGTCCCGCGTCCAGATGGGACTCTCCTTGGCGTGGAAGGCAAGCTTGGCAATACGGATATGTATATCTCCTCCTTTGTAACTGACCTTGTGTAACCCTAGCCCCCTCCAGTGTCTATATAAACCGGAGGGTTTTAGTCCGTAGGACAACATACAATCATACCATAGGCTAGCTTCTAGGGTTTAGCCTCTCCGATCTCATGGTAGATCAACTCTTGTACTACTCGTATTATCAAGAAGAATCAAGCAGGATGTAGGGTATTACCTCCATCAAGAGGGACCGAACCTGGGTAAAACATCGTGTCCCCTGCCTCCTGTTACCATCCGCCTAGACGCACAGTTCGGGACCCCCTACCCGAGATCCGCCGGTTTTGACACCGACATTGGTGCTTTCATTGAGAGTTCCTCTGTGTCGTCATCGTTAGGCTTGATGGCTCCTTCAATCATCGATAGCGATGCAGTCCAGGGTGAGACTTTTCTCCCCGGACGGATCTTTGTATTCGGCGGCTTTGCACTGCGGTCCAACTCGCTTGGCCATCTGGAGCAGACCGGGAGTTATGCCCCTGGCCACCAGGTCAGGTTTGGAACCTTAAACTACACGGCCGGCATCCGCGGAGACTTGATCTTCGACGGATTCGAGCCCCTGCCGAGTGCGCCGCACGGTCACGATGAGCATGATTTAGCTCTACCATCGGACAGTGTTTAGGAGACCGCACCGGCAACCACTCCGACCCTCAATTTGGAGCCAATTGCGCCATCCATGGACGGGTGGATAGACCCCGCCATGGAGGCCGCATTCTCAGCGGCGATCGAGCCGAGTATCGACCTTACCCTTCACGAGAGCCGTGACGCCAAACTACCCAATTCTTCCCCGGCTACGGACTCCGAACCGCCTGCGCCCATGCCTATTGAATCCGACTGGGCGCCGATCATGGAGTTCACCTCCGCGGATATCTTTCAGCACTCGCCCTTCGGCGACATACTGAACTCATTAAGGTCTCTCTCCTTGTCAGGAGAGTCCTGGCCGAACTATGTCCGGCAGGATTGGGATGCGGATGACGAAGAAATCCGCCGCCCACCCACCATCCACTTAGTAGCCACTATCGACGATTTGACCGGCATGCTCGACTTTGACTTCGAAGACATCGGCGGTATGGACGACGATGTAGGAGACGAACAGGAACCACTGCCCACAGGGCACTAGACGCCCACTTCATCATATGATGTATACATGGTGGACACACCCAAAGAAAGCGACGACGAGGAACGGAAGGATGCGGCAAAGGATTGTTCCCTCGAGAAGCAGTCAAAGCGGCGGTGTATGCGCCACTCCAAATCCCGCCTCGTCAGAAACAACGATCATATAGACCCAGCGATAGAGCAGGGTGAGCCAGCGGACGACAAACACGGCATTGAATGATCGTCCGACCACGGCAACACGGAGAATCAAACCGAATAAACCGACTCCGGCGAAGATAACAGTCCGGATGACATCACACCGTACAGGCACCCGGAGCAACAGAATACCCATCAAAGGCTTGTTGCCACTGCGAGGAGTCTGAGAAAGCAGAAGCAAAGGCTCAGGGCTGCACAAGACGCACTCAGAATTAGATGGAGTGAAGTACTCAACACTGCAGCAAAGTAAGGCGGTAGTCGCCACACAAAGAGCTACCCGAAGCAAAAGTTGCTACCTAAATTCGATGAGGAGGCCTTAGATCCCCAGCAATCAAAAAACAAAACAGCCATCCGGTCGGATAGACGACCTCGTGGCCAACATAGAGCGGCAAACGATGCCGCACACAAGCCAGTACGCGATCCACGTGAGGGCTCGCATCAAAAGGACGACGCAACCAGATCCATCTACGGGCCAAGCAAGCGCGCTCCAGCATGCAATGCAACACAACAAAAATCCGAACACCACGGTACACCCAAATACAGGGGTGCCGCACACCCCCTATGTTTCACCGATGAGGTGGTGGACCATGAATTTCCAGAGGGATTCAAACCCGTAAACATAGAGGCGTACGACGGAACGACAAACTCTGGGGTCTGGATTGAGGACTACATCCTCCATATCCACATGGCTCGAGGAGACGATCTCCACACCATCAAGTACTTACCCCTCAAGCTCAATGGGCCAGCTCGGCACTAGCTTAAAAGCCTCCCCAAAAACTCCATTGGAAGCTGTGAAGAGCTTGAAGATGCTTTTTGGGCAAATTTTGAAGGGACCTATGTCCGACCACCGGAAGCAGACGATTTAACTCATATAACTCAACAGCCCGGAGAGTCAGCCCGAAAGCTTTGGAACAGGTTTCTCACTAAAAAGAACCAAATAGTCGACTGTCCGGACGCACAAGCCTTAGCAGCTTTCAAGCACAGCGTTCGAGATGAATGGCTTGCCAGACACCTCGGCCAAGAAAAGCCGAGAACAATGGCAGCATTAACAAGCCTCATGAACCGCTTTTGCGCGGGCAAGCACAACTGGTTAGCCCGATGCAGCACCAGCGACCCAAGTACATCTGAAGTCAGGGACGGAAACGGGAAGCCACAATGCAGCAAAAACAAGCGCCGGAATAAAGAAGATAGCCCGAAGAGCACGGCGGTAAACGTCAGATTCAGAAGCTCTCGGACAGGTCAGCAAAAGCGGCCCTCCAAAGGCAACAGAGACGAACTGTCCAGCCTAAACAAGATTCTGGACAAAATATGTCAGATCCACAGCACCCCCGATAAACCTGCAAATCATACCCATAGAGAATGTTGGGTCTTCAAGCAGTCCAGCAAGCTCAATGCCGAACACAAGGGGCAGGATACACCAAGCGAAGACGAGGATGAGCCTCGCAAGCAAAGCACTGGGGAACAGAAGAAATTCCCACCAGAAGTCAAAACAGTAAACATGTTACACGTGATGAAGGGGAGAAACAAAGAGGCACTCCTAGAGACACATGCCCCAGGGCCTATCACCACGGATTTCTACCACTGGTCGTCCAAACCGATCACCTTTGATCATCGGGATTACTCGGCAAGTATCCGGCATGCAGGATGGGCTGCCTTGGTGTTAGACCCGATAATTAACGGATACCAGTTTGCACGATTCCTGATGGACGGCGGCAGTAGTTTAAACCTGATATATCAGGACACAGTCTGCAAGATGGGGATAGACCTAGCAAAAATCAGCCATAGCAATACTACCTTTAAAGGAGTAACGCCAGGCCCAGAAGTCCATTGTACGGGCTCCCTACTACTAGAGGTTATATTCGGCTTTCCCGATAACTTCCGCAGCGAAAAGTTAACCTTCCACATCGCTCCGTTCCAAAGTGGCTATCAAGCACTACTCGAACGTGAAGCTTTCGCTTGCTTTAACGCAATACCGCATTACGCTTCTCTCATGCTTAAGATGCCTGGTCTACGTGGCATCATTACAGTAAATGGAAATATTGAGCGCTCCTTGCGCGCGGAAGACCGTGCGGCTGCCTTGGCAGCCGCACACTAGACGGCCTCACCAACTAGAGCATCAGACAGGTCGTCAAGACTACGGACACGGTTAGATGAGTCCAGTGTAGCTATATATAATTGACACAGGTTTGATGGCTATACCCCTATAACAATACAAGGGGCTCAACGCGTGTAAACAAGAGACAATTAGGCTCAACTTTACTCATCTTGAACTGTACATGGTTTATTTAGTATAACCTACCTTTTGCACGACAACTTTTCAACTAAGTTCTTCTCTTTTACAGATGACCATCGTGCTACACCAGTCCAGGATACGGCACAACGGAGACACAGGCGCAGATGTGCAGCAGGGACCCGTTCAAAGGATTCTTTTTAGATTAAGACCCTGCGTAAACCTTTTTTATTGTCTCTTGTTCATACACATCCCCCGGATCCTCAGTACAACTGCGAACGATGCTGACGTATTGGCATGTGGCCACGTCAGAATATTTCATGTACCTGGACACCAGGGGCTTATTACAAAGGGCACTGTTTAGCCTGGTTTACATCATAAGGACCGAATACCTTAGGGAGTGTTCGGCGTCGCGAGTTTGGCCTTATATGCATCAGCTCCGAATCATGTCTTTGGTCAAATGTTGGGTTTGCCCGGCTCCTGTGTTTTGCTGCCTTGTCTTCCGCTCTATCGGCTAGGGCAGCACCAGGAGAACTACTGTGATTGTGCCCTGGTTCATCCGGACGAGCACCTCAGTAGAGAAAGCCGAAAAATGACTGTCATAATATAGCATGAGACTGGTCAACCACTCGATGACCTAGCAGAATCTTCGGGATTCCTCCGCCTTAACGAAGGGTCGTTTCCCGACCAAGCATGTACACGCCCCGAATTCGGATGAGCGCGGAGCCACCAGGGGCTATATAGTAGCCCCATTGTCAAACTCCTCTAGCTAAGTGAAAGTGTTAAAGCATTATAGTCCGATTGCCTAGTTCGCTGCGCTATCACCTCCTTAATGGGCCAAGACATTGGATCAAGTGTGAACATGCATCTTCTGCGAGCAGCCCCGCATTATATGCATGGGGGCTGAAGCCGACGACTGCCATCTTTCAGGTTATATACATATATACATAAACGGCCGCACAGGAGGCATCATAGTACTTTTGGGCAAAAGTATAAATACAGCCTTGATAAACTCAATAAAACATTGTTTTTACAATGGGAATACATGTCACTTAAACATAATATTCTTCAAGCACTGAGCCTCTATCGAACGAGCGCCTTTAAGAACTTCTTCAAAGTAGTGCTCGGCAGCCACTCGGCCTATGGCCGAACCCTGTGCCGCAACAGTGGTGGCATCCATCTCCGCCCAGTATGTTTTGACACGGGCAAGGGCCATCCGCGAGCCTTTTATGCACGCCGACCTCTTTACAGCATCGATGTGTGGCACAACACCAAGGAATTGTTGCACTAAGCTAAAGTAGCTATTCGGCCTTGGCCCTCTCGTCCACAGATGATCCACAACGGACCTCATGGCAAGTCCGGATAATCTATGGAGCTTGGCCCACTCGGCCATTTGCTCATTCAACAGCAGCGGATGGGCTGGAGCATGAAACTGTGACCAAAACAGTTTTTCCACTTCGTGATCTTTCTGATCCTTGAAGTGCTTGGCCGCATCAGCAGCACTTGTAGCCAAATCCACGTAGGCGTCCGCAGAACTCTATAGCCAGTCCAGAGGCGTATACTTCGGATCCCCGAACTTAGTCCGCAACAAGAAGGGATTCCCAGATATAATATCTGCAGCTTGATGCATCTCCTCCTTCGTCGCTCTAATTTTGCAGCGGGCTTCCTTGGCAGCCACCCGGGCCTTCTCCAGGTCCATCGCCTTCGCCCGATTTTCTTCTTCAAGAAGCTGGTAACGGTCAGCAGCATCTTTTAACTCTACAGCCATCTTGGCTATTTTTTCTTTGCTCTCGCAATGCGCGGCCTGTTCGGCCCTTAACTCTTCGGCCGCCTTTAAAGCGGCCGCATTGCTACTCCTGGCTTGCTCCTTGGCTCGGGCAAGCTCCGCCCGAAGGGTCTCCATGGTGGCAGCTCCATCTGCAGTCACAACATATTAAAGATACTGGCATCATGCTGCTATTATTATGTGACAATCACCAGAAAAATTACTTACCCTGTGCCTCGTCAAGCCGCTTGTTAACAAGCACGATGTCGGCATCTGCCGCATCCAGTTGCCGCCTTAGTTCGGCAAACCCATCAGTCCGGCTAGCCACCGGAGCTTCAACCACCTACACATAAAGGCGGTCTGGTTATTACCTAGGACTATGATCCTCTGTTTGCCACCATTTTCGATGACAACCAGAGTCTCAGGGGCTACTATCCTCACAGGGCACATCTAAAAATGTGCAGTACTGTCAAAAATGTACATCATTTCACGTACCTCAAAACCCATCAGTAGACTCATAAAGGCTTCATGCAACCCGCTTTCGGCGGACGAAAATCCTTTCAATCACCGTACCCATCAATGTGTGGTGCTCTTCTGAGATAGCCGCTTGCTCTAGCAGATCCCTCAATACGTCCGATCGCACACCAGACGGTGCCGGACTCTTTTGATTGCTCTCTTCAAGAGCCGGATACTAAGGACTTCGGGTGGCCATAGGATTGCCTTCAGGCCTTGCTGGATCAGGAGAAACCCTCCGCGATGACACCTCGGGGTCTCCCGCCTCATGAGGCGGTATGGCAGGGGGAGGCATTTCGCTCTCCATCATCTCTGGAAGAAGATCCCCTGAAGACGAGCTTTGCTGAGAAGGGCTAAGATCCAAACTGCAAGATAAATGCTTTGGTTATTAAGTGCCCTTTTACTTATAGCTCGGTGGAGAGCTGATCCCCTTGAGGGCATAGTGTGGCCGGGGTAACCCCCGGGGCAGGACCCTCCGGTGAAGATTTCTTCCCCCGTTTGGAGACCATTGTCTCCGGGTCCTCGGAGGCGGTCCTCTTCCTTCTCTAGGGAGAGGAAGTTTCAGTCCCTCCTCCCTGGCTAACCTCTTTTGCGGAGGCACTAGCCTCCTTGTTCCCCACTTTATCTTCTCCTGAGGGCGCTTGATAAGGCGCGATCTCCAGCATCCTGGTTAGCATGGGATTTGGTGAGGTCTCAGGGAGGGGGGCCGGACACCTGATCAACTTTGCCTTTGCTATCCAATCCTGGTCAAAAAGCAACTTTTTTAGGGCGATGTTGCGATAATAAACGGACAGTGTGTTCGGATGCGGGGCTACTTACTTGGGTATCTGGGCGATTGCAGCTCAGACCTGCATCCTCAGTGATGTCCAGACACATTATTTGTGGTCCGAAGAACAATTTGTACATCTCTCCGTGCGTCATGCTGAGGAAATGCTGAATAGCTCGCGGTCCTTCCGGGTTAAATTCCCACATGCGAAGGGGCCGGCGTTTGCAAGGCTGGACTTGAAGAACTAGCATAACTTGCACTACCATAACCAGACTGAAATCTCTCTGAAAGAGATCTCGGATACGGCTTTGCAGTATTGGCACGTCCTTGGCTAGACCCCAGCTCAGCCCCCTGCTGATCCATGACATCAGTTGTGGTAGGGGGCCAGAGCGAAAGGTGGGGGCAGCTACCCACTTGGCACTTCGGGGAGCTGTGATGTAGAACCACTCCCGCCGCCACAATCTGTACACCTCTGGGAAGCAACCCTCAGGCCATGCAGTGTCAGCGATTTTTCTTATTGAAGCGCCTTCGCACGCTGTGTGCTGCCCCTCGAACATCTTCGGCTTCACATCGAAGGTCTTGAGCCATAGGCCGAAGTGAGGGGTAATGCGGAGGAAGGCCTCACATACGACAATAAATGTCGAGATGTGAAGAAGGAAATCCGGGGCCAGATCGTGAAAATCTAGCCCGTAATAGAACATAAGACCCCAAACAAAGGGATCCAGAGCGAGGCCTAGTCCTCGGAGGAAGTGGGAGACGAACACGACGCTCTCGTTGGGTTCGGGAGTAGGGACGGCCTGCCCTCGGGCGGGCAACCGATGCGAAATTTCGACGGTCAGATATCTGGCCTCTCTCAACTTCTTGATGTCCTCCTCCGTGACGGAGGAAGGCATCCACCGACCTTGAAGGTTGGATCCGGATATAGTTGAAGGTCCGAAGCACCAGACCTGCGTTTTGGGTGTTAGAACTTGATGAGGGGGAAGGATTTGATTGAGCACGAGAGGGAAAAAAGAAAAAGCCTTGTCCCCTTTATAAAGAGGGTGAGTATCAAGCGTCCTCCTCGTAGCCATTTGGGACTTGCCTAAGATCTAGGAGTCCTACCAATAGGCACGGTTGGGTTACCCACGTCCGTATTGATGGGAATCCCGTAATAAGGGGACACGATCTCTGCTTCGACAAGACGTGCCAAGGAAACCGCCTCGCGAAACACGCTGAGGTTGGTTGTGAAAAATGATTCGAATGGTGACCTGGCTGTGGTGTGATGTCACACTGCAGAATGCGTCGGCAGATTAGATTTGTGAAAATATTATTCTCTCTACGGTGGTATGTGGAACTTGTTTTGCAGAGCCGGACACGATCCTCGTGTTCAAAATCTTCTATGAAGTATTCGGAGGAGGAACCCGTCTTGCAATGCCGAAGACGATCTGCGCGCCGGACTCATCGTCATTGAAGCCTAGTTTAGGGGCTACTGAGGGAGTCCTGGATTAGGGGGTATCCGGACAGCCAGATTATATCCTTTGGCCGGACTGTTGGACTATGAAGATACAAGATCGAAGACTTTGTCCCGTGTCCGGATGGGACTCTCCTTGGCGTGGAAGGCAAGCTTGGCAATACGGATATATAACCCTAGCCCCCTCCGGTGTCTATATAAACCGGAGGGTTTTAGTCCGTAGGATAACATACAATCATACCATAGGCTAGCTTCTAGGGTTTAGCCTCTTCAATCTCGTGGTAGATCAACTCTTGTACTACTCATATTATCAAGAACAATCAAGCAGGACGTAGGGTATTACCTCCATCAAGAGGGCCCGAACCTGGGTAAAACATCGTGTCCCCTGCCTCCTGTTACCATCCGCCTTAGACGCATAGTTCAGGACCCCCTACCCGAGATCCGCCGGTTTTGACACCGACGGTGACTGTAATGACATGGGAACATTAATGGCGGCTCTTGTCAAGTATGCTGATTTTGATACTACCAAGGACCCGGTGTTTGACGAAGAAAAGGCAACGAAGGGAAAGAAGAACGGCAACGGCAAGGGTCACTAGCATAACCTGGCAAATCAAGGAGGTAATAAATGTAAGGCTGATGAATTTGTTGCTAACACCAATACACAGGGCGGAAATCAACGGTGCAAGGGCAGACAACCCCCTCGGTCGGGCGGGTCAGGTCCCACCCTTGAGCAGTTACTGAATGAGCCTTGTCCAAAACACGACACTCGGGAGAAGCCAGCCACCCACCTGTGGAAAGATTGTACGATCCTGAAGGCATTCAAAAATTCAAACACGTTTGATGGAGGTCACGGCCGAGGTGGCGGCTCAGGTGGAGGCGGTTTCCAAAGCCCGGGCGCCGGCTTAGGTGGAGGAGGATTCCACGGTCAGGGCCATCCTAGTAACCAAGGAGGGTATAATCCGCAACCTGGCCAAGGTAATCAGCTGCAGCAGTCCGGATATCAGAGCAACCCGAAGTAGTTGAATAGTGGGCAATACCATGTATTTACCACTAGCTTATGTAAGAGAGACCAGAAACTGCACAAGAGGGCCGTCAATGCCGTTGAGCCGACGGTTCCACGTTACTTACGTTGGTCAGAGCAGCCTATTGTGTGGAGCAGAGAGGATCACCCACCCCGAGTCGATAACCTGGGTCACTTGGCTTTGGTGGTGGCACCTCAGGTTGGTGGGTACAAATTCACTAAGGTACTCATGGATGGAGGCAGCAGCATCAACATCTTCTACTATGAGACGTTCCGCCGGATGGGATTGACTGATAAGAGTCTTAAACAATCCAACACTGTTTTTCACGGTGTGGTTCCTGGCAAGTCGGTATACCGAGTGAGTAAGATTGAACTAGAAGTAGCCTTTGGGGATGAGTATGACTCCAGAGCAAAAAAAATTAACCTTTGAGGTGGTTAAGATCAAAAGCCCGTATCATGCTCTGTTTGGACGGCCGGCTTATGCCAAATTCATGGCTCGGCCGTGTTATGTGTATTTTCAGCTTAAGATGCTGGGTCATAAGGGCACCATCACAGTACACGGGAGCCGGAAAATAGCCTTGGAGTGTGAAGAAGGTGATGCTGCCTATGCTGAATCTGTCTATGCAACAGAGGAGTTAAAATTTTACAAAGATCAAGTTGACCTGGCAGACATGACATCATTAAAGAAATCAACAACAGAGCATGAGCCAGTGTTGAAGTTCAAATCAGCTGATGACACCAAGATGGTTGACTTTGTGCCTGGCGACTCATCCAAGCAGTTCATCATCAGTGCTAACTTGGATCCAAAATAGGAAAGCGTGCTCATCAAGTTCATCCGTGAGAACCAGGACATCTTCGCATGGAAACCTTTAGACATGTCGGGTGTCTCGAGGGAACTCGCTGAGCACACTCTCAATATTGATCCAAAGTTTAAACCTGTCAAACAATTTCTCTGACGGTTCAATGAAGAAAGGCGCAAGGCCATTGGAGAAGAGGTGGCCCGGCTTTTCGCAGATGGTTTCATTGTAGAAGTCTTTCACCCAGAGTGGTTAGCCAACTCGGTGCTTGTACTCAAAAAGAATGGCACCTGGCGTATGTGTGTGGATTACATTGATCTGAACAAGGCTTGTCCGGCTGATCCTTTTGCCCTCCCCCGTATCGATCAGATCATTGATGCTACGGCGGGTTGCGCACGTTTGAGTTTCTTGGATGCTTATTCGGGTTATCATCAGATCAAGATGGCAGTTAAGGATCAGGAGAAGACGGCTTTTATCACTCCTTTTGGGGCTTTCTGCTATGTGTCTATGCCTTTTGGGCTTAAGAGTGCCCAGGCGACTTACCAGCGGTGTGTGCAGAATTGTCTTCACGATCAAATTGGGCGTAATGTTCATGCTTATGTGGATGATATAGCGGTAAAATCCAGGAAAGAGGAAACCTTGGTCACAGATTTGAAAGAGACTTTCGATAATCTCTGGGTCTATAAAATGATGCTTAACCCGGCCAAGTGTGTTTTTGGAGTCCCAGTTGGCAAGCTTTTGGGTTTTTTGGTGTCTAACCGAGGTATTGAGGCTAACCTGGAGAAAATCAAGGCAATTATATCCCTGGCCAAACCGACATGCATCAACGACGTTCAACGACTGGCGGGCCATGTTGCTGCTTTGAGCCGTTTCATAAGCCGGTTAGGGGAGAAGGCAATGCCTCTGCATCAGATGATGAAGAAAACATATGATTTTGTTTGGAGCAATGTTGCAAACTCTACTTTTGACGATCTGAAAACACAGCTTGCTGAGCCGCTGGTCCTGGCTGCTCTAGTTGAGAAAGAGTCGCTGTTGTTATACGTGGCCGCCAACTCACGAGCCGTTAGTGTGGCTATTGTGGTGGAGCGCAAGGAGGCTGGCAAGGAGCATCTGGTTCAACGGCCGGTTTACTACGTTAGTGAGGTGCTAATTGAATCCAAGCAACGATATCCACATTGGCAGAAGCTCGTATATGGAGTGTTCATGGCAAGCCAGAAGCTTAAGCATTACTTTCAGGGACATTCAATCACTGTGGTTAGCTCTGCTCCTTTGGGAGACATCATTCAAAACAGAGAAGCCACTGGGTGAGTCGCCAAGTGGGCAATTGAGCTTGGGTCTCATGGGTTGAAGTATGTGCCACGTACCGCGATCAAATCTCAAGCACTGGTTGACTTCATTAATGATTGGACAGAAATGCAGATGCCAGAAGAGAAACCAGATAACATGTATTGGACTATTCATTTTGATGGGTCTAGACAGTTGGAAGGCTTGGGGGTTGGAGTTGTGTTTACCTCTCCGCGAGGTCACAAATTTTGTTATGTGTTACGGTTGATGTTTCCTTGTACTAACAACGCGGCAGAGTATGAAGCCTTGCTCCATGGTCTTCGAGTATAAAAATAGATGAGTCTGAGCCGGGTCAGATGTCTTGGCGACTCAGATCTAGTGTCTCAACAGGTATCAGGCAAGTGAGATTCCAAGTACCCTCTCATGGCGGCTTATCGCCGGGAGGTTGATGCTGTTGCAGGGCATTTTAAAGGTTATCAGGTGGAGCACATTGACCGTCGAAAGAATGAAGCGGCTGATGCTTTAAGCCGGTTGGGGTCTCAGCGTAAGCCGGTACCACCTAACACCTTTTTGGATGTTTTACATAACCCGTCTGTCAAGTTGCCCACAGAAGAAGATTTAGCTGTTCCTGACCCAGAGGCACAGTTGGTGGCAGCTCTTCATGTCATCCCAGATTGGACACTACCATTCTTGGCTTACATGACCCAGGGAGAGTTGCCAGTGGATGAGACCCTGGCTCGACAGATAACCCGGCGGTCTAAGTCAATGAAGATTTCGGATGGAGAATTATACCATCGCAGTGTCTCTGGAGCATTTCAGCAGTGTGTTTCCCCCGAAGAAGGTCAAGAAATACTTCATGAGATCCATGAAGGCGATTGTGGTCATCACGCTGGGTCAAAATCTCTGGTGGCCAAGGCTTTTCCTCACGGTTTTTACTGGTTGACGGCTCACGCTGCTGCAGAAGATCTGGTCAGCAGATGTGATGGATGTCAAAAGTTTGCACGACGGGCGCATGTGCCGGCTCAGGAGCTCCGGATGATTCCAATCACTTGGCCATTTGCTGTCTGGGGGCTTGACATGGTGGGCCCTTTCAAAAGGTCTAAGGATAAAAAGACACATCTCTTGGTGGCAGTTGATAAATTCACTAAGTGGGTTGAGGCGGAGCCTGTGAGTAAGTGTGACGCAGCCACGACGGTTCAGTTCATGAAAAAGGTGATCTTCCGTTTTGGTTTTCCACACACCATTATCACTGACAATGGCACTAATCCATCCCACGGGGCCATGGAGGAGTTTTGTCAATGTGAGCACATCCGGTTGATGTTTCTTCTGTAGCTCATCCTCAATCCAATGGTCAAGCTGAGAGAGCCAATCAGGAAATTTTAAGAGGTCTCAAACCCCGTCTTATGGCTCCCTTACAGCGAACGCCGGGTTGTTGGGTAGAGGAATTATCCTCGGTGTTGTGGAGTATCAACACCACGCCTAACAGGTCTACGGGTTACACACCTTTCTTCATGGTGTATGGAGCAGAAGCAGTGTTGCCTAGTGACATCCGCCATGACTCGCCCCGTGTGGCGGCTTATGTTGAAGCTAATAATGAACAAGCCAGACAGGATGCACTTGACTTGTTGGATGAAGGAAGAGATTTAGCAGCAACTCAATCAGCAATTTATCAACATGACCTGCGCCGTTATCACAGCCGACGGGTCAAATCCAGGACTTTTCGGGAAGGCGACCTGGTGCTCCGGCTCATCCAGGATCTGTCAGATGCACACAAGTTATCCCCACCTTGGGAAGGACGCTTTGTGGTCAGTAAGAACTTAAACAACGAGTCATATTACCTCATTGACGTTCGAGAGCACAAAGACTCACGTAAGTCGGAGGAGGAGACCCACCGGCCGTGGAACATTGCTCAACTTCGGCCATACTACACCTGAGTCACCGGCTCTCATCATGTACATACTTTGACATTGTATATACCATGATAAGTAATAAAGTAAGACCATTGGTCTCTTTTCTTTTCAAAGATTATGCATCTTTGTTATTTCTTATTTTCGAATGACTATTATGGAGCTGATCATATTTGAATCAAGTTTAACCTTTTTTGGTCCGGCTTATGATCGTATCCGAATCTAGCTGCAAATCTGATGGTCACTTGGGGGCTTCCTGTTCAAACATAGGTCATATTCGAACCAAAGAGAACATAGCTATCGTAACCCTCTTGATTGGCTCAAGGACAAACTCACTTGGGGGCTTCTTGATCGTATTCGAATCATAGCTTAACCCCTTTTGGGTCCGACTTGGATCGTATTCAAATCAGGGTCGTTAAAAACCTCTCAAGGTCATTTGGGGGCTTCCTGTTCAAACATAGGTCGTATTCGAACCAAAGAGAACATAGTTGTCGGTACCCTCTTGATCGGCGCAACGCCAAAACCACTGGGGGCTATATGGTCATATTCGAACCTTAGCTTAACCCCTTTTGGTCCGGTTTACTGATCGTATTCGAATCAGAAGCCCCCAACCTTTTGAATACAAGGTTAAATTATGCTTATTATCTGTTGTTTGCCTTTGAGTTTTTTGTTGTCTCAATATTACAAATAATTAGCCTGGTCTTCTTCACCGGCTCGACTATTTGACAACACAGCTACCAAGGTATAATGATCATTGAGTATTCAAAAGCATTGACTTCTCATAAAGTTTGAATTGTCAATTTCATCACCCGGGTTATTCAAGCCGGCGGTATAAGGATCAAAAGGTACAAGGTATGCTTATTACTTATACGCAATTACCTGCTGCATTAACTAAAAGAGTTAGTTTCAGCCCTTGTCCTTTGTTTATATCTGTTTCTGGTTCTTATTGTGGTAAACATATTGGCTATAAACCGGGTGTTTTAAACCGTTTGGTTCTAAGCCGCCAAGCCAGTTTTTTCTTTGTGTTTACAGGAACAGAGTTCAAATGTTGCAGAAACAAACATTAAATACAATGCATACATTGGCATCAGGAAACACAGAATCACATAGAAGTGTTTTATGCGCGATGGCATAAGCAAAGCATACAGTGTTTTCACAGCTAGGCTATTACAAGGCTTTATAAAGCCCACGAAGATGATCATTGTTCCTCCCTCCCCGGTTCACCACCTTTTGTTGGCTGGAAGTTGGGTTTTGACCAATCAAAACCATTCACGACGACAAATTCGGCTTCGTCGTCGATCAGGCCGACCGGGTCAACTTCCGGTGCAAATGTGTCTTCTCTTACCGGTGGAATCAAATCTGTTACCTTGTACGAGGGAGTGGCCATCTTCTTATTCTCACTATCAAAACCCGGCTGATATTTGTCAATATTGGTATCATCTCCAAGGGTAGTTTCCTGAGGCCGAACTCCGTGCACGCAAGCCATGAAGTCATCCTGCTCAAAGGGACATCCTTCTTCCTTCACGGTGGGATAGCCTCTGGCCACGTCTGCCGGGTCTAGGTCTGGCACCCAACCCTTAGAGCGGCTCAGGGCAGTCAAAGCCCCGGCTCGCGCACGGGAGCGTTTCACTTCTTAAAACCTGGCAGGCAGGATTGACAGTTTCTTCAGGACGTCGCTGAGCCGGTTGGGTCCTTGATTGGCAGGAGAGAGGGCGGCAAGAGCCCGCTGTGCGCCAATATACAGTTGTTCTACCAAAGTATACACTGCCTTCAGTTTAATCAAAGGGTCTTGGCTCAGATTTTTGCTTCGAGGGCCTGCACATATTTTATACACAATCAGCTGGCGGCTTATACTCCGGATCAGCAAAAAGCACAAAAAGTTAAAGTCGGACAGCTTACCAAAGATGGCAGCCACCATTTGAGACACCCGGCCTTTTAACCCATTCAACTCTGTTGAAATCTCTTCAAGGGCTGTTTCGGCCTTCTCAGCAAGTTGGGTCAGAAGCGTTTTTTCCTCTTCCCAAGTTTTCTTCTTGGCAGCGAAGCTGGTCTTTAAATTTTCCATCGCAGAGAGACTTATTTGCAGTTTGGAGTTAGCAGATTCGATTTCTGCCTCCTGACTCGCTAGCCGGGTCTTCGCATCAGTCAATTGCGAGTTCAATTCAGATAAGGCATTCTGCAAAACATTCAGATGAGTCAAGATTTGGTTTCAAGTTCAAAAATCAAGATTCAACTCTCAAGTACTTTACAAAAAACCACTTGACACTTGGGGGCTAATGTATGCCAAATCAAATTTTTATGACTCTAAAGACATACTTTAAGTCCCAAGTACCTTACAAAGTAACAGCACTTGGCACTTGGGGGTTAATGTATGCAGTTCAGCAAGTTTCTCAAGGTTAAGCCGGAGTATTAAGTCCTTTGAATACGGTACCAAACAATTTAAAGTACCGGCTCATTTATGATCAAAATGAATCGGCCCTTGGGGACTACAGGTGAAGCTTTGTTCTATTGAATTCAAGAGAAGTTTCAAAGGTAAAGGTCTTGGCCTATATTTTAAAGTCTACAGATCATTCCAGTTCTCTCATAATCCGAAGACTTGGGGGCAGAAGGAATATAGATAAGCTGGAAGAATGTACCTCATATTTCAACTACAGCTGTTTGACCATTTCAATCTCGGAGTCGCGACTGGAGTGTACATGGTTGGGATAGCCGGATAAAATATCATTGGCATTTAGATGGTCATAGTTGGCAACGTCAAAGCGAACTTTCTGCCTCTCCAATGCCTCTTGTTTCGCAGTACACCGAGCCAGCACGGTTGGATTCCCTGGTTCAATAAAGCGGCTCCCAGTGATCTGAACGTCTTGTGCAGACAGTGATGGCGGGTTGGCTGAGCTTGATGGTCCAGTAGCAGAAGGGTTCACAGTGGTTTCATCAAACGATGGCTCAGGAGGATTTGCTTCTACATCAATAGGTGGGTCTGCTGGAGCGTCAGTTATTGGAGAAGATGGCCTGGCCGGGTCAGATGCTAGTACTGGCAGGTCTTCCACCGGTTTAGCTACCTTCATTTTCTTGGATTTAGCTTGACCACTAAGAAAAATGTTGCAAGATTGTTAGTATAAAAGATACAATTTGAACAAACCGGAAAACATGAGGATTTTTCATTACCCAGGAGCAGTCTTGAAGGCCGGAAATTGCGTTTGTGATGAGTTGCCAGAAGAGCGAGACACCTCCTGAAAGGATAAAAGAGAGTTCAAAGTAGTACAAGGGGGAGGATCCATTTAAAAATAGTTAAAGATAGAAAGAAGTAAACCTCATTCAGACGCTTTTGAGGAGTTTGTTGAAGAACGACAGCCAGCTCATCTTCAGTCCAAGCCTGACGGCGGCTTTCATGTTGCTATTTTTTCAAACGAAAGCTGGGATCCAAGTGAGCTAAAGGGTTAGAAAACCTTACTCTACGGATCACTCGTCAAACTTTTTGTCTTGGCAAGGGCTCTGAGTCGGAGGAAATGATAGTTACCTCTGCTTCCACAGCCTGACTGGCCCCAGTGTCATCCTGGTAATGATCAGTGTCAATAAGATTGTTAAAAAAATGGCCAAGGGAATCAAGGGCTACCTCTGAGTCAGATGTATCATAAAGCTTCATCAAATCTTCAGCAGTGCTCTTCTTCTTCTTTTTCGTCCTCCGGGTCATTTTCTTGGCGTTTATGGCGGCGGCTTTCGTTTTCTTGGCAGCCTCGTGGTCATACTTAACTTTCCAGAAGTCAGAATTGGCCTGCAGACAGGTAAAAACAAGATAAAGAGTCAGGCAAGTATTAAAACAATATGGCTGGGAGAATACAAAATAGAGAAATAACGATATCCTTACTTCTGGCACCGGGTTAAGCTGGCAGAAGGGGTTTAACCCGACGACACTACAATCTTCATATTTCCCGTTCACCAGAAGAGTTGACATTGCGACAATATCTTCTTCTGTCAATTGAATGGGGTTGTGACAAAGAGAGTCATCCGGGCCTCCACCATACTCATACATCAGCTTTGACCGGCGGCTCAAAGGGATGACCCGCCATGAGATCCAGCAGCGGGTCAGATCAACTCCAGTTAACCCGTTCCCCAACAGAGCATTGATCCTTTTGATGGATGGTATCAGCCTCTTGCGTTCAGCTACGGTCAGCTTATCAGGAAGCGCGAACTTGGAATCAAGACGATCGGGGCGATAACCCGGCAGTGGCTTCTTGTTTGTTGGAGAAGTGTCCCGGCAATAGAACCAGGTCTGTTTCTAGTACTTTGGGTGACTTGGTAAGACAATAAGGGGGAAGACGGCACCCTGCCAGCGCTGGATTGATATGCCTCCAAGCTCTAGGCTAAGGCCGTTGGTGCACTCGTTCTGCCGGTTTAGATAAAAGTATTCTCTAAACAGCTCCACGGTCGGCTCTTGTTTAAGATATACCTCACAGAGCACTTGGAAGTTACAGATGTTAGATATGGAGTTGGGCCCGATATCTTGAGGGTGGAGCTTGAAAAAGTGGAGGACCTCTCTGAAGAACTTTGAGCCGGGCGGTGAGAAGCCACGATTCATATGGTTAGTAAAAACGATCACCTCACCGTCTCTCGGATTGGGCCGTTCTTCTTCCGGGTCAGGGGCTCGGTAAGACATGACAGTTTTCGCTGGCAGAAATCCTATGGAGAAGAACTCTTTTAAACGTTCCTCAGTTATGGTTGAGGGAACCCAGTTACAGATGGTTGGTGTTTTGGACGGCATGATGTGTAAGGAACTGAAAAGAAAAGCAACATGCCCGTTCAGTTTAATGGTGAGATTGACAGTTAAGTGATGAAGATGGAACCAAGTAATGGCGGCTTAGTTAAGGGCTAATGACATATAAGGAAAATTAAGCTGGCATGATAAGCCGCCATGACTACAGATATTTTAAGGCAAATTCAGCCAAGTATTGAGACAAACAAGTTTCCTACATTGCTTGGTATTATTCTAGATAAAATGGTTATTCAAAATGAAAAACAATTCTAGACCTAAAAAGTTCAGTACAGAGGAGTCGGTAAGTTCTGAAGCAGCCTTTTAATCAGAGAAAGAGATCTGTAGATCAAGAAGAGGTACAAAAACACTACCGCGCGAGCATATATATGACTTTTTGGATCAGAAAAGGCTGGCGGTGGAAGAACTACGATGAACTATGATGAACTATGAAGAACACGCAGGAGCTTGGAAACCCTAATGCAGATCTGAGAAACGAAGGAAAGAAAACTTACGGTTGTAGATCTACCGCGGAGGTCGCCGCGGTTTCTCTGGATCGGTTCAGGTTGATGCAGCGGCCAAGGTCGACGGAGACGGAGATGAGGCGCCGCGGCGGCAGAACTCGAGCAGTAGGGGGTTTGCGAGAGGAAGAAGACGGAGCGAGAGAGGAGAATGAGAAGGCCGAGGCATGCCTATTTATAAGGAAAAGATGTGAATAGACAGGCGTGAAAATCAAGGGAGAACCGAATAATGGTTATCCAGCTATATAGGCGCCTCGATTCTCGGGAAACATTAAAGATAAAAGATCCATTGGAAGATGACGTCATGAAAGTTTTTTGTGTTTGCAAGAGATGACGTCACAGCGGGTTACAAGAAAATTTCAGCGAAGATAAGAAGATGGATTTTTGTTTTAAGTATTGAAGATTGACAAAGAATGAAGGTCAAAGTCAACCTGGGGCCTAATGTTGGGGATATTACTATCAGTTATGACCCGCCTAGGAGGGGCCGGGTCAGCCCCAATGGCGGGTTATACAAGAAGCCCAGTAAACATTCAAGATTGTAGTTTATTAAATCTTATAGAAGGCCCAAAGGCCTGAAGGTGGTTTAAGGCCTGATATTATGAACCTCCATATGTAAGGAAAGACTTGTAAAGAAAGGCATGTAAAGGAAGTCACCGAGCCGGACACGATTATGAGCCGGCCGGGACTCTGTAGGCCATCAGGCGTCAACCCATGTATATGAGGGGACGACCCGGTGGCGGCTTAGGGCAAGAAACAACAAATCGATAACCAAGCCGGTGAGTTGAGCCTCTTGGTGATCGAAACCCCAGCAATACCAATCTCAACTAGACGTAGGCTTTTACCTTCATCGTAAGGGGCTGAACTAGTATAAAACCCTCTCGTGCCCTTTGTCCCAATTAATCCCTTTAAGCTTCCTAGTGCGGTAGCCCACTGACTAAGTCCTTGCTCTAGGACATCTGCCGTGACAATTCCATGACAGGATAGAAACTTCTAGTTCAAGCTTTTCATCATAGGATTGCATTAAAGCATCAACGATATGTTTAGTAAAAGCTTTATTTTGATTATAAGCATGAGGAAAATTTAACACAGATTGCAACAAGGAAATAAAATCTATCAAAGAGAAATTATCATAATAATTAAATTCCTTGAAATCCAAAATAGTGGGTTCATTGCTATGTAAAGTTTTGACCTCTTCAATCCCACTTTTATTAATTTTTGCATCAAGGTCTAAAAACTCTGAATCATTGGGACGCCTTTTAACTAAAGTTGACTCATCTTCAGTCCCATCTTTATCAAGATTCATATGGGAAAACAAAGATTTAATAGGAGTCACATCAATCACTTTTAGATCTTCATCATTATTATAATGAAACTAGAAGAACACGCTTTCACAAAGCAATCTTTTTTTGCACGCATCCTAGCGGTTCTTTCTTTGCACTCATCAATGGAAATTCTCATGGCTTTGAGAGACTCATTGATGTCATGCTTAGGTGGAATAGATCTAAGTTTCAAAGAATCAACATCAAGAGAAATTCTATCCATGTTCCTAGCCAACTCATCAATCTTAAGCAATTTTTCATCAACCAAAGCATTGAAATTCTTTTGTGAACTCATAAATTCTTTCAACACTAGTCTCAAAATCAGAGGACATCTTATTAAAATTTCCATAAGAGTTGCTGTAGGAATTGCCATAGTTATTAGAGGAATTACTAGGAAACGGCCTAGAATTAAAGTTTCCTCTATACGCATTGTTACCAAAATTGTTCCTACCAACAAAATTCAGATCCATAGATTCATTATTATTATCAATTAAAGTGTACAAAGGCACATCATTAGGATAAGAAGAAACACTTTTATTAGCAAACACTTTCAAAAGTTCATCCATCTTTCCACTCAAAACATTAATCTCTTCAATCGCATGAACTTTTTTACTAGTGGATCTTTCGGTGTGCCATTGAGAATAATTAACCACAATATTGTCTAGGAGTTTAGTACTTTCTCCTAAAGTGATTTCCATAAAAGTGCCTCCCGCGGCCGAATCTAAAAGATTTCTAGAAGCAAAATTCAGTCCAGCATGAAAGTTTTGTATAATCATCCACAAATTCAAACCTTGTGTAGGGCAATTATGTATCATTAATTTCATCCTATCCCAAACTTGTGCAACATGCTCATCATCAAGTTGCTTAAAATTCATAATATTGTTCCTAAGAGAGATGATCTTAGCGGGAGGAAAATACTTAGAGATAAAAGCATCTTTGCACTTATTCCATGAATCAATGCTATTTTTAGGCAAAGAAGAGAACCAAGTTTTAGCATGATCTCTAAGCAAAAACAAAAATAGCTTCAATTTAACAATATCATTATCCACATCTTTCTTCTTTTGCATATCACACATATCAACAGAGTTGTTTAGATGGGTAGCGGCATCTTCACTAGGAAGGCCAGAAAATTGATCATTCATAACAAGATTCAACAAAGCGGTATTAATTTCACAAGATTCAGCATCGGTGGTAGGAGCAATCGGAGTGCTAATAAAATCATTATTGTTGGTATTGGAAAAGTCACACAATTTAGTATTATCTTGAGCCATCGTGACAAACAGTCAATCCAACACACAAGCACACAAGAAGCAAGCGAAAAGAGACGAACGGGAGAGGGGCGAAGAAAAGGCAAAGGTTTTCGAAAATCGTTTTAGAAGTGGGGGAGAGGAAAATGAGAGGCGAATGGCAAATAATGTAATGCGAGGGAGAAGAGTTTATGGTGGGTACTTGGTATGTCTTGACTTGGCGTAGATCTCCCCGGCAACGGCGCCAGAAATCCTTCTTGCTACCTCTTGAGCTTGTGTTGGTTTTCCCTTGGAGAGGAAAGGGTGATGCAGCAATGTAGCGTAAGTATTTCCCTTAGTTTTGAGAACCAACGTATCAATCCAGTAGGAGACAACGCACAAGTCACTTAGTACCTGCACAAACAATCAAGAACCTTGCAACCACCACGATGAAGGGGTTGTCAATCCCTTCACGGTCACTCGCAAAAGTGAGATCTAATAGAGATAGTAAAGTAAATATTTTTGGTATTTTTGTTGTATAGATTGGAAAGTAAAGATTGCAAAATAGTAAAGGAGAGGCGATGTAAATAAAAGAGATGTAATATAATAGGAAAGAGATCCGGGGGGCATAGGTTTCACTAGTGGATTCTCTCAAGATAACATGTATTACGGTGGGTGAACAAATTACTGTCGAGCAATTGATAGAAAAGCGCATAGTTATGAAGATATCTAAGGCAATGATCATGAATATAGGCATCACGTCTGTGTCAAGTAGACCGAAACGATTCTGCATCTACTACTATTACTCCACACATCGACCGCTATCCAGCATGCATCTAGAGTGTTAAGTTCATAAGAACGGAGTAACGCGTTAAGCAAGATGACATGATGTAGAGGGATAAACTCAAGCAATGTGATATAAAACCCATATTTTTATCCTCGATGGCAACAATACAATACGTGCCTTGCTGCCCCTGCTGTCACTGGGAAAGGACACCGCAAGATTGAATCCAAAGCTAAGCACTTCTCCCATTGCAAGAAAGATCAATCTAGTAGGCCAAACTAAACAGATAATTCTAAGAGACTTGCAAAGATATCAAATCATGCATATAAGAATTCAGAGAAGAACCAAATAATATTCATAGATAATCTTGTTCATAAATCCACAATTCATTGGATCTCGACAAACACACCGCAAAAGAGTATTACATCAAATAGATCTCGAAGAACATCGAGGAGAACTTTGTATTGAGAATCAAAGAGAGAGAAGAAGTCATCTAGCTAATAACTATGGACCCGAAGGTCTATGGTAAACTACTCACGCTTCATCGGAGAGGGAATGGTGTTGATTTAGAAGCCATCCGTGATCGATTCCCCCTCTGGTAGATCGCCGGAAAAGGCCCCAAGATGGGATCTCACGGGTCCAGAAGGTTGCGGTGGTGAAAAAGTGGTTTCGTGGCTCTCCTTGATGTTTCTAGGGTATAAGAGTATATATAGGCGAAAGAAGTACGTCAGTGGAGCTATGAGGGGCCCACGAGGGTGGGGGCACACCTACCCCCCTGGGCGCACCCTCCTGCCTCGTGGCTTCCTCATGGAGTTCCATACTTCGACTCCAAGTCTTCTGGATTGCTTTCGGTCCAAGAAAGATCATCGTGAAGGTTTCATTCCGTTTGGACTCCGTCTAGTATTCCTTTTCTGCAAAACTCTAAAATAGGCAAAAAAACAAAAATTGGCACTGGGCCTCCGGTTAATAGGTTAGTCCGAAAATAATATAAAAGATCATATTAAAGCCCATTAAACGTCCAAAACAGATAATATAATAGCATGGAAGAATCAAAAATTATATATACGTTGGAGACGTATCATGTGTCACCAATACCGATCCAGGGATGACACTTAAGCACAGAGACTACGGTCCATTGGGATCGGGTCGCAACAATAGATTATCCCAATGTCACCACGGGAATCCGCAAGTTGAGTGCCAAAACACATATCAAGTGAATCAATATGATACCCCATTGTCACCACGAGTATTCATATGCAAGACATATTTCAAGTGCTCTCAAATCCATAAAAGTATTCAATCCGATAACAATGAAATCTCAAAGGAAGAAACTAAATTCATCACAACAAGATAGAGAGGGGAAAACACCATATGATCCGACTATATTAACAAAGCCCGTGATACATCAAGATCGTGACATCGCAAGAACACGAGAGAGAGAGAGAGAGAGAGAGAGAAAGAGAGAGATTAAACACATAGCTACTGGTACAAACCTTCAGCCCCGAGGGTGGACTACTCCCTCCTCATCACGGTGGCCGCCGGGATGATGAAGATGGCCACCGGTGATGATTCCCCCCTTTGGCAGGGTGCCGGAACGGGGTCTAGATTGGTTTTCGATGGTTACAAAGCCTTGCGGCGGTGAAACTTCTAATCTAGGTTAACACTGAGGGTTTTCACAATATTTCGGAATTTATAGGGCAAAGAGGGGGTGCGGGAGGCCACCGAGGTGGGCACAACCCACCTGGGCGCGCCTGGGCCCCCAGGCGCGCCCTGGTGGGTTGTGCCCCCCTCGGGGCACCCCCTAGGTGCTGCTCTGGCCCATTGGTGGTCTTCTGGTCCATAAAAAATCCACAAAAAGTTTCGTGGTGGTTGGACTCCGTTTGATATTGATTTCCTGCGATGTAAAAAACAAGCAAAAAACAACAACTAGCACTGGGCATTGGATCAATAGGTTAGTCCCAAAAATGATATAAAGTTGCTATAAAATGATTGTAAAACATCCGAGAATGATAATAGAACAGCATGAATACTTCATAAATTATAGATACATTGGAGACGTATCATTGCTAGAGTGGTCCTAGTGTCCCCAAGAGGTGACAAGATGAGTTACGTCCTTCAGATTCACTTTGATTCCTCCAAGAATGAAGCTCAATACGTAGCACTTCTATACGGGTTGTGTATGGCCATCTCACTCGGCGTCCGTCGCCTGATGGTTTATGGCGACTCGGATTTGGTGGTCAATCAGGTAATGAAGGAGTGGGATATCAGGAGCCCTGCCATGACTGGTTATTGCAATGTTGTGAGATAATTGGAAAAGAAGTTTGAGGGGCTAGAGATCCATCACATACCCCAAATAAAGAATCAAGCAGCTGATGATCTGGCAAAGATAGGTTCCAGTCGAAGACCTATTCATAGTAATGTGTTCCTGGAGCATCTCCACACCCCGTCAGTACAAGAAGATCCTTTTACGGAAGAGCCCCCGCAACCGATAAGTTCAAGCAACCCAACTGAGATTGAAGTTCCAACATTAGTCGACTTGATCATGGAGGTTTAACGATCACTCCCGACTAGACGATGCCATATATCGCATATCTGCTCAGACATGAGCTCCCAGAGGATGAAGATGAGGCCCGCCAGATCGTCTACAGATCCAAAGTCTTCACGATGATAAGTGGACAGCTTTTCAGAGAAAGTGTTACCGGAGTAGCTCAGCATTGCATCTCTCCAGAAGAAGGTCGACTGATCTTAAATGAGATCCACTCAGGGACCTGTGGCTACCACGCGTCCTCTCGGACCATCGTGTCCAAAGCATATCGAGCGGGATTCTACTAGCCGCGAGTGAATGAGATTGCTAAATATATAGTCGACAAGTGCAAAGGTTGCCAGTTTTAGTCAAACCTGTCTCATAAGCCCGCATCCGCCTTAAAGACTATTCGACTCATCTGGCCATTTGCAGTTTGGAGGTTGGACATGGTTGGACCTTTCAAGGCCGGCAGAAGCGGCTTCACTCATTTTCTCGTAGCGGTCGACAAGTTCACCAAATGGATCGAGGCCAAGTCTATCAAGAATCTCAACTCAAGCACTGCCATTAGTTTCATCAGAGAGCTGATATTCCGATATGGAGTCCCTCACAGCATTATCATAGATAACGGCTCCAACTTTGATTCTAATGACTTCAGAGTGTTTTGCGCTTCCCAAGGCACTTGGGTCGATTACGCATCTGTTGCGCACCCGCAGTCAAATGGGCAGGCTGAAAGAGCGAATGGCTTGATCCTACAAGGGCTGAAGCCTCGATTGATGCGCGATCTCAAGCATGCAGCTGGGGCTTGGTAACTAAATTGCCATCTGTCTTATGGGGATTGAGAATGACTCCTAATCAGTCGACTGATCGAACCCCTTTCTTCATGGTATATGGTGCTGAAGCCGTGCTTCCGAGTGATTTGCTACACAATGCCCCCCGAGTGGAACTCTTCTCAGAAGCTGAAGTAGAACAGGCACGCCAAGACGCCATTGATCTCCTAGAGGAGGAACGACAGATGGCTCTAATCTAGTCGACCATTTATCAACAAGACATGCATCGATTCCATGCCCGAAATGTCAGAGGTCGAGCATTTCAGGAAGGGGACCTTGTGCTCCGAGTGCACCAGAAACGACCTCACAAGCTTTGCTCCGTCCTGGGAAGGGCCCTTCATCATCACCAAAGTGCTCCACAACGGGGCGTATCACCTTTACAACGTAGCCAAGAAATAAGACGAGCCACACTCGTGGAACGCGGATCTGCTCCGCCGCTTTTATACCTAAACACTCGGATCGTCGAGTTGTAATAAGAGTCCTTTAGATTGTTTATCAAAGACATGATTTTCGTAGTATCTCAATGATTGTTTCCCCATAAACTTGTGTGTTCAAATCCCCCAGTGGGTGGCTTAGCTGCGAACCCGATTCGCCTAAGTTTCAAAAAACACTCCAAGTGAAGAGCAACCCTCTCGCTCGGGGGCTTAGCTGCGAACCTGATTCGCCTAAGTTTCAAAAAAATACTCTGAGTGAAGAGGAACCCTCTCACTCGGGGGCTTAGCTGCGATCCCGTACTCGCCTAAGTTTCGAAAACACTCTTAGTGAAGAGCAACCTTCTCACTCGGGGACTTAGCTGCGACCCCGTACTCGCCTAAGTTTCAAAACATACTCCGTGTGAAGAGCAATCCTCTCACTCAAGGGCTTAGTTGCGATCCCGTACTCGCCTAAGTTTCGAAAACACTCGTGAAGAGCAACCCTCACACTCGGGGACTTAGCTGCGACCCCGTACTCGCCTAAGTTTCAAAACATACTCCAAGTGAAGAGCAATCCTCTCACTCGGGGGCTTAGCTGCGATCCCGTACTCGCCTAAGTTTCAAAAACACTCTGAATGAAGAGCAACCCTCTCACTCGGGGACTTAGCTGCGACCCCGCACTCGCCTAAGTTTTAAAACATACTCCGAGTGAAAAGCAATCCTCTCACTCGGGGGCTTAGCTGCGATCCCGTTCTTGCCTAAGTTTCAAAAACACTCCGAGTGAAGGGCAACCCTCTCACTCAGGGGCTTAGTTGCGATCCCGTACTTGCCTAAGTTTCAAAAACACTCAGAGTGAAGAGAAACCCTCTCACTCAGGGACTTAGTTGTGACCCCATACTCACCTAAGTTTCAAAACATACTCCAAGTGAAGAGAAATTCTCTCACTAGGGGCCTTAGCTGCGATCCCGTACTCGCCTAAGTTTCGAAAACACTCCGAGTGAAGAGCAACCCTCTCACTCGGGGACTTAGCTGCGACCCCGTACTCGCCTAAGTTTCAAGACATATTCCAAGTGAAGAGCAATCCTCTCACCCTGGGGCTTAGCTGCGATCCTATTCTCTCTTAAGTTTAAAAAACACTTTGAGTGAAGAGCAACCCTCTCACTCGGGGACTAGTTGCGACCCCGTACTCACCTAAGTTTTAAAACATACTCCGAGGGCAGAGCAATCCTCTCACTCGGGGGCTGCGCCACAAGTACAATGTCTGGTTGCACTCTGAGCTGCGCCCCAAGTACAACGTCTCGTTGCACTCTGAGTTGCGCCACAAGTATAATGTCTAGTTGCAATCTGAGCGGCGCCACAAGTACATGTCTGGTTGCACTCTGAGCTGAGCCACAAGTACAACGTGTGGTTGCACTCTGAGTTGCGCCACAAGTACAACGTCTTGTTGCACTCTGAGTTGCGCCACAAGTACAACGTCTATTCCGAGTGAAGAGCAATCCTCTCACTCGGAGACTCAGCTGCAATCCTAGATTCTCCTAAGTAAAAAAATCTAAAGGCAATAGAGACAAAGCAACTGCATTCAAATAAAGCAACTGAGCTCGGATAAATCCATCGAAGTTCAGAACCACCATCAGGAGTACTCATGCATCAAGCCTGGAGGATTTTAACAATTACAAAATCACTCGGCATTCCGAGGCAAATAAAATCAAGTTATCAAGTTTTTCACTCGGCAGGAGGAGGACTTGCTGGCTCGACGAAGCTGTCCAAGACGATGCCGTCTGCAATGCGAGTGGCTGCATCGATGAAGGTTTCCATGAAAGATTGAAATTGGAGCTTCTTGGTGTTAGCCACCTGAAGAGCCTTCAGCTTCTCTTCCCCGACGTCCTTGCAATGAACACAAACAAGAGATAGAGCCACATCAGCACCGCTGTGAGCAGACGACTTCTTCCACGCCTGCACTCGGTCAGGGATGTCATTGAGTCGAGTCATCATCGACTCAAGATCATTCTAAAACACATCCTCTGGCCAGAGCTCCCTGTCAATCCGTGACAAGGCCATTTCAGTCAGGAGAGATAATCCAAGACACTGGCAAGGCGAGATTCCAGTCACATCACGTTCATGGCAGCTTCATCGTTGACATGGGAGTTGATGGGGTCCAGCCCAGTCTCGATCCGCCCAGTTTCTTCTTCAAAATTTTCACAGAATTCTGCACTGAGTGAAAAACATTGAGTTGGTGGCAGCGTGTGCTACCTCTTGAGCATGCGTTGGTTTTCCCTTGAAGAGGAAAGGGTGATGCAGCAAAGTAGCGTAAGTATTTCCCTCAGTTTTTGAGAACCAAGGTATCAATCCAGTAGGAGACTACACGCAAATCGCCTAGTACCTTGCAACCAACGCGATAAAGGGGTTGTCAATCCCTTCATGACCACTTGCAAAAGTGAGATCTGATAAAGATAATAAGATAAATAGTTTTGGTATTTTTGTATAGATTGGAAAGTAAAGATTGCAAAATAAATGGCGAAAGAAATGGCTAGTTGACGGGAAACTAATATGATGTAGAGTAGACCCGGGGGCCATAGGTTTCACTAGTGGCTTCTCTCAAGATAGCATATATTATGGTGGGTGAACAAATTAATGCTGGGCAATTGATAGAAAATTGCATAGTTATGAGAATATCTAGGCATGATCATAAACATACGCATCACGTCCGTGTCAAGTAGACCGAAACGATTCTGCATCTACTACTATTAGTCCACACATCGACCGCTATCCAGCATGCATCTAGAGTATTAAGTTCATAAGAACAGAGTAACGCATTAGGCAAGATGACATGATGTAGAGGGATAAACTCAAGCAATATGATATAAACCCCATCTTTTTATCCTCGATGTCAATAATACAATATGTGCCTTGCTGCCCCTACTGTCACCGGGAAAGGACACCGCAAGATTGAACCCAAAGCTAAGTACTTCTCCCATTGCAAGAAAGATCAATCTAGTAGGCCAAACCAAACTGATAATTCAAAGAGATTTGCAAAGATATCAAATCATGCATATAAGAATTCAGAGAAGAATCAAATATTGTTCATAGATAAACTTGATCAGAAACCCGCAATTCATCAGATCTCAGCATACACACTGCAAAAAGAATTACATCGAATAGATCTCCAAGAACATCGAGGAGAACTTTGTATTGAGATCCAAAGAGAGAGAAGAAGCCATCTAGCTAATAACTATGGACCCGAAGGTCTATGGTAAACTACTCACACATCATCGGAGAGGCTATGGTGTTGATGTAGAAGCCCTCCATGATCGACGGCAGATCGCCGGAAAAGGTCCCCAGATGGGATCTCACGGGTACAGAAGGTTGTGGCGGTGGAAAAGTGGTTTCGTGGCTCCCCTCGATGTTTTCAGGGTATAAGTGTATATAGGTGAAAGAAGTAGGTAGGTGGAGCTACGAGGGGCCCACGAGGCTGGGGGACGCGCCTACCCTCCCTGGGCGCTCCGCCCTACCTCGTGGCCGCCTCGTTGCTTCCTTGACCTCCACTCCAAGTCTCCTGGATTGTGTTTGTTCCAAAAAAGATCCTCGCGAAGGTTTCATTCCGTTTGGTATTCCTTTTCTGCGGAACACTGAAATAGGAAAAAACAATTTGCACTGGGCCTTCGGTTAATAGGTTAGTCCCAAAAATAATATAAAAGTGCATAATAAAGCCCACTAAACATCCAAATCAGATAATATAATAACATGGAACAATAAAAATTATAGATACATTAGAGACGTATCAAGCATCCCCAAGCTTAATTCCTGCTCGTCCTCGAGTAGGTAAATGATAAAAACAGAAATTTTGATGTGGAATGCTACCTAACATAATTTTCAATGTAATTCTCTTTATTGCGGCATGAATGTTTAGATCCAAAAGATTCTAGACAGAAGTTTAATATTGACATAAAAATAATAATACTTCAAGCATTCTAACCAAGCAATTATGTCTTATCAAAATAACATAGCCAAAGAAAGCTTATCCCTACAAAATCATATAGTTTGGCCATGTTTCATTTTCGTCACACAAAATGCTCCCATCATGCACAACCCCAATGACAAGCCAAGCAATTGTTTCATACTTAGCCTTTTCAAACTATTTCAACTTTCACGCAATATATGAGTGGGAGCCATGGACATAGCACTATGGGTGGAATAGAATATGATGATGGAGGTTGTGTGAGAAGACAAAAAGGGAGAAAGTCTCACATTGACGCGGCTAATCAACGGGCTATGGAGATGCCCATCAATTGATGTCAATGCAAGGAGTAGGGATTGCCATGCAACGGATGCACTAGAGCTATAAATATATGAAAGCTCAACAAAAGAAACTAAGTGGGTGTGCATCCAACTTGCTTACTCACGAAGACCTAGGGCATTTTGAGGAAGCCCATCATTGGAATATACAAGCCAAGTTCTATAATGAAACATTCCCACTAGTATATGAAAGTGACAATATAAGAGACTCTCTATCATGAAGATCATGGTACTACTTTGAAGCACAAGTGTGGAAAAAGGATAGTAACATTGCCCCTTCTCTCTTTTTCTCTCATTTTTTTCTTTGGGCCCTTTTTCTCCTTTTTTATGGCCTCTTTTTTTCTTTTTCTTTTTTTCTTTTTCGTCCGGAATCTCATGCCGACTTGTGAGGGAATCATAGTCTCCATCATCCTTTCCTCACATGGGACAATGCTCTAATAATGAAAATCATCACACTTTTATTTACTTACAACTCGATACTTAGAACAAAATATGACTCTATGTGAATGCCTCCGGCGGTGTACCGGGATATGCAATGAATTAAGAGTGACATGTATGAAAGAATTATGAAGGTGGCTTTGCCACAAATACGATGTAAACTATATGATCATGCAAAGCAATATGAAAATGATGGAGCGTGTCATAATAAACGGAACGGTGGAAAGTTGCATGGCAATATATCTCAGAATGGCTATGGAAATGCCATAATAGGTAGGTATGGTGGCTGTTTTGAGGAAGATATAAGGAGGCTTATGTGTGATAGAGCGTATCATATCACGGGGTTTGGATGCACCGGCTAAGTTTGCACCAACTCTCGAGGTGAGAAACGGCAATGCACGGTACCGAAGAGGCTAGCAATGATGGAAGGGTGAGAGTGCGTATAATCCATGGACTCAACATTAGTCATAAAGAACTCACATACTTATTGCAAAAATCTACAATTCATCAAAACCAAGCACTAAGCGCATGCTCCTAGGGGGATAGATTGGTAGGAAAAGACCATCGCTCGTCCCCGACCACCACTCATAAGTAAAGCAATCAAAGAACACCCCATGCTTCAAATTTGTCACACAACGTTTACCATACGTGCATGCTACGGGACTTGCCAACTTCAACACAAGTATTTCTCAATTCCACAATTACTCAACTAGCACAACTCTAATATTACCACCTTTATATCTCAAAACAACTATCAAGAATCAAACTTCTCATAGTATTTAATGCACTCTACATGAAAGTTTTTATTATACCCATCTTGGATGCCTATCATAATAGGACTAATTTTATAGCCAAAGAAAATTACCATGCTTTTCTAAAAGACTCTAAAAATAGTTTAAGTGAAGCATGAGAGAACAATAATTTGTATAAAATAAAACCACCACCGTGCTCTAAAAAGATATAAGTGAAGCACTAGAGAAAAATTTATCTTGGTCAAAAGATATAAGTGAAGCACATAGAGTATTCTAATAAATTCTGATTCATGTGTGTCTCTCCCAAAAGGTGTGTACAGAAATGATGATTGTGGTAAACTGAAAAGCAAAGACTCAACTCATACAAGACGCTCCAAGCAAAACACATATCATGTGGTGAATAAAAATATAGCCTCAAGTAAAGTTACCGATAGATGAAGACGAAAGAGGGGATGCCTTCCGGGGCATCCCCAAGCTTAGGCTTTTGGTTGTCCTTGGATCTTACCTTGGGGTGCCTTGGGCATCCCCAAGCCTAGGCTCTTTCCACTCCTTGTACTAAAATCCATCAAATCTTTACCCAAAAACTTGAAAACTTCACAACACAAAACTCAACAGAAAATCTCATGAGCTCCGTTAGTATAAGAAAACAAATCACCACCTTAAGGTATTGTAATGAACTCATTCTTTATTTATATTGGTGTTAAATCTACTGTATTCCAACTTCTCTATAGTTCATACCCCTGATACTAGCCATATATTCATCAAAATAAGCAAACAACACACGGAAAACAAAATCTGTCAAAAACAGAACAGTCTGTAGTAATCTGTAGGTTTCAAATACTTCTGTAACTCCAAAAATCCTGAGAACTTAGGACATCCTAAATAATTGTATATTGATCTACTGCAGTTTGAATTAGTATTTTATCGCTCTCTGGTTAAAAATGAAAATTATTCTCGTGAGCGCAAACTTTCTGTTTTTTCAGCAAGATCAAATAACAATC
The DNA here is from genome assembly GCF_003073215.2 of Triticum urartu. Taxonomy (NCBI): domain Eukaryota; kingdom Viridiplantae; phylum Streptophyta; class Magnoliopsida; order Poales; family Poaceae; genus Triticum; species Triticum urartu. Next base: position 391,149,663 of record NC_053025.1, read on the forward strand.
ATCCAAGAAGATCCTAAAGGCTTTACTTGCCACAAACACTAATTAAAACATAAAAAATACAATCATAACAATGTATAGATGATTTAATTATTACTAGACAGGAACAAAAAGCAAGGAACAAAAATAAAATTGGGTTGCCTCGCAACAAGCGCTATCGTTTAACGCCCCTAGCTAGGCAAAAACAAGAATAGATCTAGGTATTGCCATCTTTGGTAGGCAGTTCTTCAATTTAACATATAATCCTTAGGAGGTTCTTTGTTTTTGCTAATGATCAAACTCCTAGGTATGAAATCAAGAAATTCCTTTGTAGAAAAAGGTTCCTTAATGATATCTAAAAAGTTGGGGTGAACACTTATTGATTTGAGATCTTCATGTTTCTTACTAGAAGATTCGCCCTTATTTTTAGGAACATAGATAAATTTGGCATTTGGTAGGAGGAGGATTTGAGGGGTTTTTAACGGCATAAAAAATGGACCCCAAGTTGGAAATAATTTCTTCGAGTTTATCAATTCTAGTGGAATCTTGATCTATCTTTTCATTGACTATGGGTTCCTTTTCCTTAATATTTTTCAGCGTAACTCCTACCTTAGATCCATAGTGAGTGATTTGGTTGTGGATCTTTTTATCCAAATTTTCAATTAACTGTACAGTGGCAATTTTATTTTCAATAATATCAAGCCTTTGCATCACATGTTCCAAAGTTAAAATAGTTCCATTGACCAAAAGAGGTGGTGGGCCTAACAAATCTATCATAGCATTATAAGAATAAAAAGTATGGCTTCCCAAGAAATTCCCTCCGGTGATGGTGTCAATAACATATCTATACCAAGGAGTGATGCCTACGTAAAAATTGCAAAGAAGAACGGAAGTGATTAGCTTTTTAATAGATCTATTCTGAGCATTGCAAATTCTATACCAAGCATCTTTTAGGTTTTCTCCCTCCCTTTGTTTAAAATTAAGAACTTCATTATCGGGAGTGTTAACAATGATAGGAGAACTAGCCATGAGGGCAAATAAATGATCTAACACACGGACACACAAGAGACAAGCGAAAGAAGGTGAACGGAAAAAGGGCGAGCAGAAAAGAGGCGAATAAAACGACAAGGGTGAAGTGGGGGAGAGGAAAACGAGAGGCAAATGGCAAATAATGTAATGCGAGGGATAAGAGTTTGTGATGGGTACTTGGTATGTCTTGACTTGGCGTAGATCTCCTCGGCAACGGCGCCAGAAATCCTTCTTGCTACCTCTTGAGCATGCGTTGGTTTTCCCTTGAAGAGGAAAGGGTGATGCAGCAAAGTAGCGTAAGTATTTCCCTCAGTTTTTGAGAACCAAGGTATCAATCCAGTAGGAGACTACACGCAAATCGCCTAGTACCTGCACAAACAAATAAGAACCTTGCAACCAACGTGATAAAGGGGTTGTCAATCCCTTTACGACCACTTGCAAAAGTGAGATCTGATAAAGATAATAAGATAAATATTTTTGGTATTTTTGTATAGATTGGAAAGTAAAGATTGCAAAACAAATGGTGACAGAAATGGCTAGTTGACGGGACACTAATATGATGTAAAGTAGACCCAGGGGGCATAGGTTTCACTAGTGGCTTCTCTCAAGATAGCATATATTACGGTGGGTGAACAAATTACTGCCGAGCAAGAAGAGCGCATAGTTATGAGAATATCTAGGCATGATCATAAACATAGGCATCACGTCCGTGTCAAGTAGACCGAAAAGATTCTGCTTCTACTACTATTACTCCACACATCAACCACTATCCAGCATGCATCTAGAGTATTAAGTTCATAAGAACAGAGTAACACATTAGGCAAGATGACATGATGTAGAGGGATAAACTCAAGTAATATGATATAAACCCCATCTTTTTATCCTCGATGGCAACAATACAATACGTGCCTTGCTGCCCCTACTGTTACTGGGAAAGGACACTGCAAGATTGAACCCAAAGCTAAGCACTTCTCCCATTGCAAGAAAGATCAATCTAGTAAGCCAAACCAAACTGATAATTCGAAGAGACTTGCAAAGATATCAAATCATGCATATAAGAATTCAGAGAATAATCAAATATTGTTCATAGATAAACTTGATCATAAACCCACAATTCATTGGATCTCAGCAAACACACCGGAAAAAGAATTACATCGAATAGATCTCCAAGAACATCGAGGAGAACTTTGTATTGAGATCCAAAGAGAGAGAAGAAGCCATCTAGCTAATAACTATGGACCCGAAGGTCTGTGGTAAACTACTCACACATCATCGGAGAGGCTATGGTGTTGATGTAGAAGCCCTCCGTGATCAATTCCCCCTCCGGCAGATCGACGGAAAAGGTCCGCAGATGGGATCTCACGGGTACAGAAGGTTGCGGCGGTGGAAAAGTGGTTTCGTGGCTCCCCTCGATGTTTTCAGGGTATAAGAGTATATATAGGTGAAAGAAGTAGGTCGGTGGAGCTAAGAGGGGCCCACGAGGGTGGGGGCGCGCCTGTCCCCCTGGGCGCGCCGCCCTACCTCGTGGCCACCTCGTTGCTTCTTTGACCTCCACTCCAAGTCTCCTGGATTGCGTTTGTTCCGAAAAAGATCCTCGCAAAGGTTTTATTCTGTTTGGATTCTGTTTGATATTCCTTTTCTGCGAAACACTGAAATAGGCAAAAAAAACATCAATTAGCACTGGGCCTTCGGTTAATAGGTTAGTCCCAAAAAATAATATAAAAGTGCATAATAAAGCCCATTAAACATCCAAAACAGATAATATAATAGCATGGAACAATCAAAAATTATAGATACGTTGGAGACGTATCAGCGTGGTGAAGAAACTTTTCAACCTAGTGGGATGAGAGAAAATACCTTCGAGCATGAGAAACATCTTCTTGGCAAGGCCGCCCAGATAAGCTTCTAGTTCATCTCTCTTTCGAGTGAGAACATCCACTTTGTGAGACAAGGCCACCTTCTCTTCCTTCAGCTGCACGACTTCCTTGTTCGCCTCATCAACAGCAGCGTTTAGCTTGGCATTCTCCTCTTCTAACTTTCTGACGGAAGCAAGCTTCTTGTCGGCAAGTTTAGTCTTTTCACGCGCCGTCTTCTGTGCCGCTGCAAGATCGAGATCTTTCTGCTCCAGAGCCTACTTCATTTTGTCTAAAGAAATAACATTCTTCAGACGAGCTTGGACTTGACGTTTTCACTACGCACATATGTTCGAGTGGAGTCACTCGGTTCAAAGGATGAAAAGGGAAAGATGACAAGGCGAGCAGTCAACAAATTGTTACCTCCCATGATAGTTGCTTCATCCTGAGCTTTCTTCAAGTTCTCCTTGGCTAACTCTAGGTCGAGATTGAGTTGGATCTACTTCTTCTCCAAATCAGCATACTTGGTTCCAAGTTCACAAGCTCTCTACAATCAACAAAAAGATAAGTCAGTCGACAGAAACGAAGATCAGTTACTTCCGAATGGAAAGTGTGCAAGATCAAGTAGCCACAGCAAAAAGAGTTCTAAGACTGCTGCCGAGTCACACATTCAATAGCAGTCTCGGGGACTACACCCAATGGGTGCACTTAGCGTGCCCCCACTGGTTTGATTTACCACTAGGCATGGTCCGCCCAGTGCGAGTGGAAGAAGTAAAAAAGAAAAAGAAAAGAAGAGAGTTCTAAGACCACCGTCGACTGCTAGCAGTCAAAAGTGGTCTCGGGGACTACACCCAGTGGGTGCACTTAGCGTGCCCCCACTGGACCAAGAATTCACTCGACATGACCTATCTAATTCGAGTGAAAAGAGTTGCAAACAGCTACATGACACACCCACTGGGTGTACAGATGCAGAAACAGATTGACATCTTACGAATAATAAAGCAAAAGTTTTCAAGTATCATATCCTAACAGAGCAAAGGTCAAGATGAAAGCTAATCGGAAATAAACTTACAATCCCACTTACTCAGACGTTGGTTTGGAGGGTAGAGCTGGCATCATAGGCGGCCTTGCTGGTGTCATAGGCGGCCTCCATTCAGTCCATCATTAGGCCTGCCTGGATGATGGCCTCCTTGGCAGCTCCTACTTGGTCCTCCGAGACGTGATGAGTAAAAAAGATAGGAGTTTTCAGAATAGGTAATGTAACAGGCGAAGCTGAAGCTTGAAGTTGCACAGTCGGAGCAGGATCCTGAGCAGTCGACACCGAAGGCCGGTCAGTCGACAAGGGAATAGCAAAGGAAACAGAAGCCCAGACTGGATCATCAAGTTGCTGAACGACTGGCTCAGACGCCGAATGAGGCACTTTACTGGCTGGCGCCCTCCTGCTCGAAGTCCTACCCCTTCTACCCATGTTCTTCTGAGGCACTTCTTCATCATCATCATCGTCTGGAAGTTGGATGGCATTTGTTGGCGCTCCAAAACACTCGACCATAAGAGATCAGTCGACCATCAAAAACAGTTGGCGAAGTAAGAGCATGGCTATGGAATCATACCTGCACGAGAAGTGGCCGCGTCCGCGGTTTCCGCGTCACCCCGCTCCCCGTCAACATCCATGGAGGTTACAGAAGTAGCAACACTGAAAGCTCTGAATTTCACTCGATCAAACAAGAAAAGAGATTTACAGTAGAGACGAAAGGGAAAGAAAGGAAACACTTATGTTGAAGCCATAGGCACAACCACCTTGATCCTAGGCAGGTGTCGGGGAACGTAGCATGCAATTTCAAAAAAAATCCTACGATCACTCAAGATCTATCTAGGAGATGCATAGAAACGAGAGGGGAAGAGAGTGTGTCCATGTACCCTCGTAGACCGAAAGTGGAGGCATTAGGTTAACGCGGTTCATGTAGTCGAACGTCTTCGCGATCCAACCGATCTAGTACCGAACGTACGGCACCTCCGAGTTCAGCACACATTCAGCTCGATGACGTCCCTCAAACTCTTGATCCAGCAGAGGGTCGAGGGAGAGTTCTGTCAGCAATACGGCCTTGTGAAGGTGATGGTGATGTGATCCGCGCAGGGCTTCGCCTAAGCACTACAACGCCATGACCGGAGGAGTAAACTGTGGAGGGGGCACCGCGCACGGCTAGAGAACAATTGATGTGCCTTTGGGGTGCCCCCCGCCCCCGTATATCAAGGAGGGGAGTGATGACCCACAAGTATAGGGGATCTATCACAGTCCTTTCGATAAGTAAGAGTGTCGAACCCAACGAGGAGCAGAAGGAAATGATAAACGGTTTTCAGCAAGGTATTCTCTGCAAGTACTGAAATAAGTGGTAACAAATAGTTTTGTAATGAGATAATTTGTAACGAGCAACAAGTAACAAAAGTAAATAAAGTGCAGCAATGTGGCCCAATCCTTTTTGTAGCAAAGGACAAGCCTGGACAAACTCTTATATAAGGAAAAGTGCTCCCGAGGACACATGGGAATATCGTCAAGCTAGTTTTCATCACGTTCATATGATTCGCGTTCGGTACTTTGATAATTTGACATGTGGGTGGACCGGTGCTTGGGTGTTGTTCTTACTTGAACAAGCATCCCACTTATGATTAACCTCTATTGCAAGAATCCGCAACTACAACAAAAGTATTAAGGTAAACCTAACCATAGCATGAAACATATGGATCCAAATCAGCCCCTTACGAAGCAACGCATAAACTAGGGTTTAAGCTTCTGTCACTCTAGCAACCCATCATCTACTTATTACTTCCCAATGCCTTCCTCTAGGCCCAAATAATGGTGAAGTGTTATGTAGTCGACGTTCACAGAATAGCACTAGAGGCTAGACAACATACATCTTATCAAAATATCGAACGAATACCAAATTCACATGACTACTAATAGCAAGACTTCTTCCTTGTCCTCAGGAACAAATGTAACTACTCACAAAGCATAAACATGTTCATAATCAGAGGGGTATTAATATGCATATAGGATCTGAACATATGATCTTCCACCAATTAAACCAACTAGCATCAACTACAAGGAGTAATTAACACTACTAGCACCAATCCCGGACTTGGACACAAGAATTGGATACAAGAGATGAACTAGGGTTTTGAGATTAGATGGTGCTGATGAAGATGTTGATGGAGATTGCCCTCTCCCGATGAGAGGAGCGTTGGTGATGACGATGGCGATGATTTCCCCCTCTGGGAGGGAAGTTTCCTCGGCAGAACAGCTCTGCCAGAGCTCTAGATTGGATCCGCCAAGGTTCCGCCTCGTTGCGGCGGAGTTTCGTCCCGAAAGGCTGCTTGCTATTTTTTTCTCGACGAAAGACTTCATATAGGAGAAGATGGTCATCGGAGAGCCACCAGGGGGCCCACGAGGCAGGGTGCGCGCCCCCCACCCTCGTGAGAAGGGTGTGGGCCCCCTGGTCTTCATCTTTGGCGAGGATTTTTCATTATTTATTATAAGGTGTTCCGTGGAGTTTCAGGACTTTTGGAGTTGTGCAGAATAGGTCTCTAATATTTGCTCCTTTTCCTGCCCAGAATTCCAGCTGTCGGCATTCTCCCTCCTTATGTAAACCTTGTAAAATAAGAGAGAATAGCCATAAGTATTGTGACATAATGTGAAATAACAGCCCATAATGCAATAAATATTGATATAAAAGCATGATGCAAAATGGATGTATCAGGGAGGAGGGGGTGGCCGGCCAAGAGGGGCACGCCATGGGGGGAGTCCTACTAGGACTCCTAGTCCTAGTAGGACCCCCCCCCCTTTTTCCTTTCTCCACCGGAGGGAAAAGGAAGGAGAGGGAGTAGGAGAAGGAAAGGGGGGTGGCGCCCCCTTCCCTAAACCAATTTGGCCTCCTCCCTTGTGGGGGGGGCGCACCAGCCCCTTGTGGGATGGTTAGCCTCCCTCCTATGGCCCATATGGCCCATATCTTCCATCGGGGGGTTCCGGTAACCCCTCCGAAACTCCGATATGTACCTGATACACTCTGGAACCCTTCCGGTGTCCAAATACTACCTTCCAATATATCAATATTTACCTCTTGACCATTTCGGGACTCTTCGTCTTGTCCGTGATCTCATCCAGGACTCCGAACAAACTTCGGTCACCAAAAACGCATAACTCATAATACAAATCGTCATCAAAGTTAAGTGTGGAGAACCTACGGGTTCGAGAACTATGTAGACATGATCGAGACACATCTCCGGTCAATAACCAATAGAAGAACCTGGATTATCATATTGGTTCCTACATATTCTATGAAGATCTTTATTAGTCAAGCTGCAATAACAACATACGTTATTCCCTTTGTCATCGGTATGTTACTTGCCCGAGATTCGATCGTCGGTATCATCATACCTAGTTCAATCTCATTACCAGAAAGTCTCTTTACTCTTTCCGTAATACATCATCCCACAACTAACTCATTAGTCACATTTCTTGCAAGGCTTATAGTGATGTGCATTACCGAGAGGGCGCAGATATACCTCTCCGATACTCGGAGTAACAAATCCTAATCTTGATCTATGACATGTTGGGGAACATAGTAATTTCAAAATTTTCCTATGCACAGGCAAAATCATGGTGATGCATAGCAATGAGAGGGGAGAGTTTCGTCCACGTACCCTCGTAGACCGTAAGCGGAAGCGTTATGAGAACGCGGTTGATGTAGTCGTACGTCTTCACGATCCAAGTACCCAACGTACGGCACCTCCAAGTTCAGCACACGTTCTACTTGGTGACGTCCCACGAACTCCGATCCAGTAGAGCTTCGAGGGAGAGTTCCATCACCACGACGGCGTGATTACGGTGATGATATTACCGATGCAGGGCTTCGCCTAAGCACCACTATGATATGACCAAGGTGGATTATGGTGGAGGGGGGCACCGCACACGGCTTGGAACAATCAACTTGTATGTCTATGGGGTGCCCCTGGTCACGTATATAAAGGAGCAAGGGGAGGGGGCCGGCGGCCTCATAGGGTGCGCCCCAAGAGGGGAATCCTACTCCTACTAGGAGTAGGTTCCCCCTTTCCTAGTCCAACTAGGAGGGGAAGGAAAGAGGAGGAGAGGAGAAGGAAAGAGGGGGCCGGCCCCCAAAGCCCTAAACCAATTCGGTTTGGGCCTAGGGGGCGCACCCCACACTTCCTTGCTGCCCTCTATTTCCACTAAAGCCCACGAAGGCCCATTGACCCTCCCGGTGAATTCCCATAACTCTCCGGTACTCCGAAAAATACCCGAATCACTCGGAACCTTTCCGATGTCCGAATATAGTCGTCCAATATATCGATCTTTACGTCTCAACCATTTCGAGACTCCTCGTCATGTCCCAGATCTCATCCGGGACTCCTAAATACCTTCGGTACATCAAAACACATAAACTCATAATACCGTTCGTCACTGAACGTTAAGCGTGCGGACCCTACGGGTTCGAGAACTATGTAGACATGACCGAGACTCGTCTCTGGTCAATAACCAATAGCGGAACCTGGATGCTCATATTGGCTCCTACATATTCTACGAAGATCTTTATCGGTCAAACCGCATAACAACATACGTTGTTTCCTTTGTCATCAGTATGTTACTTGCCCGAGATTCGATCGTCGATATCATCATACCTAGTTCAATCTCGTTACCGGCAAGTCTCTTTACTCGTTTCGTAATGCATCATCCCGCAACTAACTCATTAGTCACAATGCTTGCAAGGCTTATAGTGATGTGCATCACCGAGAGGGCCCAGAGATACCTCTCCGACAATCGGAGTGACAAATCCTAATCTCGATCTATGCCAACTCAACAAGCACCATCGGAGACACCTATAGAGCACCTTTATAATCACCCAATTACGTTGTGACGTTTGGTAGCACACAAAGTTTTCCTACGGTACTCGGGAGTTGCATAATCTCATAGTCATAGGAACATGTATAAGTCAAGAAGAAAGCAGTAGCAACAACGATCATCGTGCTAAGCTAACGGAATGGGTCAAGTCAATCACATCATTCTCTAATGATGTGAGCCCGTTAATCAAATGACGACTCATGTCTATGGCTAGGAAACTTAACCATCTTTGATTCAACGAGCTAGTCAAGTAGAGGCATACTAGTGACACTCTGTTTGTCTGTGTATTCACACATTCACTAAGTTTCCGATTAATACAATTCTAGCATGAATAATAAACATTTATCATGGTATAAGGAAATAAATAATAACTTTATTATTGCCTCTAGGGCATATTTCCTTCATGCCAACCCAACAAACACCTTCAGAGACACCTGTAGAGCATCTTTATAATCACCCAGTTACGTTGTGATGTTTGATAGCACACAAGGTGTTCCTCTGGTATTCGGGAGTTGCATAATCTCATAGTCAGAGGAATATGTATAAGTCATGAAGAAAGCAATAGCAATAAAACTTAACAATCATTATGCTAAGCTAACGGATGGGTCTTGTCCATCACATCATTCTCTAATGATGTGATCCTATACATCAAATGACAACACATGTCTATGGTTAGGAAACTTAACCACCTTTGATTAACGAGCTAGTCAAGTAGAGGCGTACTAGGGACACTCTGTTTTTCTATGTATTCACACATGTACTAAGTTTCCGGTTGATACAATTCTAGCATGAATAATAAACATTTATCATGATATAAGGAAAGATAAATAACAACTTTATTATTGCCTCTAGGGCATATTTCCTTTAGTCTCCCACTTGCACTAGAGTCAATAATCTAGATTACATAGTAATGATTCTAACACTCATGGAGTCTTGGTGCTGATCATGTTTTGCTCGTGGAAGAGGCTTAGTCAACAGGTCTGCAACATTTAGATCCGTATGTATCTTGCAAATCTCTATGTCTCCCTCCTTGACTTGATAGCGGATGGAATTGAAGTGTCTCTTGATGTGTTTGGTTGTCTTGTGAAATCTGGATTCCTTCGCCAAGGCAATTGCTCCAGTATTGTCACAAAAGATTTTCATTGGACCTGATGCACTAGGTATTACACCTAGATCGGATATGAACTCCTTCATCCAGACTCCTTCATTTGCTGCTTCCGAAGCAGCTATGTACTCCGCTTCACACGTAGATCCCACCACGACACTCTGCTTGGAACTGCACCTACTTACAGCTCCACCATTCAATATAAATACATATCCGGTTTGTGACTTAGAGTCATATGTATCAGCGTCAAAGCTTGCATCGACGTAACCATTTATGACAAGCTCTTTGTCACCTCCATAAACGAGAAACACATCCTTAGTCCTTTTCAGGTATTTCAGGATGTTCTTGACCGCTGTCCAATGATCCACTCCTGGATTACTTTGGTACCTCCCTGCTAAACTTATAGCAAGGCACACATCAGGTCTGGTACACAGCATTACATACATGATAGAATCTATGGCTGAGGCATAGGGAATGACTTACATTTTCTCTCTATCTTCTGCAGTGGTCAGGCATTGAGTCTGACTCAACTTCACACCTTGTAACACAAGCAAGAACCCTTTCTTTGACTGATCCATTTTGAACTTCTTCAAAAAATTATCAAGGTATGTGCTTTGTGAAAGTCCAATTAAGCGTCTTGATCTATCTCTATAGATCTTGATGCCCAATATATAAGCAGCTTCACCGAGGTCTTTAAATTATTATTCAAGTATCCTTTTATGATATCCAGAAATTCTGTATTATTTCCAATCAACAATATGTCATCCAGATAATATTAGAAATGCTACAGAGCTCCCACTCACTTTCTTGTAAATATAGGCTTCTCCAAAAGTCTGTATAAAACCACATGCTTTGATCACACTATCAAAGCGTATATTCCAACCCCGAGAGGCTTGCACCAGTCCATAAATGGATCGCTGGAGCTTGCATACTTTGTTAGCACCTTTAGGATCGACAAAACATTCTAGTTGCATCATATACAACTCTTCTTTAAGAAATCCATTAAGTAATGCAGTTTTGACAACCATTTGCCAAATTTCATAATCATAAAATGTGGCAACTGCTAACATGATTCGGACAGACTTAAGCATCGCTACGGGTGAGAAGGTCTCATCGTAGTCAACTCCTTGAACTTGTCGAAAACCTTTCGCAACAAGTCAAGCTTTGTAGACAGTAACATTCCCGTCAGCGTCGGTCTTCTTCTTGAAGATCCATTTATTCTCTATGGCTTGCCGATCATCGGGAAAGTCAACCAAAGTCCACACTTTCTTCTCATACATGGATCCCATCTCAGATTTCATGGCCTCAAGCCATTTCGCGGAATCTGGGCTCATCATCACTTCCTCATAGTTTGTAGGTTCGTCATGGTCTAGTAACTTGACCTCCAGAACAGGATTACCATACCACTCTGGTGCGGACCGTACTCTGGTTGACCTACGAGGTTCGGTAGTAACTTGATCTGAAGTTTCATGATCATCATCATTAGCTTCCTCACTAATTGGTGTAGGAATCACTGGAACTGATTTCTGTGATGAACTACTTTCCAATTCCGGAGAAGGTACAATTACCTCATCAAGTTCTACTTTCCTCCCACTCACTTCTTTCAAGAGAAACTCCTTCTCTAGAAAGGATCCATTCTTAGCAATGAATATCTTTCCTTCGGATCTGTGATAGAAGGTGTACCCAACAGTTTCCTTTGGGTATCCTATGAAGATGCATTTCTCCGATTTGGGTTCGAGCTTATCAGGTTGAAGCTTTTTCACATAACATCGCAGCCCCGAACTTTAAGAAACGACAGCTTAGGTTTCTTGCTAAACCACAATTCATGTGGTGTCATCTCAACGGATTTAGATGGTGCCCTATTTAACGTGAATGCAGCCGTCTATAAAGCATAACCCCAAAACGATAGTGGTAAATCGGTACGAGACATCATAGATCACACCATATCTAATAAAGTACGGTTATGACGTTCAGACACACCATTACGCTGTGGTGTTCTAGGTGGCGTGAGTTGCGAAACTATTCCCCATTGTTTCAAATGAAGACCAAACTCGTAACTCAAATATTCATCTCCACGATCAGATCGTAGAAACTTTATTTTCTTGTTATGATGATTTTCCACTTCACTATGAAATTCATTGAACTTTTCAAATGTTTCAGACTTATGTTTCATTAAGTAGACATACCCATATCTGCTCAAATCATCTGTGAAGGTCAGAAAATAACGATACCCGCCGCGAGCCTCGACACTCATCGGACCACATACATCAGTATGTATTATTTTCAATAAGTCAGTGGCTCGCTCCATTGTTCCGGAGAACAAAGTCTTAGTCATCTTGCCCATGAGGCATGGTTCGCAAGCATCAAGTGATTCATAATCAAGTGATTCCAAAAGCCCATCAGCATGGAGTTTCTTCATGCACTTTACACCAATATGACCTAAATGACAGTGCCACAAATATGTTGCACTATCATTATTAACTTTGCATCTTTTGGCTTCAATATTATGAATATGTGTATCACTACGATCGAGATAAACAAAAATAGACCACTCATCAAGGGTGCATGGCCATAAAAGATATTACTCACATAGAATAACCATTATTCTCTAATTTAAATGAATACCCGTCTCGCATCAAACAAGATCCAGATATAATGTTCATGCTCAACGTTGGCACCACATAAAAATTATTCAGGTCTAAAACTAATCCCGGAGGTAGATGTAGAGGTAGTGTGCCGAAGACGATCACATCAACCTTGGAACCATTTCCGACGCGCATCATCACCTCATCCTTAGCCAATCTTCGTTTAATCCGTAGCCCTTATTTCGAGTTGCACATATGAGTAACAGAACCAGTATCAAATACTCAGGCTCTACTACGAGCATTAGTATGGTACACATCAATAACATGTATATCAAATATACCTTTCACTTTGCCATCCTTCTTATCCACCAAATACTTGGTGCGGTTCCGCTTCCAGTGACCAGTCCCTTTGTAGTAGAAGCACTCAGTTTCATGCTTAGGTCTAGACTTGGGCTTCTTCCCGGGAATAACAACTTGCTTGCTATTCTTCTTGAAGTTCCCCTTCTTCCCTTTGCCCTTTTTCTTGAAACTAGTGGTCTTGTTAACCATCAACACTTGATGCTCCTTCTTGATTTCTACCTACGCAACCTTTAGCATCGCGAAGATCTTGGGAATTGTCTTTTCCATCCCTTGCATGTTATAGTTCATCATGAAGCCTTCATAGCTTGGTGGCAGTGATTGAAGAACTCTGTCAATGACACTATCATCAGGAAGATTAACTCCCAGCTGAGTCAGGTGGTTATGGTACCCAGACATTCTGAGTATTTATTCACTGATAGAATTGTTCTCCTCCATCTTGCAACTATAGAACTTGTTGGAGACTTCATATCTCTCAACTCGCGCATTTTCTTGAAATATTAACTTCAACTCCTGGAACATCTCATATGCTCCATGACGTTCAAAACGTCTTTGAAGTCCCGATTCTAAGCTGTATAGGATGGCACACTAAACTATCGAGTAGTCATCAGCTTTAGTCTACCAGACGTTCATGACGTCCGGAGTTGCTCCTACAGCGGGTCTTGCACCTAGCGGTGCTTCCAGGATGTAATTCTTCTATGCAGCAATGAGGATAATCCTCAAGTTACGGACCCAGTCCATGTAGTTTCTACCATCATCTTTCAACTTAGCTTTCTCTAGGAACACATTAAAATTCAAGGGAACGGTAGCACGGGCCATTGATCTACAATATCATTGCCAAAATTGCCGGTTTGTAAATATTGATGGCACCGGGTCATAGTTATTGCTAACATCAAACTTGAAAATGTACCTCCCTTATATGCATATCACTTGTAGCCCCCAAGTCTTAAGAAGGGAGCGTAGCAACAGCTTAAGACTTGCTTCAATATAAATGTCGCAACCTTGAAGAAATCCAGGTTGTTCATCTCAATCACTAGTCAAAACTGAATATTCCACATATGTAGCCCCCAAGTGCCAGGTTGTCATGCTTGCAGCAACCTCGAACTTGTAATTGCCTCATAAAAACTTCAACCAGTGTAGCCCCCAAGGGCCGGGTCATTATGCAATAATGGGCAGGGACTTTGTAAATATGATCATGTAGACTTGAGCAGCGATGTGTAGCCCCCAAGGGCCGGACCAGTAAGATAATACTGAGCTGGGACTTTATATATACTTCATTGAAAATAACATCATATGATGTAAACCCCACCATGAGGCTCGAACCCATGTCCGTAAGGTTTAAGAGCTTTGTACTCTGCCAACTGAGCAATGGATCCTTCAATATAATGGATTAAGGCTTGTGTACCTTGAATTTATGATAGGAGCAATTAATAGCCCCCAAGGGCCGGCTCATTACAATGTGATGAGTTGGATCTTCAATAAGGTGAGCAAAAATGACCTTGCATTAGCCCCCAAGTGCCATGGTGCATGCTGGCAGTGACATGGGACTTGTGCATTTGATGTAATCTCAATCTGAATAATGTAATCCCCACGTGCCGACGTAAGCCTGCAGCAACTCGGGACTATTCCTTCCATTGTAGAATTAATCATATCCATTGATAAAGAAATAATAGCCATTGCACTGAAGCGACTTCGAAAACCTCAATCACAACCATGATTATTGATAACCATAATAAAAATCCAGCCATGTTGGCTATTCAAGATTTGAATAATATAATCCGGTATGAAAACCTCAATCATTCAATACCATAATGAAAATCCAGCCAAGTTTGGCTATTAAAGATTTGAATACCTTGTCTGTTGACAAGTAAATCCGGAGTTTAAATACTCAGTGGCTCTTGGCCGATGGCGACTTAATGCACATTCATTGTAAGCCGGAATTTTTATAACCCGGCGGCTTATAGCCTTTGAGAAAATCCAAAATGGATAACCCTTTTGAAACATCAATTTTGATGATGAGTTTGAACTTAATCATTTATATAAGTCATAGTTCTGCAAATCTTGCATAGAGTTTAAGCAACATATGCCCTGGCGACTTAACGTCAAAAGCCAAGGCGGGTTATTAAACCTCGCATATTCATATAACCAGAAAAAGATACATGTAGGATTGATTTATACAGCCGGCTTACATTGCCATACCTAGTGAAGGTAATAATCCAATGATTTATAAGCGCATGATTCCAATGGCGCAATTCAAAATATACTGCTGACTTAACGTCCAAAACCAGGGTGGTTTATCAAAAACCAAAATATAACAAAAATACCATACTTGTGATATTTGATCACACCGCCAGCTCATCATACCAGTGCAGTAAGGGTAACAACCCAAAAAAATGAGTACATAATGCCCTGTTTGTCATATACTGTCGGCTTACAATGCCGTATGTAGCAAGGGGTAATATCCCAAAACTTAGAGCACAACGCTTCCAAGTATTTAATATCATCATATACTGGCGACTTATAGTCCAAAGCTAGGCCGGGTTAATAAACACCGGGTAGTTTCATGTATGAACCAGAAGGCATCATAGCCCTCATCGGTTTTTAATCATGTATTAATATGTTCACAGGAGAGGAACCTCAAAAAATGTTCAAATCAAATAACAAAAAATCAAGGCTTTCATAGGCGGCCAGGCCTAAAAAAATCAAGTGCTTTCAAGGGCCGCACAGCCACTGAGTTAAACCTTCATACAAACCTTATAAGCCGGACCTCACATAACCAATCATCGTTTTAACTTTGACAAGTTCAGGGTCTGTATAAGATTGACTTTTCAAAAGTACGGCGGGTCGTTCTAGGATTACCTGGGCGGAGTGGCAGACTTAAAAAGGCAGGATAACCCGGGTTTTTAGGTGAATACACCTGGCTTTTAAGCCTATTACAAGGGTCATAAAAACTCTTGTCCGTTGCACAAAGAGCCCCCAAGTAACATTATATTCCAGGGATATAAGCCGGATCAACAAGGGTAGTCATAGCTATGCTCGATGAGCAGGAATCCCCCAAGTGATATATTTCTAAGTTGTGCTCGCCGGGTACCTATGTTTGAGTTGTGCTATGCAAGAAACTCTATTTGGTCCCTGGAACTAGGGCATCAAGCCTCCAAGTGATTCGTAATAAGGCATGTAAGCCGGAGCAAGAGGGTAAGCACAGCTATGCCCATTGAGCAGGAAGCCCCCAAGTGACCAATAAGATAAGCCAATAAGGCAGGATACCCATGTTTGAACCGCGCATTATGGCAGCAAATTCTCTTTGGTAACCTTTTAGTTTTTCCTGTGAACTCGAACTTTGTGAGAGATAAATTCTTCTTGAGCCGAAATTTTAAACCGGATATTGAGAGCTTTCAAAGATTTGTGTGAGATAGATTTCCCTTGAGCCGGATTTTGAACTGGAATCTTTCCTGATAACCCGGAATTCTTCTATTGAGCGGGAATTTTATGATTGTCAGGCACTTTTTTAAGCCAGAAATTTTTCTGACGGCCTTCAAATTTTCACCAATAGGGCAGTAACCTCCAGGGCTGGGTTATTTTTCCCTCCAGTGACCCGGAGTTCTTGAATTTTGCTGAAACTGGCAACATTTGCTGAGTCATATCATCGTAGCCCCCGAGTCTCAAGGCGACTCGAGGAGTTGGCTTGAGATTCTTCATACTTGGCCCTGATATAAACTGACATATAGCTGAACAGCGGACTGCTATCATATGTTGAAGCTGGAAGCAAGGTGGCGAGTTAATGATCGATCTTCGCAACACTTATTGTATATCCTTGGTGTTGATAACGCAATGTGAATACACAGAAACTTGAGGTCGACTGTGGCAGGCTGTAAATGGCCCCGCATGATTTGCGTCAATAATTCAGCCAGCGGTTCATCCTAGCTGGTTGTTGAAGATAAACTGTAGTGGCGGTGACTTGTGTGCCCTATCCATTGAATCATCCGGTGCAGGCGGGCGAGTTGGCTGTGGCATTATAATCCGGTACGGACGGACGAGTTGGCCGCAGCGTTTGGAAACGGCTCGGCCGCGGGCGCGGATGATGAGTCAGTCGCGTGTGTTGATGTAGCGGGGTCGGCGACTTGCGCACATATCCGTCGAGCAGTATGGCACGGACAAGCGCTAGTGAAAAAATAATGTTGGCGCATGCCCCTTTGCAACACCTTTGTAATGAATAACGGTCCTGCGAAAAAATACCACAGAGCCAAGTAATTGTTCTCAAACAATTTCAAGTACTTAAAATAGATAGGGTAAATAGCACCTGATACTTTTGTCGGAGGAACACAGATGCTGGTTGCAACGTCTACATGTACATATTTCTCCGATGATGGACGCGGTGTCTGCTAGATCACGGCCATGGATTCGACTGGCCGTCCCAGTACTTGTTGTAGTCGATTGTCTCTTCCTTGGACTAGTCTTGTATGATAATTACATGGTTCCCACGTAATTAGGCTTGTTCATCCAAAGCCTAGGATTCTGTGCCCAAGTCACTTTACGCAAATGGTAGAAAATTATAACTCTGGGCCCTGTGTGGGCTGCAACAGTGATAGCAGTTTTCACCGGCCTAGTGGCCGCCCGTGGCACATGCACCCGTGATGCTCTGGCCAGATACGCCATCGTGGCACACTTTGTTTTTTGTTTTAATCCAGTCAATGGAACTGTAATGGGAGGTCTCCTCTTTTCCTTTAATTTACTCAGGGCTTGAGTAGACAGAATGTATCTCTTCCACGTAGAGCGTAGCAATTGTCCAGACGTGTGCCGCTGCAATTTTTCTCAGGGGTAGTAGCGGTCACGAATATATAGAAAACAACAGCAACAACTTGCAGCTAGAAGATTGATGTATAGGGCTTATTTGGAAATCTTCTCTGAACTCTTTAAACGCCGGGCACACCAGGTACGGCATTTGAAGACTGAAAACTGACGTGAGAAAGCACATGGGCTACAGCAAGGCGTCCAACTCTCTCAAAAACCTAACCTCATCAATATTGTGAACTCCCTGGACAAATTCCAACTTGCCTTGCTGGGTATTGCCGTCGTGTTGACCGGACCATAGACTGTATGCGTGGATCTTTGAGAGAGCTTGATTCATAGCAGAGGGGCGCTGAGTTTCCATGGGCACAGTAGAGGCGAATCCTCCTTTGGACGGGGGACGGCTCGACAACTAACGGCCGCTTTAGCGGGTGAGGGCCGGCTCGGGACCTGACCATGGCAGATAAGTGAGGCTGGTCGGTGACTCAAGGTCATGGTGGTGGTGGTTCGTCATAGCGAAAGCGATCCATGGTTGAAGCAAACAGCGGAGTCAACCCGTGGCGGCGGCGTAGAACAACTTGGCCTTGTGCATGTTTGATGATTTGCACCCATCGGATTTCAGTGAACCAACATTGAACAAAATCTTCGGGATCTTCTTTGATCATCTTGCTAACCGACCGGATGAACTTCATTAGTAAAAAAATTCTTATCTTGATCAAAGCTGATGTAGATCCTTTCGAAACTAACTTTTCTTCATCCGGAAGTTTGCGAACTTCTTCGATCCCTGGAAGAGATTCCTTCAAGAACTCAACACCACTGTGCGCAGGCCCCACGGTGGGCGCCAACTGTCGTGGAATTGTCACGGCAGATGTCCTTAGCGTGAGGACTTAGTCGTGAGGCCAATGCATCTATGTGGTAGCTTGAGAGGGGTTGAGTGGGATGAGAGACGAGGCGTTTTTACCCAGGTTCGGCCCCTCACGATGGAGGCAAAAGCCTATGTCCTACTTCATTGATATTGATGATGATGATCACGATTACAGGGGTGCTCTATCTCGAGAGCTATTGACTTGTCTGTCTATCTAGACTTATGAAACTTGTCCCTCTTGGGGTTCCCTGGCCCTCCTTATATAAGTTGAAGGGGCGGGTTACATGACTAGTCCTAGTAGGATTAGGATTACTCTATTACAAGTGGAGTCCTAGTCTTGATTCCTTTGTAAGGGAATATTCCTTATGCTTTCATCTTAAGCCGGCCCACCATAACACGAGCCAGCCTTCCTTGAACCGCCTACTGGGCCTCCGGGTCTTGTCGCTCCTCTAACCCGTCGTCTGGGTCACCAATGAGTCACCTGGCTCGTTCGGGTCATCAGTGAGTGGAGAGATCTGGGAGGATCACTTAGTGAGTCTCCAAGTCAGGGCGGGTCACCAGTGAGTCACCAAGTCCGGCCGGGTCATACCGCGGGGTATATCCCTGACACCTATGCATCAAAACCACAATGATTTTTCATCAAGTGTGTTGTTTTAACCTTCAACAAGGACCGGTCGTAGTCAAATTCGATTCAACTAAAGTTGGACACCCGCCAGCCACCTATGTGCAAAAGCATGTCGGTAGAACCGGTCTCATGAACGTGGTCATGTAATGTTGGTCCGGGACGCTTCATACAACAATTCTGCCGAATCAAAATAAGACGTTGGGGGTAAGCAGTATGACTATTATCGTCCACAACTCTTTGTGTTCTACTCGTGAATATTATCTACGCATAGACCTGGCTCAGATGCCACTGTTGGGGAACGTAGCATGCAATTTCACAAAATTTCCTACGATCACTCAAGATCTATCTAGGAGATGCATAACAACGAGAGTGGAACAGTGTGTCCACGTACCCTCGTAGACCGAAAGTGGAAGCGTTAGGTTAACGCCGTTGATGTAGTCAAACGTCTTTGCGATCCAACCGATCTAGTACCGAACGTATGGCACCTCCGAGTTCAGCACATGTACAGCTCAATGACGTCCCTCGAACTCTTGATCCAGCAGAGGGTTGAGTGAGAGTTCCGTCGGCACGACAGCGTGGTGACGGTGATGGTGATGTGATCCGCCCAGGGCTTTGCCTAAGCACTATGGCGCTATGATTGGAGGAGTAAACTGTGGAGGGGCACCGCACACAGCTAAGAGAACAATTGATGTGCCTTTGGGGTGCCCCCCGCCCCTGTATATAAAGGAGGGGAGGGGGTGGCCGGCCAAGAGGGGCGCGCCATGGGGGGAGTCCTACTAGGACTCCTAGTCCTAGTAGGATTCGCCCCCCACCCCTTTCCATTCTTCACCGGAGGGAAAAGGAAGGAGAGGGAGTAGGAGAAGGAAAGGGGGTGGCACCCCCTTCCCTAAACCAATCCGGCCTCCTCCCTTGTGGGGGGCACACCAGCCCCTTGTGGGATGGTTAGCCTCCCTCCTATGGCCCATATCTTCCACCGGGGGGTTCCGGTAACCCCTCCGGTACTCCCGTATGTACCTGATACACTCCGGAATCCTTACGGTGTCCAAATACTACCTTACAATATACCACTCTTTACCTCTCGACCATTTCAAGACTCCTCGTCATGTCCGTCATCTCATCCGGGACTCCAAACAAACTTCGGTCACCAAAAACACATAACTCATAATACAAATCGTCATCGAATGTTAAGCGTGCGAACCCTACGGGTTCGAGAACTATGTAGACATGAGTGAGACACATCTCCGGTCAATAACCAATAGCGGAACCTGGATGCTTATATTGGTTCCTACATATTCTACGAAGATCTTTATCGGTCTAACCGCAATAACAACATGCGTTTTTCCCTTTGTCATCGGTATGCTACTTGCCCGAGATTCTATTGCCGGTATCATCATACCTAGTTCAATCTCATTACCGGCAAGTCTCTTTACTCGTTCCATAATACATCATCCCGCAACTAACTCATTAGTCACATTGCTTGCAAGGCTTATAGTCATGTGCATTACCGAGAGGGCTCAGAGATACCTCTCTGATACTCGGAGTGACAAATCCTAATCTTGATCTATGCCAACCCAACAAACACCTTCGGAGACACCTGTAGAGCATCTTTATAATCACCCAATTATGTTTTGGCGTTTGATAGAACACAAGGTGTTCCTCCGGTATTCGGGAGTTGCATAATCTCATAGTCAGAGGAATATGTATAAGTCATGAAGAAAGCAATAGCAATACAACTTAACGATCATTATGCTAAGCTAACGGATGGGTCTTGTCCATCACATCATTCTCTAATGATGTGATCATGTTCATCAAATGACAACACATGTCTATGGTTAGGAAACTTAACCATCTTTGATTAATGAGCTAGTCAAGTAGAGGCATACTAGGGACACTATGTTTTGTCTATGTATTCACACATGTACTAAGTTTCCTGTTAATAAAATTCTAGCATGAACAATAACCATTTATCATGATATAAGGAAATATAAATAACAACTTTATTATTGGCTCTAGGGCATATTTCCTTCAGCAGGGCCTTCCAAGGCTTGGGTGGGGCAACTTTGGGCTGCTTCACGGCCTTCTCTGATGGCTCAGGAGTCGACGTCCGAGTGCGTTTTGGGGTCTTCGCACTCGACGCAGCCACCTTGCCACGTTCCCCTGCAGGGTCTTGGGACTGTTTGGAATGACACTCTAAGCAGGGTGGTGAGTCAACTTCCTCGCTGCTGCTCGAGTCCTTACTGTCATCTTCGATGTCATCTGCATATTGCCAATCAGCACTGTCGGCATCACTCTCCACTCCCTCCTAGAGTTGCTTCCCGTTTGGCATCGAATACAACTTGGTATAAATCTGCAATAGATAAGCTACAAGTATCAGTAGGATTCAAGAACAATTGCAGACTGAAAGGAAAAACACTCGGTAATTCGAGCCTAACCTCTTATGGCTCATTGTCGGCATCAAATGGAAGAACCCTCCTGGACCCCCTGGGGTTATCCTTGTTCCCAGTGATGCTCCGCAGCCACTGAGCTACCATCTCCTCGGCGACCTCCTCCGGGTGGATCCGAGTGGTGTCCTCAGGGCCCAAGTACATCCACATGGGGTGATCACGAGCTTGGAGAGGCTGGATCCGTCGACTGAGGAACACCTCCAACAGATCCATGCCAGGCACACCCTCACGGACTAAGTTGATGACCGCGTCAACTAAAAGGGACACTTCACCTTTCTCCTCTGGGTTACAATCAGTGAAGAGGCTGGTGGAGTTTTTCCGTGGTGAAAGGGGGGAGGCCGGTCGACTGACTAGGAGTCGGGATGTCATTGCAGTAGAACCAGGTCGACTGCCATCCTCTGACTGACTCGGGAAATGTCAGGGGAGTAAAACTACTTCTACCCCTAGTTTGAATCCCTAACCCCCCCCCACACCTGGATCACGTGCTTATTTTCGCCAGTCGCATTAGCCTTCTTCACCGTCTAAGAACGGCAAGTGAAGATGTGTTTGAATAGGCCCCAGTGTGGCTGGCACCCGAGGGAGAGAAAAACCTCGCTCGACATGGGTGGTGCGGAGGACACATTCACCCTCGCCTGGCTGGGGCTCGAACCCCCCCTCCGGCAGCCTCTAGGATTTTTCAGCAATCATGCCGTCGACAGCGAGCTTCTCCAAGTCCTCTGCTACCTCTTCAGCATGCGTTGATTTTCCCTTGAAGAGGAAAGGGTGATGCAGCAAAGTAGCGTAAGTATTTCCCTCAGTTTATGAGAACCAAGGTATCAATCCAGTAGGAGACTACACACAATTCCCTCGTACCTGCACAAACAATCAAGAACCTTGCAACCAACGCGATAAAGGGGTTGTCAGTCCCTTCACGGACACTTGCAAAAGTGAGATCTGATAAAGATAATAAGATAAATATTTTTAGTATTTTTGTTGTATAGATTGAAAAGTAAAGATTGCAAAATAAACGGTGACAGAAATAACTAGTTGACGGGAAAATAATAAAATGGAGAATAGACACGGGGGCCATAGGTTTCACTAGTGGCTTCTCCCAAGATAGCATAATCTATGGTGGGTGAACAAATTACTGTCGAGCAATTGATAGAAAATCGAATGGTTATGAGAATATCTAGGCATGATCATGTATATAGGCATCACGTCCGTGACAAGTAGACCGAAACGATTCTGCATCTACTACTATTACTCCACACATTGACCGCTATCCAGCATGCATCTAGAGTATTAAATTCATAAGAACAAAGTAACGCATTAGGCAAGATGACATGATGTAGAGGGATAAACTCAGGCAATATGATATAAACCCCATATTTTTATCCTCGATGGTAACAATACAATACGTGCCTTGCTACCCCTGTTGTCACTTGGAAAGGACACCGTAAGATTGAACCCAAAGCTAAGCATTTCTCCCATTGCAAGAAAGATCAATCTAGTAGGCCAAACCAAATTGATAATTCGAAGAGACTTGCAAACATATTTAAATCAAGCATATAAGAATTCGAGGAAGAACCAAATATTATTCATAGATAATCTTGATCATAAACCCACAATTCATCGGATCTCGACAAACACAACACAAAAAGAATTACATCGAATAGATCTCCAAGAGAATCGAGGAGAACTTTGTATTGAGATCCAAAGAGAGAGAAGAAGCCATCTAGCTAATAACTATGGACCCGAAGGTCTGTGGTAAACTACTCACACATCATCAGAGAGGCTATGTTGTTGATGTAGAAGCCCTCCATGATCGATTCCCCCTCCGTCGGAGCACCGGAAAAGGCCCCAAGATGGGATCTCCTGGGTACAGAAGGTTGCGGTGGTGGAAATAGGGTTTCGTGGTGCTCCTGGATGTTTTTAGGGTATATGAGTATACATAGGCAAAAGAAGTAGGTTGGTGGAGCTGCGAGGGGCCCATGAGGGTGGGGGCGCACCTGGCCCCCTAGGCACGCCCTCCTACCTCGTGGTCGCCTCGCTGCTTCCTTGACGTCCACTCCAAGCCTCCTACATCACGTTTGTTCCAAAAAAGATCCTCGCGAAGGTTTCATTCCGTTTGGATTCCGTTTGATATTCCTTTTCTGCGAAACACTGAAATAGGCAAAAAAACAGCAATTTGCACTGGGCCTTCGGTTAATAGGTTAGTCCCAAAAATAATATAAAAGTGCATAATAAAGCCCATTAAACATCCAAAACAGATAATATAATAGCATGGAACAATAAAAAATTGTAGATACGTTGGAGACGTATCATCCTCTTGCACGACGGTGAAGCGGATCCAGTCTCCTTGGATCCAACCAGGAGGCAGACCGGACCGCGATGACGATCCCCTTGCCGTTTTCTTGCCTTTCGCCACCATCATCACCTTCTTCGCGTGCTCCAGGGCCGCTGTCTTGTCCTTCCCCATGGCGGCGGAGTGCACGCGGGCTGGGTGGAAGCGTCGAGAGCAGAGGAGAGTGTGGGGGAGAAGCAGAAAAGAAGGGGATCGATTGAGGAGTACTGTGCATCGCATCGGCCCTGGCGCTCTTTATGGGGCTACTTCTGAGTGGCTGACCTGTGGGCCCGAGCAATCTTCTCACATCCCGCAAAAGGCGCTCGCCCGATACGTGGTGAAAAAGGAGGCGCGGAGATCAAGGCGTCCCTGTCTACTCGCTCCTATTACTGCAGCACGCTCCGTCCCGTGCGCTTCTCCAAATTTTCGAATCCCGTGAAACCCGGGAACCACAGAGCAATCAATCTCGTCCAAGATTTCGCATTTTAGTTCACTCGAGGATCTACGACATAATTCACTTGACAACCTCAGAATCGATCAAGGCAAGTGATGCAAGGTCAAAGTTCCAGTATGATCTACAGACTCCAATAAAATGCCTCTGAAGCATAGAATCGAGTCAGAGCCAACTTCAACCCTTCTTCACTCGAACCTCAATCCATTCGGGGGCTAATGACAATGACATGTACCCAGGGTAGGGTCATAGGCCTGACCTAGACGCCCTACCCAAAGACACCGACCTAGAGTCAAAGACGTTCAAAGTCCAACAGAAGATTCCGACTAAAATCACCTTTGAGTGTAATCCACTCGACCAGCTGTTCCACTCGGATATCCCAATTCCACTCGACATGATCATTACACTCGATAGTACAAAAGAATCACTTGGAGCACAGAATACCTACAGTTGCCCCAGCATGGCAACGGTCGGGCGTTCACTCCGTAGTCTTAAAGGTCATTAATTGTCATTTATAGCAGGCGTTACTAGTAATGCCCCTGTCTTAACTCACATTGAACCCTGTGTAACAGAGGGCTGGAGGGGTCTGGTGAAGGAAATGTGCCCTAGAGGCAGTAATAAAGTTATTATTTATTTCCTTATTTCATGATAAATGTTTATTATTTATGCTAGAATTGTATTAACCGGGAACATAATACATGTGTGAATACATAGACAAACATAGTTTCACTAGTATGCCTCTACTTGACTAGCTCATTGATCAAAGATGGTTAAGTTTCCTAACCATAAACATTAGTTGTTATTTGATCAATGATATCACATCATTAGGAGAATGATGTGATTGACTTGACCCATTCCGTTAGCTTAGCACTTGATCGTTTGTTTACTGCTATTGCTTTCTTCATGACTTATACATGTTCTAATGACTATGAGATTATGCAACTCCCGAATACCGGAGGAGCACTTTGTGTGCTACCAAACATCACAGCGTAACTGGGTGATTATAAACGTGCTCTACAGGTGTCTCCGATGGTACTTGTTGAGTTGGCATAGATCAAGATTAGGATTTGTCACTCCGATCGTCGGAGAGGTATCTCTGGGCCCTCTCGGTAATACACATCACTATAAGCCTTGCAAGCATGATAACTAATGAGTTAGTTACGGGATGATGTATTACGGAATGAATAAAGAGACTCGCCGGTAATGAGATTGAACTAGGTATCGGGATACCGACGATCAGATCTCGGGCTAGTAACATACTGGTGACAAAGAGAACGTATAGTGTTGTGCGGTTTGACCGATAAAGATCTTCGTAGAATATGTAGGAACCAATGTGAGCATCCAGGTTCCGCTATTAGTTATTGACCGGAGATGTGTCTCGGTCATGTCTACATAGTTCTCGAACCCGTAGGGTCCGCACGCTTAAATTTGTGTGACGATCGGTTTTATGAGTTTATATGTTTTGATGTACCGAAGGTAGTTCGGAGTCCTGGATGTGATCACAGACATGACGAGGAGTCTCGAAATGGTCAAGACATAATATTTATATATTTGAAGCCTATATTTGGATATCGGAAGTGTTCCGGGTGAAATCGGGATTTTACCGGAGTACAGGGGTTACCGGACCCCCCCCCCTCCCGGGATTTAATGGGCCAAGATGGGCCTTAGTGGAAGAGAGGAGGGGCTGCCAGGGCAGGCCGCGCGCTCCCTCTCCCTCTAGTCCGAATTGGACAAGGAGGGGGCGGCGTCCCCCTTTCCTTCCTCTCTCCCTCCTTCTTTCCCCTTCTCCTAATCCAACTAGGAAAGGAGGGAGTAGGACTCCTCCTGGCGCGCCTCCTCCTGGCCGGCCGCCTCTACCCCCTTGCTCCTTTATATACGGGGGCAGGGGGGCACCTCTATACACACAAGTTGATCATTGAGATCTCTCCAGCCATGTGCGGTGCCCCCCTCCACCATAGTCCACCTCGGTCATACTATAGCGGTGTTTAGGTGAAGCCTGGCTGCGGTAGTTTCATCAACATCGTCACCACGCCGTCGTGCTGACGAAACTCTTCCCCGAGCTCTACTGTATCGTGAGTTCGTGGGACATCACCGAGCTGAACGTGTGCTGAACGCGGAGGTGTCGTACGTTCGGTACTGAGGATCGGTCAATCGTGAAGACGTACGACTACGTCAACCGCGTTGTCATAACGCTTTCGCTTAACGGTCTACGAGGGTACGTGGATGACACTCTCCCCTCTCGTTGCTATGCATCACCATGATCCTGTGTGTGCGTAGGAAATTTTTTGAAATTACTACGTTACCTAACAGTGGCATCTGAGCCTAGTTCTATGCGTTGATGTTATATGCATGAGTAGAACACAAGTGAGTTTTAGGCGATACAAGTCATACTGCTTACCAGCATGTCATACTTTGGTTCGACGGTATTGTTGGATGAAGCGGCCCGGAGCGACATTACGCGTACGCTTACACGAGACTAGTTCTACCGACGTGCTTTGCACACAGGTGGCTGGCGGGTGTCAGTTTCTCCAACTTTAGTTGAACCGAGTGTGCCTACGCCCGGTCCTTGAGAAGGTTAAAACAGCACCAACTTGATGAACTATCGTTGTGGTTTTGATGCGTAGGTAAGAAAGGTTCTTGCTCAGCCCGTAGCAGCCATGTAAAACTTGCAACAACAAAGTAGAGGACATCTAACTTGTTTTTGCAGGGCATGTTGTGATGTGATATGGTCAAGACATGATGCTATATTTATTGTATGAGATGATCATGTTTTGTAACGGAGTTGTCGGCAACTGGCAGGAGCCATATGGTTGTCGCTTTATTGTATGCAATGCAATCGCCCTATAATTGCTTTACTTTATCACTAAGCGGTAGCGATAGTCGTAGAAGCACTAGTTGGCGAGACGGCAACGATGTTATGATGGAGATCAAGGTGTCGCACCAGTGACGATGGTGATCATGACGGTGCTTCAGAGATAGAGATCACAGGCACAAGATGATGATGGCCATATCATATCACTTATATTGATTGCATGTGATGTTTATCCTTTATGCATCTTATTCTGCTTTGTTTGATGGTAGCATTATAAGATGATCTCTCACTAAATTTCAAGATAAAAGTGTTCTCCCTGAGTATGCACCGTTGCCAAAGTTCGTTGTGCCGAGACACCACGTGATGATCGGGTGTGATAAGCTCTACGTCCATCTACAACGGGTGCAAGCCAGTTTTGCACACGCAGAATACTTGGGTTAAACTTGACGAGCCTAGCATATGCAGATATGGCCTCGGAAAGGTCGAACGTGAATCATATAGTAGATATGATCAACATAGTGATGTTCACCATTGAAAACTACTCCATTTCACGTGATGATCGGTTATGGTTTAGTTGATATGGATCACGTGATCACTTAGATGATTAGAGGGATGTCTATCTAAGTGGGAGTTCTTAAGTAATATGATTAATTGAACTTAAATTTATCATGAACTTAGTACCTGATAGTATTTTTGCTTATCTATGTTGTTGTAGATAGATGGCCCGTGTTGTTGTTCCGTTGAATTTTAATGCGTTCCTTGAGAAAGCAAAGTTGAAAGATGATGGTAGCAATTACACGGACTGGGTCCGTAACTTGAGGATTATCCTCATTGCTGCACACAAGAATTACGTCATGGAAGCACCGCTGGGTGCCAGACCTGCTGCAGATGCTTCTGACAACATTAAGAACGTTTGGCAGAGTAAAGCTGATGACTACTCGATAGTTCAGTGTACCATGCTTTACGGCTTAGAACCGGGACTTCAACGACGTTTTAAACGTCATGGATCATATGAGATGTTCCAGGAGTTGAAGTTAATGTTTCAAGCAAATGCTCGGATTGAGAGATATGAAGTCTCCAATAAGTTCTATAGCTGCAAGATGGAAGAGAATAGTTCTGTCAGTGAGCATATACTCAAAATGTCTGGGTATCATAATCACTTGACTCAACTAGGAGTTAATCTTCCTGTTGATAGTGTCATTGACAGAGTTCTTCAATCACTGCCACCAAGCTACAAAAGCTTCATGATGAACTATAATATCCAAGGAATGAATAAGACTATTCATGAGCTCTTCGCGATGCTAAAGGCTGCGGAGGTAGAAATCAAGAAGGAGCATCAAGTGTTGATGGTCAATAAGACCACCAGTTTCAAGAAAAAGGGCAAAGGGAAGAAGAAGGGGAACTTCAAGAAGAACGGCAAACAAGTTGCTGCTCAGGAGAAGAAACCCAAGTCTGGACCTAAGCCCGAGACTGAGTGCTTCTACTGTAAACAGACTGGTCACTGGAAGCGGAATTGCCCCAAGTATTTGGCGGATAAGAAGGATGGCAAGGTGAACAATGGTATATGTGATATACATGTTATTGATGTGTACCTCACCAGAGCTCGCAGTAGCACCTGGGTATTTGATACTGGTTCTGTTGCTAATATTTGCAACTCGAAACAGGGACTACGGATCAAGCGAAGACTGGCTAAGGACGAGGTGACGATGTGCGTAGGAAATGGTTCCAAAGCGATGTGATCGCCGTCGGCACGCTACCTCTACATCTACCTTCGGGATTAGTGTTAGACCTAAATAATTGTTATTTGGTGCCAGCGTTAAGCATGAACATTATATCTGGATCTTGTTTGATGTGAGACGGTTATTCATTTAAATCAGAGAATAATAGTTGTTCTATTTATATGAGTACTATCTTTTATGGTCATGCACCCTTAAAGAGTGGTCTATTGTTGTTGAATCTCGATAGTAGTGATACACATATTCATAATGTTGAAGCCAAAAGATGCAGAGTTGATAATGATAGTGCAACTTATTTGTGGCACTGCCGTTTGGGTCATATTCGTATAAAATGCATAAAGAAACTCTATACTGATGGACTTTTGGAATGACTTGATTATGAATCACTTGGTACTTGCGAACCATGCCTTATGGGCAAGATGACTAAAACGCCGTTCTCCGGAACTATGGAGCGAGCAACAGATTTGTTGGAAATCATACATACTGATGTATGTGGTCCGATGAATATTGAGGCTCGCAGCGGGTATTGTTATTTTCTCACCTTCACAGATGATTTGAGCAGATATGGGTATATCTACTTAATGAAACATAAGTCTGAAACATTTGAAAAGTTCAAAGAATTTCAAAGTGAAGTGGAAAATCATCGTAACAAGAAAATAAAGTTTCTGTGATCTGATCGTGGAGGAGAATATTTGATTTACGAGTTTGGCCTACTTTTGAAACAATGCGGAATAGTTTCGCAACTCACGCCACCCGGAACACCACAGTGTAATGGTGTGTCTAAACGTCATAATCGTACTTTACTAGATATGGTATGATCTATGATGTCTCTTACTGATTTACCGCTATCATTTTGGGGTTATGCTTTAGAGACGGCTGCATTCACGTTAAATAGAGCACCATCAAAATCCGTTGATACGACGCCTTATGAACTATGGTTTGGCAAGAAACCAAAGTTGTCGTTTCTTAAAGTTTGTGGCTATGATGCTTATGAGAAAAAGCTTCAACCTGATAAGCTTGAACCCAAATCAGAGAAATGTGTCTTCATAGGATACCCAAAGGAAACTATTGGGTACACCTTCTATCGCAGATCCGAAGGCAAGATATTCGTTGCTATGAATGGATCCTTTCTAGAGAAGGAGTTTCTCTCGAAAGAAGTGAGTGGGAGGAAAGTAGAACTTGATGAGGTAACTGTATCTACTCCCTTATTGGAAAGTAGTTCACCACAGAAACTGGTTCCTGTGACATCTACACCAATTAGTGAGGAAGCTAATGATGATGATCATGAAACTACAGATCAAGTTACTACCGAACCTCGTAGGTCAACCAGAGCAAGATCCGCACCAGAGTGGAACGGTAATCCAGTTCTGGAGGTCATGTTACTTGACCATGACAAACCTACGAACTATGAGGAAAAGATGATGAGCCCAGATTCCGCAAAATGGCTTGAAGCCATGAAATCTGAGATGGGATCCATGTATGAGAACAAAGTGTGGACTTTGGTTGACTTGCCCGATGATCGGCAAGCCATCAAGAATAAATGGATCTTCAAGAAGAAGACAGACGCTGACGGTAATGTTACTATCTACAAAGCTTGACTTGTTGCAAAAGGTTTTCGAAAAGTTCAAGGAGTTGACTACGATGAGACCTTCTCACCCGTAGCAATGCTTGAGTCCGTCCGAATCATGTTAGCAATTGCCGCATTTTATGATTATGAAATTTGGTAAATGGATGTAAAGACTGCGTTCCTGAATGGATTTCTGGAAGAAGAGTTGTATATGATGCAACCTGGAGGTTTTATCGATCCAAAGGGAGCTAACAAAGTGTGCAAGCTCCAGTGATCCATTTATGGATTGGTGCAAGCCTCTCGGAGTTGGAATAAACGTTTTGATAGTGTGATAAAGGCATATGGTTTTATGCAGACTTTTGGAGAAGCCTGTATTTACAAGAAAGTGAGTGGGAGATCTGTAGCATTTCTAATATTATATGTGGATGACATATTGCTGATTGGAAATGATATAGAATTTCTGGATAGCATAAAAGGATACTTGAATAAGAGTTTTTCAATGAAAGACCTCGGTGAAGCTGCTTATATATTGGGCATCAAAATCTATGGAGATAGATCAAGACGCTTAATTAGACTTTCACAAAGCACATACCTTGATAAAGTTTTGAAGAAGTTCAAAATGGATCAAGCTAAGAAAGGGTTCTTGCCTGTGTTACAAGGTGTGAAATTGAGTAAGACTCAATGTTCGACCACTGCAGAAGATAGAGAGAAAATGAAAAGTGTTCCCTATGCTTCAGCCATAGGCTCTATCATGTATGCAATGATGTGTACCAGACCTGATGTGTGCCTTGCTATTAGCTTGGCAAGGAGGTACCAAAGTAATCCAGGAGTGGATCACTGGATAGCGGTCAAGAACATCCTGAAGTACCTGAAAAGGACCAAGGATATGTTTCTCGTTTATGGAGGTGACAAAGAGCTCATCGTAAATGGTTACGTTGATGCAAGCTTTGACACTGATCCGGACGATTCTAAATCGCAAACCGGATATGTGTTTATACTAAACGGTGGAGCTGTCAGTTGGAGCAGTTCTAAACATAGCGTCGTGGCGGGATCTACATGTGAAGCGCAGTACATTTCTGCTTCAGAAGCAGCGAATGAAGGAGTCTAGATGAAGGAGTTCATATCCGATCTAGGTGTCATACCTAGTGCACCGGGTCCAATGAAAATCTTTTGTGACAATACTGGTGCAATTGCCTTGGCAAAGGAATCCAGATTTCACAAGAGAACCAAGCACATCAAGAGACGCTTCAACTCCATCCGGGATCAAGTCCAGGTGGGAGACATAGAGATTTGCAAGATACATACGGATCTGAATGTTGCAGACCCGTTGACTAAGCCTCTTCCACGAGCAAAACATGATCAGCACCAAGGCTCCATGGGTGTTAAAATCATTACTGTGTAATCTAGATTATTGACTCTAGTGCAAGTGGGAGACTGAAGGAAATATGCCCTAGAGGCAATAATAAAGTTATTACTTATTTCCTTATTTCATGATAAATGTTTATTCTTCATGCTAGAATTGTATTAACCGGAAACATAATACATGTGTGAATACATAGACAAACATAGTGTCACTAGTATGCCTCTACTTGACTAGCTCATTGATCAAAGATGGTTAAGTTTCCTAACCATAGACATGATTTGTTATTTGATCAATGAGATCACATCATTAGGAGAATGATGTGATTGACTTGACCCATTCCGTTAGCTTAGCACTTGATCGTTTGTTTACTGCTATTGCTTTCTTCATGACTTATACATGTTCTTATGACTATGAGATTATGCAACTCCCGAATACCGAAGGAATACTTTGTGTGCTACCAAACATCACAACGTAACTGGGTGATTATAAAGGTGCTCTGCAGGTGTCTCCGATGGTTCTTGTCGAGTTGGCATAGATCAAGATTAGGATTTGTCACTCCGATCGTCGGAGAGGTATCTCTGGGCCCTCTCGGTAATACACATCACTATAAGCCTTGCAAGCATGATAACTAATGAGTTAGTTACGGGATGATGTATTAAGGAACGAATAAAGAGACTCGCTGGTAATGAGATTGAACTAGGTATTGGGATACCGATGATCAAATCTTGGGCAAGTAACATACCGGTGACAAAGAGAACAATGTATAGTGTTGTGAGGTTTGACCGATAAAGATCTCCGTAGAATATGTAGAAACCAATATGAGCATCCAGGTTCCTCTATTGGTTATTGACCGGAGACGTGTCTCGGTCATGTCTACATAGTTCTCGAACCCGTAGGGTCCGCATGCTTAAAGTTCTATGACGATCGGTTTTATGAGTTTATATGTTGTGATGTACCGAAGGTAGTTCGGAGTCCCGGATGTGATCACGGACATGAAGAGGAGTCTCGAAATGGTCGAGACATAAAGATTTATATATTGGAAGCCTATATTTGGATATCGGAAGTGTTCCGGATGAAATCGGGATTTTACCGGAGTACCGGGGGTTACCGGAACCCCCCCCTGGGGGGATTTAATGGGCCAAGATGGGCCTTAGTGGAAGAGAGGAGGGGCTGCCAGGGCAGGTCGCGCCCCCCCTCTCCCTCTAGTCCGAATTGGACAAGGAGGGGGCGGCGCCCCCCTTTGCTTCCCCTCTCCCTCCTCCTTTCCCCTTCTCCTAATCCAACTAGGAAAGGAGGGAGTCCTACTCCCGGTGGGAGTAGGACTCCTCCTGGCGCGCCTCCTCCTGGCCGGCCGCCTCTCCCCCCCTTGCTCCTTTATATACGGGGGCAGGGGCACCTCTAGACACACAAGTTGATCATTGAGATCTCTCCAGCCGTGTGCGGTGCCCCCCTCCACCATAATTCACCTCGGTCATACTGTAGCGGTGTTTAGGCGAAGCCCTGCTGCGGTAGTTTCATCAACATCGTCACCATGCCGTCATGCTGACGAAACTCTTCCCCGAGCTCTACTGGATCGTGAGTTCGCGGGACGTCACCGAGCTGAACGTGTGCTGAACGCGGAGGTGCCGTACGTTCGATACTGAGGATCGGCCGATCGTGAATACGTACGACTACATCAACCGCGTTGTCATAACGCTTCCACTTAACGGTCTACGAGGGTACGTGGACGACACTCTCCCCTCTCGTTGCTATGCATCACCATGATCCTGCGTGTGCGTAGGAACTTTTTTGAAATTACTATGTTACCTAACATCTGGTGCACTCTATATAAGCCACCCCCTCCTCTGGCACAAGGGTTCGCACCCCCTGTAACTCACACGCATATTCCAGTCGACAAGCCTCTGATGCACCGAGGCGTTGGGTTGTTACCTCTTCCGAGAGGGGCCTGAACTCGTAAACCCACGTGTACAACTTCGCCGTAGCTAATGCCTTGCCTCCTCCTACTACCCCCTACTCTTACTGTCAGACTCACTCCTACGACACTCGCCTTCTTGATCCAGTAAGGTGTCGAGGAAGTAGATGAGTTTCGTCAGCACGATGACGTGGTGACGGTGATGGTGAAGTAATTCTCGCAGGGCTTCTCCTAAGCACCGCAAAACTATGACCGGAGGTGTAAACTGTGGAGGGGGGCGTCGCACACGGCTAACAATTGTTGGTGTGTGTTCTAGGCGCCCCCTCCCCATGTATATATAGGTGGGAGGGGCAGGGGAGCAGCCACGGGGCGCCCCAAGTAGGAGGAATCCTACTTGGGTACCTCCCCCAATTCGGCATCCCCCCTTCCTTATTTCCGGAGGGGGAAAGGGAAGAGAGAAGTGAGGAAGGAAAACGGGGGCCGAAACCCCTCTTCCTTCTCCTTTTCGGCCTCTGATGTCTACTATGCAAATTTATTCTTGTAGACACGTGTTGGGCCTCCAAGCGCAGAGTTTTGTAGGATAGTAGTAATTTTCCCTCAAGTGGATGACCTAAGGTTTATCAATCCATGAGAGGTGTAGGATGAAGATGGTCTCTCTCAAACGACCATGCAACCAAATACAAGAAATCTCTTGTGTCCCCAACACACCCAATACAATAGCAAATTGTATAGGTGCACTAGTTCGGTGAAGAGATGGTGATAAAATTGTAATATGGATGGTAGAAATATATTTTTATAATCTGAAGAAATAAAAATAGCAAGGTAGCAAATAGTAAACGGGCACAAAAACGGTAATGCAATGCTTAAAAATGAAGCCTAGGGTCTGTACTTTTGCTAGTGCAATCTCTCAACAATGCTAATATAATTGGACCGTATAACCACCCCTCAAAGTGCGATGAAGAATCATTCCAAAGTTCCTATCTAGCAGAGAACATAAGAATAAATTGTTTGTAGGGCATGAAACCACCTCAAAGCTATTCTTTATGTTCGATCTATTCTAGAGTTCGTACTAAAATAACACAAAGCTATTCATTCTGTTCGATCTATCCTAGAGTTCGTACTAAAATAACACCAAAGCAAATCCATATACATAATACTCAATCCAACACAAAGAACTTCAAAGAGTGCCCCAAGATTTCTACTGTAGAAACAAAGACAAGAACGTGCATCAACCCCTATGCATAGATTACCCCAATGTCACCTCAGGAATGCGCGAGTTGAGTGCCAAAACATATATCAAGTGAATCAATACGATACCCCACTATCACCACGAGTATTCAATTGCAAGACATATATCAAGTGTTCTCAAATCCATAAAAGTATTCAATCCGATAACAAAGAAATCTCAAAGGGAAAAACACAATTCATCACAACAAGATAGAGAGGGGGAAACACCATATGATCTGACTATATTAACAAGGCCCGCGATATATCAAGATCATGACATCTGAAGAACACGAGAGAGAGAGAGAGAGAGAGATTAAACACATAGCTACTGGTACAAACCCTCGACCCCGAGGGTGGACTACTCCCTCCCCATTGTGGTGGCTGCCGGGATGATGAAGATGGCCACCGGAGATGATTCCTGATAACCCACAAGTATAGGGGATCGCAACAGTTTTCGATAAGTAAGAGTGTCGAACCCAACGAGGAGCTAAAGGTAGAACAAATATTCCCTCAAGTTCTATCGACCACCGATACAACTCTACGCACGCTTGACGTTCGCTTTACCTAGAACAAGTATGAAACTAGAAGTACTGTGTAGGTGTTTTTGGATAGGTTTGCAAGATAATAAAGATTACATAAATAAAAAGTAGGGGCTGTTGTAAGTAAAGAAGCAATAAAGTAAATATAGTGAGTGTGGAAAAGTGGTGGTAGGAGTTGCGAAATTGCCCCTAAGCAATTGACTACTTTACTAGACCGATAGCAAGTATTATGTGGGAGAGGCCACTGCTAGCATGTCATCCCTGAATTGGAATTCTATGCACTTATGATTGGAACTATTAGCAAGCATCCTCAACTACTAATGTTCATTAAGGTAAAACCCAACCATAGCATTAAGATATATTGGTCCCCCTTCAATCCCGTATGCATCAATTTCTATGCTAGGTTGAAGCTTCTGTCACTCTTGCCCTTCAATACATAGTCCTATCAACATACAACTAACCCTAGGGTGTGATCCACGTGCGTGAACATATGATGGGCACCAAAGGACAGCAACATAACCACAAGCAAATTAAATCAATCATAGCAATTCATCAACCACCGATAGGACAATGAAAATCTACTCAGACATCATATGATGGCAACACATCATTGGATAATAATATGAAGCATAAAGCACCATGTTCAAGTAGAGGGTACAGTGGGTTGCAGGAGAGTGGACCATTGTAGATAGAGGGGGAAGGTGATGGAGATGTTGGTGAAGATGGCGGAGGTGTTGGTGTAGATCGTGGTGATGATGATGGCCCCCGGTGGCACTCCGGTGCCACCGGAAGCGAGGGGGAGAGAGCCCCCCTCCTTCCTCTTCTTCCTTAACCTCCTCCCTAGATGGGAGAAGGGTTTCCCCTCTGGTCCATGGCCTCCATGGCATGGGAGGGGCGAGAGCCCCTCCGAGATTGGATCTGTCTCTCTATCTCTCTCTGTTTCTACATTCTCAGATTCTTCCCTTTCACCGTTTTTTATATTCCCGGAGAGCTCCAATTGGGCTGAAATTTTGACACGATCTCTACCCAGATATTAGCTTTCTTGCGGCAAAAGAAGGGCATCAACCACCTTACGGGTGGCCCATGAGGGTTAGGGGCGCGCCCCCTACCTCGTGGCCACCTCGGGCACCGTCTCGTGTGGACTTTTCTTCCCAAAAATCATATATATTCCAAAAAAATCTCCGTTAGTTTTTATCCCGTTTGGACTTCGTTTGATATGGATATTCTGCGAAACAAAAAACATGCAACAAACAGGAACTGGCACTGGGCACTGGATCAATATGTTAGTCCCAAAAATAGTATAAAAAGTTGCCAAAAGTATATGAAAGTTGTAGAATATTGGCATGGAACAATCAAAAATTATAGATACGATGGAGACGTATCAGCATCCCCAAGCTTAATTCATGCTCGTCCTCGAGTAGGTAAATGATAAAAAAGATAGTTTTTGATGTGGAATGCTACCTAGCATAATCTTGATCACATATCTAATCATGGCATGAATATTAAGACACGAGTGATTCAAAGCAATAGTCTATCATTTGACATAAAAACAATAATACTTCAAGACTACTAATAAAGCAATCATGTCTTTTCAAAATAACATGGACAAAGAAAGTTATCCCTACAAAATCATATAGTCTGGCTATGCTCCATCTTCACCACACAAAATATTCACATCATGCACAACCCCGATGACAAGACAAGCAATTGTTTCATACTTTTGACGTTCTCAAACCTTTTCAACTTTCACACAATACATGAGCGTGAGCCATGGACATAGCACTATAGGTGGAATAGAGTGGTGGTTGTGGAGAAGACAAAAAGGAGAAGATAGTCTCACATCAACTAGGCGTATCAACGGGCTATGGAGATGCCCATCAATAGATATCAATGTGAGTAAGTAGGGATTGCCATGCAATGGATGCACTAAGAGCTATAAGTGTATGAAAGCTCAGAGTGAAAACTAAGTGGGTGTGCATCCAACTTGCTTGCTCATGAAGACCTCGGGCATTTGAGGAAGCCCTTTATCGGAATATACAAGCCAAGTTCTATAATGAAAATCCCCACTAGTATATGAAAGTGATAACTCAAGAGACTCTCTATATGAAGAACATGGTGCTACTTTGAAGCACAAGTGTGGAAAAAGGATAGTAGCACTGCCCCTTCTCTCTTTTTCTCTCATTTTTTTCCTTTTTTTGTTTTTCTTTTTTATTATTTTTTTGGTGGGCTTCTTTGGCCTCTTTTTTTATTTGGGCTTCTTTTGCCTCTTTTATTTTTTTGTAAAGTCCGGAGTCTCATCCCGACTTATGGGGGAATCATAGTCTCCATCATCCTTTCCTCACTGGGGCAATGCTCTAATAATGATGATCATCACACTTTTATTTACTTACAACTCAATATTACAACTCAATATCTAGCACAAGGATATGACTCTATATGAATGCCTCCGACGGTGTACTGGGATGTGCAATGATCTAGCGTAGCAATGACATCAAAAAACGGACAAGCCATGAAAACATCATGCTAGCTATCTTACAATCATGCAAAGCAATATGACAATGAATGCTCAAGTCATGTATATGATGACGATGGAAGTTGCATGGCAATATATCTCGGAATGGCTATGGAAATTCCATAATAGGTAGGTATGGTGGCTGTTTTGAGGAAGGTATATGGTGGGTTTATGGTACCGGCGAAAGTTGCGCGGTACTAGAGAGGCTAGCAATGATGGAAGGGTGAGAGTGCATATAATCCATGGACTCAACATTAGTCATAAAGAACTCACATACTTATTGCAAAAATCTATTAGTCATTGAAACAAAGTACTACTCGCATGCTCCTAGGGGTATAGATTGGTAGGAAAAGACCATTGCTCGTCCCCGACCGCCACTCATAAGGAAGATAATCAATAAATACCTCATGCTCCAACTTCGTTGCATAACGGTTCACCATACGTGCATGCTACGGGAATCACAAACCTCAACACAAGTATTTCTACAATTCACAACCACCCACTAGCATGACTCTAATATCACCATCTTTATATTGCAAAACTATTGCAAGGAATCAAACACATCATATTCAGTGATCTACAAGTTTTATGTTGGATATTATGACTAACCATGTGAATGACCAATTCCTGTCATCTCTCTAAATAGATATAAGTGAAGCAAGAGAGTTTAATTATTTCTACAAAAGATATGCCCACGCTCTCACAAATATAAGTGAAGCAAAAGAGCATTCTACAAATGGCGGTTGTCTATGTAAAGAGAAACAGGCAATCCAAACTTCAAATGATATAGTGAAGTACATGAAGCATTCTATAAAGCCATACTCAAAAGATATAAGTGAAGTGCATAGAGCATTCTATAAATCAACCAAGGACTATCTCATACCAGCATGGTGCATAAAAGAAAAATGAAAACTAAATGCAAAAGACGCTCCAAGATTGCATATATCGCATGAACGAAACGAATCTGAAAACATACCGATACTTGTTGAAGAAAGTGGGGATGCCTTCCGGGGCATCCCCAAGCTTAGACGCTTGAGTCTCCTTGAAAATTTACTTGGGGTGCCTCGGGCATACCCAAGCTTGAGCTCTTGCCTCTCTTCCTTCTTCTCACATCAAGACCTTCTCGATCATCGAACACTTCATCCACACAAAACTTCAATAGAAAACTCGGTAAGATCCGTTAGTATAATAAAGCAAATGACTACTCTAAGTACTGTTGCAAACTAATTCATATTTTGTTTTTACATTGTGTCTACTGTAATATAACTTTTTCATGGCTAAATCCACTGATATGAATCGATAGTTTCATCAAAACAAGCAAACTATGCATCAAAAACAGAATTTGTCTAAAACAGAACAGTCTGCAATAATCTGAACATTCACCATACTTCTGATACTTGAACAATTCTACCAAAATTAGAAAAAATAAACAATTTGTATAGGAAGACATTGCAAAAATACTCAGAACCATTTGACATTCTAGCAAAAAATGTAAAATCGCGCACTACAGCCAAAGTTTCTGTCCTGGTACAAACCATCAAGCAAATGTAAACATCCTAAAGGCAAACCTTGGCACATTATTTCTATAATACAATGGATTTGAACAAGGGGATAATTATTTTTATTGAAAAGTTTCTGTAATCAAGATTCACAAAGTTTCCGTGAGCATGAAGAAAGTTCAAGGCTAGCTCCCACTTCAACAATGTTTGTCTTTCTCACTTTTGCTTTCCTTTTTGAAAAAGTTTTGGGTTCCCCTCTTTATTTTTGTTGTTTTTAAACTATATAAAAGCACTCAACAGAAATAAATGACTCTCTAAAACTTCCGGGTTGTCTCCCTGCCAGCGCTTTGTTTAAAGCCATTAAGCTAGGCATATAGTGCTCAAGTAGTGAATCCACCCGGATCCCAAGGTATATCAAAGCCAATTTTAATTAACAATGATTTGTATTTAGTAGTGAGCACAAAGTAACATAT
This sequence comes from Triticum urartu, assembly GCF_003073215.2. Taxonomy (NCBI): domain Eukaryota; kingdom Viridiplantae; phylum Streptophyta; class Magnoliopsida; order Poales; family Poaceae; genus Triticum; species Triticum urartu. The sequence continues at coordinate 391,189,612 of NC_053025.1, forward strand.
ATAATGCAACAACAAAGTCTAACTCTCTTCCTATGCATCGGCATGTCATAAAAGAACAATTCATGCACACAAAGTAAAGGCCAATGCATAGTATAAACAGTTTCTTGCAATTTTATCATATTGGAAACATAGAGAGGTGGATATATAGTTCCTCTCTCATAATAATTGCAAGTAGGAGAATCAAGCACATGCATATTATATTCATAATAAAAATCATCATGTGCAACGGTAAAAGGCAACCCATCAATATAATCCTTAATAAGTGCAAACTTCTCAGATATAGTGTAGTCGGGAGAATTCAAAAAGATAATAGGACTATCATGCGTGGGTGCAATAGCAACATTTTCATGATTAACATAAGGAACTATAGCAAGTTCATCTCCATAAGCATAATTCATATTGGCATCTTGGCCACAAGCATAGCAAGCATCATCAAAAAGTGATATTTCAAGAGAATCAACGGGATCATAACAATCATCATAGCAATCATCCTTTGGTAAGAACGAAGGGAAATTAAACAATGTATGAGTTGAAGAGTTACTCTCATTAGAAGGTGGGCACGGGTAGCTAATCCGGTCTTCCTCCTTTTGTTCTTCGCTCTCCTCATCATCTTTTTCATCCAATGAACTCACAGTTTCATCAATTTCTTCTTCCATAGACTCCTGCAAAATATTAGTCTCTTCTTGGATAGCGGAGACTTTCTCAATATATGGTTCAACATAGGCATTAGAAGCATAATTATCATAGCAATATTTAAGTATGTCAAAATTTTCAGATTTGTAAAGAGTAGCATCATACTTTTCAATCAAAGAAGCAATTTCATAAGAACCCTTAAAAGCAACAAATTCTTCAATTTGTTGAACATCATAGTAACTATAAACACCCTTAGCATAAGAGGATACGATTCCATTATCACTAAACTCACATTGATAGGGAAGGTGTTTCTTAAGGTTTTCAGAACAACAAGTAAAATCATATATTTCACATAAATTCCAAGCATAGCATTGCAAACGATGAATTTGATCCAGTAAAAGTTTCCCTTTTTCAGTTATTCGGTGTCGCACATAACAAGCATGCTCATCTAAAGATTTGCCCTCAACTAAGCTAGTTGGGGTTTCAGCATGAGCACATAGGGATCAAAGATGATCCAGGTAATAGGCTTCAGCAATGTGATAGATTTTGAGTGGTTCTTCAACCATTGGTTCAGTAGGTACAACTATTTTTTTGGTATTTTGCGTTTCCTACCCATAACTAAAGATAGAAAACAACTAAGAACAACAAATAAAAATTACTTAGTGATAAAGCAAACAAGCACACATGAGAATATTCACCCCATGCTATTGCTCCCTGGCAACGGCGCCAGAAAAAGGTCTTGATAACCCACAAGTATAGGGGATCGCAACAGTTTTCGATAAGAGTGTCGAACCCAACGAGGAGCTAAAGGTAGAACAAATATTCCCTCAAGTTCTATCGACCACCGATACAACTCTACGCACGCTTGACATTCGCTTTACCTAGAACAAGTATGAAACTAGAAGTACTTTGTAGGTGTTTTTGGATAGGTTTGCAAGATAATAAAGATTACGTAAATAAAAAGTAGGGGCTGTTGTAAGTAAAGAAGCAATAAAGTAAATATAGCGAGTGTGGAAAAGTGGTGGTAGGAGTTGCGAAATTGCCCCTAAGCAATTGACTACTTTACTAGACCGATAACAAGTATTATGTGGGAGAGGCCACTGCTAGCATGTCATCCCTGACTTAGAATTCTATGCACTTATGATTGGAACTATTAGCAAGCATCCGCAACTACTAATGTTCATTAAGGTAAAACCCAACCATAGCATTAAGATATATTGGTCCCCCTTCAATCCCGTATGCATCAATTTCTATGCTAGGTTGAAGCTTCTGTCACTCTTGCCCTCCAATACATAGTCCTATCAACATACAACTAACCCTAGGTCATGATCCATGCACGCGAACATATGATGGGCACCAAAGGACAGCAACATAACCACAAGCAAATTAAATCAATCATAGCAATTCATCAACCACCAATAGGACAATGAAAATCTACTCAGACATCATAGGATGGCAACACATCATTGGACAATAATATGAAGCATAAAGCACCATGTTCAAGTAGAGGGTACAACAGGTTGCGGGAGAGTGGACCGCTGTATATAGAGGGGGGAAGGTGATGGAGATGTTGGTGAAGATGGCGGGGGTGTTGGTGTAGATCGCGGTGATGATGATGGCCCCCGGTGGCACTCCGGTGCCACCGGAAGTGAGGGGGAGAGAGCCCCCCTCCTTCTTCTTCTTCCTTGACCTCCTCCCTAGATGGGAGAAGGGTTTCCCCTCTAGTACATGGCCTCCATGGCATGGGAGGGGCGAGAGCCCCTCCGATATTGGATTTGTCTCTCTGTCTCTCTTTGTTTCTGCGTTCTCAGATTCTTCCCTTTCACCGTTTCTTATATTCCCGGAGATCATAACTCCGATTGGGCTGAAATTTTGACACGATCTCTATCCGGATATTAGCTTTCTTGCGGCGAAATAAGGGCATCAACCGCCTTACGGGTGGCCCACGAGGGTCAGAGGCGCGCCCCCTGCCTCGTGGCCACCTCGGGCACCGTCTCGCGTGGATTTTTCTTCCCAAAAATCATATATATTCCAAAAAAATATCCATCAGATTTTATCCTGTTTGGACTCCGTTTGATATGGATATTCTGCAAAACAAAAAACATGCAACAAACAGGAACTGGCACTGGGCACTGGATTAATATGTTAGTCCCAAAAATAGTATAAAAAGTTGCCAAAATTATATGAAAGTTGTAGAATATTGGCATGGAACAATCAAAAATTATAGATACGACGGAGATGTATCAATTCCCCCCTCCGGCAGGGTGCTGGAACGGGGTCTAGATTGTTTTTCGGTGGCTACAAAGCCTTGCGACGGCGGAACTTCTGATCTAGGTTAACCCCCGGGGTTTTTTGGAATTTTTGGGAATTTATAGGGTAAAGAGGGCGTGCGGGAGGCCACCGTGGTGGGAACCCACCTAGGCGCGCCTGGGGGCCCAGGCGTGCCCTGGTGGGTTGTGCCCCCCTCGGGGCATCCCCCAGGTGCTGCTCTGGCCCAATGGTGGTCTACTGGTCCATAAAAAATCCACAAGAAGTTTCATGGTGTTTGGACTCCATTTGATATTGATTTCCTGCGATGTAAAAAAAGCAAAAAAAAATAACAACTCACACTGGGCACTGGGTCAATAGGTTAGTCCCAAAAAATGATATAAAGTTGCTTTAAAATGATTGTAAAACATCCAACAATGATAATATATCAGCATGAATACTTCATAAATCATAGATACGTTGGAGATGTATCAGCATCCCCAAGCTTAATTCCTACTCGTCCTCGAGTAGGTAAATGATAAAAGAAATAATTTATGAAGTGTGGATGCTAGCAAAGTGCATAAGTTTGATCAATGATCATTTCAATCACTTTTCCTAGCATCATGACAACAACTCTTATAAAGTTTCTCATGTTTAAAGTAGCAACCAATTCACATGTTAAGGTTCAAACAGTGAATTCTCTTGAAACTCAACAACCTATGTTCCCAGTCACCAAGAAATTGCAATTCAACTTATTCAACAAAGTCTAAGTAAGAGCTCCACATAATCAACCATCATATAGTCTTCTATGATTGCTAACACTCATCGCATACACATGAGCAAAACGTTTCAACCGAACACATAGAAAGATAGGGGCTTATAATTTCACCTCCCAACGTATTCACCTCGAGGGTGATGTCAACAATAATAACTCATGCTACCCATATTCAACTAGACATATGTGCCTAGATCTTTCCTCACCACATGATGATTGCCAAAGGAGAAAAATAAAAAGGAATAGAGAGAAAAACTTTGACTCTTGCATAAAAGTAAATACATAAAGTAAAAGATATGCCCTTCGCAGAGGGAAGCAGAGGTTACCATGCGCTAATTTGTTTGTATGCTCAACCCCTTAGTGCAAAATAACATCACGTTATATTGCCCCTTATGATAGCAACCTTTATTATGCAGCCTGTCGCTTTTATTCTTTGCCATCACAAGTTCGTACAACGCTCAATTTTCTCTTACACTAAATGATCTAACACTTTTAGAAACAATTTTTATTGCCTTATTGCACCGATGGCAACTTACTTGAAGGATCTTTCTCAATCCTTAGGTAGGTATGGTGGACCCTTGAAAATAAGATTTGGGTTTAAGGGTTTTTGGATGCACAATTAGTATCTCTACTTGGTGCAGAATTTTTGGCTAGCAAAGATGGGGGGCAAGCACCACATGTTGAAGGATCTATGACAATATAACTTCTATGTGAATATGAACAGACATAAACCATTATGTTGTCTTCCTTGTCCAACGTCAGCAATTTTGGCATATAATATTTTGATGGGGGATCACGATCACAAAAGATTTCCATGATAGTGTATTTGCATGTGAAAGTTCTCTTCCTTATACTAATTATTCGTGAATTGCTTATATGACCAATATTGTGATTGTCAAGCCTCAAAAGATTCACTTTCTAAACCCAATGTGAAGCTACCACTAGGCATGAAATAATTTCAACTTCATGATATTCAATTCATTCAATGATTTACTCATAGGATATAAGTGAAGCACAAGAGTAAATGACGAGCTACTCTAGAAAATATATAAGTGAAGATCAAGCGAAAAGTTAAGTAAATAGGTAGCTATTTGAGGACTCTCTCTTATTCAAAAATTTCAGATCTAAGCATTTTATTAAAACAGAAAGCAAAACAAAATAAAATGACATTCCAAGAATAGCACAACTCATGTGAAGAAGCAAAAATTTAGGCTCAACCGTTACTAACCGATAATTGTTAATGAAGAGAGGTGGGATGCATACCGGGGCATCACCAAGCTTAGATGCTAGAGACTTCTTGAAATATTATCTTGGGATGCCTTGGGCATCCCCAAGCTTGAGCTTTTGTGTCTCCTTAATTCTTCTCATATCACGGTTTTCCTAAATCTCAAAAGCTTCATACACACAAAACTCAACAAGAACTCGTGCGATAAGTTAGTATAAATCAATGCAATACACTATCATTATCTACTATAGAAAATCACTAACATTATTATTCAACATTTTATACTAAATGCCTTTGCATATTTAATACTCCTATCCTCAAATAGAATCATTAAACAAGCAAACATAACAGCAATCTGCCAAACCAGTACAGTCTGTAAAGAATGCAAGAGTATCAATACTTCCATAACTGAAAAAGTTATGAAAATATACCACACTTTAGAAAATTTATCAGAGCTTACTTTGCAAAAAGTTTCAACATTATCGCATTCTGAATTTTCTAGAGAATTTTTGCAACATCGATAAACTTTCTGTTTGAAATAGCAACATGTATACTTGCAAAATAAGCATAGCAAAGGCTATAATTGCCACTTTTATTGAAATAAAATATGAAAAACATTATTATAAATAGCATCAATCAAATCCTAACAAAATATAATGACGCTCCAAGTAAAACTCATATCATGTGATGAATGAAGACATAGCTCCAAGTGAGGTTACCGATAATATTGAAGACGAAAGAGGGGATGCCTTCCGGGGCATCCCCAAGCTTAGTTGCTTGGATCTTCCTTGAATAGGACCTTGGGGTTCCTTGGTCATCCCCGATCTTAGGGTCTTGTCTCTCTTTATTCTTGTCATATCGACATCTCACCCAAAACTTGAAAACTACAATCACACAAAACTTAACGGAACTTTGTGAGATAGGTTAGTATGATAAAGGGCAAACCATTTCACTTTTGGTACTGTCAAAGACAAGATTCATAATTGTTATCACACAATGCCTAATATATAATATCATTTCCACAATTTATATTGAGAAATATAAGCCATAAAAACTAGAAAACAAGCAAACTATGCATTGAAAATAGAATTTGTCAAAAACAGAAAAGTTTGTAGTGATCTGTACTCCAACCATACTTATACTACTCCAAAAATTCTGAAAAATTAAGAAACCCTGGGAAATTTGTCTTTTAATCCTCTGCAAAAAAGAATCAGTATTTTATCATGCTTTTGTTATAAATGAGAATTATTTTTGTGAGCGCAAAAGTTTCTGTTTTTCAGCAAGATCAAATCAACTATCACCCAACATGATCCCAAAGGCTTTACTTGGCACTTTATTGAACAAAAAACAATAAAACATTATTACTACAGTAGCCTAATCATGTGAACACACAAAAACAGTAGGTAAAAGTGTTGGGTTGTCTCCCAACAAGCGCTTTTCTTTAATGCCTTTTAGCTAGGCATGATGATTTCAATGATGCTCACATAAAAGATAAGAATTGAAACATAAAGAGAGCATCATGAATCACATGGCAAGCACATTAAAGCCTAACATATTTCCTATTCATAGGGATTTTGTGAGCAAACAATCTATGGGAGCAAGAATCAACTAGCATAGGAAGGCAAAACAAGCATAACTTCAAAACTTTCAACACATAGAGAGGAAACTTGATATTATTGCAATTCCTACAAGCATAACTTCCTCCCTCATAATAATTTTAAGTAGCATCATGAAGAAATTCAACAATATAACCATCACATAAATCATTCTTTTCATGACACAAAAGCATAGAAAACTTATTACTCTCCACATAAGCAATTTTCTTCTCATCAATAGTAGTGGGAGCAAACTCAACAAAATAACTATCATGGGATTGAAAATTAAGATCATGATGACAAGTTTAATGGTTATCATTATTCAAAATAGCATAGATGTCATCACCATAATCATCATAGATAGCAACTTTGTTATCATAGTCAATTGAAGCCTCATCCAAAATGGTGGATTCTGAAGGAAATATGCCCTAGAGGCAATAATAAAGTTGTTATTTATATTTCCTTATATCATGATAAATGTTTATTATTCATGCTAGAATTGTACTAACCGGAAACTTAGTACATGTGTGAATACATAGACAAACAGAGTGTCACTAGTATGCCTCTACCTGACTAGCTCGTTAATCAAAGATGGTTAAGTTTCCTAGCCATGGACAAAGAGTTGCCATTTGATGAACGGGATCACATCATTAGATAATTATGTGATTGACTTGACCCATCCGTTATCTTAGCACGATGATCGTTTAGTTTACTGATATTGCTTTCTCCATAACATATACATGTTCCTATGACTATGAGATTATGCAACTCCCGAATACCAAAGGAACACTTAGTGTGCTATCAAACGTCACAACGTAACTGGGTGACTATAAAGATGCTCTACAGGTGTCTCCAATGGTGTTTGTTGAGTTGGCATAAATCAAGATTAGGATTTGTCACTCCGTGTATCGAAGAGGTATCTCTGGGCCCTCTCGGTAATGCACATCTTGCAAGCAATGTGACTAATGAGTTAGTTACGGGATGTTGCATTATGGAACGAGTAAAGAGACTTGTCAGTAACGAGATTGAACTAGGTATTGAGATACCGACGATTGAATCTCGGGCAAGTAACATACCTATGACAAAGGGAACAACATATGTTGTTATGCGGTTTGACCGATAAAGATCTTCATAGAATGTGTTCAAACCAATATGAGCATCCAGGTTCCGCTATTGGTTACTGACCAGAGATGAGTCTCGGTCATGTCTACATAGTTCTCGAACCCGTAGGGTCCGCACGCTTAACATTCAATGATGATCGGTATTATGAGTTTATGTGTTTTGATGTACCGAAGGTTGTTCGGAGTCCCGGATGTGATCACGGGCATGACGAGGAGTCTCTAAATGGTCGAGACATAAAGATCAATATATTGGATGACTATGCTTGGACATCGGAATGGTTCCGGGTGAGTTCGGGCATTTACTGGAGTCCCAGGAGGTTACAGGAACCCCCCCCCCCCCGGGAAGTATATGGGCCTTATTGGGCCATAGTGGGAGAGAGGAGAAGGAAGCCTAGGAGGGGGCTCCCCCCCCCCCGCCGAAGCCCAATCCGAATTGGGTGGGGGGGCGGGCCCCCCTTTCCTTCCTCCTTTCTTCCTCTCCTAGTCCAACTAGGGAAGGGGGGATCCTACTCCTGGTGGGAGTAGGACTCCTCCAGGGCGCGCCATAGAGGGCCGGCCCTCCCCCTTTGTTGGGGATATTACTACTGGGCGTAAACCGGCCAGGACAGGCCGGGTTAACTTCATCAGTAGTTGAGTATGTTAAAAGCCCATGAGGGCAGATGAGGGCTAAAGGCCCATAATCGGTTTAAAGCCTACAGCTATAAACCGGCGTCGGTATGTAACTTGTGTTATAAGTTAGGAATAGTGGAGACCGAACCGGACGCATCTATGAGCCGGTATCGGGACTCTGTAAACCGACGGGCGTCGCCCATGTATATAAGGGGACGACCCGATGGCGGTTCAAGGACAGACAACAACTCGAGACATAGGCGAAGCTTGTTTGCTCCCTAGTAATCGAAACACCCATCAATTCCATCACAACTAGACATAGGCTTTTACCTTCATCGAAGGGGCCGAACTAGTATAAACTCTCTTGCATCCTTGTGTCCGCTTTAACCCCTTCAAGCTAACCCGTCGCGATGGCTCCACGACTAAGTCCTTTCTCTAGGACATCTGCTGTGACAAACCCACGACAGTTGGCGCCCACCGTGGGGCCATCGCACGATGGTTTCCGGTTCTTGAAGGGCCGCTTTGAAGGACTCAAGGGCTACACTGTAGGCCGGATGACTAAGAGTCGTTGCGGCAAACTCTACATCGATGATGCAGGCTGGGGCCCCGAGGCCGGCTCAATTGAGTACGGGTACCGGGTCCCCTTGGGCAGCATTCACGTTTTCATTGGCAAGATCGGTGAACCGGGCCCTGAGCCGGACATCTGCACCGACCTCGTCGAGACGGCTCAGCGTGCGCGATCCGCCCGGGTTAAACCGGCCATGAAGCGTGCCTTCGTGGGAATGATCCATGGAAGGAGTTATGAGGACGGATCGGAGCTTCGCAGGGCGACTGCCGTTCGTTCCGGTGACGAATCTTCAACCGGAGAAACCGAATCTCTTTATCAGCTACAAGATGGCCGGATTGAGAGCTGTTCCGATGGCGACAGTATTCCGGACCCCTCTGATCTGCCTAACCGGGTTGGAATATTCATGACCAGAACACAAGCAGCGCTTCACTCTTCGACAGCCGCGGCAACGATCTCCGGTTCAGCAGCGGCAACGGCTGCCGGGGCAGGAGGCCCTATGCGCCCGCCGGCTCAAGTTCTATCAGAACTATTTAATGTGTTGGCTGTGCTTATGGCAGAAGTTAATCCACCAGATCAGGACGCTCACAACACGGAGATTGCAAAGGTAAAGGAACAAATCACCCAGGCCAAGACGGATCTGGCGGCTGAGGACACCAGGATGGCCGCAGAGCGGGCCGCTTTAGACGCACAGGCCTACAGGCTTATGTTGGACCAGAGCACGTCGCATGAAGTCATGAGGAGGAAGCACCGGTCCCACTTACCTCTGGTTTTCGATGCCAGAGACCTTTTCAACACTCCAGGACCAAGAGCCAGCAATCCACTGGAGGGGAACCAGGCAGAAGCCCCTGGGACCGGTGCACCGGTTCAGCCCCGTCAGATGGACCCGCCTCGTCAAAACACCGTTATACCTCAGGATGCTTTAACACCTCCGAGTCACTACTCCAACCCAATGGACAATCTTGTTGCCGCTGCTGCACGACTGGAGGCCATTCCAGTTGAAGGTGACTCGTCGCAGGCAGTAGAGACGCGACGGGTCAAGGAACTTCTGAGGACAGCTTTGGCCCAACAGGAGGCGTACTCGTAAAGCCGCGACCGGATCCACTCGACCCCCCATCCAAGCCGGAGCTATAGCAGACATATGGATGAACCAGAAGTGTCGAGTAATGAACGACGTGGAGCACCCCGTGGCAACAACCCGACGGGTGGTGCTGATGACGCTCAGGAAGTGGTGAACCGGGCCCGAGCGCGCAGGGAGGCCGAGTTAGCCGCACAACATCAGGCTCGGCAGCTCACGCCGGTTCTTCCAACCATCTCGATCGAACCTGGTGTTACTTCTAGTTCTTTGGGGGTGCCTTGCCTTGTCCCCTCTCTACGCAACGTGCGCCTGCCTAAGGATTTCAAGGGCCCACGCAAGGTACCAAATTATACGGCGGATCAACCTCCAGAGACATGGGTAGAGAGCTATGAGATGGCCATGGAGATGCTTGATGTGGATGACAGGGCGTGTGCGAAATACTTCACCATGATGCTTGAAGGAACGGCCCGCACTTGGTTAAAAAGCTTGCCAGCTAATTCTATCAGTTCATGGGCCCAATTACGAGCCTGGTTTATCAACAATTTCAAGGATACCTGTAAACAGCCTATGTCGATAGTGGACTTAGCTGCATGCGTCTAGGAGGAAGGAGAATCAACGACTCATTGGGTGCGCCGGGTTTCACAAGTGTTGCACTCCTCAGACCGCATCAACGCTGACACCGCAATATTAACCCTAGAAGGCAACTGCCGGTTTGGGCCCCTGAAGTTGAAATTGGGACGGATGAAGCGTCACTGCACCGACATGGGGACCCTCATGGCCGCTTTGGTAAAATATGCTGATTCTGATAGTACCAAGGATCCCGAATCTGATGATGACAAGACAGGGAAGGGGAAGAAGAACAGCAGCTCCAAAGGTCAGCAGCATCACTGGGTAGGCAATGGCGGAGGAGGCAAGCATAAAGCGGATGGTAACATGGATTTTGTGGCTAATACCAACGCACAGGATAATGGTCAGCAACGCAAGGGTAGGCCGAAAAATCGTAGTGGAGCGCCCAACCCTAACCCAAACCGCCTGAACTATTTGCTAAGCCAGCCCTGCCCAAGACATGGGACGAAGGAGGAGCCAGCAAACCACCTTTGGAAGGATTGTTTTATTATGCAGGAGTTCAAGAATTCTAATAATTTCCGGTATGATCACGGATCTGGTGGTGGCTCAGGGTCCGGGCCGGGTCACGGTGGAGGAAGTTCTGGTTCAGGATTTAATGGTAATCCGGGCGGACATAACGGTCAGAATAGTCAGAACAACCAGGGTAGTTACAACCAACAGCAGCAACAGTCAGGTTACCAGAGCAACCCAAAGCAGTTGAGTAGTGGGCAGTACCATGTCTTTACCACTAGCCTGGACAAGCGAGACCGGAAGGTTCAGAGACGGGCAGTCAACTCTGTTGAACCGGCCACACCCCGTTATCTACGTTGGTCTGAACAGCCAATCATATGGAGTAGAGAGGATCACCCACCCCAGGTCGATAATCCGGGTCAGTTGGCTCTGGTGGTGGCGCCTCAGGTGGGAGGTTATAAGTTCACCAAGGTGCTCATGGATGGAGGGAGCAGCATTAACATCCTGTACTATGAAACCTTCCGTCGTATGGGACTAACAGATAAGAATCTCAAACCGTCCAATACAGTATTCCACGGTGTAGTGCCTGGCAGATCAGCATATCCCGTTGGTAAGATAGCTCTTGAAGTGGCCTTTGGGGATGATCATGATTCCAGGTCGGAGACATTGACGTTTGAAGTGGTGAAAATCCAAAGTCCATATCATGCCCTGTTTGGGCGACCGGCATACGCCAAGTTTATGGCTCGGCCCTGTTATGTATATTTGCAGCTCAAGATGCCGGGTCACAGGGGGACAATAACGGTTCACGGAAGCCGCAAAATCGCTTTGGAATGCGAGGAAGGAGATGCGGCTTATGCAGAGTCGGTTTGTGCCACCGAGGAGTTGAAGTACTATAAAGATAATGCTGATCCGACGGACATGACTCCGTTGAAGAAGCCAACTACGGAGCATGATCCGGCCCTGAAGTTCAAATCGGCAGCAGAAACTAAGCTTGTTGACTTCGTACCTGGTGATTCGTCCAAGCAGTTCAGCATCAGTGTCAACTTGGATCCGAAATAGGAAAGCACGCTCATCGAGTTCATCCCTGAGAATCAGGACATTTTTGCATGGAAGCCCTCTGACATGCCAGGTGTACCGAGGCAACTCGCTGAGCACACCCTTAATGTGGATCCTAAATACAAACCGGTGAAACAGTTCCTCCGCCGGTTTAACGAAGAAAGACGCAAGGCGATTGGAGAAGAGGTAGCCAGGCTCTTAGCAGCTGGTTTTATTGTTGAAGTTTTTCACCCGGAGTGGCTTGCCAATCCGGTGCTAGTCCTTAAGAAAAACGGCACCTGGCGCATGTGTGTGGATTACACAGATCTTAATAAGGCTTGTCCAGCAGATCCTTTTGCCCTCCCCCGTATTGATCAAATCATTGATGCTACGGCGGGTTGTGAGCGTTTAAGTTTTTTGGATGCATATTCTGGCTATCATCAGATCAAAATGGCAGTTAAGGACCAGGAGAAGACGGCATTCATAACTCCCTTTGGAGCCTTCTGCTATGTGTCTATGCCCTTTGGGCTCAAGAGTGCCCAGGCAACTTACCAACGGTGTGTACAAAATTGTCTTCACAAGCAGATTGGCCGTAATGTACATGCTTACGTGGATGATATCATAGTTAAATCCAGGGAGAAGGAGACCTTGATTGATGATTTGAGAGAAACCTTTGATAACCTGAGAACATACAAGATGATGCTTAATCCGGACAAGTGTGTCTTTGGTGTACCGGCGGGCAAGCTATTGGGTTTTCTAGTGTCCAACAAGGGAATTGAGGCTAATCCGGAGAAGATCATGGCTATCACCTCCCTGGCTAAACCGAAGTGTATCAACGATGTTCAACGCCTGGCAGGCCGGATTGCTGCGCTAAGCCGGTTTATCAGTCGCCTGGGTGAGAAGGCAATCCCTTTGTATCAGATGTTGAAAAAGACGGATCAGTTTATCTGGAGTTCTGCTGATGATGAAGCATTTGAGGACTTAAAGCGGCAATTGGCCAATCCACCTATGCTCGCCGCTCCCGTTGACAAGGAGCCGTTACTGCTATATGTTGTTGCTAATGTTCGGGTGGTCAGCGTAGCTATTGTGGTGGAGCGAAAGGAGGCAAGTAAGGAGCATCCGGTTCAATGTCCGGTCTATTATATCAGCGAGGTGCTCATTGAGTCCAAACAAAGGTATCTGCATTGGAAGAAGTTGGTGTATGGAGTTTTTATGGCAAGCCGGAAGCTTAAGCAATACTTCCAAGGGCACCCAATTACGGTGGTCAGTTCTGCTCCTTTGGGAGATATCATCCAGAACCGAGAAGCAACTGGCCGGATTGCAAAGTGGGCTATAGAGCTGGGGCCGTACGGTTTGAGGTATGTGCCTCGGACAGCGGTTAAGTCTCAGGAACTTGTTGATTTCATCAATGATTGGACGGAAATGCAAGTACCTGAAGAAAAGCCAGATCATACGTATTGGACCATCCATTTTGACGGATCCAGGCAGTTGGAAGGCTCGGGGGCTGGAGTCGTATTAACTTCCCCACGAGGTGATAAGTTTTGTTATGTTCTCCATTTAATGTTTCCTTGTACTAACAATGCAGCTGAGTATGAAGCCTTGCTCCATGGTCTCCGGATGGCTAAGGAGATGAATCTAAGTCGAGTTAAGTGCTTCGGTGACTCGGACCTTGTGGCTCAGCAAGTGTCTGGCACTTGGGACTCCAAGGACCCACTCATGGTAGCATATCGTCGTGAGGTGGATATTGTTGCAGGTTATTTCAAAGGCTATCAGGTGGACCACGTGGACCGGCGGAAAAATGAAGCGGCGGACGCTTTAAGCCGGCTGGGCTCTCAACGCAAACCGGTCCCGCCCAATGTTTTTCTGGATGTGCTGCACAACCCATCGGTGAAGATCCCTGGTGAAGAGGATTTGGCTATTCCTGATCCGGAGGCTCAATTGGTGGCAGTTCTTCATGTTATTCCGGATTGGACGCTTCCTTACCTGGCGTACAAGAACCGGGGCGAGTTGCCAGAAGATGAGATTCTGGCCCGGCAGATAATCCGGCGATCCAAGTCCATGGCTGTCATCAACGGGGAATTGCATCATTGCAGTGTATCAGGAGCTTTTCAACGTTGCGTGTCTCCTGAAGAAGGCCGTGAAATTTTGTGTGAGATCCACGAAGGAGATTGTGGTCACCATGCCGGTTCAAAGTCTCTGGTGGCTAAAGCGTTTCGCCATGGATTCTATTGGTTAACTGCTCATGCTGATGCAGAGGATCTGGTCAGACGATGTGATGGTTGCCAAAGGTTTTCAAGACGTGCTCATGTACGGCTCAAGAATTGAGAATGATTCCAATTACTTGGCCGTTTGCGACTTTGGGGCTGGATATGGTTGGGCCTTTCAAAAGGTCCAAAGATAAGAAGACCCACCTCCTGGTGGCGGTTGATAAGTTTACAAAGTGGGTGGAGGCAGAACCTGTTAGCAAGTGTGATGCGGCCACGGCGGTTCAGTTCATCAAAAAGGTGATTTTCCGGTTTGGCTTTTCGCACAGTATTATCACAGATAATGGTACCAATTTATCCAAAGGTGCTATGAAGGAGTTCTGCGAATGGGAGCACATCCGGCTCGACGTTTCATCAGTGGCACATCCACAGTCCAATGGTCAAGCAGAAAGAGCTAATCAAGAGATCTTGAGAGGCATCAAGCCCCGGCTCATGGTTCCTTTGCAGAGAACGCCGGGTTGTTGGGTAGAAGAATTACCATCTGTGTTATGGAGCATCAATACAACACCCAACAGATCAACAGGATACACACCATTCTTCATGGTTTATGGAGTGGAGGCGGTTCTCCCCAGTGATATCTGTCATGACTCACCTCGTGTCACGGCTTATGTTGAAGCGGACAATGAGACAGCACGGCAAGATGCTTTGGACCGGTTGGATGAAGAGCGTGACATCGCAGCCGCCCGGTCGGCGATTTACCAGCAGGATCTTCGTCGTTATCACAGTCGCCGAGTCAGAACCAGAGCCTTTCAGGAAGGAGATTTGGTGCTTCGGCTCATCCAAGATCAGACTGATATGCATAAGCTATCCCCACCTTGGGAGGGGCCTTTCGTGGTTAGCAAGAATCTGCACAATGGGTCGTACTATCTGATCGATATTCGAGAGCATAAGGACTCGCATACATCAGAGGAGGAGACTAACAGGCCGTGGAATATAGCTCATCTTCGGCCTTACTATACCTGAGCCATTGGCTATACTTATGTACATATTATGACTATGTATATATTATGATTAAATAAAATAAACCGGAACCTCAGCTAAAGCGGGGTATCTGTTCTTTTACATCATGTGAGGTTACACAGAGTTGCTCTAAAGCGGCCTCCGGTTTACCCCTTGAGTTCGCTTTGCTAAAAGCATCATGTTATATCACTTGGAGGATTGGTCGTGTCCGAACCAATACCATGCCTCTTGATAGGCGAGAGCCACCAGATCACTTGGGGACTTGGTCATGTCTGAACCAGTCATGCCTCTTGGTCGGCCTAAGGCCACGGAATCACTTGGGGGCTTGGTCGAACCCGAACCATGACCACGCCATTTGGTCGGCATAAATGCCACAAGAATCACTTGGGGACCTGGCTAACTAAAACCATAGTTACACCTAACGGGAGCTTGGTCGTGTTTGGCCATGGTAACACCATTTGATCAGTTTAAATAAATCTTTTTTGGCAAACATTTTTGTCGTTGCTTTTGTTTCATACTTTTCTTTGAAGGGGTTTTTTTTGCTTTTTGTGTTTTTTAACCGACAAAGTTTTCTAACCAATCAATTGACGGAACACGGTTCACGTCAATCCGGAGACTATTTGTCCGGTTTGATCCTTGTTGTTAGCATCCTCTTATGGAGTAACACGGTGTTTATTATAACCCGGCACGGTTCACATGGTAACCAGTGTCATATATATATATACAGGAGTTGTTATTTCCTCCAACAGTGTGAGTTTGCAAAACTCCGCTTCAAGGTTGGCCAAGCCAACTTCACACTCAACGATGGCAGGTATTATGTATCTCAAAATTTGATCATATACTTAAAATTTTGTTTGGATGTTTTGATTTTATATATACAGACATCATACTCCGCCTGACGGTACAACTGCGGTGGCATTTGACGAATTTCTTATTTCAGAAAGTGTTTTGGAAAGTTCATTACCACAGGAAGAACAGGTTATGCACGAAGGCATATCAACATCAAAGGTATCAGCTAGCCTATTACAAGGCAACATGGTGCCCATAATAACATAATTGTTTTTCACAAAGGAGAGGCAGTTTTAAACCGGCTTCCAGTTTAAGCTTGGCCACCAGCCTGGCCTGATGGTTGTGGGTCATCTTGCGCCGCTTCAGCTTCCGTTTCTCTACCCAGTGGCTGGAAATCCACAGTTGTCCAGTCTATTCCCATTAATGCTTGAAAAACAGCCTCATCATGGATTAGCAATGACGGGTCAATATCGGGAGCGTAAGTATGCTTACGGATTGGAGGGATCAGATTTTCTGATTCATGGATTGGTGCAGCTATTCGCTTGTTCTGACTGTCATATTGGGCTTGATAATGAGACAAGTCTGCTTCCTCAGCCAGTTGACAAGCTAGCGGACGTACCTCCCGGTTTATTGCTCGCAGATCCGCCTCACCAAATTCTGACCCGTCTTCCTTCAAGCTGGGATAGCCCTGAGCCGCTTCAATAGGATCAAAATCCGGCACCCAGGCTTTTGCCCGGATTAAAGCATTGATTGCACCGGTTCGAGCAGCGGATTTCTTTAGCTCTTCAACCCGGGTAGGAAGCACTGACAGTTTCATCAAAGTATCTTGAATCAAAGTGGGCGCCGGTTTGTTACGAGACGCGGTACAGATGATTCGTTGGGCACCAGTATACAATTGTTCAACCAAGGTATAGGCGGCCTTCAATTTCTTCCGCACATCTGACCCCAAGTGACCAATGCGTGTCCCTGAAATACCATAAAAGGTTAATAAACCGGCGACTCTGTAAGAAGGCAGAACCAATTCAGAAGGCAAGCTGGCTTACCAAAGATAGCAGTGGTCATGGCATGAACATGCCGCTTTATGCTGGTCAGTTCATCCGTCACTGTTTTCAGTGCAGCCTCGTCATCCTCTGCTCGTTTGATCAAAGCGGACTTTTCAGTGGCCCAATCCGCCCGTTTCTTCTTGAAGTTCTCCTTAAGTTGTTCCATGGCGCTTAAGGCACTGGCCAATTCCTCTTTTGCCTTGGAGGTTTCAGCCTGTTGGGTTTTCAGGTTTTCTTGCAGATCGATGACTTGGTTTTCTTTCGCCTTCAGCTCCGCCTGCAGGCATACAGATATATGTTTCAACAAATCGGTAGAAGGATTCAAGTACCAACCACATAACAAGTTATGCGCTTAGCACTTGGGGGCTAATGCATATTCGATCTTCATCTCTCAATTGTTTACAAAGTCCCAAGCTCAATACAAGTATTCAACTTGGCACTTGGGGGCTAATGGCTATTTGATCATATGTATTCTGATGCGGCGGTTTCAATTACTTAAAGTACCGGTTTAACTATGTTAAGTTGAACCGGCCCTTGGGGACTACATCAGCAAATTTCAAAGCATCAAGATTCATATTATTAAGTCCCGGTTTGAAAGAATATTTCAAATCGGCCCTTAGGGGCTAGGAGAGTCAGCAAGAATAGAAGCATACAAGCAGGAAGGAGCATATGGAAGTTACCTCATATTTATCTTTCATCATATTAACCAGACCGGCTTCGTAGTCACGGCTGGTATACAGCCGGTTCAGGTAGCCGGAATGGATATCGTGGGCGTTCAGAGCAACGTAAGCCGTCAGATCAACGTTCCACTTGCCTTTGCCAAAAGCAGCAAATTCTTCCTTGGCAGAATGTTTAGATAAAGCGACAGGATTGCTTGGCTCAGTATGGCCAGTGCCAGTAATGACAACTTCATCATCATTGGTACCGCCGGTTTGCACTAGAGCTGTTGGCTTGTCAGTAGGTTTTGCTGGACCGGTGGAGCTTTCAATCCGGAGGGAACCTGTGGGTTGATGGATAGGACATGAGGTATCAGTAGGTCTTTCTTCAGCAGTAAGATCATCATCTGGCTGCGGTGGATCGTTGGGAATATCCTCAGGAATAGCCGCTTCAAGATTGGGTGTCGTGCCTGGTTCAAGAATGACATCTTCTTCGGCCGCTTTATCCAGGCGGGCCTTCTTGCTCGGCCTAGGTTTGGCCCTGAGAAGAATAACAAAGTTAAATACAGCATATGTTCTAAGGCAATGTACTGCAAACATCACAATAAATATAGCTTACCCAAGCACCATTTTGAGCGGTGGGAGCTGAGTAGCCGATGACTCGCCAGAAGATGAGTGGGAAATAACCTGATAATCGGAGTCAGACGGATTAAGAGGTTGACGAAAGCAGCCCGCTTTAGGACAAGCACTGGCAAGCGAATTAGAGACCTCGGAATGACGTTTCTGAACCGGACTGTTCGGTAAACCGGCGGAGGTAACTACCTGGACGCTGTGCCGGGTGGTGCGGCGAGCTTCGTGTTGTTGAGTCTTCATAAGAAGTTTAGGATCCAAATAAGCAAGAGGATGAGAAAATTTAACTTTCCGGTTTGCTTGACGGATTTTTTGTGAAGGCAAAGTTTCTGAATTGGAAGAGAGAATAATTACCTCTGCAACATCCGCGTGGCTGGCTTCGGCATCATCCTGACAAATATCATCATCAATAAGATGCATGAAAAATAAACCAAGTGAGTCAAGCTCTACCTCAAAGTCCGGATTATCCACCTCGTCATCAGGGGCCGGATTAGAAGATGCAGTGGTTCTTTTCCGGTGGGCAGTCTTCTTCACAGCTTTAGTTTTTTGCCGGGTTGCTCTTTCCGGTTTATCTGTTTTCTCCTGCGGCAGCTTTTTGCTCCAAAACGGATCATCGCCCTGATTATGCAGACACGGATATTAAAAACAATGACCAGACATATCAATAACAGATTCAGCAAAGAGAAAAATCAAAGTCTTACAGCTGGCGGTTTGTTGGTGGCACAGAAGGGAAGCAGGCCGGTTCTAGCGCAGACGTGTTCCGGTTCATTCAGTATCTTACGCACAGCCTCTGTGATTTCTTCACCGGAGAGCTGGAGTCTTGAATGTCGCAGTGGGTCATCCACACTATCAGTATATTCGCACATCAAACCGGAGCGCTGACTAAGGGGCAGTATGCTCCATGATATCCAACAACGAGCAAGGTCAACCCCTGTTAAACCATTGGCCATAAAGGCTCTGAGCTTTGACAGCTGGGGAGCATATTTGCTTCTCTCCTGGGCAGTCAATCTTTTAGGAAAAGGATGGGTATTGTTGAGCCGCTCCGGACGAAAGCCACGCAAGGGATTCTCACCAGCAGGGGAGGTGTCTTTGCAGTAGAACCATGTCTGATTCCACTCCTTGGGGTGACTGTGCAGCTTGGCGTGAGGGTATGTGACCTCTTTCCTTTTTTGAATCGCCATGCCACCCAACTTCGTATTAGAGCCATCAGTAAACTCAGTACGGCGGTTTAGATGGAAAAGATCTCTGAATAATTCCACTGTGGGCTCCTCTTGAAAGAACACCTCACAGAGCACTTGGAAGTGGCACATATTTGTAATAGAGTTGGGGCCAGTGTCTTGCGGATGGAGTTGGAAATCAGCTAGAACATCCCGGTAAAATTTAGAACCGGGCGGTTTAAAGCCCCGGGCTAAGTGGTCTACGAAAACAACAACCTCTCCCTCTCGAGGTGTGGGGGGCATTCTTTGCCAGGAGCCCTCCAATGGATGGTGTCTTTGCTGCCCAAGGCACCAATCAGGACTAAATCGTCCAGTTGATCCTCTGTAACGCGAGAAGGGACCCAATTGCACTCATACACTTGCTTGGCCATGATGAAATCTACAAGGTACATGGATATGTGCAATGTTAAACCGGAGTTTTATGAAGCAACAGCATCTGGCGGTTCAACAAGGGGACTAATGATATATGATAGATTGCTTTTACAAAGGTGAACCGCCTATGTGGTAAAGAGGATACAGATCTAAGGCAAGAATGACTAAGGAAGGTAAAAACAGATTTCATAAGGTCGCAGTGAAATTTTGGATCTACCGTAAGACAGGAAAATAAAAGGATTTAGACCTAAAAGGTTGATCTCAAAGCAATTCACAAGGGACCAGATCAGTGTTTTATGCGCATAAAGGTTTGCTTTGGTAACAGAAAATAAGCCATTACGGGGAATACATCAGGTTTGAAGTTTTATTCATGGGCTAAAAAAGAAACAAAGGAAGAACAGTGCCACAGTCTCGATGAACTTCGACGAACGAGGAAACCCTAGAACAGATCTGCGGGGGAAAGGATAGAAGATTTGCCGGAGCTGAGGAAGAAGCGGAAGGACGCCGCGATGCTCTGGTGTGCTTAGGTTGATGCAGCGGCCAAGGTTGATGCAGAGGTCAATGGTGGCGGCGGAGCTCCGAAGCTAGGCGACACGAGAAAGATGAAGCAGAAGGGGTCGGAGGGAAAGAGAAAGGAAATGACCCTTCGGTCCTATTTATAAAGAAAGGGATATGTCAGGCGCGAGAATCAAGGAGCCGCAAGTTTGGAAACGAATCTGCAGCCTTAATTGTCATAGGCTTGTTAACAGGATAAGGTTCTTTATAACCAGTGACGTCATACCGGTCTACCGCGAGCAGAGAAGATGACAGCACGGCGGATCAACAAAATACAAGAAGATGTTGAAGATGAAGATTTTTGCTAAGGATTGACATGAACCTGTTCAAATCAATTTGGGGCCTAATATTGGGGATATTACTACTAGGCGTAAACCTGCCAGGACAGGCCGGGTTAACTTCATCAGTAGTTGAGTATGTTAAAAACCCATGAGGGCAGATGAGGGCTAAAGGCCCATAATCGGTTTAAGGCCTATAGCTATAAACCGGCGTCGGTATGTAACTTGTGTTATAAGTTAGGAATAGTGGAGACTGAACCAGACGCATCTATGAGCCGGTATCGGGACTCTGTAAACCGACGGGCGTCACCCATGTATATAAGGGGACGACCCGGCGGCGGTTCAAGGACAGACAACAACTCGAGACATAGGCGAAGCTTGTTTGCTCCCTAGTCATCGAAACACCCATCAATTCCATCACAACTAGACGTAGGCTTTTACCTTCATCGAAGGGGCCGGACTAGTATAAACTCTCTTGCGTCCTTTTGTCCGCTTTAACCCCTTCAAGCTAACCCGTCGTGATGGCTCCACGACTAAGTCCTTTCTCTAGGACATCTGACAAACCCATGACACCCTTCCTCCACTCCTTTATATACGCGGGAGGGGGGCACCCCAAAGACACACAAGTTGAAAATTGTCTTAGCCGTGTGTGAAGCCAACCTCCACCATAATCCACCTCGGTCATATCGTTGCAGTGCTTAGGCGAAGCCCTATCCGGTAGATTCATCATCACCGTCATCATGCCGTCGTGCTGACGAAATTCTCCCTCAACACTCAGCTGGATCTAGAGTTTACGGGACGTCACCGAGCTGAACGTGTGCAGATCGTGGAGGTGCCGTACCTTCGGTGCTAGGATTGGTCGGATCCTGAAGATGTTCGACTACATCAACCGCGTTGTCATAACGCTTCCGCTTACGGTCTACGAGGGTACGTAGACAACACTCTTCCCTCTCGTTGCTATGCATCACCTAGATGGATCTTGCGTGTGCATAGCAATTTTTTTGAAATTACTGTGTTCCCCAATAGTGGCATCTGAGCCAGGTCTATACGTAGATGTTATATGCACGAGTAGAACACAAAGGAGTTGTGGGCGTGGGTATGTACATATTGCTTTTCATCACTAGTTGAGTCTTGATTCAGCGATATTGTTGGATGAAAGGCTCAGACCGACATTACGCGTACACTTACGCGAGACTGGTTCTACCGATGTGCTTTGCACACAGGTGGCTGGTGGGTGTCAGTTTCTCCAACTTTAGTTGAATCGAATTCAATGAACAAGGTTCTTTTTGAAGATCAAAAAGCAATCACTATACCGCATTGTGATTTTGATGCGTAGGTAAGAACGGTTCTTCCTAGAAGCCCGTAGCAGCCACGTAAAACTTGCAACAACAAAGTAGAGGACGTCTAACTTGTTTTCACAGGGCCAAAGAACTTACCCCGAAAAGTCCTAACAAATGATGATTGAGACGAGATTCCGCGTTTTTGAACCACGAAAGGCTTGGTTTCCATTTGGGTTGTATGTTGTGATGTGATATGGTCAAGACATGATGCTAAATTTTATTGTATGAGATGATCATGTTTTGTAACAGAGTTATCGGCAACTGGCAGGAGCCATATGGTTGTCGCTTGTATGAAATGCAATCGCCATGTAATTGCTTTACATTATTAGTAAGCGGTAGCGATAGTCGTAGAAGCAATAGTTGGCGAGACGACAACAATGCTTCGATGGGGATCAAGGTGTCAAGCCGGTGACGATGGTGATCATGACGGTGCATTGGAGATGGAGATCAAAGGCACAAGATGATGATGGCCATATCATATCACTCATATTGATTGCATGTGATGTTTATCCTTTATGCATCTTATTTTACTTAGTTCGGCGATAGCATTATAAGATGATCTCTCACTAAATTTCAAGGTATAAGTGTTCTCCCTGATTATGCACCGTCGCTACAGTTCGTCGTGCCGAGACACCACGTGATGGTCGGGTGTGATAAGCTCTACGTTCACATACAACGGGTGCAAGCCAGTTTTGCACACGCGGAATACTCGGGTTAAACTTGACGAGCCTAGCATATGCAGATATGGCCTCGGAACACTGAGACCAAAAGGTCGAGCGTGAATCATATAGTAGATATGATCAACATAGTGATGTTCACCATTGAAAACTACTCCATCTCACGTGATGATCGGACATGGTTTAGTTGATATGGATCACGTGATCACTTAGATGATTAGAGGGATATCTATCTAAGTGGGAGTTCTTAAGTAATTTGATTAATTGAACTTTAATTTATCATGAACTTAGTACCTGATAGTATTTTGCATGTCTATGTTGTTGTAGATAGATGACCCGTGTTGTTGTTCCATTGAATTTTAATGTGTTCCTAGAGAAAGCTAAGTTGAAAGATGATGGCAGAAACTACACGGACTGGGTCCATAAGTTGAGGATTATCCTCATTGCTGCATAGAAGAATTACGTCCTGAAAGCACCGCTAGGTGACAAACCCGCTGCAGGAGCAATGCAAGATGTTGTGAACACCTGGCAGAGCAAAGCTGATGACTACTCGATAGTTTAGTGTGCCATGCTTTACGGCTTAGAACCGGGACTTCAATGACGTTTTGAACGTCATGGAGCATATGAGATGTTTCAGGAGTTGAAGTTAATATTTTAACCAAATGCCCCGATTGAGAGATATGAAGTCTCCAATAAGTTCTACAGTTGCAAAATGGAGGAGAATAGTTTTGTTAGTGAACATATACTTAGAATGTCTGGGTACCACAACCACTTGACTCAACTGGGAGTTAATCTTCCTGATGATAGTGTCATTGACAGAGTTCTTCAATCACTGCCACCAATCTACAAGAGCTTCGTGATGAACTATAATATGCAAGGGATGGATAAGACAATTTCTGAGCTCTTCGCAATGCTAAAGGCTGTGGAGGTAGAAATTAAGAAGGAGCATCAAGTGTTGATGGTTAAAAAGACCACAAGTTTCAAGAAAAAGGGTAAAGGGAAGAAGGGGAACTTCAAGAAGAACAGCAAGCAAGTTGTTGCTCAAGTGAAGAAGCCCAAGTCTGGACCTAAGTGTGACGCCCCTGATTTGACCGTACACTAATCATGCACGCAAATGTGTACGATCAAGATCAAGGACTCACGGGAAGATATCACAACACAACTCTACAAATAAAGTAAGTCATACAAGCATCATATTACAAGCCAGGGGCCTCAAGGGCTCGAATACAAGAGCTCGATCATAGACGAGTCAGCGGAAGCAACAATATCTGAGTACAGACATAAGTTAAACAAGGTTGCCTTAAGAAGGCTAGCACAAACTGGGATACAGATCGAAAGAGGCGCAGGCCTCCTGCCTGGGATCCTCCTAACTACTCCTGGTCGTCGTCAGCGGGCATCACGTAGTAGTAGGCACCTCCGGTGTAGTAGGAGTCGTCGTCGACGGTGGCGTCTGGCTCCTGGACTCCAACATCTGGTTGCGACAACCAGGAAGAAAGGAAAGGGGGAAAAAGGGGGAGAAAGCAACCGTGAGTACTCATCCAAAGTACTCGCAAGCAAGGAGCTACACTACACATGTATGCATTGGTATCAACTGGAATAAGGCTATTATATGTGGGCTGGACTGCAGAAAGCCGGAATAAGAGGGGGATAGCTAGTCCTTTCGAAGACTACGCTTCTGGCAGCCTCCGTCTTGCAGCATGTAGAAGAGAGTAGACTGAAGTCCTCCAAGCAGCATCGTATAGCATAATCCTAACCGATGATCCTCCCCTCGTCGCCCTGTGAGAGAGCGACCACCGGTTGTATCTGGCACTTGAAAGGGTGTGTTTTATTAAGTATCTGGTTCTAGTTGTCATAAGGTCAAGGTACAACTCCAAGTCGTCCTGTTACCGAAGATCACGGCTATTCGAATAGATTAACTTCCCTGCAGGGGTGCACCACATACCCCAACACGCTCGATCCCATTTGGCCGGACACACTTTCCTGGGTCATGCCCGGCCTCGGAAGATCAACACGTCGCAGCCCCACCTAGGCACAACAGAGAGGTCAGCACGCCGGTCTAAACCTAAGCGCCCAGGGGTCTGGGCCCATCGCCCTTAGCACACCTGCACGTTGCGAACACGGCCGAAAGCAGACCTAGCCTAGTGGCCTTCCAGTCCAATCCGGCGCGCGCCACTCAGTCGCTGACGTCACGAAGGCTTCGGCTGATACCACGACGCCGGGATACCCATAACTACTCCCGCGTAGATGGTTAGTGCGTATAGACCAAATGGCCAAACTCAGATCAAATACCCAGATCTCGTTAAGCGTGTTAAGTATCCGCGAACGCCGACCAGGGCCAGGCCCACCTCTCTCCTAGGTGGTCGGAACCTGCCCTGTCGCTCCGCCTCAAAGATCCACTCGCGGGTGCTCCTACGAGCCGACCCGTCTTTAATCTCCACATGTATCATGTATAAAGTAATTAGTATATACCTGTGATCACCTCCCGAGTGATCACGGCCCGATAGTATAGCATGGCAGACGGACAAGAATGTAGGGCCACTGATGATCAACTAGCATCCTATACTAAGCATTAGGATTGCAGGTAAAGGTATCAACAGCAGTAGCAAGGATAGGCTATGCATCAGGATAGGATTAACGAAAACAGTAACATGCTACTCTACTCTAATGCAAGCAGTATAGAGGAGAGTAGGCGATATCTGGTGATCAAAAGGGGGGGCTTGCCTGGTTGCTCTGGCAAGAGAGAGGGGTCGTCAACTCCGTAGTCGTACTGGGTAGCAGCGGCGTC
Source organism: Triticum urartu (assembly GCF_003073215.2). Classification (NCBI taxonomy): domain Eukaryota; kingdom Viridiplantae; phylum Streptophyta; class Magnoliopsida; order Poales; family Poaceae; genus Triticum; species Triticum urartu. The sequence continues at coordinate 391,215,138 of NC_053025.1, forward strand.
GGTCTCGGTGTCTAGCGGAATAAGAGGGGGGAAGAAACAATAAATATAATGCAAACAGATGCATAACGATGCATGACAAGGCAAGTAACGGTGCTAGGGGTGCCCTAACGCGGTATTAGGTGATACCGGTGAAGGGGGATAACATCCGGGAAAGTATCCCCGGTGTTTCGCGTTTTCGGACAGATGAACCGGAGGTGAAATGTTGCAGGTTCACTATGCTAGGGACGCGTGGCGGACGAACGGGCTGCGTATCCGAATTCGTCTCGTCGTTCTGAGCAACTTTCATGTACAAAGTTTTTCCATCCGGGCTACGGTTTATTTTATATTAATTTTAAAAGATTTAATCATTTTTAGATTTATCAGAAATTAATTTAATTCGAAAACGTTTATTGCATCATCATGACGTCAGCGGTCAGCGTTGACCGTTGACCGGTCAAACAAGGCAGTGGGGCCCAACTGTCATTCACTGTTTACCTAATCAAGTAATTAAGGCTAATTAACAGTGTTAATTAGATTAACTAACAGGATTAACTAAGTTAATTAATTATCTTAATTAATTAATTATTATTTTTATTATTATTTTTATTCCTTTTTTTAAGTTCCAGGGGGTGGGGCCCCTTTGTCATAGGCCCCGGGGGGCCTAGCGGGTTCGGGCGCTATCGGGCGGGCGTTGGGCGCTGGGTGCGGGCGCCCATCGAGGGCGAGGGCGAGGCCGTGGCCTCGGCTGGGCACGCTCGCATAGCAGGGGGGCTCGGCCAGGGCGGTGGCATGGTGGCCGGCAGGTTAGCCGCGGGGCAGATGCGGGCCGCCGCCAGCAAGGTCAGGCGGAGGCGGGTGCGGCCAGGGGGCAGCGCGGGCTCGTGGCCACGCACGGGCGAGGGGCGACGGCGAGTGAGCGTGTGCGCGTGCGGAGCACGACGACCGCGACGACGGGGAGAGAGGGAAAGGCCGGGGGGTGCTCACGGCACGGAGTAGGATTCGGGGCAGCGGGCTCGGCAGAGGTCGGGGACGACGTGCGGCGTGGCGGCGTGCAGTCGAAGACGACGGGGCAGTGGCGAGGACGGAGGAGCGCGGCGTCCGCGAGGTGGTGACTCCAGCGAGGGGGCTCCTGCGGCGGGGTCGCGGCGAGGCGGCACCGGGCGGCGTCGGCGGTCCGGGCGACGTGCGAGGGAGAAGGAGGGGCGAGGCAGTCCAGCGCGCGGCGAGGTGGGGCGTCGGGGTGGCACCGGGGACGGGCTCCGGCGTCAGGGCGCGAGGCGGCGCGGTCGAGGCGCCATCTCCCCCGATCCAGATCGGGGAGGGGCGAGGGAGACGCGAGGGGGTGGGACGAGTGGGGGAGAGTGGGGATCGGGTGGGGGTTAGGGTTCGGGGAGGTGGCCTTGTAGGCCAGAGAGGAGGGTCGGCTGGGCCGGCCGGTTGGCTAGCTGGGCCGGTTGGCCCAGGGTGGGGGGGTTAAGGCGACGGGGTGGGCCGGGCCATTCAGGCGGCCGGGGTAGTGTGGACGGCCAGCTGGGCCAAAAGGCCCAGCGCGGGGGGAGGGTTTTCTCCTTTTCCTTTTGTTTTCCTTTTTATTTCTGTTTATCTATTTTTCTGTTTCTTTTAATTTTATTTATATGCAGTTTTATAATATATCAACTCAGTCCCTAAATTAGCATTATTAGTTAGGCTATTGTCATAATTAATTTGGCACTAAATAAATTAGTTTTACATTTGTTTATTATTCAAAAGTATTTAATAATTGTTTTAGCCCCTGTTTTTATTTAGTTTAGGCACTTAAACATTTTGAAAAAGGTTGGTTCCAACACCCAAAATAAGTTAGGGATTATTTGCCACATGATGATCATTTTAGTTTTCATGTTTGAGAAGTTTAGAATTTCACTTATTATTTGAATTTGAATTTTGAACGGTTTCAAATTATTGCGAGGACAGCAACAGTAACCGAGGTGTCATGGCACGATTAGCGTGGGATTACTGTAGCCTAATTACCCGGGCGTCACACTAAGCCTGAGACTGAGTGCTTCTACTGCAAAGGGACTGGTCACTGGAAGAGGAACTGCCCCAAGTATTTGGCGGAGAATAAGGATGGCAAAGTGAAAGGTATATTTGATATACATGTTATTGATGTGTACCTTACTAATGCTCGCAATAGCGCCTGGGTATTTGATACTGGTTCCGTTGCTAATACTTGCAACTCGAAACAGGGGCTACGGATTAAGTGAATATTGGCTAAGGACGAGGTGACGATGCACGTGGAAAATAGTTCTAAAGTCGATGTGATCGTCGTCGGCACGCTACCTCTACATCTACCTTCGGGATTAGTTTTAGACCTAAATAATTGTTATTTGGTGCCAGCGTTGAGCATGAACATTATATCTGGATCTTGTTTGATGCGAGACAGTTATTAATTTAAATTAGAGAATAATGGTTGTTCTATTTATATGAATAATATCTTTTATGGTCATGCATCCTTGATGAGTGGTCTGTTTTTACTAAATCTTGATAGTAGTGATACACATATTCATAGTATTGAAGCCAAAAGATATAATAAGTTTAATAATGATAGCGCAACTTATTTGTGGCACTGTCGTTTAGGTCATATTGGTATAAAGCGCATGAAGAAACTCCATGCTGATGGACTTTCAGAATCACTTGATTATGAATCACTTGATGCTTGCGAACCATGCCTCATGGGCAAGATGACTAAGACTCCGTTCTCTGGAACAACGGAGCGAGCAACAGACTTGTTGGAAATAATACATACTGATGTATGCGGTCCGATGAGTGTTGATGCTCGCGGCGGGTATCGGTGTTTTGTCTATGTATTCACACATGTATCAAGGTTTCCGATCAATACAATTCTAGCATGAATAATAAACATTTATCATGAATAAGGAAATATAAAATTATAACTTTATTATTGCCTCTAGGGCATGTTTCCTTCACCCGGGTCTTCTGGTCCAGAAAAATTCTCCAAAAAGTTTCGCTATGTTTGCACTCCGTTTGGTATTGATTTTCTGCGATGTAAAAAACAAGCAAAAAACAACAACTGGCACTGGGCATTATGTCAATGGGTTAGTCCCAAAAATTGATATGAAGTCTCTATAAAATGATTGTAAAACATCCAAGAATGATAATATAACAGCATGAAACAATCAAAAATTATAGATACGTTGAAGACGTATCAGGCACAGAGAAGACCAGCCCTGCCGACCTTGGAGGACTGGGCATCATCGACCTCGTTAAGTTTGCCAGGGCTCTAAGACTTAGGTGGCTTTGGTTCGAATGGAAGCATCTGACGAAAATGTGGGTTGGTTTGTGAAACTCTTGCGACGAGTTAGACCGGGATCTCTTCTACGCGTCCACACACATTACCATTGGTAATGGGTCCCGTGCACCATTAGGGGACTCGCCTTGGATTAATGGGGAAAGGCCTATTGACATAGCACAACTCATTTTTGTGGTTTCCTCTATGGAAAGTTCGAAGATGAGGAAGGCCATGCAAGGCGATGCTTGGCTTGCCAAGATCAAGCTTCCCACAGACCGGACGATGGACCACTCATGACAAATTGTGAACCTTTGGGCTCACTCTCATGCAATTCACCTTGTGGACAGCACCGAGGATGACATCATTTGGAAGCACACGGTATGCGGGCACTACTCCACCACTTATGCATACAAAGCTCAATTCCTCTACACCATTCGCTCACCCATGAGCTATGCGGTTTGGAATGTTTGGGCGTCTTCAAATGTCTTTTTTTGGCTTGCAATTTAAAACCGGATTTGGATGGTGGATAGGCTTCAAAGGTGCGGATGGCCAAATTGTGTGCTATGTCCTCTTTGTCAACAAACCGGGGAATCGGTGGACCACCTCTTTTTCAAGTGTCGATTTAGTAGGAGGCTTCGGAGTGTGATCAAGGCTTGGCTCAACCTCGACGACTTTGACACTTCTCATTGGACTCTGGAGCGTTCCATGAAGGATTGGTGGATCAATATGTCCAAGAAGAATGCGACAAACCGTAAGACGATGATGTCCCTCACCATGCTTGTTGGACAATTTGGTGTGAGGGAAATGTAAGGGTGTTTCAACACAAATCCATGCTCCCGTCTATCATTCTCTCCAACAACAAGAACGAGGCAACACTTTGGGTCACCGCCGGCGCGAAGCACTTGGGGAACATCATGCCACGAGAGTAGAGGCCTTGTAATTTTCTTTCGCTTTTGTTTGTAAAACATTTTTCAATTAATGGATGAGGCAAATATTTTGCCTCTGTTTAAACAAACATATTTAATGTTTCAAAAATTTCTAAAAAAATTGTGAATGTTCAAAAGACGTGTGTATAAAACCTAAAAGAGTTCAAGTCCAAACTCCAAATACACATGAAGATACAAAAAAGACAAATTTAGCATGAATAGTGTCAAAAAGGGACAAAAGCAAAAAATGACATTATTCACATGTGGATTTGTCTTCTTTGTATCTCCATGTATATATTAAATTTGGATCTGAAAATTTTAGGGGTAGTAGACATGTCTTTTGACCATTCACAATTTTTGTGATGTAAAATTAAATTTTACGGCATGGTATCATATGATGGTTGGTACCAGAGGATATTTCCCCGTATAGCGGGACTAGTGCTACCGTGCTAAAACACAGGCTCTTTCCCTGGAAGAGGATTTGTAGCTCTCGGGTGCCACACACCCCTATATGAATATAGCATTAAAAAAGCATATTAGGAAATTTCAAAAAAAAATGAAATTTTGGGATATGAAACCTGGGTGCCTGTTGTACAGACTTGTCTAGTTTCGTGAGAAATGGGTGCCTGTGATAATGTCATAAAAAAGACAAAAAAAGAAAGTATGTGTAGAAAAAAACTGGATGTAACGTATGTCGGTCCGTAATTCTTGCGCCGCGGATACCACGGGCACCCAGTCCCCACGAAAATGAAGACGGGTGTACAATGGGCACTCATGTTTCGTATCCCAAAATTTCAAAAATAATAATCGAAATTTCCTGAAATTTTCTCTTTTTTCTAATGGGAAGGTTTACTTTATTAATCAAAGGATGGATATATCGTCTGCCAGCAGACTCACAATGAAATCAGGTGTGGCATCAATCCAACGAGATGGATTATTAACACGTCCCCATCTAGCCAGCTCATGAGCTACATAATTTGACTCTCTAATACAATGCTCAATAGTAAACCTTCCGAAATCTACTAGATAACTACGACATTTATCAAGAACCGGCGCTGCCACCGTGATATTATTCGATCATAGTAAAAAAACAAGCAAAAAATCAAGATAACTACGACATTGAATCTACTAGATAACTATGACATTCATCAAGAACCGGCGCTGCCACCATAGAATAACTTTCATTGAATCTAAATGCATCCACCACCGTGATATTATCCGATCTCACCATCAAGTTATTGCATCCCGTATCTCTTGCTAGCTTCAGTCCTTTAAGCAGAGCTGCCGCTTCTACCGTGAAATTTCCTGATATTTTCTTAATGCTACTTTCATATAGGATGTGTGGCACCCGGGAGCTCCTGTATATTTTCCCCTCTTTCCCTCTGCTACCGATATCCACGTTCACGACTCCTCCTTTTATAGCAGTGCATGGATGTTGCCTGCCGTACATCAGCATAACATCTATAGACAATTCCAACGCTTGAGCTTTATTTTGTCATTGTGCGCAGAGATAGACTCGCAACTTTGGCTTCTTTGCATAGTCATATTTTTGGCTTAACTCCTGTTCTTGCCTTATTATGCATATACTCACATTTTTGGCTGAACTCATATTGCTGGCTTCTTATATGCATGCGGATTGTTTGTGCTTTGTTCATGTGTTTTATTCATACAGAGTTGATCGTCCAAATTCCAGCGAGTACATTTATAGGACAGATTAACGTGCTCTTTATTTCCAGACTAGAATGACATTCATTCTTAACAGGAGGCAAAATGACGAAGCACATAGCTTAAGCCTTTCTTATGTGTGCAGATGGAAGACGCAATAGTGAACAATGCTCAACACAAGCAATAGTAAATGGGGGAGTTAACGATGGTTGTGCGAGTAATCTTGATCACCCCGTATTCAAATGCCAACAGAAACAAGGTTATAATCCATAGAAGATGTTGCTTGTCTAATCAGTGGCATGTCTCTTAGTGAATTGAGTTTATTCCATGGAGGGGCCCAGGAGCGGTTCTATGCCGAAATTCAGACGCGGACACCGTATTCAGATATACGGTTCACCCTTTCTTCCAGGACATGTCTCCGGTTTTTCAAACCAGAGGCCATGGAAGCCACCTGAAAGATGAAAAGAGCATGCTAAGTTGAAAGCAACTTTTCATAATAGTCAGTGAATAAGTTTTTTTTTACATAGGAGTTATTTCACTTGCCTCTGCTCGCAATTCAAGAGACTGTCTTGTAGGAATAATTCTTAGTTGATCCATCAAACCTAGGGCCCCAAGAACAATATGGAACAAATTTAATAAAGAAACAGTCAAATGATGTGTATAGGCTCTTATTTACACATACATTGTTTCAAAGTTTTCCATACTAAAAGGACCATCAATCTTTGAAGAAGAATTCAATACCTGCAGCTGTGGATTCTGCTTTGTAAATAGATCTTATAACGGACTGGATTTGCTTACCAGTAGATCTGCAAAATTCATGAGCATAACATTTAGATGTAGATTATTCTCAAGTATGGCGTTGTTCAAGGAAATGACAGAAGATGATTAGAAAAGCACCACATGTGTACTACCTCAAATCAGTTCGGCCACGCTGCAGATCACTTTCACCAATGACTACTTTGTCCAGGGTGTATTTGGAATCCTTTCTCAAGCTCTCAATAGATGTTTTGTATTCGATCATACTTTGTTCAACATCATTCAGTAAATCCTACAAAAATTATATGTGAGGACATCATCATATACATCCGTGAAGGAAAAGAATGTATGCATGTCATGGTTCTCATCTTTATGACCATGTTAGACAAGGTTGGTTACCGAATAACTGAAACTCAGTCATGACTATGAAAACAGAAAGCATTTTTCAGCATGAGTACTTGGAGAAACCACTGTTACATGATTCAACCGTAACGAAATAAACGAATATTCAGAAGTACTGAACAAACGAAACCTAATATGTTACAGATGTACAATAAAATTTAAATTAGCATAATCAGAGTTGCGGGCACTGTACCTTCTCAGTTTTAAAACGACCCAGAGTATTGCGGTATAAAAATCTCCGAGGGCCTGATGGTACAACATTCATTAGCTTTGAGACAAAAGAAACCATTGTTCTATCAAGAAAACAACCATATTTCAGTTGAAATAGGGAGAGGGCCACTTTTGAGTTATTTCTTGTTAAGTTGTAAGAGGGATACACTTGCAATGTGCACCACCTTTATATGTAACTGCACAATCCTAATAAATCTAGTGCACAATCAACACAATTAAACCCAAACCTCAGCCCACTTGTTAATCTGCATAGCATTCACAAACCCCAAGTTCTGCTTTGGCTTTTCTTGTATTGCTTGATCCTCGATCATTGGTAAGGGCACTGTGATCTGTTTAGTTATGTTACCATAAATGTATCAGTATTGCGGCAACATGACTAAAGGGATATGCCTTTTTCCCAAAATGCTGATCTGGGATATGCTTAACTCTAAAAATGAATAGCAAAATCATGTGGCATAGCTGGACATGAAATGCCAGTTGTTTAGGGTCAGTGGTCTGCAGGAGGAACAGTGGGTGAGACGTTGGGATGGTGAAAGGAATTCAATACAAGCTTGTCACAGGCTGGGGTGGGACTGGAAGTCAGGACAGAGGAGGCAAGAGAATCAGGTCAAAGAACTATGGGAGAGGGCCGGACATTATACTCCAACACTCCCCTCACGTCTATGCTCCTTTGTAGTTTATGACGTGGGCAGCGGAAGCGAGGGCAGGCCGCAATTATTTACTGCGTTTACTGGGCTTTGAACCCTGAACCTCTTGGTTGCAAGTTTATGCACCTAACTAGTTCACCCATCAGTCCGAACTGGTGGAGAGAGGCGGGCAATATATTTCAACACTCCCTCTCGCATCTAGGCTTATTTAGTCCTTAGACGTGGGATTGATGTAGGCCGCAGAATCTTTTTATTTTAATACTCCGTTGGCAGGTTCTTGAACTCAAGACCTCTTGTCTCGGATACCATATTGAATTCATGCTCCAGCCAGTTGCTCCAAAAGTCTGAACTGACGAAAAGGGCCGGGCATTATACTCCAACATTAGATAATCCTTATTTGACTAGGCCGCATCCACTTGTATCCAATATGCATCTAATTTGCATGCCTTTATTTTAAATTTTAATTCTCCCGATACTGGTTGGATAAATATCAAACGCGTATCGGTACCGGACACGTATCCAATGCGGATATAAAAGCTTTGCAAGTGGTATCGGCGTTTCATAGGTGGGAAGAGAACATCGACCACTTCACTGGATCAGCGCCAAATACAGGACCCCTTGACATGCAACTTATGCGCAAGGGTTTGTCAAAAGTTATTTTTATAAGTAAAATATCCGTTAGCAGATGATGCTACTAAGTACCCCCTCTGTAAACTTTAGTGATCTAAAAGGTCTTGTATTCGTTTACAGAGGAAGTACTTGAGTAAATGACATGTGATTAAAATGCATCATCAGCTGTTTAATAAGTAATAATTTAGTCATTTCTCATGAAAGTTTCACCTACACTAAGTTCAATGGCAACTGATCATTTGTGAATCTTCAAACGCATGATGAGTCTTAGGCTAAGATTATAAATGGTAGCTAGACTACATGAAAAAAAAAGATTTTTCTTATGTATCTGGTGGCCAAACTCAAAGAAGATCTCCCAAGTACCATTTTCCGGGTTTGCATCCCAACAGGGAATTAGCAAACCAAGAAAAACCAAACAAGATAGAACCTGATACACCTAGCTTGGCTTGATTCAAGCTTGGATCAGCTCAGGTTTGTAATCAGATAAAGATATATCGAAGCACCCCTCAGACGGAAAGGTATGCATACATATAGTGCATGTGCATAACCTCTGGCACCAAACTATAATCACTGGTAGGATTTAAGAACTTTAACGCGGCATGAATACTGCCTACACTCCAATAAATAAGATACTACATCGAAACAATGGAGCTTTTTTCTAGGCAGGTGCTAAAAGAGAACTTCTGAAGCCTCCAAAGAAGAGATAATTCTTCACTAAAATTGTAATTGGTCTAGGAAATGACATAAGTTGTATTTCAGTCAAAAAATAAAGAAGAAAACAACTGCAATTGCAACTGCAATAAATGTTCATTAAGACTAACCATTAACCCGGACTACGAATAGACATGAGCGAGCATGCATCAAATTCACAGGTTTTGCGACATCAACTCTAAAAGGGAAATATATCCGATGATCTGACCTGTTAGCTCCTGAATAGTATTTCTCAGGTCAAAATCAGTTTAAACATTTCTGAACAACCGGATAGATATATGGAACAAGACAAATGGAAAGAAACTTGGCAGCCTGTTGATGGGTCATGTTCTCCGGTTTCAGGATTTGTGAAACTATATAGTTTTCCTTCAATCCCTAATTCGTACCGATGAATCCCATTTCTTGTCTATGCGCGTATTCAAAGACATGACATAACCAAGTTTGTGTCCTAATATATACTCCCTCCGTCCGCGAATAAGTGTACATCTAGCTTTTATTCTAAGTCAAAGTTTTAAAATTTTGACCAAGTTTATAGAAAATAGTAGTAACATATATGACATCAAATTGATATATTATCAAAGTACATTTCAAAACGAATCTAGTGATACTAATTTGGTGCCATAAATGCTTTTAGTTTTTCCTAGAAAGGTGGTCAAAGTATTAAAACTTTGACATAAGACAAAAGCTAGATGTACACTCATTCACGGACGGAGGGAGTAACATTCTGAAATCACCCTTAAAAGGAACCACACGGTTTGAGCTGATAAATTAATTTGCAAACTGTCTTGCATAACATTAGAACACTTGAAATATACCTCTGAACAAGATGAACCCTGCGACAGTGGCACATCCAATTGCCTCCGCTTGATGCTTGCTCGCAAGAACCAGTGCATCCGAAATAGTAACTAAAATGGAAATAAAACCAAGTATTGATTGCGGAACCATCATAGTGAGACAAATACACCCAATGAGGAGGAGGGGCGGGGGCTAGATCTTGCCTTTAGCCCTCTCGACAAACACATCCTCGTAGGCTTTGTACTGTGACCACAGCCCTGGCGCAAAGCTCTACAAATGCAAGCAGAAAGAGGGTTAGTGCGGCAGGAAAAAAAGGGAAATTTAGGAGTAAATAAATAAATAGAAATACCATCTCGGTTTAGCCAATAAAAATGTGTAGCCGATGCGAGTGCAGCTATACAAGCATCGCGTGCAAAAGGAATGAGAGTCAAATATAAAATCGTTCGGGGACGAGACCAGCATGCATCAAGGCATAGGTTTTCTAACCCCAAAAATGGAATAGGAAGAGCTTGGTAATTTTTGCCATCGAATCCCAACCGAAGAACACAAATTCACGCACACCATCTTAAAGACGGATTCGATTCAGTTATACACGTGATTCCATGCAACCTGATATCACATCTGAGATAAAGAAGGGCACTCAGAAACACGCGAATCCGCCCAAGATTTGTAAAGAGGCATTGCAAGTTTCTGTAAGATTACGGGGCGGGAAGGGGTCGAGACCTGGAGCTTGCGGAGAGGCCTGGGGGAGGCGGAGGCGGAGGCGGCTTCCGCGCCTTGCGCCGGCGTGCGGCCGGTGTCCGATGACGCCATCGACTGGGCTCCCGCAGTTTCTCCGGCGACCGTGCGTTCGCGGATCTCTCGGGCTTTCTCTCTCTCTCTCTCTCTCTCTCTCTCTCTCCTCTTCGCCTCCTTGGGCGTTCTCTTCCCTTCTTCGGGTAGTGCGCGGCCGAAGGGGCCTATCCGCAAAAAGCCGCGCCCATGGTGCGGTGGGGGTGCGCGGTGCGCCTCCCCCCGGCAACTGGTGGGCGTCGTCCTCCTCTTGTGCGCACCAGGTTCCTCCTCCCCTCTCTCTCTCCTCCATTCCCGCACCCTCCGTCGCGACACATCGCCCCAGCCAGAATTCCCCCTTGCTGTCATCTCCTCCCCCCAAAGCCGCACCGATCCAGCAGCTTCCTCACAACCCAACCCAGGTACGGACTGGCCGGCTCTCCCCCAATTCCTGAATCCCCCCCTCCTCTCTCCAGGTCCAATCCACGCCGTCTAGCTCGCCCGTCGCTTCCTAGCTCGTCGTGTCGGCGTGATCGGCTCCGCGGAGGCGAATCGGACCGACGGGACAGGAGCGGAGGAGAGCGCGCGCGGGGGCGGGGGGCGGGGGGCGGGCACACAGGGTTTCTCTAGGGTTCTGATCGCGACATGCTTTGCGGGTGCGGGGGTCCTAGGTGAGAGTTTTGCGAGGAGCGGTGGTGGCACACGTGCTCGTGAGTTGTGGGAGTACGTGATGTTGCCGGTACGGAAAATGATTGGGGATTTGGTGGGGCTGGGAGCTGTGGGAGGTGTTATGGGAGAATTAGGTGCCCTTGTGATTGTCCTGCCCCCTCTGCCTACAGTTGCCTGTCCCCTGGGGTTTAATTCAGATCCTCCTGTATGGGCTTTAGACAGTGCCTGTCATCCTGCGAGTTAATAGCACATAGTACCACATGCGTACCAAGATGTGTTTCCTTGTTTGACTATATATATATGGTGTCATACATAGATTGCACAGTGAATAGAAACCTGCCATTTTCTTTTGTTTTTCTGTTGAAAAAGGGCATTTGTTGTTGTATTATGAAGCTTCAGAGCGTGAATAAAAGTTGCGTTATCGATGGTAGAAAGATGGTCATTGCCCCACATCAGGACATACGTATGGTAGCGTCTTCTCTAGAGGATCCTGCATGCGTGTGTCTATGCAGAAACATGACCCGGTTTCTAGCTTCAAAGGAAGTATTGACTTTACACTTGAGAGATGGTAAAAAAAGCGCTCCTTTGAGATTGCAATGTGGTTTAATCTGCTTCTGTTCTATTACTTTTTTTTGAAGCATCACAATGGTAATACTAATTGAGGGCCTAGTATTCTTTCTCATAATTTATCTTGTGATCTGTCATTGGAGTAGACAAAAATATGGCTTAGACAAGAAGGAGAAGGACAAATGATATATTAATAATTTAATATGTTGCTGGCCACCAGTACGCAACTTTATGACTCTTGCTAACACGTTTTATGATGTTGCCATTTCTTTGTTTTTTTGCTCGTGAGATCCTGATCACACTAGTTAGATTGTTACTTACTCATGGTTGATTTCAGGGTGCAGATATGCATGCTTGATATAGCTACAGTTGCCTATGTTTATGATGGTTACAATTCGTACGGTGTAACCATAGGTTCCCTTTATTAACTCTTCATTTCTTAACCTGTGGTAGATTAATGGATTAACATTTGTGCTAAGGTTATTCTGTAGGAACATATCAAAATCAATTTATGGGAAAGACACAACGCTTGTGCACAATTCTTGATGAGGAGGTGTGATCTGAGACAGTCTCACAACAGCAGGGTTTCTGGAGGAATGTCATCCTCTTTACCTATTCTGCCAAATTCTCTGAAAGAAACCTTCCATGGGCCTTACAATCCGCAGCTCACTCCGATGCAAAGGCAACTGACGAGTGATCTTGTGCCCTTACATCAGAGTGCACTTCCATCTGCTACTTTGCACCCAAGAGCTGGTGCTATGAGATCATCATATGCAGCCTCATTAGGATACTCACCTAATCCTCTGGATTCTGCGCCTAACCATGAGAGGCAGTCTATGGTTGCTCCTTTTGCTCCTCAGCCATCAGATATCGAAGTATTTCAGACCTTATCTAATAATATCCCTGGAGGTCACACTGGGGCAACTTGGTTCCCAGGTTCGGCTGATGGTTTATCAGATTACAGGGATAACATCCCTGCTTCTGGTAGTCAGATCCAGAACGGCGGTCCTGCTGTGACATCTGATGTGGTTGCTAAACAAAATGAATGGTGGGCAGAAATAATGAATGATGATTGGAGAGATATTCTAGATGCAACGGCTGCTGATCCCCAGTCAAAGGTATGCAAATGAAACGGCATAAAGAGTCATCGTGGCAGCTCTGTCTTGGGTTCTGATAGTTTAGAAGTAATCTGTAATTTATTTGTTTATGATGACATATTAGCCAACCTTGTGAAGTTGTAATTTCACGTAAGTTCTTTGCCAGTGCATATACTGGTATTATGATATCATTTTTGTGTGGCCAACCTAGATACCTTAATGTATGTCAATTTTAAAGTTAAGAGGAAGTTTTGACTTACTGTATACTTCTCGGGCCATACTTCCATTTACAAATTGGGGCATACTTCTTGGGGCCTCTTTAAACAGTGTAGGTAACCATCCCTTCCTCTTATTGGAAGTTTAAAACTGATGTGTAGTAGGTTTTGCTAGAGTGATGGTTAGGGCACCAGTAAATGATTTCTTGTTTGCACTGTTCAAAGAGGGTCGTTATTAGATCGACTACTAGAGTTTACATTAGAATCTTGTAATGAATGTTCATGACTTGATATGAGTGTCTCTCTCCGCAAATTCTTCTAAGGGATATATGCTGCTTCTTCTCTAATTCTCTTTGGCACAAAATAGAAATACGCGGTCCACTTAATTTTAAGGTGGAGGTCTCTTAACTTGTTGGAGTTGGAGTTGTAGTTTCTAGAGTGATATTTGTTTCTCACTGTGATGCTTTTGGTAAGCCCATTCGATTTGTTTCTTTTATGACCAAATGTTTGTTGTCACCTTTGTTGTAGTCCATGATTCAGCCTTCCAATTCGGCTGCATCACAGCCTGCTGTCAACCAGCCAGCTTCATCTCATGGTGGAGAGATTTGCAATGTAGCTAGTCCTCCCAATAGCAACTCTGCAGCCAAACAACGGATGAGGTGGACTCCAGAACTCCATGAATGCTTCGTAGACTCTGTAAATAAGCTTGGTGGTAGTGAAAGTATGTCTGCAGTGCTGTTGATTCCCAAAAGTGCATTTTAGATATGAATCATGTTCTAATGCTTGTACTTTTTGTCTTGTACCTTCAGAAGCTACTCCCAAGGGTGTGCTGAAGCTTATGAAAGTTGACGGTTTGACAATATATCATGTGAAAAGCCATCTGCAGGTTTGCCATTAGCTTTCTAAATTCTCGTTCTAAACAATAGTGTTGCCCACAAGAGATTTGAGTTCTCACTTACCTTTTCTGGTTTGTGTTGCAGAAGTACCGAACAGCTCGCTATAAGCCAGACCTAACGGAAGGTTTGTCTGGATTAGATTTTTTTGCACTTGTATTTTATATAGATCTTCCCTGCACAGGTGCATAGTTGATATTATTATTCATGACCCATGATGCCATCGTATTGAGTTGAGTACATTTTTATGGTAATGGTTAGGGCTGACGCTTTTTTATATATATGTAAATCTTCTCATGACGCGATATTATTTTGATAAGGTTCCATTATTGCACAGAATTCATGCATCTACATTGTGTTTGGTATAATTGGTAACATAATATAACCATTCCATACCAAATTATCAGGTACAGCAGAAAAAAGGACTACCACCGAAGAGTTGACTCTAGACCTGAAATCGTGAGTGGATAATTGTTTACTTATTATCTATTATTCTGTACTCTCTCATGATGCTTATTGGTAGCTGGTTACTGTGCAATGTGACATCCATCAACTATTAAAGCTAAAACCAATAGTTAAGATGGTGGTTTAGTTTGTAAAACTGAATTTCGACTAATGCTCAGTAATTACATTGAGAAAACTGATGCTGATATAAGTTTGCGATTCAACTGCATTTTAATGGGGATTCGAAAAGATAGCTTCAATGTAGGCAATTGCCCAAAATGGATTTTCTTCCATAGATACGTCCTGGTATTCGCCTTCTGATCAAAATCATAAATAAAAAGATAACTAAAATGGGATATAACCCAGGAAAACTTTGAAGGAACTTACATGCCCACCAACAAATGTCATGTGGTGGGCCTTGGAGGAAACACAAAGCCCCAACAAAGTACATTACCCTCATCAAGGACATGTATGATAATGCTTTGACAAGTGTTCGAACAAGTGATGGCGACACTGATGACTTCCCGATTAAAATAGGATTGCAGCAAGGGCAGCTTTGAGCCCTTATCTTTTTTGCTTTGGTGACGGATGAGGTCACAAGGGATATACAAGGAGACCCATGGTGTATGCTCTTTGCGGATGATGTGGTGCTAGTCGATGATAGTTGGATGGGGGTTATATGCTCTTTGCGGATGATGTGGTGCTAGTCAATGATAGTTGGATGGGGGTTAATAGGAAGTTAGAGCTATGGAGTCAAACTTTGGAATCGAAAGGTTTTAGGCTTAGTAGAACTAAAACTGAATACATGAGGTGCGGTTTCAGTACTGCTAGGTCGAGGAGGAGGTTAGGCTTGATGGGTAGGTGGTACCTCAGAAGGACACCTTTCGACATTTGGGGTCAATGCAATGCTGCAAAAAGGATGGTGATATCAATGAAGATGTGAGCCATCGAATCAAAGCCGGATGGATGAAGTGGTGCCAAGCTTCTGGCATTCTCTATGACAAGAGAGTACCACAAAAGCTAAAAGGCAGGTTCTGTAGGACGGCGATTCGACTCGCAATGTTGTATGGTGCTGGGTGTTGGCCGACTAAAAGGCGACATGTGCAACGGTTAGGTGTAGCGCAGATGCGCATGTTGAGATGGATGTGTGATCACCCAAGAAAGGATCTGGTCTGGAATGATGATATACAGGAGAGAGTTGGGGTAGCACCGATTGAAGAAAAGCTTGTCAAACATCGTTTGAGATGGTTTGGGCATATACAGCGGTGGCCTCCAGAAGCTCCAGTGCATAGTGGACGGTTAAAGTGTGCCGATAATGTTAAGAGAGGTCGGGGTAGACCAAACTGGACATGGAAAGAGTCCATAAAGAGAGATCTGAAGGACTGGAATGTTCACCAAATAACTAGCCATGGACAGGGGTGCGTGGAACCATGAGTTGGTTTCATTGTTGTCGTCGTCGTCGTTGTCATTCATCGCATAGTTGTCACGTTCAGTTATAATACCAAGTCAGCTCTATTAAACTTGGTCCTGTCAAATCAATTTAGTGGCTTGGCTAATGGAGATGCTAAGTTTCATATTCAAACTTTTTCTCAATTATGTGAGATTTTGGAAGTGCAAGTAGTAGTAGAACCTAATATTATTTTGCTTCCCATGAAGCTGTTTTACCTCTTAATGAGAAGGGGAATGATTTATGTTTTGATAATACAGGATTCTACTACTTGCAGTTTTAACATCTGACATATTTCAAAAAATGTTTTATTAGCCCTTCAGCCTCTTCAGAAGCGAAACCAGTAATTTTATTTTGCTGCACTAAGTTTCATGTAGCTAGATTGATTTTGGAATTCTGTGCACCAATCATGGGCAGATTGATGTTCTTATAGGTGAATTAGCATAAATATCAGATGGTGGGGTGCAAATTCCTTTGTTTTTCTTGTGTTACCTTTGGTCTTGATGTTTTCAGTGTCTTAACAAGAGGTCAGGTACATTTCGCAAACACTTAGCTGACTGGAAAGATATAACACATTTTCCGGAGCTTATGTCTAGGTTACTAGCACTGTCAAGATTCCTGGTTACTCAACCAACTTCCTCAGGTGTTATTACTTGAGGAAGACGCTATTCTTTTGATAGTTATGTTGACGTGTGTCTATGCACACACATTTTATTGGCACTGGAGTGTTCCATTTTCTGTCTGTTCTAAATCCATGCTGTACAGACCTAGCAAGCACTGCGAATTGCCTTGCAGTTAATCCATTTGTTTTGAAAAAGTTGTTATTTGTAGCTATGATATAAACAATATGCTCACAGTTATGTTTTTCGATGTCGAACTCACAATCAAAAGTGTTGTTGTTTGTGCTCCCAAGTCTTGGTCATGCTGTAAATGTGGATCTCTCAAATCCTCCCTCTGTTATGAGAGTTTAATGGGGCCTGTTGAACCCAATTTATTGGGAAAACTTTGTTTTTGCCACTCTAGTTTTTGCCAACTTTGCTTAAGCCACTCTAGAATTTGACATTTCACTTTTGCCACTCTTAGATTTTGACAATATATCACTTTTGCCATTCCGTGGCAAAAGCAAAATTTTTAGAGTGGCAATTGTGATACATGTCAAAAGCTAAGAGTGGCAAAAGTGAAATGAAAAATTATCGTTTTTGCCACGGAATGGCATTTGTGATGTATTGTCAAAAGCTAAGAGTGGCAAAAGTGAGATGTCAAATTCTAGAGTGGCATAAGCAAAGTTGGCAAAAACTAGAGTGGCAAAAACAAAGTTTTCCCATTTATATTCACTTTGTATTGGTCCGGAAAAAAAGTATTTTTGAGGATTCATTGTGAGTCAGTGCATTCTCTTGCTTTGTCAGCCATGATTAACACTATACATGATATTTTTCTTATACAGGAGCATGGATCTTACTGAAGCGCTGCGCCTTCAGATGGAAGTTCAGAAACGTCTTCATGAACAACTTGAGGTACTAGTCCAAAAGAACATAGACTGATTCTTAATTTAGGTGATGTCTAGGTGACCCAATAAAAAAAGTTGCATGCGAAACGTAATAGACTTCTGGATAAACAAATGTGAGGAAACATTGTTCTTTTTGCACACTTATAAATCAAATTGTGACTGCGGTGATACTCTACAAAAGAAACATCCACATAATTGCTTTGGTCTTTACATGATATAGGCCATGCTCAGTCAGACTATTACCATGATGAAACACACATAGTCTGAACTTCATTCCATCTTTCTATGACAGACCCAGAGAAAGCTGCAGTTGCGAATTGAAGAACAAGGGAAGTATCTTCAGATGATGTTTGAAAAGCAGTCTAAATCCAATACTGAGAAGGTGCAGGATCTATCCTCGGGAGCTACAACAACCCTATTATCTGAACTGAGCCATCCTGCAACCAGAGATAAGGATAATGATGCAGCTGATGACCTAAATAGAACAGGAGAGAACCCTGTGAGTGCCGAAATAGGAGAAACTTCCATGCATGCAGGTGGCAACCAGGAGATGGCAGAAAGCGAGTCTTCTGACCCCCTTTCAAATACTAATGATGGTTCTAAGGCCCCGCAAGAGAAGCGCCAAAGGGTGCATGATAGTTAACCATCAGTTTGGCAATTCAGATGATAGCAGTTCAGTCAACGTATAATAGGTAAAAAAAATGGTTCCATCCCTGTGTCGATGCTGATCTGCAAGTCTATTGAGCCTAGCCACCTTAATTATCTAAATGGAATCTTTTGGTGGCCGCTTGTATAAACTGCTAGCAATAAATCAAATTATCTCCTGAAGCATGGTAATTGGTAAATAAGTATGCCTTGAGGTCTAGCTATCTTTCTAGATATATAGTTGTTGTTATTTGAGGTTTCAAGCGGCAGAAGACTGAACTGCTAGAATGCTAGTCTCTGTCTTGATGCTCAAAATATTGAAATACCTGACCCGTTTTGGTTTGGGTGTTGCAATTTTTAGAGTTAGCTACGTATTGGCTGAACTCATGATGATTGCAAAGTTTTGTGTTATAAGATGGTAACTTGGGTCAACTTCTCTGAGATATGTACTGCTTGAAGATCTTTGATCTTTATTTGTTCTGCCATGTTTTCCACACTTAGGCCCCGTTTGCAACGTCGTTTTAGCAGAAAACCCCTGTAAAAGAAAACGGCTGATATTCGTGTACCTACTTGGATTGTCTGTAAAACTTAGGCTTGTCTCTCCTCAGCAGAGAAGTGCATATTACACCCTTCAACTCTAGCCCTAGTCTAATATACAACCCCCAACTTCAAAACCGTCTAATCTGCAACCTCCAACTCTTAAAACCGGCCAAAATTTAACCCTCCCCTCCCCTTGACCGGGTTTGACCCATTGACTGATAAACAGTAAGTTTGGAAAAAAATGAAAAATTCAGAAAAATAAAATTTTAGAAAGCATTTTTTCCCTCTGGATGAACAGTATTTCAAAAAAAATGGGAACAATTTTTTTTTAAAAATAATTCGACTTTTCACCGGTGAACAGTATTAAAAATTCAGTTTTTTACATGTACCCGGAGGTAATAAATTGGAAACAAAATTCGTCGGGATTTGTTTTTCGAATTACTGTAAACAGCATGAACAGTATTCAAAAAAGTAAAAAAATCAGGGAAATCATTTTTTCACTGCGTGAACAGTGACCGAGGGAAAATTTTCGTTCCAAAAGTTCGAACTTTTTTTGAATTACTGTTCGCACGGTGGAAAAGTCAAAATTATTTTTAAAATTTTGTTCCCAACTATTTTTTGAATTTACAAATTTTTTATTTTTATTTTTCTGAATTTTCGATTTTTTTCAAATTTACTGTTCATCAGTCAACGGGTCAGACCCGGTCAAAACCGGTCAAGGGGAAAGGAGGGTTGAATTTTGGCCGGTTTTAAGAATTGGAGGTTGCAGATTAGACGGTTTTGGAGTTGGAGGTTGTATATTAGACTAAGGCTAGAGTTGAGGGATGTAATATGCACTTCTCTCCTTAGGATTGCACCGGTATTTGGACAGTTTTCGTTACACACCTCCGCCCATAGTTTTTCTCCCACGTATCCCTTCCTCTCTTGCGATCCACTAAATGAGTACAAGCGCACACGCAGCCAGGACGGCTGGAGGCACACAGGAAGAGGCAACAGCGATCTCCGGCGCGTGCGCCCTACGCCACTGGAGCTCTCGACGTCCAGCTGGTTGAGTCGGCGACTAGTTGTGATCCTAGTCAGACGAGGGCATTGAAGACGCAACGCAAGGACTAGGTGGCCCTCGACGGCGGTGGCTGGGCGACCAGCCCGACCCGACGAGTTCCACGACACTGCTCCCAACCTGGCTCGACCAAGGCGGCAACCTGGTGGATCTCGGACCCCAACTCCTGACCGGGTGGATCCCATCCTTGCGCCTGACCGCGTAGCAGGAGACGCGGGGCTGGCCGTCCGCTGGTTCTTGAGGCCCCGCTGGGCGCGGCGGCAAGAACGAGCGTCAGGCAGATGCCTCTCTCTCCGACGAGCGAGGGCTATTAGCAACTTGTATCCAAACGACCTGTAAAGTAAACACCTGTAAAATACTTTGCTTTCGTGGGGTCGTACAATACACCTGTACCTAATTGTACTACTTCATTCTTTCCGGTTCATAAGACTTATTTCAAATTTTTTATTTTTCTAATTTAGACTAGCCATAATAGGAGTAATTTCAGCAGTAACATCAAGTCCAACTCAGCAAATTTACTTATGTGGCAATGAGTTAATGAGGAGAGAGGTTAGAGGGCTCATCTCCATCTCACTTTTAGTTTCCAATGCACATTAAATCTTTGCATGCAAGAATTAAAGAGAAACATACCAATGCATGTAATGTTTCTACTCATCTAGTGGCCAAGCATGCATGCACTGCAATTAATCCAAATTAATGCATGACTTTAATTAGGGTAGTTTTGTAAAGTACGAGATACATTCCTCCACTCACAAAATGTCTTGGTTGATGAGATTTGAGATTTGAGCCTTATAAACCGGAAAGGAGAAAGTATCAGCTTAAGCATCTCCAACGGCGACACGGATGCGGGAGGCCGTCATCCATTGCCCGCATATATCTGGCCTCTCTTTTTTATAGTCCGCACATTCAAATAGCCGCATACGCAGAGTTCGGACGTTCAAATAGCCGTGTACATAGAGTACAAACGTTCAAATGGCCGCATGCAACACTACTTTAAATTTAGAAAAGTGCAAATTTTACATTCCAACATTGTTGTCCCCTTAAATAGCACACTGATGCTCAATCAGATCTTCCTTCATCTGCTCGTGAGTTGGTCAATGTCGAATTTGTTGATGCATTTGAATAAACTCTTCAAATGTGGCTGGATTTTGGTCTGGAAGTTCGATAGGATCATGCATGTCCTTCAATTATAGAGCTGCGGTAGCATCCTCACCCTCACCATCGACAATCATGTTGTGTATGATCACACAACATGACATCACCTCCCACAAGGTCTCTGGATCCCATTGTTTAGCAGGTCCACGAACAATTGCAAAGCGGGCTTGCAGAACTCCAAATGCCCTCTCGACACCCTTTTGAGTTGCTTCTTGTCTTTGGGCAAAGTGAGACTTTTTCTAGCCAACTGGGTTAGAGATGGTGCTGACAAAGGTAGCCCACGAAGAATAGATACTGTCAACCAGATAGTAGCCCATGTTGTACTCATGCCCATTGACGGTTGAAAGGATCGATATAGTTGACTAGAGGGGGAGGGGGGGGTGAATAGGCAACTAACAATTTTTAGCTTTTCTTTACCAATTTAAACTTTGCATCAAAATAGGTTGTCTAGATATGCAACTAGGTGAGCAACCTATATGATGCAACAACAATAAGTAAATAAGCAAGCAAGGGATGTAACACAAGATAAGCTTGCACGAGTAAAGGGATGAGATAACCAAGAATGGATTCGGTGAAGACGAGGATGTGTTACCGAAGTTCCTTCCCTTTGAGAGGAAGTACGTCTCCGTTGGAGCAGTGTGGAGGCACAATGCTCCCCAAGAAGCCACTAGGGCCAGCGTATTCTCCTCACGCCCTCACACAATGCGAGATGCCGTGATTCCACTATTGGTGCCTTTGAAGGCGACGATCGAACCTTTACAAACAAGGTTGGGGCAATCTCCACAACTTAATTGGAGGCTCCCAACAACACCACGAAGCTTCACCACAATGGAGTATGGCTCCGCGATGACCTCAACCATCTAGGGTGCTCAAACACCCAAGAGTAACAAGATCCACGAGGGATTAGTGGGGGAAATCAAATATCTCTTGGTGGATGTGTAGATCTAGGCCTTCTCAACCAATCCATAGGAGATCAACCAGTTTGATTGGCTAGGGAGAGAGATCGGGCGAAAATGAAGCTTAGAGCAACAATGGAGCTTGGGGTGGAAGAGGTAAGTCAACTCGGAGAAGATGACTCCCTTTTATAGTGGAAGAGCAAATCCAACATTATCCACCAACTCAGTCTGTGACGCATGGTACTACCGCCCATGCAGCAGTATCCAACACAACCCTGATGCGACGAAGCAGAGGGCGGTAGAACCACTGGCGCGGTACTACCGCAAGGCAGGGATAGTCTAGATTTGGGAAGGCATGGATATATAAAAATACATCCGTGGGAACTTCCGTTGAGTTTGGATCTATGTAAAAATCTGACACGGTAGTACTGGAAGCCAGGAGCGGTACTACCGCGTAGGGCGCGGATGTAAAAATTTACATCCGCCCCTACTTCCGCTTGTGCTGCTGAGTCAGACCCGAGGCCACGGTACTACCGCGTCAGAGAAGCGGTACTACCGCGAGCACCTGCGGTTCTACCGCGCCCAAGGCCGGTACTACCGCAGGGGCCTGCGGTACTACTGCTCTGAGGAGCGGTACTATCGCATGGCCCAGTTCAGCAACACTCGAAGTCAATCCTTTTGCAGAGATTCGAAGAAACGGAGAATGCTCCAAAGAGCCAAAGGAAAGGTGGTCAAAAGGAACATACATGTACGTGTTGATTCCACCCAAACCTTTCCAACGCGGACCCCCTCTTAATAGTACGGCTTTCCTACGACTCAAACCATCAAAAAGAAATGTAGAGTAACACCATCTTCAATAGTCTACGAGGGGCTCCAAATTGTCTTGTGCCTAAACATGATATATCTGAAATGCTCGATGCACACGATTAGTCCGCAAAAGCATTGTCATCAATCACCAAAACTACTAAGGGATAAATATGCCCTTACAATCTCCCCCTTTTGGTGGATTGATGACAATACGGGATTTGCACATAGGAATATTAATAAAGCATAGGCAAACCCAACATATATAAAATATAAACGGGCTCCCCCTAGATGTGTGCACTCTGGAGTTGTGCTTTGGACTGCACGACACACATACTAGGATCAACACTCCCCTATATTTTGCAGACGAGGCAAATCTTGCAAAGGAGTAACTAATACTAACAGAGAGGCAAGATAATACATAAGAGCATAAATTAACTAGCACAAGATAGCATAAGCTCACGGGATACTAAAGGAAGGAAGACAATAAGATACGATAGAGTGCATATGTCTTACACCATATGATAGAGGAACACGACTCACGACAAACCAAACCAAAGTAAACGAGGCCCAACAGAACGAAAGCAAACACGACACAAGCAACAAACATGGCACACGACTCACAAATCCCTACACTCTCTCCCCCTTTGGCATCGAGACACCAAAAGGTAGAGAGGACACCTACGACACATGTGGTAGCTCAAGCTGGAGCAATCACTCGTCACGGTCCTCGTCAGTCTCGGCAGCGGGGATGGTCTCCTCCTCAGACTCAGTCCACTGGTAGCCCTGCTTCGCCATCCATTCTGCCTCTGGAGTGATGTGCTTCTTGGACCCACTAGATATCTCCTCGCCAAACGTCCTCAAGACCCTCTTGTTGCGGCGGCGACTCTCCTTGGAAGCAACATGGGTCCTGCACTATCCCTTGGCTTGCATGCAGAACAAAGTCTTCATCTTGGCCTTCAGCTTCTTAGCCCATGAGGGCTCAATAGAGGGAGGAGCATACCCAGCAGAGTTGTCCTCATCCGCTTCCTCCTCCTCAATCTCATCCTCATCGATGTCCATCTGAGCAGTCGCT
This sequence comes from Triticum urartu, assembly GCF_003073215.2. Classification (NCBI taxonomy): domain Eukaryota; kingdom Viridiplantae; phylum Streptophyta; class Magnoliopsida; order Poales; family Poaceae; genus Triticum; species Triticum urartu. The sequence continues at coordinate 391,238,951 of NC_053025.1, forward strand.
GCCTCAGCATGGGTAGTGGTGTTAGCCCACTTAGGCTTGATGCGGGGCTTGATGGGCTCGTGACGTGTCCAGTCGGGGGCCTCAAACTCAACATTGGGATAGAGCTTCTCCCAAGTCTTCGAGATCAGGTGAAACAGGTAAGGACCATAGATGGGTACCTTATGGTTGAACACCGCAAACCGTAGCTCACACCACATGATATGTGAGACATCAAGTGGTTGCGTTTGAACAGGACGCGCCTCCTCACAGATGAGCATCATATCCACGAGATAGGCATGTACCTTATCCTTGTCACCAATATGCGGGAAGAGGGTGTTGCGGAAGATCTGATACATGATGTCAAGGAATGGGTTCAGTACCCAAGCCTTCTTGCCACTGGGAAGCTGCTTCTCAACATAGTATGGCTGGAGCTTGTTCTTGTTAGCAGACTCGCAGTTGGCATGAGGGCGAACACCAACGGGCTTGTCGAGCCCCTCATCATGAACATGTAGCAGATCCATGAAGTCCTTCCACTTGGCGGTCAGCTGTTGTCCATTTGTCATCCACGTCAAGGTCCATTCCTCATCAGAATGGAAGTGGATCGAGGCAAAGAACTGAGACACAATCTCAGGGTCAAAGTACAGGTGGAACGTGATCAAGTCCTCAATGCCAAACTGCTCCACCAGGTCCAAAGCCTCACCAAAATAGGCGCGGTGCTTATCCTGCCTCATATGATGCATGTCAATCCAGTGCACGTCCACGTAGATGTTCTGCTTGGCCTTGATCACATCCAGATAGATAAGATATTGTTGATTGGTCCAGAACAACTCATTCCCTCTGAAGTTTGCACGGGGATTCACATAAGGGTTGATCTTCCTTCGAGTGACAAACTCCGCTAGTGGCATCTCATCCATGCTCATTGTTGGCTCCTTGTGCTTGGTTGCGGTTGACTTGGTTCTGCGTTGGGGAGCATTGGAGCCCTCTGGAGCTTCATCTTGGTTGCGCAGACGCTTCGAGCCCGTGTCGCGAACGGGGTTCGAACGACGGACATTGGAACCGGAGCCACCACCTATGACACACAACATAAGAACACGCAAGAAAAGCGAGAAGGATCAATGCAAAGACCACAGCAAAACAAATGAAACAAGTAGAAATAACATTGGGTAGTTGCTATAGGGAAGGTTCGGACTCAACGGTAGTACCGCACAAGTGTGGGGAACTAAAATTTTACTGCTGCTCCAGCCGCATTAGTACCGCGCCGGGATGGCACGGTAGTACCGCGCCTGGAGCGGTAGTAAAATTTTACTTCCGCGCCTCACGCGGTAGTACCGCTCCTGAGGAGCGGTAGTACCATACGAGGTGAACACGGCTGGAGCGGTAGTACCGCTCGGGTTCAGAGCTGAAACAAAACTGATCTGAGAACATCCATGCCTAAGGAGCGGTACTATAGTTGATCAAACCTACCAAGTAGCAACATACCAAATATCATCTCTATGCATCACTACTCTCCTACATCCTACTCTTGCAAAGATTTGGCCTAAAATATCAAGAACAACATGCATCTCCCCAAAAACCTAGATACAAAACAACGAGACAAGGAGAGAGGGATTTGGGGAGAAACCTTGTTCCATGGCAAGAGGACGTGGTGGGGAACGATCCCACCAGACAGAATGCGAGGAGAGCGGCCGGAGACGAAGATCTGGCGAGCCACGGTAGTACCATGCACAGCTCCTGCGTAGTACCGTGGCAAACCATGGTAGTACCGTGAACCAAGAAAATGCATGTTTCGCAAACAAGAGAGGTAAACAGCCTTTGCAATGCAACCTTCAAGCGAACGAACACACCAACGAGCTAACACACGAGGCAACTCAAACACAAGCTCGTCACGAAGAAGGGAGGGCAAAAGACAACAAGCACCAACCGCGAGACACAACCTCTCCAAGGAGAGGGCGGTGGTCGGAGCCACCTAGGTTTGAGTTAATTGGTATGGCACCGCGAAGAATTATCCTTGGGCCCATGACCAAAACTCGTCTTTGAAGCACAAAGTACCATCACAAATGGCTAATGTGAAAGAGTTCATAAATTTATGCATAATGGGGGAAGAGAGAGTTCATTGAGAGAACAACACTCCCCCTATGTTCATGCCTACACCTAAACAAGATAACACGTTGAGTATGGTGGGGTGTGCAAGGGTTCAAGCAACATTGCTCGAATCAATGATATTTAGCTCATGTCTTAACTCGCGAAATCTTACTTCATCCAAAGGCTTTGTGAAGATATCTGCAAGGTTATCATGATTGTTGACATAGTTGAGCTCGATCTCCCCTCGCCTAATATGATCCTGGATGAAGTGATACGGAATCTCAATATGCTTCGTCTTGAAGTGTTACACCGGGTTGAGAGAAATCTTGATGGCACTTTCATTGTCACACCAAAGAGGCACTTTGTCACAAATGACACAGTAATCCTTTAAAATTTGCCTCATCCATAGAAGTTGTGCGCAAAAACTACCGGCGGCCACATACTCCGCTTCGGTGGACGAGAGAGACACACAACTTTGCTTCTTGGAAGACAAACTCACCAAAGAGCAACCAAGGAATTGGCACCCTCCGGAAGTTGACTTCCTATCCACTTTGTCTCCCGCCCAATCGGAGTCCGAATAGCCTACAAGGTTGAAGTTTGCTCCTCTTGGGTACCATAAGCCAAAGTTTGGGGTATGAGCCAAATATCGAAAGATTCGCTTGACCGCCACAAAGTGACTTTCCTTAGGTGCGGCTTGAAACCGTGCACAAATTCCCACACTCAACATGATATCCGGTCTAGATGCACAAAGGTAAAGCAAGGAGCCAATCATGGAGCGATATACCTTTTGACCCACCGCTTTACCATCGGGATCTATGTTAAGTTAGCATTTGACGGGCATTGGAGTGGAAGCCGGCTTGACTTCACTTAGCTTGAATCTCTTGAGCATGTCTTGAGTGTATTTGGCTTGGTTGATGAAGGTTCCTTCTCTTCGTTGCTTGATTTCGAACCCGAGAAAGAACTTCAACTCTCCCATCATGGACATCTTGAACTTCGAGGTCATGAGAGTGGAAAATTCCTCATTGAAATCTTTGTTAGGAGAACCAAAGATAATGTCATCAACATATAGTTGGCACACAAAGAACTCCCCTTTGACCTTCTTAGTAAAAAGAGTGGGGTCGATTTTCCCAATTTCAACCCACGATCTTGCAGCAACTCGGTAAGGTGGTCATACCACGCACGTGGGGCTTGTTTAAGGCCATAGAGTGCCTTATCGATTTGGTACACATGATCGGGGAAATAGGGATCCTTGAACCCGGGGGGTTGTTTGACATACACCAAACCATTAATAGGACCATTAAGAAAAGCACTTTTCACATCCATTTGTTGCAACTTGAAGTTATGATGAGAAGCATAAGCAATCAACAAACGAATAAATTCAAGGCAAGCAACGGGAGCAAAGGTTTCACCGTAGTCGATACCCTCAACTTGGGAGTAGCCTTGAGCTACCAAGTGAGCCTTGTTGCGGACAATAATTCCATGAGCATCTTACTTGTTCTTGAATATCCACTTGGTTACAATGACATTATGGTTCCCCGTTGGCCTTGGCACCAATCTTCACACCTTGTTATTCTCAAAGTTGTTGAGTTCTTCATGCATGGCATTAAGCCAATCCGGATCTTCAAGCGCCTCATAGACCTTTTGGGGTTCAACACAAGAGACAAACGTGTGATGTTCACAATAGTTTGCCAATTGTCTACGAGTGCTTACCCCCTTTCATATGCTTTCAAGAACATTTGTCATGAGATGACCCTTGGTAGATAGCTTGGATTCAATCTTGGCGGCACGACGCTCCAATTCCTCCTCAGGAGAGAGTTGAGGAGCGGTTACTTGATCATCTTGAGCGTCGTCTTGAGCTTGTTCTTGATCTTGAACTTGCTCGGAGGGGAGAACTTGACCTTGGGCTTCACTTGGTGGTTCAATGCCATCTTGAGGTTGATCTTGCCCTTGGTCTTGTTCATGAGGTTGAGGGCCTTCACTTTGTTCTTCGGAAGCGTGTGGGTCTTGGGTTGGTGATGGTTCCACTTGAGTGGAACATTCTCCTTCTCCTTCGGCCACAAGGGGTTCCTCAATGGGTAGGATAAAACCAACACTCGTTCTTCTTATGGTTTGGGGAGGAATTTCATCACCTACATCACAAGTACCACTTTGCTCCACTTGGGAGCCGTTATTCTCATCAAACTCCACGTTACACGTCTCCTCAATAAGTCCCGTGGACTTATTGAGGACACGGTAAGCATGAGAGTTTGTAGCATAACCAACAAATATGCCCTCATGAGCTCTAGCCTCAAATTTAGACAAACGAACACCTTTCTTGAGAATGAAACACTTACACCCGAACACCTAGAAGTACTTGAGGTTGGGCTTGTTACCGGTGAGTATCTCATATGGAGTCTTGTTCAAGCCTTTGCGGAGGTAGAGCCGATTGGATGCATGACACGCTGTGTTGATGGCTTCGACCCAAAAGTTGTATGGAGACGTGAACTCCGCCATCATGGTTCTTGCCGCATCCATCAATGTCCGGGTCTTCCTCTCCGCTACACCATTTTGTTGAGGGGTGTAAGGTGCGGAATATTGATGTTTGATCCCCTCATCACTAAGAAACTCATCCAAGGTGTAGTTCTTGAACTCGGTGCCGTTGTCACTTCTTATTGTCAAGATCTTTGCATTGTGTTGATGTTGAGCTTCATTTGCAAAGTCAATGACGGTTTGTTGGGTCTCACTCTTCCTCTTGAAGAAGTACACCCAAGTGTATCTTTAATAGTCATCCACAATCACCAAGCAATACTTTCTACCCCCAAGACTATCAAAGGATGGAGGCCCAAAGAGATCCAAGTGAAGGAGCTCCAAAGGCCTCTTTGAGTAAATGATAGTCGTGGGAGGGTGAGCCTTCTCATGTAGCTTTCCTTCAATGCAAGCACTGCAAGCACGATCTTTGGCAAAACTAACATTTGTTAGTCCACGGACATGGCCCCCCTTAAGAATACTTTGCAAAGATCTCATATTGACATGGGCTAAACGGCGATGCCAAAGCCACCCCACGTCAACTTTAGCCATTAGGCATGTCGCGATCTTAGTGGGTCGCTCCGAAAAATTAATCACATAGAGACCGTTCTCGACATGCTCAACAAAGGCTACTTTAAGAATCTTGCTCCACAAGAGGGCCACTGTATCAATATCAAAGAAAGTGGCAAAGCCCATGATTGCAAGTTGATGAATGGAAAGTAAATTGTATGCAAGGGACTCAACAAGCATGACCTTCTCGATCATGAGATCATGAGAAATGACAACCTTGCCAAGCCCCAATACCTTAGAGTACGAGGCATCACCCCACTCAACATTGGTGGGCATAGATGGAATCTTTTGCACGTACACCACCAAGTCATTGCTTCCGGTCATATGATTAGTGGCTCCACTATCGAGCAACCATGACCCCCCACCGGAAGCAAACACCTACAAGAGATCAATACTTGGTTTTAGGTACCCATTTTGTAATGGGTCCTTTGATGTTAGTGACAAGGGTCTTAGGAACCCAAATGGACCATTCAATGTACTCATAAGGAGAACCAACAAATTTAGCATAAACATGCCCATCACTAGCACGACATAACACATTGGAAGGGTTAAAGTCGCCGGCGTTGTTGGAAGGGGTGGCATTGCCCTTCTTGACACCACCACTCTTCACATTATTATTCTTCTCCTTAGAGGCACCCTCTCCCTCTTTGACAAAAGTTTGCATGAGAGGAGGAGGTCGTTTGGCCTTGTCATTCTTCTTCTTATTCTTGGACTTGGGTGCGAACCCAATCCCTTCCTTGGCCACAACTTCCTTTTGATTGCTCAAAAGATCGTTGAGGTTCTTCTCACCTTGTATGCACGACACAAGGCCTTTCTCAAGTTGCTCCTTCAACTTTGCATTCTCCTCAACAAGATGCACATGCTCACAACAAGGGTTAGTAGCATTTGCATTATCAATTAAAACCATATGAGGAAAAGTGGCTTTCTCCTTGGTTAGCCTCACTTGGAGTTGATCATGATACTCTTTAAGACTAGCATGAGTACTCTTCAAGGCCTTGTGAGCCTTTTCAAGGATATCAAACTCCTCCTTGAGTCTAGCAAGATCAACACCAAGTTTGGCCTTCTCGGAATTTAGCACACGAGACACAACAATAGAATGATCAATATCTTTCTTTAATTTAGCATGGTCATCGTTGTGTGACTCCTCAAGAGCCAAGCGATGACCACACTCTTCCTCAAGAGCATTAGAGAGATCCGATATCTCATTGGCATAGTCATGACTATGCCCCTCCATCTTAGAGATGGTGTCTTCGTGAGCCTCGATCATGTCATTGGCTTCACCAAATTGTTCCAAGAGAGCAACGAAGTGCTTCTTGGATTTACCTTAAGCTTACTCATAAAAGACTCAAACTCATTTTCCTCCATGTTGGACCCCCACTTTCATCAATGCAATCCGTCAAAGAAGGATGAGTAATGATGGTAGTTTTAATGTTGGGGGTTACCTTGTTGGTGGCTTTAGCCATGAGGCACTTGGCGGTGATGTTCTCATTGGATGAGTCGAAGAGGGACGCCTGTGGGGTTGTCGCAATGGCCACGGAGGCCATGGCAACCTTCTCACCATCTTCATCATCATCATCCTCATTGTACTCTTCTTGTGCCACCAATCCCTTGGGAGGACCTTCTTGGTTAAGTGGTTCCTGTTGGGAAAAGACTTGGCCTTGTCCTTCTAGATGAGCTTGCCACCATTGTCTTCCCTCTTCTCATAGGGGCACTCCACAACAAAGTGGCTCACATTGCCACAATTGTAGCAAGTCCTCACACATTGCTTGCCCTTGGCGCCACTTGAGTTTCTCTTGTTGAAGTTGGGTCTTGAGTTCTTCTTGCTTCAAAATTGTCTTGAAGCGAGAGCCATGTGCTCATGATAATCATATTTTGTATCCTCAGGGTTGCTCTCCTCTTCTTCCTCTTCTTCCACACTAGCATTGGCTTTCAAAGCAAGGTTGGGCTTCTTGGCTCTTTGAGAACGCAATACCGCACTGTCGGCGGTCTTGTCCAAGATACTCATTGCCACAAACTCATCCAACACTTCACTTGAGGACAAGGTGTGGAAGTCCGGCCTTTGACGGATGAAGGAGGACATGGCCTTATGGTAAGGCATCATGGCTTTGAGAAATTTCCGCTTGATCAAATTGTCATTTGTATCCTTGCTCCCATGATCTCGGAGTGAGACCGCGAGTGTGGTTAGTCTTCAGTAGAGCTCACGAGGTTATTCACCTTCATTCATAGAAAATTCATCGGATTCATCTTACACCACTTAATAGTTGGAGCATTGAATGCTTGCGCTTCCCTTGTAAAGGGAAACAACATGGTGCCATGCTTCCTTTTCCACGGTGAATGGTCAGAGATGCGCAATATCTTCGGGAGGGATTACATCTTGGATGATGAAGAGAGCATTCTCATTGAATTGATGATCCATGGCTTCTCTTGGGGTGAAGTTGCTTGGGTCATGCGGATAGAAACCTTGCCATGATTCTCCAAAGGTTAGTATTAACATGATTTAAATGATGTTTAAAGCGGTAGACCCAAGCGTCAAAATCCTCATTTTTCACAATCTTAGGAGAAGAACCGACATGATTTAAATGAGTGGAGGGAATCGGTCCTCCATAGGTAAGTGGAGGTTCCACATGGGCAAAGATGTCATTTCCACTTTTACCACTAGACAAAGGAACTTTATCACTAGAAGCTTCCCCCTTGTCGGAGTTAGCAACCGTCACCTTGTTAGTGGGATCAACCACTTCCAATGGTGCGGTGGACAATTTAAGACCATCAAGAAAATTCTTAAGCACGCCTTTGACCTCGGCCGTCATGGAGGTTTTAAATGTGTCCAAGGCCACATTGAGCTCCTCACGTGAGACCGAGGTTCCCCCATCGGCCATAGACGAGGACAGAATCACACCGGGGTGCTCCTCCTCAACGTCTACGGTGTCAACCATACTCTTCGGACGGCAAAGTCCCTAATAAAGAGACGAGCCTCTGATACCAATTGAAAGGATCAATATAGTTGACTAGAGGGGGGTGAATAGGCAACTAAGAATTTTTATCTTTTCTTTACCAATTTAAACTTTGCATCAAAGTAGGTGGTCTAGATATGCAACTAGGTGAGGAACCTATATGATGCAACAACAATAAGTAAACAAGCAAGCAAGGGATGTAACACAAGATAAGCTTGCACGAGTAAAGGGATGAGATAACCAAGAGTGGAGTCGGCGAAGACGAGGATGTGTTACCGAAGTTCCTTCCCTTTGAGAGGAAGTATGTCTCCGTTGGAGCGGTGTGGAGGCACAATGCTCCCCAAGAAGCCACTAGGGCCACCGTATTCTCCTCACGCCCTCACACAATGCGAGATGCCGTGATTCCACTATTGGTGCCCTTGAAGGCGGCGACCGGACCTTTACAAACAAGGTTGGGGCAATCTCCACAACTTAATTGGAGGCTCCCAACAACACCACACAGCTTCACCACAATGGAGTATGGCTCCGCGATGACCTCAACCATCTAGGGTGCTCAGACACTGTGACGCCCGGATAATTAAGCTACAGTAACCCTTTGCTAATGATGCCACGTCACCTCAATTATTGTTGTTAACCTCACGTTAGTTCAGAACCGATCCAAATTCAACTTTAAATTAAAGTAAAATGATAAAAGTTTTCAAACATTAAAACTAAAATGTTCGGGTTGTGTCAAATAATTCTTAAGTAACAATGGTGGAAACACCACATTTTTATAAAGTGTTTAAATGTTCTAAAATAAATAAAACAATGGCTATAACAATTTATTAAATACCTTTTATAAATAAATATAGAGTAAACAACTAATTTGTTTAGTGCCAAATTATCTGTGGCAGTAGTATAATTAGTTATACTAATGTAGAAACTATTTTATTATTATTTTTAATTAAAAATAAATTAGAAAACTAATAAACATAAAAAACAAATAAAAGGAGAAACCAACCCCCCTTCCTCAACTGGGCCTCGGCCCAGTAGGGCACCAGGCCACTAGGCTGGCCCAGCCGCGCCCCTACATAACCCCCACCCCGCAACCCTAGCTCACTACCCCCCGGTTGCCCCCACGATCCCCACTCCCCCACGTTTTCCCTCACCCCTCTTCTGCCCCCCCGATCCAGATCGAGGGGCATCGACCCCATCGCCGCCCGTAGTCCCTGCCATCGCTGCTGCTTCATCGCCGCCGTCGCCACTGGCCGCGACTCGCCGCACCATCGTGCCCTGGACCTCCGCTCGCCTCGCCTTCGACTCCCGCGCTGTTGGATCGGAGCAGGGGAGTACCTGTGTCGCCGCCCGCCATCTCCGGCGCCGCCACGCCGTCGCCCGGCCTCGTCGTTGCCTCCCCGCCTCTCCCTCGCCGTCTCCAACAAGCCACGCCGCCCCCTCTCTCGTCAACGGTTGTGAGCGCCCCCTTCTCTCCCCCTACCTCGCAGCCGCACCCGACCCCTACTAGCCGCGCTCCGCCTCCCGCGCTCGCCGTACACGTTTGCCCGCTCCGGCCGTCGCTCCCTCTGCCCCACGGTCACTGTGCCGCCCGCACCTGCTGCGTTCGGCCTCAGCCACGCCCGTGTTGGCCAGCTGCGCCGGCTGCGCCCATGGCCACACAGCCTCGCCCTTGGCGCGCGCTGCCACTCGTGGCCACCGCCGCCGCCGCTGCATCGCGCGGCCCCCGTCCATGGCCACCCCGCCCGCGCATGCGCTTGCCCTGCCTGCCCCCGCCGCTACTGGTGCTGCCTGCTACTACAGCCACCACGCCTCGGCCACGCGCGACCCTCCACCTTCGACCACCACGCTCGCAGACCTCGCCGTCGCCGCTCCGGACACCACCCGCACCCATTGACCCCTCTTCTCGACCCGCGCTGTGAACGGTGCCTCGTACGCTGTTTCCGGTGAGCTCCCGTGTTGTTGATCGTCGCCGGTGCTAATTCGCCGACGTGGCTGTCGTTAGCCACTAATACCCCATAAACACGCATTGACGTCGGGGGTCCACCCACTAAACTAACCTTGTTTTGAAAATAAACCTATTAATAAACTAGAGTATGACATGTGGGCCCCGCCAGCTAATTAGAGAAATTTTAGGAGAAATACATGTTAAATACATGTGCCACTGACAGGTGGTCCCCATATGCATGTTTGACTGGTCAATGTTAACGTATTGACCGCTGAGTCAGCATCCCCTAGCCCACCCGTCAACTTCTGCTGACTGGGTGCTGACCGGGTAGTTGACTTAGTCAACTGTCCCCACCTGTCAGCCTGAGGTGCACACTTCTGGGTACACTTCCTGTGTACCCATAGCATTTAAATACTAATTTAGTTTCGAATTAAATTAAATCCAGAAAATAGAAAATCATTTAAAAACTTTGAAAAATCATATAAAATAATCCGTAGCTCGGAAGAAAATATTTTGTCATGAAAGTTGTTCAGAACGACGAGACGAATCCGGATACGCTGTCCGTTTGTCAGCCACATGTCCTTAGCATAGCGAACATGCAACTTTGCCCCTCCGGTCCATCTGTCCAAAAAACGTGAAACAATGGGAATACTTTCCTGGGTATTTCCCCCCTTTGCCGGTATCACCTAGTACTGCGTTAGGTCACCTCTAGCACCACATATTGCCATGTTATGCTTTGTGATGCTTTGATTGCTCTATTATTTACTGTGTTCCCCTCCGTTACTTCTTTCCGGTAGACCCCGAGACCGACGTCGGTACCCCTGTGATCGACTACATCGACAATGAACCCTTCTTGCCATAGCAACCAGGCAAGCCCCCCCCTTGATCACCAGATAACGCCTATTCTTCTCTCTACTTCTTGCATTAGAGTAGTGTAGCGGTTGCTTTCCTACTTCTTTTTTCCCTTCTCCCAGTTACTGCGATCATATGATGGAGTCCAGGAGCCAGAGGATCCCGAGGATGGTTCTATGCGGAGTTCGACTTCGAGGAGTAGTTAGGAGGTCCCAGGCAGGAGGCCTTGCCTTTTCGATCATTGCTATTTTTGTGCTAGCCTTCTTAAGGCAAACTTGTTTAACTTATGTCTGTACTCAGATATTATTTCTTCCGCTGACTCTTGTGCATTGGAGCTTATGTATTCGAGCCCTTGAGGCCCCTGGCTTGTAATATAAAGTTTGTATTATTTTATTTTGTGTATAGAGTTGTGTTGTTATATCTTCCCGTGAGTCCTTGATCTTGATCGTACATATTTGCGTGTATGATTAGTGTACGGACAAATCGGGGGCGTCACAAGTTGGTATCAGAGCCGACTGCCTGTAGGAATCCCCTTCCACACTCCTTGGCCGAAGTCGAGTCTAGACATTGCAAAACTTTTACTAACATGGTTGTGTGCCTTACGGGCCCACTGAAGGAAATATGCCCTAGAGGCAATAATAAAGTTATTATTTATTTCCTTATATCATGATAAATGTTTATTATTCATGCTAGAATTATATTAACCGAAAACATAATACATGTGTGAATACATAGACAAACAGAGTGTCACTAGTATGCCTCTACTTGACTAGCTCGTTGATCAAAGATGGTTATGTTTCCTAACCATAGACATGAGTTGTCATTTGATTAATGGGATCACATCATTAGGAGAATGATGTGATTGACTTGACCCATTCCGTTAGCATAGCACTTGATCGTTTAGTTTGTTGTTGTTGCTTTCTTCATGACTTATACATGTTCCTATGACTATGTGATTATGCAACTCCCGTTTACCGGAGGAACACTTTGTGTGCTACCAAACGTCACAACGTAACTGGGTGATTATAAAGGTGCTCTACAGGTGTCTCCGAAGGTACTTGTTGGGTTGGCGTATTTCGAGATTAGGATTTGTCACTCCGATTGTCGGAGAATTATCTCTGGGCCCTCTCGGTAATGCACATCACTTAAGCCTTGCAAGCATTGCAACTAATGATTTAGTTGCAGGATGATGTATTACAGAACGAGTAAAGAGACTTGCCGGTAACGAGATTGAACTAGGTATTGAGATATCGACGATCGAATCTCGGGCAAGTAACATACCGATGACAAAGGGAACAACGTATGTTATTATGCGGTCTGACCGATAAAGATCTTCGTAGAATATGTGGGAGCCAATATGAGCATCCAAGTTCCGCTATTGGTTATTGACCGGAGACGTGTCTCGGTCATGTCTACATTGTTCTCGAACCCGTAGGGTCTGCACGCTTAAGGTTTTGATGACAGTTATATTATGAGTTTATGAGTTTTGATGTACTGAAGGACTTCGGAGTCCAGGATGAGATCGGGGACATGACGAGGAGTCTCGAAATGGTTGAGACGTAAAAATCGATATATTGGACGACTATATTCGGACATTGAAAAGGTTCCGAGTGATTCAGGTATTTTTCGGAGTACCGGAGAGTTACGGGAATTCGTCGAGGAGTATATGGGCCTTATTGGGCCATACGGGAATAGAGGAGATAGGCCAAAGGGAAGGAGGCGCACGCCCCCCTCTGGTCCGAATTGGACAAGGGGTGCAACCCACTTTTCCTTGTTCCTCTCCCCCTCTTTCCTTCTCTCCTACTCCAACAAGGGAAGGAGGAGTCCTACTCCCGGTGGGAGTAGGACCCCCCCTTGGCGCGCCCTCCTCCTAGGACGGCCGCCTCCCTCCCTTGCTCCTTTATATACGGGGGCAGGGGGGCACCCCATATACACAACAATTGAATCTTGATCTCTTAGCCGTGTGCGGTGCCCCCCTCCACCATAATCCACCTCGATCATATCGTAGCGGTGCTTAGGCGAAGCCCTGCGTCGGTAGAACATCATCATTGTCATCATGCTGTCGTGCTGACGAAACTCTCCCTCAACACTCGGCTGGATCAGAGTTCGAGGGACGTCATCGAGTTGAACGTGTGCAGAACTCGGAGGTGTCGTGCGTTCGGTACTTGATCGGTCGGGCCATGAAGACGTATGACTACATCAACCGCGTTGTGCTAACGCTTCCGCTTTTGGTCTACAAGGGTAAGTAGACAACACTCTCCCCTCTCGTTGCTATGCATCACCATGATCTTGCGTGTGCGTAGGAATTTTTTTGAAATTACTACGTTACCCAACAATGGCATCCGAGCCAGGTTTTATGCGTTGATGTAATATGCACCAGTAGAACACAAGTGAGTTGTGGGCGATATAAGTCATACTGCTTACCAGCATGTTACACTTTGGTTCGGCGGTATTATTGGATGAAGCGGCCCGGACCGACATTACGCGTACGCTTACGCGAGACTGGTTTTACCGCCGTGCTATGCACACAGGTGACTAGCGGGTGTCAGTTTCTCCAACTTTAGTTGAACCGAGTGTGGCTATGCCCGGTCCTTGAGAAGGTTAAAACAGCACCAACTTGACAAACTATCATTGTGGTTTTGATGCGTAGGTAAGAACGGTTCTTGCTAAGCCCGTAGCAGCCACGTAAAACTTGCAACAACAAAGTAGAGGACGTCTAACTTGTTTTGCAGGGCATGTTGTGATGTGATATGGTCAAGACGTGATGAGATATAAGTTGTTGTATAAGATGATCATGTTTTGTTGAAGTTATCGGCAACTGGCAGAAGCCTTATGGTTGTCTCTTTATTGCATAAGATGCAAGCGCCAAATAATTGCTTTACAATTATCGCTATGCGATAGCAATAGTTGCAAGAGCAATAGTTGGCGAGACGACCATGTGACGACACATTGATATAGATCAAGATGATGGAGATCATGGTGTCATGCCGGTGACGATGGAAATCATGACGATGTTTTGGAGATGGAGATCAAATGCACAAGATGATGATGACCATATCATGTCACCTATTTTGATTGCATGTGATGTTTATCTTTTATGCATCTTATCTTGCTTTAATTGACGGTAGCATTATAAGATGATCTCTCACTAAATTTCAAGATAAAAGTGTTCTCCCTGAGTATGCACCGTTGCCAAAGTTCGTCGTGCCCAGACACCACGTGATGATCGGGTGTGATAAGCTCTACGTCCATCTACAACGGGTGCAAGCCAGTTTTGCACACGCAGAATACCCAGGTTAAACTTGACGAGCCTAGCATATGCAGATATGGCCTCGGAACACTGAGACCGAAAGGTTGAGCGTGAATCATATAGTAGATATGATCAACATAGTGATGTTCACCATTGAAAACTACTCCATTTCACGTGATGATCGGTTATGGTTTAGTTGATTTGGATCACGTGATCACTTAGAAGATTAGAGGGATGTCTTTCTAAGTGGGAGTTCTTAAGTAATATGATTAATTGAACTTAAATTTATCATGAACTTAGTCCTGGTAGTATTAGCATATCTATGTTGTAGATCAATAGCTCGCGTTTAGCTCCCCTGTTTTATTTTTGATATGTTCCTAGAGAAAACTAAGTTGAAAGATGTTAGTAGCAATGATGCGGATTGGATCCGTGATATGAGGTTTATCCTCATTGCTGCACAGAAGAATTATGTCCTTAATGCACCGCTAGGTGACAGACCTATTGCAGGAGCAGATGCAGACGTCATGAATGTTTAGCTAGCTCAATATGATGACTACTTGATAGTTTAATGCACCATGCTTAACAGCTTAGAATCGGGACTTTAAAATCGTTTTGAACGTCATGGATCATATGGATGTTCCAGGATTTGAAGTTAATATTTCAAGCAAATACCCGAGTTGAGAGATATGAAGTCTCCAACAAGTTCTATAGCTAAAAGATGGAGGAGAATAGCTCAAGCAGTGAGCATGTGTTCAGATTGTCTGGGTACTACAATCGCTTGAATCAAGTGGGAATTAATCTTCCAGATAAGATAGTGATTGACAGAATTCTCTAGTCACCATCACCAAGTTAGTAGAACTTCGTGATGAACTATGATATGCAAGGGATAACGGAAACGATTCCCAAGCTCTTCGTAATGCTGAAATCAACGAAGGTAGAAATCAAGAAAAATATCAAGTGTTGATGGTAGACAAGACCACTAGTTTCAAGAAAAAGGCAAAGGGAAAGAAAGGGAACTTCAAGAAGAACGGGAAGCAAGTTGCTGCTCAAGAAGCCCAAGTCTGGTCCTAAGCCTGAGACTAAGTGCTTCTACTGCAAAGGGACTGGTCACTGGAAGCGGAACTGCCCCAAGTATTTGGCGGATAAGAAGGATGGCAAAGTGAACAAAGGTATATTTGATATACAGATTATTGATGTGTATTTTACTAGTGTTTGTAGCAACCCATCGGTATTTGATACTGGTTCAGTTGCTAAGAGCAGTAACTCAAAATGGGAGTTGCAGAATGAACAGAGACTAGTTAAGGGTGAAGTGACGATGTGTGTTGGAAGTGGTTCCAAGATTGATATGATCATCATCGCACACTCCCTATACTTTCGGGATTAGTGTTGAACCTAAATAAGTGTTATTGGGTGTTTGCGTTGAGCATGAATATGATTTGATCATGTTTATTGCAATACGGTTATTCATTTAAGTAAGAGAATAAATTGTTGTTCTGTTTACATGAATAAAACCTTCTATGGTCATACACCCAATGAAAATGGTTTGTTGGATCTCGATTGTGGTGATACACATTCTCATAATATTGAAGCCAAAAGATGCACAGTTGATAAGGATAGTGCAACTTATTTGTGGCACTGCCGTTTAGGTCATATTGGTGTAAAGCGCATGAAGAAAATCCATGCTGATGGGCTTTTGGAATCACTTGATTATGAATCAGTTGATGCTTGCGAACCATGCCTCATGGGCAAGATGACTAAGACTCCATTCTCCAGAACAATGGAGCGAGCAACAGACTTGTTGGAAATCATACATACTGATGTATGCAGTCCGATGAATATTGAGGCTCGCGGCAGGTATCATTATTTTCTGATCTTCACAGATGATTTGAGCAAATATGAGTATATCTACTTGATGAAACACAAGTCTGAAACATTTGAAAAGTTCAAAGAATTTCAGAGTGAAGTGGAGAATCATTGTAACAAAAATAAAAAGTTTCTACGATATGATCGCAGAAGTAAAATATTTGAGTTATGAGTTTGGCCTTCAGTTAAAACAATGTGAAATAGTTTCACTACTCATGCCACCTGGAACACACAGTGTAATGGTGTGTCCGAATGTCATAACCGTACTTTATTGGATATAGTGCAATCTATGATGTTTCTTACCGATTTACCACTACAGTTTTGGGGTTGTGCATTAGAGACAACTGCATTCACGTTAAAAAGGGCACCATCTAAATCCGTTGAGACGACACCGTATGAACTGTGGTTTGGCAAGAAACCTAAGTTGCCGTTTCTTAAAGTTTGGGATTGCGATGCTTATGTGAAAAGTTTCATCCTGATAAGCTCAAACCCAAATCGGAAAAGTGCATCTTCATAGGATACCCAAAAGTTACTGTCGGGTACACCTTCTAGCACAGATCCGAAGGCAAGATATTCGTTGCTAAGAATGGATCCTTTCTAGAGAAGGAGTTTCTCTCGAAAGAAGTGAGTGGGAGGAAAGTAGAACTTGATGAGGTAACTGTACCTGCTCCCTTATTGGAAAGTATTTCATCATAGAAATATGTTCCTGTGACTCCTACACCAATTAGTGAGGAAGCTAATGATGATGATCATGTAACTTCACATCAAGGTACTACCGAACCTCGTAGGTCAACCAGAATGAAATTCGCACCAGAGTGTTACGATAATTCAGTTCTGGAGGTCATGTTACTTGACCATGACGAACCTACGAACTATGAGGAAGCGATGATGAGCCTAGATTCCGCAAAATGGCTTGAGGCCATGAAATCTGAGATGGGATCCATGTATGAGAACAAAGTGTGGACTTTGGTTGACTTGCCCGGTGATCGGCAAGCCATAGAAAATAAATGGATCTTCAAGAGGAAGACGGGCGCTAATAGTAGTGTTACTATCTACAAAGCTAGACTTGTCGGAAAAAGGGTTTTGACAAAGTTCAAGGTGTTGACTATGATGAGATTTTCTCACTCGTAGCGATGCTTAAGTCTGTCCGAATCATGTTAGCAAATTGCCACATTTTATGAAATCTGGCAAATGGATGTCGAAACTACATTCCTTAATGGATTTCTTAAAGAAGAGTTGTATATGATGCAACCAAAAGGTTTTGTCAATCCTAAAGGTGCTAACAAAATATGCAAGCTCCAGCGATCCATCTATGGACTGGTGCAAGCATCTCGGAGTTGGAATATACGCTTTAATAAGTTGATCAAAGCATATAGTTTTATACAGACTTGCGGTGAAGCCTGTATTTACAAGAAAGTGAGTGGGAGCACTACAGCATTTCTGATAAGTATATGTGAATGACATATTGTTGATCGGAGATAATGTAGAATTATTCTGCAAAGCATAAAGGAATGTTTGAAAGGAGTTTTTCAAAGAAAGACCTCGGTGAAGCTGCTTACATATTGAGCATCAAGATCTATAGAGATAGATCAAGATGCTTGATAAGTTTTTTCAATGAGTACATACCTTGACAAGATTTTGAAGTAGTTCAAAATGGAACAGTCAAAGAAGGAGTTCTTGCCTGTGTTACAAGGTGTGAAGTTGAGTAAGACTCAAAACCCGACCACGGCAGAAGATAGAGAGAGAATGAAAGTCATTCCCTATGCCTTAGCCATAGGTTCTATAAAGTATGCCATGCTGTGTACCAGACCTATTGTATACCCTGCCCTGAGTTTGGCAAGGGAGTACAATAGTGATCTAGGAGTAGATCACTGGACATTGGTCAAAATTATCCTTAGTGGAATAAGGATATGTTTCTCAATTATGGAGGTGACAAAAGGTTCATCGTAAAGGGTTACGTCGATGCAAGTTTTGACACTGATCCAGATGACTCAAAGTCTCAATCTGGATACATATTGAAAGTGGGAGCAATTAGCTAGAGTAGCTCCATGCAGAGCATTTGTTGACATAGAAATTTGCAAAATACATACGGATCTGAATGTGGCAGACCCGTTGACTAAACTTCCCTCACAAGCAAAACATGATCACACCTTAGTACTCTTTGGGTATTAATCACATAGCAATGTGAACTAGATTATTGACTCTAGTAAACTATGGGTGTTAATCACATGGTGATGGTCACATGACGATGTGAACTATGGGTGTTAATCACATGGTGATATGAACTATTGGTATTAAGTCACATGGCGATGTGAACTAGATTATTGACTCTAGTGCAAGTGGGAGACTGAAGAAAATATGCCCTAGAGGCAATAATAAAGTTATTATTTATTTCCTTATATCATGATAAATGTTTATTATTCATGCTAGAATTGTATTAACCGAAAACATAATACATGTGTGAATACATAGACAAACAGAGTGTCACTAGTATGCCTCTACTTGACTAGCTCGTTGATCAAAGATGGTTATGTTTCCTAACCATAGACATGAGTTGTCATTTGATTAACGGGATCACATCATTAGGAGAATGATGTGATTGACTTGACCCATTCCGTTAGCATAGCACTTGATCGTTTAGTT
Source organism: Triticum urartu (assembly GCF_003073215.2). Classification (NCBI taxonomy): domain Eukaryota; kingdom Viridiplantae; phylum Streptophyta; class Magnoliopsida; order Poales; family Poaceae; genus Triticum; species Triticum urartu. Next base: position 391,257,588 of record NC_053025.1, read on the forward strand.
TGTTGCTGTTGCTTTCTTCATGACTTATACATGTTCCTATGACTATGAGATTATGCAACTCCCGTTTACCGGAGGAACACTTTGTGTGCTACCAAACATCACAACGTAACTGGGTGATTATAAAGGTGCTCTACAGGTGTCTCCGAAGGTACTTGTTGGGTTGGCGTATTTCGAGATTAGGATTTGTCACTCCGATTGTCGGAGAGGTATCTCTGGGCCCTCTCGGTAATGCACATCACTTAAGCCTTGCAAGCATTGCAACTAATGAGTTAGTTGCAGGATGATGTATTACAGAACGAGTAAAGAGACTTGCTGGTAACGAGATTGAACTAGGTATTGAGATACCGACGATCGAATCTCGGGCAAGTAACATACCGATGACAAAGGGAACAACGCATGTTGTTATGCGGTCTGACCAATAAAGATCTTTGTAGAATATGTGGGAGCCAATATGAGCATCCAGGTTCCGCTATTGGTTATTGACCGGAGACGTGTCTCGGTGATGTCTACATTGTTCTCGAACCCGTAGGGTCCGCACGCTTAAGGTTTCGATGACAGTTATATTATGAGTTTATGAGTTTTGCTGTACCGAAGGAGTTCGGAGTCCCGGATGAGATCGGGGACATGACGAGGAGTCTTGAAATGGTCGAGACGTAAAGATCGATATATTGGACGACTATATTCGGACATCATAAAGGTTCCGAGTGATTCAGGTATTTTTCGGAGTACCGGAGAGTTACGGGAATTCGCTGGGGAGTATATGAGCCTTATTGGGCCATACGGGAATAGAGGAGAGAGGCCAAAAGGAAGGAGACGCACGCCCCCCCCCTCTGGTCCGAATTGGACAAGGGGTGCAGCCCACTTTTCCTTGTTCCTTTCCCCCTCTTTCCTTCTCTCCTACTCCAACAAGGGAAGGAGGAGTCCTACTCCCGGTGGGAGTAGGACCCCCCCCTTGGCGCGCCCTCCTTCTAGGCCGGCCGCCTCCCTCCCTTGCTCCTTTATATACGGGGGCAGGGGGCACCCCATAGACACAACAATTGAATCTTGATCTCTTAGCCGTGTGCGGTGCCCCCCTCCACCATAATCCACCTCGATCATATCGTAGCGGTGCTTAGGCGAAGCCCTGCATCGGTAGAACATCATCATCGTCACCACGCCGTCGTGCTGACGAAACTCTCCCTCAACACTCGGCTGGATCAGAGTTCGAGGGACGTCATCGAGTTGAACGTGTGCAGAACTCGGAGGTGCCGTGCGTTCGGTACTGGATCGGTCGGGCCGTGAAGACGTACGACTACATCAACCGCGTTGTGCTAACGCTTCCGCTTTCGGTCTACAAGGTAGACAACACTCTCCCCTCTCGTTGCTATGCATCACCATGATCTTGCGTGTGCGTAGGAATTTGTTTGAAATTACTACGTTACCCAACACCCACGTCGCCATTTGGGTGGTATTAGGATCTTTTATTCCTCATCTATACTCTGGGACCCTGATCTCCCTTCTATTCGGGTTAAATGAATTTTGCTAACTCTAACATTAGTTTCTCGTGACTAGTTCCACCCAGAGAGCACCTTATTACTGATGATCGTCTACTGCACCAGAAGACTCCGAAGATACTCTACGATGTTCTCCCGAGACACTTGTGCCACCGCCCTTGCAAATTCCCTACCACTGTTATATCCTTGTGGATAACTGCATACACCTGCAATTCTTACATTCAATACCATTGATGTTGTTATTACAAGGTGCAACGAACTGCTCTCCGTTGTTCCGAGTTTCCTTTGAGCTTACTGCCTTACAGTTCTTTGCCAGAAGAATACCCCTACGGATAATTCGTTGCACTTATCGAGTATCCGCTCATTCTTAGTTGTTCAGGTGTTTCACATAAGCCTTCAAAATACTATTTGATCTTTCGAAAATCCTCAATAGCCTGTTGTTCTTGAAATTCTTGCTTGCTTGCAATTATGGTTAATACCATAAATCTCGTGATCTTATTGGCATCCCTTGTCATTTCCATTTTGAGTCTGTTGATTCAATATGTTGCGAATGCTCGCAATCCTCAATCAGATCCTAGAATTCATCCTTCCGTCTCAGATGTCATTTTTAAACATGAGTTGGGTCTCGACCAATCAAATTGTCGTTGATTGTACCCCTAATCTTACTCAACTTATCCATCCTTAATCAGAGCAGAAATCATAATTCCTTTACATTGAGCTTTGAATTAGTCAGTTGTTACTATAATATGATCTCCTTGCATTCTTTCTCCTTCTAGTTGAGTACCGATGCTCACATCAGATCCCTTGTGGACCGCCAGATCATTTGTTGGATTTCATCCAACAGCGTCGTTCATATTCAATAACCTTGTGAGTTTACCTCAGATTCATAATGCCTTTTGGTAAATCATGTCTTATGCCTTTGGAGACTTGTAACCTCTGCTTGTCAACCGTGCTCTACTTTCGATCTTGTGCTAACTACTCCTACAGTTTGTGGTACATGTTCCTAAGATGCCCCGATGGGTTGAACCTATGCCTTCCCTAATTTGTGTGACCCCGAAAGTTATGCGGGTTATACCCTGCTGACGCTTCATCAGATAACTTTTCAACACTACAACTTCGAAAACAGGAGGTAAATGTAAGGTTATGCATTGAAGAAGTGGGAGTCGACCTTGGACTTTGTGTTCATGCCCATGGACACGATGTAGATCTTATCATTAAAGCTTCTCTTAAATTAATTATTCCCTTGGTATAAGTTCATCTTATATCTGGGATCTGGCCTTTTGCAATTGTTGTTCCGACCATGTTCTCCCTTAAATACCATTTCTCGTGCAAGTTTAAGCACTTGTCTTCTGTGGATCAATACACCAATCCAACCTTTACTTTGATCTTTCGTCGAGTATTACACCCTGGTATCTCGAGAATATCACGGAACTACATAACTTCTTATGAGTTCTTCCTCAATTATTATTCCTCACTGATTCCAATTTTCCATGGGTTCTGAGTTGTTAGACACTCAAGGACACTGATAGCTGAATCGAGTCCTCCATGCGATTCAACAACACTTAGTAAACTTCATTGCTTACGATTTTGTACTCGATCATGTCATTCCTAGCCGATTTACTACATCATCATCATCATGCTAAACCTTGACTGTGCTACCTGGTCCTTATTCCCGGAGCACAACTTTCTATGATGAACTAAGCTTTCGTCAATTTCCTCGTCATATCGTTTCACCTCGAACAACAAACTTGACCCCGAGTTTGTGTCGTATCTGTGGCTCCAATAATCTTTTGCTGCATCAGTCCTTTTGGTTGGTGCAGTCATTGTTCAATTGCTTCTTTGTGGAGCCTCTCGACAAAATTTGTCATGGTCATGATCAACATTTTCACTCCTTCCAGGATATCAATCAAATTCATGATGGAAAATACCATCCTTGCCCCTCGATGATTGTGTTATCATCGACAACATTCTTGCCTTCCCCCAACACAAACTTGTTCATGTTATGGATGCAACTTGCTATCCAGTTTGTATTATGTTCTACCTTGAAGTATTACTGTCCTTTATGTCAAGGATGTTGCAAGGATTGCTCCACCTCTTAAGAATTCTTGGTATAGTGATACTTCTCACAGGCACCATTCATTCCTTGGTCCCCGTTTTGTTTCTAATCGGAAAACCGACAATTGAACTATGATGTGCCACTTCAAAAGTTCTACCAACCCTATTGCTTTGAAGTTAATGGTCGATATTTCATTCTTAGACCATTTGTTATCGAATCACCATTCTAACATTGATCGTACTACCTAAGCCCATATTCCGGGTGCACTTTTCAACCAATGTTTAATTGTGTATGTTTTCCTCGAGCATACCTCATTATATCATTTGATCCGACAATTGTTATCTCCTTGTTCACATAATTGTGGAAATCCATCTTTTGTTAATCTCGATAAATTGTCGTTAAGTCCATCAGCCACATTCTCATACTCTCCTTGGTTTAATGATGAACTATTGTTTCGGAACTCGCTTCCATAGTTCATTTGCCCGAGAATCTCATATCGGCATCTTGTCAATTGCGTTGCACCTTTTCTTCTCAGGCATCCTAAGTCTGAGGTATCCTGACACCAATCAGATCTGAATCTCGGTCAGATATAATGGTTGGAACATATTCCCAAGAGTTATAACATTGGACTTTAACCCGATAAGGTGATGTCATGCCCAACATACCTGGCCGGAGGACCTATTGTTACACTTTCCTTTTTAGCAAGGTTACCCGTTCTTCCCTCAGGAAATTATAAGGCTTATTCTACAAGTTGTTCCTGATGGATCCTTTGAGTATCCAAAATCCGACCTTTGCTTGAAGACCATGTCAATGCTATCTCGAAGCAAATCTGTGGTACTCCGATTTTCAATAATAACATTTGAAGCACAAATGCTAAATTTTCTTTATCAATTACCCTAACACTGTTGTTTGGGTATTGTCATGAAATTCCTCTCCATTTACCTAAATGATTTTGTACTTCTATCCTGTCATGGATGTCATGCTCTGTTTGTCCCCATTTTCCTTTCCATTGTTCTATTTAATTTTATAATCATATTGTCCTTTCCATTGTTTGGTTTGACCTTTCTCGAGGTCTATATGATCTAAGCAGTAATATTCTCCTGCTTATGTAAACACCCCGGTGTACAATTCTGTCAAGCAAGACCTTGTTACTATTGTTGATGACATTCCGGTAGTCACTGATGGGCGAGAACTTTGCCTGATGGTACGCCTCGTTCAACGAGCAGGAAAATGGTTCTCTTCGTCCCTCGTCGTTGGTATCGACATTGTTGCCGACATAACTGATAGGCTACCCTCTGACATGTCTTGCTATCATGACCGTGCAAGATGTCAACGCCCTTCCTACTTTTAACCACATGGTGGGCCCATAACCCATAGTTCCACAGGATCGAAACCTGACTCTCCTGTACACCCATGTTGTCAAAGTTATTCCTCGCGTTTGATTTCGTATGTAATTCATGGGTCATCTTCCTAGAAATCTACTTTGGTATCACACACAATACTTATTCTCGTTGCTTTGGACCCCCTTTCCCACTTTCTTCACACATTGAACGATTGCCTACCCGCTTAAACTTCTCATGGTAACTTCTTACTTTGCTCTCGAAATTTTCTTAAGTTTCAGTTCGAGAGTTACTTTCCGCCACCTCCTCGATGTTAGCTACCAGGTAGTCAACCTTGCAGAGGTTCGTTCTTCCGGAATAACCACCCTTTAATTCTTTCATAAGTATGATGGAGTTCCCGAAGAAAGGATGCCGATTTCATCATGATGACCTGAAGCAGAGAAATGAATACATCAATGTATTGGATCGGCCTCTTCGAGAAGAGCAAGCCAGAATGAGAAGACCCGCTAGATTCGTTATCAAACCTTTCCCCCTTCACCACCTCTTAAATCTCGGGACAATATTTCTTATAGTGGGGGAGAATTGTGACGCCCGAATAATTAAGCTACAGTAACCCTCTGCTAATGATGCCACGTCACCTCGATTACTGTTGTTAACCTCGCGTTAGTTCAGAACCGATCCAAATTCAACTTTAAATTAAAGTCAAATGATAAAAGTTTTCAAACATTAAAACTAAAATGTTCGGGTTGTGTCAAATAATTCATAAGTAATAATGGTGGAAACACCACATTTTTATAAAGTGTTTAAATGTTCTAAAATAAATAAAACAATGGCTATAAAAATTTATTAAATACCTTTTATAAATTATAGAGTAAACAACTAATTTATTTAGTGCCAAATTATCTATGGCATTAGTATAATTAGTTATACTAATGTAGAAACTGTTTTATTATTATTTTTAATTAAAAATAAATTAGAAAACTAATAAACGTAAAAAGGAAAAAAAAAAGGAGAAACCAACCACCGCCCTCAACTGGGCCTCGGCCCAGCAGGGCAACAGGCCACTAGGCTGGCCCAGCCGCGCCCCTACATAACCCCCCTCCCCGCAACCCTAGCCCACTACCCCCCGGTTGCCCCCACTCCCATCATGTTTTCCCTCACCCCTCCTCTGCCCTGGATCGGGGGCATCGACCCCATCGCCGCCCGTAGTCCCTGCCGTCGCCGCTGCCTCATCGTCGCCGTGGCCACTGGCCGCGACTCGCCGCACCACCGTGCCCTGGACCTCCGCTCGCCTCGCCTTCGACTCCCACGCCGTTGGATCGGAGCCGGGGAGTACCTGTGTCGCCGCCCGCCATCTCCGATGCCGCCACACCGTCGCCCGGCCTCGTCGCTACCTCCCCGCCTCACCCTCGCTGTCTCCAACAAGCCACGCCGCCCCCTCTCTCGTCAACGGCTGTGAGCGCCCCCCTCCTCTCCCCTACCTCGCAGCCGCACCCGACCCCTGCTAGCCGCGCTCCACCTCCCGCGCTCGCCGTCCGCGTTTGCCCGCTCCGGTCATCGCTCCCTTTGCCCCGCGGTCACCGCGCCGCCCGCACCTGCTGTGTTCGGCCTCGGCCACGCCCGTGTTGGCCAGCTGCACCGGCTACGCCCATGGCCACCCAGCCTCGCCCTTGGCGCGCACTGCCGCTCGTGGCCACCGCTGCGCCGCGCAACCCCCGTCCATGGTCGCCCCGCCCGCGCGTGCGCTCGCCCTGCCAGCCCTCGCCGCTGCTGGTGTTGCCTGCTGCTACAGCCACCACGCCTCAGCCGTGCGCGACCCTCCACCTCCGACCACCACGCTCGTAGACCTCGCCGCCGCCGCTCCGGACACCACTCGCACCCATTGACCCCTCTTCTCGACCCGCGCCGTGAACAGTGCCCCGTACGCCGTTTCCGGTGAGCTCCCGTGCCGCTGATCGTCGCCGGCGCTAATTCACCGTCGTGGTTGTCGTTAGCCACTAATACCCCATAAACACGCACTGACGTCGGGGGTCCACCCACTAAACTAGCCTTGTTTTGAAAATAAACCTATTAATAAACTAGAGTATGACATGTGGGCCTCGCCAGCTAATTAAAGAAATTTTAGGAGAAATACCTGTTAAATAGATGTGTCACTGACAAGTGGTCCCCATCTGCCTGTTTGACTGGTCAATGTTAACCTATTGACCGCTGAGTCAGCATCCCCTAGCCCACCCGTCAGCCTCTGATGACTGGGTGCTGACCGGGTAGTTGACTTAGTCAACTATCCTCACCTGTCAGCCTGAGGTGCATACTTCTGGGTACCCATAGCATTTAAGTACTAATTTAGTTTCGAATTAAATTAAATCCAGAAATTAGAAAATCATTTAAAATTTTTGAAAAATCATATAAAATAATTCGTAGCTCGGAAGAAAATATTTTGTACATGAAAGTTGTTCAGAACGACGAGACGAATCCAGATACGCAGTCCGTTTGTCAGCCACACGTCCCTAGCATAGCGAACATGCAACGTTCTCCCTCCGGTTCATCTGTCCAAAAAACATGAAACACTGAGAATACTTTCCCGGGTGTTTCCCTCCTTTGCCGGTATCACCAAGTACTGCGTTAGGTCGCCTCTAGCACCACATATTGCCATGTTATACTTTGTGATGCTTTGATTGCTCTGTTATTTATTGTGTTCCCCTCCGTTACTTCTTTTCGATAGACCCCGAGACCGATGTCGGTACCCCTGTGATCGACTACATCGACGACGAACCCTTCTTGCCAGAGCAACCAGGCAAGCCCCCCCCCCTTGATCACCAGATATCGTCTATTCTTCTCTCTACTACTTTCATTAGAGTAGTGTAGCATGTTACTGCTTTCCGTTAATCCTATTCTGATACATAGCCTGTCCTTGCTACTACCGTTGGTACCTTTACCTGCAATCCTAAATGCTTAGTATAGGATGCTAGTATTCCAGCAGTGGCCCTACATTCTTATCCGTCTGCCATGCTATACTATCGGGCCGTGATCACTCGGGAGGTGATCACGGGTTTATACTTATATACATAATACATGATACATGTGGTGACTAAAGTCGGGTCGGCTCATAGAGTGCCCGCAAGTGATTCTGATGTGGGGGCTGAAGGGGCAGGTGGTTCCATCCAGGTAGTGGTGGGCCTGGGTTCCCGACGGCCCCCGACTGTTACTTTGTGGCGGAGCGACATGGCAGGTTGAGACCACCTAGGAGAGAGGTGGGCCTGGCCCTGATCGGCGTCCGTGGTTAATTCAATTAACACGCTTAACGAGATCTTGGTATTTGATCTGAGTGTGGCCACTGGCCTATATGCACCAATCAACTACGCGGGAACAGTTGTGAGCACTCGACGTCATGGTATCAGCCGAAGCCTTCATGACGTCAGCGACTGAGCGGCTTGCGCCGGATTGGACTGGAACGCCTGCTCTTGTATTAGGGAGGCTAGGTTTGCTTACCGACCGCGTTGATAATATGCAGGTGTGCAATGGGCGATGGGCCCATACCCCTGCACCATAGGATTTGGACCGGCGTGCTGACCTCTCTGTTGTGCCTAGGTAGGGCTGCGACGTGTTGATCTTCCGAGGCCGGACATGACCCAGAAAAGTGTGTCCGGCCAAAGGGGATCGAGCGTGTTGGGAAATGTGGTGCACCCCTGCAGGGAAGTTTATCTATTCGAATAGTCGTGTCCCTCGGTAAAAGGACGACCCGGAGTTGTACCTTGACCTTATGACAACTAGAACCGGATACTTAATAAAACACTCCAAGTGCTAGATACAACCCGGTGGTCGCTCTCTAACAGGGCGACGAGGAGAGGATCGCCGGGTAGGATTATGCTATGCGATGATACTTGGTTAACTTACCATCTACTCTATTCTACTGCTTCAAGATGGAGGCTGCCAGAAGCATAGTCTTCGATAGGACTAGCTATCCCCCTCTTATTTCGGCATTCTGCAGTTCAGTCCACATATACTACCCCTTTCATTGATATCAATGCATATGTAGCATAGCTCCTTGCTTGCGAGTACTTTGGATGAGTACTCACGGTTGCTTTCCTACTTCTTTTCCCCCTTTTCCCGGTTACTGCGATCATATGATGGAGTCCAGGAGCCAGAGGATCCCGAGGATGGTTCTACGCAGAGTTCGACTTCGAGGAGTAGTTAGGAGGTCCCAGGCAGGAGGCCTTGCCTTTTCGATCATTGCTATTTTTGTGCTAGCCTTCTTAAGGCAAACTTGTTTAACTTATGTCTGTACTCAGATATTATTTCTTCCGCCGACTCTTGTGCATTCGAGCTTATGTATTCGAGCCCTCGAGGCCCCTGGCTTGTAATATAAAGTTTGTATTATTTTATTTTGTGTATAGAGTTGTGTTGTGATATCTTTCCGTGAGTCCTTGATCTTGATCGTACATGTTTGCGTGTATGATTAGTGTACGGTCAAATCGGGGGCGTCACAAACACCCAAGAGTAACAAGATCCGCGAGGGATTAGTGGGGGGAATCAAATATCTCTTGGTGGATGTGTAGATCTAGACCTTCTCAACCAATCCCTATGAGATCAACAAGTTTGATTGGTTAGGGAGAGAGATCGGACGAAAATGGAGCTTAGAGCAACAATTGAGTTTGGGGGTGGAAGTGGTAAGTCAACTTGGAGAAGATGACTCCCTTTTATAGTGGAAGAGCAAATCCAACTGTTATCCACCAACTCAGCCTGCAACGCACGGTACTACCGCACCGGAGACGCGGTACTACCGCAAGGCACTGCAGTACTACCGCCCACGCAGCAGTATCCAACACAGTCCTGATGCGACGAAGCAGAGGGCGGTAGAACCGCTGGCGCGGTACTACCGCAAGGCAGGGATAGTCCAGATTTGGGAAGGCATGGACATATAAAAATACATCCGTGGCAACTTCTGCTGAGTTTAGATCTATGCAAAAATCCGACACGGTAGTACCAGAAGCCAGGAGCGGTACTACCGCGTAAGGCGCGGATGTAAAAAATTACATCCGCCCCTACTTCCGCTTGTGCTGCTGAGCTAGACCTGAGGCCACGGTACTAATGCGTCAGAGAAGCGATACTACCGCGTCCAAGGTCGGTACTACCGCAAGGGCCTGCGGTACTACTGCTCTGAGGAGCAGTACTACCGCATGCCCCAGTTCAGCAACACTCGAAGTCAATCCTTTTGCAGAGATTCGGAGAAACGGAGAATGCTCCAAAGAGCCAAAGGAAAGGTGGTGCAAAAGGAACATATGTGTACGTGTTGATTCCACCCAAACCTTTTCAACGCGGACCCTTCTTAATAGTACGGATTTCCTATGACTCAAACCACCGAAAAGAAACGTAGAGAAACACCATCTTCAATAGTCTTCGTGTGGCACCAAATCGTCTTGTGCCTAGATATGATATATCTGAAATGCTCAATGCACACGACTAGTCCGCAAAAGCATTGTCATCAATCACCAAAACTACTAAGGGATAAATATGCCCTTACAACGGTATAGTGGCAAGAAGGAGCTTTTCCTTCAGTCGGCCTCGCAAACAACGGTGATCGCTGCAGCACATTGATGTTATTGTGAGACTCGGGCATGCCAAAGAAAGTGTGCCAAGTCCAAAAATCATGTGATGCAACTGATTCAAGAATGATGGTGGGCTTCTTAACATGACCCTATGCCCTTGTAAAGCCTTCAGGCAGTTCTTCCATTTTCAATGCATGCAATCAAGAGATCCAAGCAAACCTGGCCACCCTCTTGCTTCTGAGATTGCCAAGAGTGTCTCGGTGTCTACCATAATTGGTTCTCTCATGTACTGAGGTCCGAACACCTCGACCATGGCAGTTGCAAACCTAACCATGGCATCTCCACATGTGCTCTCAGAAATCCGTAGGTACTCTTCCCACGAATCAGCGGCCGTGCCATATGCAAGCATCCGTAGTGCGGCCGTGCACTTCTGGTAACTAGAAAAGTCAATCGTTCCCACAACGTCCTTCTTCAAGATGAAGTAGTCATCATAGGACCGGACGCCACAGTACAAACGATCGAAGACAGTCTTGCGCATTCGAAAATGTCGGCAAAAATGGTCAGCGAGGAGTGCATCTGGGGCAAAGTAGTCGCCCATCAGTGTCAAATGGACGCGCACCCTATTGCGGTTGAGCACTCAGCGACCCTTGATCGAGCCCTTGAGAACTGAGAACATGCTCTTCCACACGCTCTGTGTCTTCAAGGACCGCCTGCATCATCGTCGTCTCATCCGAGTAGTCCTCCTCGTCGGACGACTCAACATAGTGCTCGTATATGTACTTCAATCGTAATTCACTGCTAGAAAGAATGGAAAACTTTTTTAGCTCTGACAATACATTGAACAACGACTGGTATAAGAATGGTGAGTAGTAGTAGCGGATGGTACCTGGCGGGGCAATCAGAAGACAGGGGCTGAACGACGACAGAGGAGAAGCGGGATGGAGCCCGCTTGGAATGCTGGAGGTGATAGAGACGTAGAGTTCGAGCAGGGGTATAGCGTGGCAGCCGGGATGATGGAGCGGCAGCGAAGGCAATAGAGAAAGGAGAAAAAATGAGACAGATGAAGACGTGGGTCCGAAAAAGATTTTGGATGAGCCGGGATGTCAGAGGACTTCCGTAAAACTCAAAACTCCTTTGTTTGTCTCTGATTTACGAATCCGGGCTCCCATTCGGGACCTCGAGGTGTCCTTGCGTAGCTAGAGCTTTCATGAGACAGCGGTGGTCTCCCTTTAAAAAGGTATAAAAAACAGCTGGCTACACAATGCCATGAGACATGTCCGCCAGATCACGAGAAGTGCATGAATAAATCCGGATACATATGAACCCATTTTGGAAAACACATTTTGCAATGTCAAAAAATTCTGAAAAAGGGTGCACGCGGACATCTTCATATTCCATATGTGTGCAGAAAGTTTCACAGAAAAACAACTTTTTTTATAGCCTATGCAAAAAAGACAAAAATTTGTGCCGTGAAACGCTATTTAGAAGCAGTAAAATTTGTTTTTTTATTGAGACAAAACAAAAATACTTCTTTACACAAAATTTTGTGCCGTGGACGTATCTTTGCCAACATGTATGCATATTTTTTTAATAGAATTTTTCAACATTACAAAACATGTAAAAAGTACATTTTTGAAAAGCGGGTGCAGATGCTCCTGTGTGCAGATCGTCCACTCTCTGCCAGATCACCGACTAGTTTATTTTCAAATACCGATGGCACTTCTATCATCCCTACCTAATGCATACTGCACACATGTAAATGTTTCGGCAGCAAGTCTCAGGATCTCAGCAAATATTAACACATCGTGTACCAACGTCGGAACTTGCAAGTTCAGGGTCTCGACTACATGAAAGAAAGGACATGAATGAACAACAAACTGAGAGGCCCATCGTACTCTTCTTGAACGAGAGTTACCAGTTAAGAACACACCCATTCCACATTTTCCGTGAAGCAAGAAAATGAACAAGAATGTGCAAAGATATCCACCGAGCTGTCAACCTTGTTAGTTGTGACCGACAAGTTTCTGACAAACCAAATATACTTCCCATCCACATAACTTTGATAAACAATCAATGTGCAGTAACTAAGAACAAAGAATTTGGGTCAAAAATTTAACGAAGAAAAGAATCAGCCTGCATCAATGACGTGTAAGGCACCAATTTTCAATTAAAGGTGCCACAACGCATCACCAACAATCCTGTCCCGTATTCTAGATGATGAGAGTGAACACTCCCTTTTACCTGAAGCCTCACCACTACACATCACCATTGCCTACCGCATTATCCTTCGACTTAAGGCTAATTTCTCTAACTGCAGAAAAACCACCCATCAAGCTCACTAATTTCAATGAACAGATGGTGTTGGATCTACCCTGTCAAAATTGATGGCTAATGACTTCTTTCCTGGTCTTTGCACTCCAAGTGCTTTGCCCTCTTGGTATATAGTACAGCAGTAGACGAAACAATCTACCGTCAGTCAAATCTTCTGGTTTCCAAAGTATGCTATGGACTTACATTGCACTCGTCCATGAATCGCTCATCTCGTGCCAGAAACCTCTTCCAGTACTTCCTGTAATTTGGTATACCCAATTCAAGCCAAGGTTTCATATTACCATTGTAGTGCAATGATGCAGAAGTTCGGATCACTTTTTCTTCAATTCCGTACTGATAGCCGAGCCCAGATAAAGTCAACCTCTCATCAAGAGGATATACAAGATTCTGGAAGGAAAGCAAGCTTATAGGTAAAGCTGCAGCTCGTAGTGAGGCCTCGTCATCATTGTTCCGAAACTGTAATAGAATAAGAGTAGAAGTGATAATAAGCTAATCACTTCATGCAAGATGGGCCCAAATCATGCATTTTTCAAATAGACTGAAACTAAAGAGTTTAAGATAGTATCACAAGTGCTCACTATATCAAGTATGGATGATGGTTGGAAATATTGGAATAAAACAAAATACAATGCATGCTTTAGAACTTGAAATAAAATCAGGCTGACAACAAACCAACCTTTTCCAGGAGTTGCAGGTAATTCTCTGTAACATTATACTCTCTCCATTTTTCCAAATTAATGACATTCAACCCAGACATCCATGCACATGACTGGGGATCGTACATTGCCTCGCCGAGAAGGTTTCTTAGTTGGCCCAGTCTCAGGCCACAAAACTTGACTGCGGCATTCACCTTATCTCCCATATCAAGATTCCACAAGAAAGAGAGATCACGTTGAACAATGACATCATCATCCAACACAATCACCTTCTTTAAATCTTTAAATATTTCCGGAATAAAGAAATGTGAGTGACTAAACACTGATAAATACTCCATTCTAGACTTCTCGGTAGGTCGCTCAAAGCTACTGATGAAAACACGGAATTCCTCGGGCATATACAACTGCTGCATGCTGAACTCTGGCAAATTCTCCAAAATAATATGCTCGTAGTTAATGACATTGACAGCTGATTCTCTGTAGGCATTTCTTGAAAACCAATGCTTCATTGCATAGAAATTTTGAGCATCGGTTAGTACATGAAAGACTACATTCCTGGTCTCCTGCAAAACACCAAAAGGAACATCAGCAATGCCAAACCCAGAAGATGTTCAATCAGCAAAAGAGTATAAGTTGCCTGCATACCTCAGAACTACTAACAGATGAGTTGATGACAACGGAAGCGGCAAGCACATTTTTGGATAATATAATGTAGTGCCTATGATCTGGAACATTAAACTTATGGACAGGAGAGTCATCTGAATCCAATGTAGTTGATTTAAAATATTCTACTGTCAACCTCATATTAAGGCAATGATGACTTTTGGGCATCGTGTGAACACCAAGGTTGTATAAGTAGGCACTCTGCTTCATATGAAAATGAGCTTCATCGTCCGTCATATGAAGTATCTGGCGAAGCTTTTTGTCAACATTGTTACAATCCACAGTGCACGATTTGGCTCTTGCTATTGCACGGTCCATCCTCTCTATCTTCTTTTTTATGCTGAAAGCACAGGTCAAGTGTCATTCAGTAACAAACAATAAAATGCACAGTCACGACTGATAGTACTTTCCCAGTCAACCATACCGGATACAAATTCAAGATGAACACTAAGAAAAAATATACATGTAAGATGTAACAAAGCATTTCAACCCCATGCAATGCATAAATGATCTGCTGTCATAATTCCAACATACAAGATGGAACCATGAAATGCTAAATGGGGCAAGAAGAATAACAAGCATGCCGAATAAATACTCACAAGGATGGTAGATCAGCATCAACAATGGATTCACTTAGAACCCTCTCATGTTCTTGGATATTCTGCTTCAATTCACGAGTCAGTGCCTCCTTTCCTTTAAGTTTGGCAATGCTTGGGTAGTAAGATCGAGCCACAAATAGCTGATCTTTTAGTTTTTTTACAATGGCATCTTTCATAACTTCTTTGTGTTCAATGGACCAGAGACAGTAACTCCCGAATTCAAGCTGACAAGCCTTAGCCTTCTCCAATTCATCAGCACTTGGGACCCTGGGACGTCTCATGTTGTTGTCACTGAAATCCTGGCATCAATATATTCTCCAAATCATCAGTACTTCTCTTAAAAGAGTAACAAAATTACAGCTTGGGCTCAAGTAAGAGAAAGTAAGTATATATTAATGGGAAAATGAAGTTATGCTTCAGAAGGTAAATCATGACTTGTGTACAAAGAGAAACAGCAAAACAAGAGCCATCATACTTTTCTGGGTGGAACTGGAACTGGTACTGGCTTCGCTTGTTCAATTTTTGGTGCGGGGAGAACTGCATACAGTGCCAATTAGTGGGTCAGCATGACCAACTGAAACATGAGTACATCATGAGAAGAGAATCAGGTAGAGAAGATGCACTACACACGCATACATTGCTTGACCTTAGAAAAAAAAGTATCATCACATCCTAGATAAACACACCAGCATTTGTTCAGAATTATGTGTTAATAGTTTATTTTAAGATATAGTGGCAAAAAGGCCTGCACTGGAAACAAGTAACAGCGAAGATGGTGAGGTGCTGAAGCAAATTGAGTAAAAGGCCAACTATTTTTCAGTGTCCAGGTAACTGGTTCCTACAACATTATAATATTTTTCCTGAAACATTTCAAAATGATGTATATCTAAAAGTTCACTTACATGAATGGAATTTGGTGCATAATTGATTATGGTATTCTCATATATTCAATTAAACTTTATGTAACAGTGTTGCAGCCACTACTAACCTTTAACTTTATGTTCAGTATCAATTTGGTGATGCAAGTCTATATTGCCCTCGGAATTCTTTCCGTGTGCATCCTGAAAGAAAAAGAGTAACACATCAAGGATTCAAATTATCCAAAGCTGTAACGGAAAACACTAGTAATCTATGCAAAAATAATAACAGAATGTATTAACTGATTCTACAACATATACTTTTCACAGCCTTCATAGTGCATAATCATGAAGAAAGAGACTAGGGTGGAGAGATTAAATATAGTACTTCTTTGATATATCACTTTGTTTGTCATCCCTGTGGGGTGGTTTGTAGCTGTTTGCTTGAATTATTTCTGTATGCGTTTTCCATATTGTCCTATTCGGTCGAAGAGAGGTGGCACAGAAGAAGACAATGGTGAGGAGTGCACCATGTTTCCTTAAGCTGACAAAAAAACACCATCCAACTCAATTTGGTCTGCTTCAAGTAACCCCATATACTTCAGTGATACAGTCAGTCGATAAAATTTTCTTTAATTTTTTTTATGTAAGAGCTTATGCACAATTTCCTTTTAGCATAGGCCTAAACTAGCTGGTATTTGGAAAAAATGCCTACTCCTGCTGGTAAGTCTGAAACATGCTGATAGACAGTATGAGGAAGAGTGGCAGAAATGACTAATGTGAGAGTAGAGCAAGCATGGCCTGTTAATTTTAAACGAACTTGTGGGCTCATGTTTTGGCCTACTGAACAAAAGTCAGGACCAAAGTTCTGAACTGCTATTTCTCATGCTAGTGAACATCAAAGATTATGGGGTACTGTATCTTTTAGTTACAAGGCATGCTAGTAGGCATCACTAGTGTTATTAAGTTTCATGACATTAAAAGCGGAGAACAAACAGGGGCTAAAACCAAACACTAGAAGTGTCGAACAAAATACACATAGCTTTCGTTGGAATGATCTAGATGCGGTTATATGAGTTCATCACTGTCAGTACATAAGAAAAAAAATGCAAAGCCACTAACCTCTGACTCTGCGTTCACATCTCTACCACCCTGCCGCGGCACTTCATGTACAATCCTGTCTCTTTCTACCACTAAGCGATCGAATGAAGGCAAAGCAACCTCCTAAATGCAGCACAAATGAACACGTGGTAGCAGGAATCAGTCATACTATCCCAACCCATGACCATTTTCATAAAAAGCAGTCCATGAAAACTTGGACAAACGTCCGCATATAATTTTAATTTTTGTTAGAAAAAAAAAGAGAAAGTTACCTGTTGGGGGCGCTCATCCGTCACATACACTGCAGCAAACAACCAAACCAATCAGAAAATTGGCTCAAGTAAGAAGGACAAAAACACCAGAATCCAGCACTAAACGACAATTAACGAAACAACACTCCCGGAACAGATCCGCCGGGAATGGCGCGGATCCGATCGAGTAAGCCGCGGCGCCACCCGCATTACCAAAATCCGGGTGGGGACAAGAGGGACGGGAAGAACTCACCGGCGGGGAAGCGGTTGAAAAGGAAGGCGATCGGCACGAGCAGCGAGCAGAAGACGAGCGCCAGCACCGCCAGCCGCGGGCCCCTCCGCCTCTTCGCCGGCGGCGCAGTCGCCTTCATAACCTCCTCCCCCTTCCCAAGACCCTAATCTCCGCCGCCGCCGCCGCCGCCGCGTGGCCCTCTACTAATCATACCACCACCGCCACCGCCGCGACGGGGCAGGGCAGCGGCGCGCAGATGAATGCCTCCCGATTGGGGCAATGGCACGGGAACCCCAGTGGCGCCGGGCCCGATCGGTGCGTGGCGATTTGGGAGCCGCGTCGCCGGACGCTCGGATTGGTTAGTGTGCGCGAGAAGACAGGGCAGGGAGCGGAGGACGTCGCGGCGCAGGGAGAAAGAGAAAGAGAAAGAGAAAGAGGATTGTAGTATTGTTTCTTCTTGTTTGGATTTGGGATTCGGAGGACAAGGGGAGAAGTGTGCGAGGGGTGTCAAGGAATAATGGCCCTTTTGCCTCGCCTGCGTCTCGTTTTCAACCCTTTCCTTTTATTTGGGTTTTTCTGCCTCGTAGAGGAGAGGTTTTATTTGAAGTTTTAACAAAATTCGACTTGCTATGCTGTTTATTACTTCTTCCGTCCTAATATTAATTGACGTCTAGATACATCCAACTCGACCTTAATTAATATGGAATGAAAGGAATAAAATTTACCGTATTGAATATCAGTGGTGCTGCGAACAATCTACCATGACAGCTCACCCTTGCAGCACTTCAAATTAGTTTCATCATCTTCCTTTTGATAAAGAAATTTAAAACTCTTTGGGTGCATGTCGTTTCCGATGAGAGACATGCGACATGGAGAACTCTAGTCGCGCCGCCAGTGACCCCAGACCCTCGCATCTCCGCTGCCAGAGGGAACACCGACGAAGGCCATGCGCGCCTATGGAAGGTGGTGGTGAGGCATTTCGCCTTGTGATGTTAATGCGAGCGCGCCATGGCTGCCAGATGGTGTGGGGGCAAGATCACCTCCAGGAGCGACGACCCCTCTCGACCGCAGGGGTTGCTCCTTGTCTCCGGCGTTGCCTCCCGCCTCTATGGTGACAGCTATGGGAAGACGGCTTTAAGGGATTCCGATGGTTCTTTTCCCGGCGCGTCGACATGGTGGCACGTCGGGCATGAGAGGCCTCGCAATGGGCTACTTGTCGGTGCAGCTCCAGCCCTAGTGGCCTTGGACATGCGTCCTCGAGCATCCTTTGTCTGCGTTGTTCCGGTCTTAGTGATACGGTAGTTGCATACCCTCCAGCTTATTGGTCTCACCGGTTTTCTAGCAGCTTCTGCCCCGACAATCCAAATCCACATCTCTCTGGTTCTTGGCTCCTCATGGTCGCTTGCCATTGTCAGACCTCTTGCGTCGACTGTCCATGCCTTGTTGTCTCTCCCACCCCCACCCACCTCCATGCCTCGTCCTTCTGACAGATCCAAAGCTCGTGTGTCCGTGACGTCCGGTGCCATTATCTAGCGGCGGTGTGACGCCCAGATAGTTACGCTACAGTAACCCTCCGTGCCACGTCACCACGATTACCGTTATTAATCTTGCGATGGTTCAAATCCCGTTCAAAATTCAAATTTAAAATCAAGTCAAACAATTAAAGTTTTCAAAAGTCAAAACTAAAATGTTTTTAATGTGACAAATAAATCATGGATAATATTGGTGGGAAACAACATTTTTATAAAATGATTAAATACCCTAAGTGATTAAAACAGCAGCAAAAACAATTAATTATACTCCTATTGTATTTTATAAAATACTAAACTATTTTAGCTAGGTGCCAAAGTTGTTGTGGCAGTGGTATAGTTAATGTTACTAGGTTAGATGCTAATTGAATATTTTACAAAACTAAAACAATTTGGGAAATAAAATTTAAACAGAAAAGAAAAGGGAAATGAATAAAAACAAAAAAACTTTTAAAAAAAGAAAAAGACCAAACCCTCCCCTGGGACCAACCGGCCCAGCTGGTCACTGGGCTAGCCAGGTCGGCCCACCTATTGGCCTACTTAGGCCACGCTGCTCCCAGCCAAACCCTAACCAACCACGATCCCCACCTCATTCTCGTCTCCCACACCGCCGCCACCCCACGCAACACACGCGCGCGCACACACACGCACGCCTCGTGCCTGGGGGAGGGGCGCCCCTGCTCGATCCCCTCCTCCCACACGGCCGCGCCCAACGCAAGTCGCCGCGCCGCTAAGGCCACCGCCAGCCGGGCTCGGCGTCGCCCCTCAGGGACTCCTTTGTGCCCCCTCCTCTCCCTCGTGCGGCGCCCGCCTGACGCCGCGGCCTCGCCTCATCACCGACCCTGACCCCGTCACACCTCGCCGGCGCCTCGACGCCCACCGCTGTTGCCGCCCGTCTTCGTCCTCCTCCACGACCGGAGCTCCTACGCCTCGTCGGACGTTGTCGTCCTCTTTGTCGTCAGACCTCCCCGAGCCCTCCCCGAGCTCACTCTCGCACACCTGCAGGGCCCAGTGAGCCACCACCCCTCCCCTTCTCCTCTGCCCTCTCATAGCGTCTCTCCCCATCGCCGCTCACCGTCTGAACGCGCCCCGACCGCGGTCACCCCGCGCTGGCCGCGCCCAGCGTGCGTACCCGGCCACGCGACCCGCGCGCCGGGCCTCGGCAGCTCCACCCGCCGCAGCCGCTCACGTCGCTGCTCCCCTCCGTCGCCCCTTGATACGACCACGACTACAGCTAACGGTGTTGTTGTTCAGACATCGTCGCTTAATAATGCACCACAGGTCAAAAATAATTATGTGCCAAAAATACTTCAATTTTGTATTGATAGTAAAGAAGTTGAGGCTTTTGCTACGACAACGGATAAAAATGCAACTAGGAAATCTGAGATAGGTTTTCTTCAGCCGGAAGACGAATACTAAGATAAAGAAAGAGAAAAAGAACTGCATATGATCATGCATGCACCCGATCCTATATGTGTACGTGATTTCTTTGGTAGTTTTGATGGACTTGCAAAGAGATTAGCACATTGGGAGTTTGATGTCCACGGTCCAGTCCTAGATGCGTGTCATACAAAGAAATCAAGGTACCAGGTGGACTACTACTTTAGTAGAGATCGGCCACCAGATTGTTTCAAGTCCAGGCGGTGTGCACCACGTGACGTGCTCTCCTTGTGAGCCTGCGGATGGGGACCACCAGCAGATAATTATGTCAAGTTAGTGCACCTATATTATGTCAAGTTTTGTTTAGGAAATAGAAACAGCCGAGATGTAAACGGCAAAGTCTTTAGAGTTCTAGAGTTATCTTTAGGCAAGTCTTTGGAGTTATTTTATTTAAATTTTAGCCGTGAGAGTAGAGATAGGATTTCCTTCCTTGCTTATCAAGTTGTTTAGATAGTTCGGCTGATATAAAATCCAAGATACGCCCATGTAAACAGTAGGTTAT
Source organism: Triticum urartu (assembly GCF_003073215.2). Taxonomy (NCBI): domain Eukaryota; kingdom Viridiplantae; phylum Streptophyta; class Magnoliopsida; order Poales; family Poaceae; genus Triticum; species Triticum urartu. The sequence continues at coordinate 391,278,184 of NC_053025.1, forward strand.
TTTTATATGAAATAGACACGATGTGTTTTTCAGAGTAGACATCTGTATCAAGTTTTGACGGGATCTTTAGAAAATCTCGATGTTGCGATTTCTCTTCATAGAAATTGTTTTGCGCGTGAGTACCTTCGTCGAGATTGATTTTCTCATGCTGGGTTGCAAGGTTCAAATCCTCTACTTCGTGTACATCGCGTGCGCAGACGAGAGGTTGCTACTGTTGGTGGTGGAGTGTCGTGAAAGGTCGGACCGCAACAACGGATCGGATCTCGCCAACGAGGTCCGGTCTACATCACCCCTGCTCCCCTGCAAGCACGCTGCCTTGCCTGCGCCCCGGCCTCGCCTCGTTCGCCCGCGGCGCCCCGCACTCACCAGGGCGGCCACTGGCGGGGCCGCGCCCTGCCTCCCCCTCCTCGACGTGCTGCGAGCTGGCCGCCGGCGCCCCTCCATGCCCGGCCGCCCGTCGCTGCTTCCGGCGGCTCCGGCGAGCCACCCTGCGCGCATCGCCGCCCTGGCCGCCCGCGCCCACGCCCGCATGCCCTGGGCGTGCGCCCGAACGGGGCGCGCCCGTAATCCGTCGCCCGCGCCCTGTGTGGCCTTTGGCCAATGACACATGGGGCCCAGCCCCCAGAACGAAATAAAAAAAATTAAGAATTAAAAATAAATAAATAAATAAATAATAATTAAAATAAATAAATAAATAGGTAAATAACTTAATTAATTCTGATTAGATTAACTAATTATGATTAATTAACCTAATGGCTAATTAACCTAATTAACTACTGTTAAATAACTAAACAGTATATGACCAGTGGGACCCACCTATCGGGTTGACCAGGTCAATTGCTGACGTCAGCAAACACTATTCTGGATAATGTTGATTTAATTAATTAAATAATTTCTAAAAATGATTTAAATCTTTTAAAATTAATATAAAATAAACCGTAGCTTGGATGGAAAAACTTTGTACATGAAAGTTGCTCAGAACGACGAGACGAACCCGAATACGCAGCCCATTCGTCTGCCACGCATCCCTAGCATAGCGAACACGCAATTTTCCCTCTTCGGTTCATGTGTCCGAAAACGCGAAACACCGGGGATAATTTCCCGGATGTTTCTCCCCTTCACCGGTACCACCTCGTACCGCGTTAGGACACACCTAGCATCGCGTTTTGTCATGTCGTGCATCGTCATGCATTTGTTTGCATTATATTTATTGTTTCTTCCCCCTCTTCTCTCGCTAGACACCGAGACCGACGCCGCCGCTACCCAGTACGACTACGGGGTTGACGACCCCTCTCTCTTGCCAGAGCAACCAGGCAAGCCCTCCCCCCTTGATCACCAGATATCGCCTATTCTTCTCTCTATTGCTTGCATTAGAGTAGTGTAACATGTTACTGCTTTCCGTTAATCCTATCCTGATGCATAGCCTGTCCTTGCTACTATTGTTGTTACCTTTACCTGCAATCCTAATGCTTAGTATAGGATGCTAGTTTATCATCAGTTGCCCTACATTCTTGTCCGTCTGCCATGCTATACTACTGGGCCGTGTTCACTTCGGGAGGTGATCACAGACATATGTTATATACTTTATACTGTACATTACTTATGATACTGTTCGGAGTTGGGGGCTGAAGGGGCAGGTGGCTCCATCCCGGTAGAGGTGGGCCTGGGTTCTCGACGGCCCTCGACTGTTACCTTGTGGCGGAGCGACAGGGCAGGTTGAGACCACCTAGGAGAGAGGTGGGCCTGGCCCTGGTCGGCGTTCGCGGTTATTTCAAGATAACACGTTTAACGAGATCTTGGTATTTGATCTGAGTCTGGCCACTGGCCTATACGCACTAACCATCTACGCGGGGACAGTTATGGGCACTCGACGTCGTGGTATCAGCCGAAGCCTTCGTGATGTCAGCGACTGAGCGGCGCGCGCCGAGTTGGACCGCGTAACGCAACTTCCTTTGTAATGGAGGTTGCTAGGTCTGCTCTCCGGCCGCCCTCGCAACCTGCAGGTGTGCAATGGGCAATGGGCCCAGACCCCTGCGCCATAGGATTTAGACCGGCGTGCTGTCCTCTCTGTTGTGCCTAGGTAGGGCTGCGACGTGTTGATCTTCCGAGGCCGGGCATGACCCAGGAAAGTGTGTCCGGCCAAATGGGATCGAGCGTGTTGGGTTATGTGGTGCACCCCTGCAGGGAAGTTAATCTATTCGAATAGCCGTGATCTTCGGTAACAGGACGACTTTGAGTTGTACCTTGACCTTATGACAACTAGAAGCGGATACTTAATAAAGCACACCCTTCCAAGTGCCAGATACAACCGGTGATCGCTCTCACACAGGGCGACGAGGGGAGGATCATCGGTTAGGATTATGCTACACGATGCTACTTGGTGAACTTACCATCTACTCTCTTCTCCTGCTGCAAGATGGAGGTTACCAGAAGCGTAGTCTTCGATAGGACTAGCTATCCTCCTCTTATTCTGGCATTCTGCAGTTCAGTCCACATATGATACCCTTATTATTTTTGATACCAATGCATACATATGTAGTGTATCTCCTTGCTTGCGAGTACTTTGGATGAATACTCACGATTGCTTTGCTCCCTCTTTTCCCCCTTTCTATACCCGATTGCTGCGACCAGACGTTGGAGCTCAGGAGCCAGACGCCACCATCGACGACGACTACTACTACTCGGGAGGTGCCTACTACTACGTGCAGCCTGCTGACAACGACCTGGGGTAGTTTAGGAGGATCCCAGGCAGGAGGCCTGCGCCTCTTTCGATCTGTATCCCAGTTTGTACTAGCTTTCTTAAGGCAAACTTGTTTAACTTATGTCTGTACTCAGATATTGTTGCTTCCGCTGACTCGTCTATGATCGAGCTCTTGTATTCGAGCCCTCGAGGCCCCTCGCTTGTAATATGATGCTTGTATGACTTATTTTATTTGTAGAGTTGTGTTGTGATATCTTCCCGTGAGTCCTTGATCTTAATCGTACACGTTTGCGTGTATGATTGAATCGGGGGCGTCACAGGCGGGCACAACCTCCCTTCTTTTATTGACGGCTCTGGCCAACGACCCGACTTCATCATCTTCGTTTCATTTTGGTGGCTTTGGGATTGCTCAAACTCACGCTAGGGCGAAAAACCCTGCCCGACTTGCTGATGCCGACGGCGGTGACACTCGCGGGTGTCGTTCCCTTCTTGGAGGCGCTGTCATGGCCTTTGTTTGTGCCCTTTTCGAGCATAGGGGGAAACTCTAGGTCCGGTTCTTCGGCCGGACAGCGACGGTGTTAGGGTTCGTTCCCCTTTTTGAAGGAGTCGCCTTGTTTTCTCGTGGCAGCCCCGATGGTGGTCTTGGAGATGTTGGCGCCGCGTTCGTTTAGCCTGCCTCTCATGGCGTGAGCACCCGGGGCGCTTTGTCCGACTTTGCCAGCGCTTCCCCCATGGCTCCCCTCTCCATCTCGGCCGGGTCCTGCACTCGATCTCTAGGCGTTCTTGGTAGGGTACATTGATCTAGTCGGATTGAAGTCGTGGGTGCGCGACGGAGGTGCCTTGTATTGGTTGTGACACGGTTTGGGTATCCTAAGCTCTGTCTCCTCGCCTTCCATGGCTTGAGCCCGGACTAGAAGGTTTTTGCTGTGTTGTATTCTCTGTTCGGATCGAACATCCCTTGTCTCTCCGCTAGGCACCATGCTCACGCTGTTTTGCGTTCGTTTCATGTGTTGTATCATAATTTGTACTCGTTCTAATTTCTTCTATATTAATGAAAAGATGCACAAAATCTGCTTATTCGAAAAAAAGACCAATGAGAAAAGAATTTGAAGATTCATAAGAAGACATAGTTATTACAGCCCTAGTTTTCTTGAATTTTCTAGAAAAGCAACCAATTATTTTAGTTAGAGCTAGTATTTTATTAACAACTGAATGGTCAATTGTACATTCTGCAGTACTTAGACGTATTTTTGCACAATCAAATACGAAGTACTTATATTCGGACAAAAGAAATAAATTATCTGCCAGTACACCGTATATCAGCAAAAAAGGACATGGAGTATTGCTATATACAGTATACGTGTATATTGCTTACGGAAAAATGGGGTGGATCCAAGAATGTCGCATGCTTGATGTTACAATGTGCAGTAGGGTGCAAAACATTTTTTACCCAATCAACTGATTCTTTTTTCCATGTCAAAAATTCTACTCCTAGATAAGAATGTGATGAGCGATGCAGCCAGCCAGCGACCACATAGCGGCTGCCACAGGATATCAAGTCGCCCCATGGACCCACACATCCAGTGATGCCAGTGCAGACACTTTTGTAATCTGCCATTGCACAGAGCTTTACCAACCCGTTCAAATTGGATGACAGTGACGCGCAGCGCGTTCCCTTCCAATCGGATGCTACGTACAACAACACCAACAACGTTCACTAGGCCTGACCAGGCAAGGCAATAATTAGTGCCACCCCTTTCCCCGGCTAACCGGAGCGCCTGAGCGTGTTCACAAAAGGGGCAAGATTGAAGAAACAGTTGAGTGAAGTCAGAGAAGGTGATGATGATGGTGGTGGTGGAGGATGGATCTCGCCTTCCCTATTCATAAATCTGCCCCTCTTTTTTTCTAAATGCGTGAATATGCTCTGTAGAAGAGGGGGCACCATGTCCACCGCCAACATAAATGGCTCACCTACATCTATATACTCACCGACACTTCCATGCTTGGATTTCTCTCTCTATATGTATATGATGTGATGAGGATGCAAGCTAACATTTCTGTACATACTCGTGAGAATAACATCTCTCATCTCTTTTGCATATATATTTTTCCTTTTTTCTTGCTTTTGATGGAGGCACTAAGAAAAGCTATAATAACAGAAGTTATTGGTGCTTTTGGGAAAAGCACCAAAAATGTTGATACACCCATTTCCACAAGCAATCGTGTGTTGAGGAAGATGAGGGAAGGGATATTGTAGGACGATTAAACCCTTTAACAGTCGTGGTAAGGGCGCTTTCTCGCCTATGCCACGTCCAAAGATTTACTGTTGCAGGTGAAAGAAAAAAAATCAGCGCAGGAAATTTCGAGGCAACTTCCTCCAGTATCGAGCGCAGCGCACGCAACCTATCTCTCTCGTTCTCCCCGCACACGCAACCTCTCGCACCGCACGCCAACGCAGCCGCCGCCTCTTCTCTTCTATCGTCCTCGTCGCCTCGTCGGATCCGGGGAGAAAGAGAGTGCGAGGCTCCTTCCTCTTCGCCTCTCTTGCACGCAACCTCCGCCGCGTCCGCGTCCGCATCGCTCTTCCGCGCCCCGGCGCCACCGCGTTTGCCACTTCTCCTGCGCCTTGTCCTCCCCGTTCCCCTCTCATAGCCGAGCTCCAGCCCTCCACCATCCCCTCCTCCTTGACCGCCTCTTTCCTCGTCTGAAGGAGCACGGGGCTCGCAGCTGCGCCTGAGCTGCCACAAGGCCATCAGGTAGAGGAGATCCGGTGCCCACGGGCCGTTCACGCCGCTGTCCGAGGTCTCGGAGTTGCCAGAGTCGCCGTCGCCATACGAAGACGGGTCGGCGGGGGGATGCTGCTGTTGGGATTCGGGAGGGGAGGAGGCGCCGCCGACGAGGATGTGGATGAGGACGAGGTCGAGCCCCCTCCCGCCGTGATCTCCTTTCGGAGGCTATTCAACTTCGCCGACGGCCTCGGCTGGGCGCTCATGGCCGCTGGCACAGTCGCCGCCGCCGTTGTAACACCCACGATGCGGCTATATCTCCCACGTGTCGGAGCATGACTTAGAGGCATAACCGCATTATAGGCGTGTCGCAAGAGGAGTAATCTTTACACATCCCATGTACTGAATAAGAAAGAGGTACATAGTTGGCTTACAATCGCCACTTCACACAATACATAAATATAGCATTACATCATCCAGAATACAATCAGGGTCCGACTACGGAACCAAAATAAAGACAACCCCAAATGCATAAGATCCCCGATCGCCCAAACTGGGCTCCACTACTGATCGTCTGGAAAGGAAACATAGTAACGTCCTGAATCCTCATCAAACTCCCACTTGAGTTCGGTCGCATCCCCTGGAATTGCATCATCGGCACCTGCATCTGATTTTGGAAGTAATCTATGAGTGACGGGGACTCAGTAATCTCACACCCTCGCGATCAAGACTATTTAAACTTATGGGAAGGAAAAGGTAGTGAGGTGGAGCTGCAGCAAGCACTAGCATATATGGTGTCTAACATACGCAAATGAGAGCGAGAAGAGAAGCAAAGCACGGACGAGAAGCTATAAGATCAAGAAGTGATCCTGAAACTACTTACGTTCAAGCATAATACGAGACCGTGTTCTCTTCCCGGACTCCGCCGAAAAGAGACCATCACGGCTACACACGCTGTTGATACATTTTAATTTAAGTTAAGTGTCAGGTTTTCTACAACCGGATATTAACAAATTCTCATCTGCCCATAACCGCGGGCACGGCTTTCGAAAGTTCAAATCCCTGCAGGGGTGTCCCAACTTAGCCCATCACAAGCTCTCATGGTCAACGAAGGATATTCCTTCTCCCAGGACGACCCAATCAGACTCGGTATCCCGGTTACAAGACATCTCGACAATGGTAAAACAAGTCCAGCAAAGCCACCTGATGTGCCGACAAATCCCGATAGGAGCTGCACATATCTCGTTCTCATGGCACATCAGATGAACACTACGTACAACTAAAACCAACCCTCAAGTTTCCCCGAGGTGGCGCTGCAAGTGGCTCTGTTTTGGACCAACACTCAGAGGAGCACTGGCCCGGGGGTTTAAAATAAAGATGACCCTTGAGTCCGCGGAACCCAAGGGAAAATGCTTAGGTGGCAAATGGTAAAACCAAGGTTGGGCCTTGCTGGAGGAGTTTTATTCAAGGCGAACTGTCAAGGGGTTCCCATTATAACCCGACCGCGTAAAGAACGCAAAATCAAGGAACATAACACCGGTATAATGGAAACTAGGGCGGCAAGAGTGGAACAAAACACCAGGCATAAGGCCGAGCCTTCCACCCTTTACCAAGTATATAGGTGCATTAAAGTAAACAAGATATAATGATGATATCCCAATAATAAACATGTTCCAACAAGGAACAAACTCCAATCTTCACCTGCAACTAGCAACGCTATAAGAGGAGCTGAGCAAAGCGGTAACATAGCCAAACAACGGTTTTCTAGGACAAGGCGGGTTAGAGGCTTGACATGGCAATATGGGAGGCATGATAAAGCATGTGGTAGGTATCGCGGCATAGCAATAGAGCGAGCAACTAGCAAACAAAGATAGAAGTGATTTTGAGGGTATGGTCATCTTGCCTGCAAAGTTCTCCGAGTTGACGTAAGCTTGATCTTCGTAAGCGTACTCAACGGGTTCCTCGATCACATACTCGTCTCCCGGCTCTATCCAAAGCAAGAACACAAGAAAAGGAAACCACAATCAACCACGATGCAATGCGCAAGCAACATGATGCAAAATATGACATGATATACGGGATGTGATATGCAATGCATATGCATGCTCCGAAAGGAAAAGATTGAACCAGGCCTCAACTTGGCAAACCAAGAGTGTCACTGAAAAGAGAGTGGATTTCGGTCGAAATTGATATAAAGATCACCGGAATCGGATGCACGGTTTGCAAATGGCAAGCAAAACAATAATGGCACAATTCAGCGATTAACAGCACGATGCCATCTAGAATGCAACAAGAAACTAAGCTACTGCACTCCAACATAGCAACAAAGCACATGGCAGTAATCTACTCAAGATGCTTGACAAAAGATGAACACTGAGCTATGGCTAAATCACACAATAGCAGGCTCAAACAAGCATGGCAAAAGAGCAAAAGATAACAACATCACAGACTTAGTGAAAATAACATGTGAGGAATTAACATCAGGAAGCAATGTTTAGAGCAAGATAACAACATGCTACAGGATCAGATCATAGCAACACAAGGCATGCCATGAATCTACTCAAAGCATATAACAAAAATCCCTTACTGACCATAAGCCAAAAGGGCACAGAAAACATGATGGCACCCATGTAAACATAGCAAGTTTCGTTAACAGATTCAGACTCAGCAGAAAACTGGACATGGCAAAAACAGAGTTACGAAGGCACGTTTGCGAGCTCGATGCACTCAACACAAGGCATTGCATGACAATCTAAGCATACTCCCAGCAAGAAGACATGATCATGAAGCCAGGCAAAGCAAGAACAAGTTCATATCATGCATGGATCAACTACAACAACCTTGGCAAAATTGATTAATACGTAAACAATCTGCCAGGAACATTTTATAGCAAAAGTAGAGCAAGATTGAGTCATGCTAGGGTACTCCATAAATGCAAATAGGGACATGGATGGATAGAGCACAACCATATGCCCAAATCACCCTTACTGAACATACTCAAAAGAGGCATGAATCTCTCTGTAACAACATGAATACATGGTATTAAAATAACTGTAGGGAAATGACTTAGTGAAATTCTAAGTCCCTGAAATCAACAACATCACGAGAGCTACTTTTCATGCTTGTGCTAGTCACCACATTGATCAAAAAAAATATATGGCATACACCCCTGTAAAGATGACATGGCATAGCCCAAAACACATGTAGAGCTCATGCTCATATGCAGCACACATTAATCATGGCAAAAATGACAAATGCTCAAAATCTGTTAAGAAAGAGGAACTAACATTATGAAGCACTCTTGCAACAACATTTTAGTCATGAAGATGGACTCAAACAAGCATGGTGCAACGGGACAAAATGAAGAGGACATCCTAACGAACAATTTGATATATGGCACGCCCAAAACGGAGTTACGGATGCAGAGTTATGGCCTGATGAATGGAGCAATAAAATATGCGGAAAAATGACTTAGAAATATCTCGGGGTCAACCCTAGGTCTTGACCCGATCCAGATCTGGCGCACGGTTCCTGAGGTTGGCCGGGGTCTCGCCGGAGTTGAAGGAGGTGACCGGAGTTGGAGGAAGACGGGGCGTCGCGGGGGCCGGATGCGGCGGCGCGCCGGTGGGAGGAGTCGCGGTGTTGGTGGCGGTGCTCCGCGGCAGCGAGGGCGGTGGCCGCGGTCGGGCGGCGCCGGCAAGGTGGCGGCGGTCCGCGGTGGGGAGGCGCGGCAGCTGGCGAGGAGGGAGTGCGGCGACGCGGTGAAGCAGCGCGGCGCTCGGGCGGCGGCGCGGGCGGGCCGCGGGGGCCCCGCACGGGCCGAGCAGGCTGGCGGCGGCTGGCGGGCGGCGCGGGACACGTGTCAGCACGCGGTTGGCTGAGGGGGCGGCGGACGTGTCCGGCGGCGCGGAGGAGCGAGGCTAGGGTTTCGGGATCCGGAATTTCGGAGGGGGAGACCTATTTTTAGATTCTGGGAGTTAGGAGAGTTCAAATGAGGTGCAGTTTTCGGCCACGCGATCGTAATCGAATGTTCGAGAGGATGGAGGGGTTTTTGGGGTTTTGGGCCATTTTGGAGGGGTGTTGGGCTACAACACACACGAGGCCTTTACGGTTCCTCGGTTAACCGTTGGAGTATCGAACGAACTCCAAATGGCACGAAACTTGACAGGCAGTCTACCGGTAGTGTACCAAGGCCGCTTGGCAGATCTCGGTCCACTCCGAGAAATTTTAACACCCGCTCACGAAAAGATGCAAAAGGGGGCGCCGGAGGACATAGGAGTGTCGGATCGCAAAACGGACAACGGGGAAATGCTTGGATGCATGAGACGAACACGTATGCAAATGCGATGCACATGATGACATGATATGAGATGCATGACATGGACAAAAAGCGAAACGAAGATAAAACCCAACCATGAGGGAATATCATAACTTAGAGCCGGAAATGGCAAGAGTTGGAATACAAATATGGCAAGTTACATACGGGGCGTTACAGCCGTCCACGATGTAGCATTCGTAGTCTACCTGCACTAATGGTCCTTGAATTTTCTTGACACTGAGTGGATTTAGTCTGCTCTCCACGGTCGTAGCGACGAGCCCCTCAACCAATTTAAGTAGGTAAATTGTTGCTTCGCATGCTCGTCTCTTAATTGCATGCTTGACAGGGCCTGCAACATGATATTTATTACCTGACTCCCGAAGGTAAATTCAATAACAAATGTGTTTAGGATCCACTTTATTTCTGCAAGTTGAAGAGGTAAAGATATGCATGCTATGATTTTGGGAGCCAGTGTATGTTTGTTTAACTTTTTCCAAGGTGTTCTACTCTATGGCCCACCAGGAACCGGGAAGGCAGTATTAGCAAGGGCTATCGCCAGTAACATTGATGCTAACTTTTGGAGGTGTTGTTTGAACTTGATTGATGGTACTTGGTATTTTCATTATGCGAGCATTACATTACACTGACGTATTGTCTAAAAACCAGATTCTGTCAAGTGCTATAATTGACAAATATATTGGAGAAAGTGCTCGTTTAATCAGATAAACGTTGAACTATGCACGCGATCACCAAGGAAGTTTTGCTCCGGCTTTCTTTTTGCAAAGCTAATTGGTCTTAAGCTTAATTCCCTTATTGGTGGCAGATGGTTATGCATCTACTGTTGATGAGATGCAAGTTGTGACTTGATAGTTCCCTTGACTGAGATGTTGTGCCATCTAATTATATTCCGGTCCAACGCTATAAAATTTTAAACTTCAGATTTCAGTATCAGTTTTGCCCAACAAGAAGAAACAAACTGATCTGAATATAAGTACATGTGCATTTCTTAGATCTTTGAACTTATATCACCATTTAGTTTATTTATGCTGCCCACAAATTTTGTTTCATCTTCTTCAAATTATTATTTCTAGCCATGCATTATCTTCGTGGATTAAATCGATGCAATTGGTAGGACATGATTTAGTGATGAACCAGTAACGACCGTGAGATCCAGCGGACGGTGATGGAGCTTCTTAATCAGTTAGATGGATTTGATGATCTTGGCAAGGTAAACTAACATCATCAAGTTTTTTTTCTAGATGCCTTTATGCCATATATGCAAAGAAATTGATTTAGTCGAAGTAAATTGCTTGCCTAAATGTGTGTGTGATATGACTCTAGCTTTTCTGGCTCCTGGGGAAAGTATAGCGGTCTCAAGATGAATTTTACACATTAAGTTTATTGTTCCTCTTTGCTTCATTGCTTCTATGTATTTTCTGGGTGCTGATTTGCATAACATTTTATTTTACTCCCTTTCCTAACATTACACATTTTTTAGAGGGAAAATTGAGGACTGTAGATTTTGTTCAGTCTGATTGTTGACATGCCAACGGAAGTGCCTGATTGTCTGATAAGCTTGAATTCTAATGATTTCTTTCTTACTAGGCTTGTTTATTTTATTTTGGGAAAACCCCATGATTTTATCCTAACCCAAAATTTGCTAACGTGGGATAAGATAAAGGGGAATCGAAGCCTAATTCTTTTATATTAGTAGTAATGCACCGTGCATACATCTAAGTATTATTAATGTTCTTTCTGATGAACCCATGAATTGTCACATTCTCGAAACCGTAAAAATTTGATGCAACAAATATTTAATTTCTCCAGATGTTCTGGGATCTGGATGAGATTCATATTGTCTGACATAGTTCGGTTTATGATGAAGCCAACGAACATATTAGGAAATATTTTTCAACAATGAAACCAGTCGTCTCTCTCTCTCTCTCTCTCTCTCTCTTTCTCAGAAATGACCTACTTCTCTTCTTTAATCAGTCTAATAACTGTTTTCCCTCTTTACATGCAAGGCTCTTGAACAGATGTCAAGGTTTATTTTTTTGCTGATATGTGCGATCTTATGGATATGTTTATTAGGCATAATCTTCTATCCCCATTTGAAGCACCTTGGACTCGTTATTTGGTGATTGTGCTGCTCTGTTGGATGATCACGCGCTGGTATTATTTTCTACTAGGTCTATGAGTGGAAAGCAGTTGATCTCGAACTGTTTGGTCCCTTGTTCATTTTACTTACTTGCCTTGCCTGTCCTTTTTGGCCAAGTTAGGTGTTTGAAGCCCCTTTTGCGTAGGAATGTTGCCTGGTACGACTAGAAACTGCATTCTCAAATATTCAACAAACTGTTGAAGTTATCTGTCACAAGATTCACCCATTTTGTAGTATTCATGCCCGTAAGATGTAAAATAGCTCGATCATCTCCTTGTGATGTCTTTTATGTTGTTTGTTATTACTTGTGATTGTATTAAAGCAAATTTGTCATTTTCAGCCAAGATTGTCAGCAAGTGTGCATTACAAAGCTGAGATTTCAGTTTCACTACCTCTTAGCAACTGTGATATCTTTCTGTTATTTTTAGATCTGCTTGCTCTGCATGGAGCGAGGGCATAGTCTGAAGAACTTCTCCGACGAAGGTGATGGGCTTCAAAAAATTCTGCTATAAGTGTGGTGAATCTGCCGCTTGAAATTACAGGGCCATGGACTCCAATTTGCAGTGACCAAGTTTATATCATGTTTGTGCTCAGTCTGTTATTTCCCTTTATCGAACACATGGATCTACAGCACACTAATGGCATGTTTGGATTCACGGCGTTTGCGGCATCCACACTTTAACTTCTTGCTGGATTTGGTGGGCAACGATGTCATTTGATGTAGAACTGAGCTTGAAAGCCGATGCTGCTTCTGCCTGCTCAAGACATTGGCACAGTCGCGTGGCCGAAGGCAGTCCCAACAGGTGGCTGCACTATGAAAAGCGGAAATGGCGATGACCGCTACATCATCCGCGGCTACCGTGAAAGGTTGTGTGCTGCGTCAAGGGCTCTACTGCGATGGCGATCTGATGTTGAAGCAGATGAGGAGCTGCTCGAGCAGGCGATGAAGAAGGCGAGCATCGGCACGATGGGGTTGGCGGAGCGTGCAGATGAAGCTGAAGTGGCAAGTCTCGTGGCTGAAATACAACGACATAGAGTGAAGCATTTGGTAGATACATCGTCTTTAGATTACTTGTTTATTTGCTGAGTTTGATTCATTTTTGGACAACCATCGTATTATAATGCATCTTCTAACTAGGTATATAACCTGCTGCCACACCCCTAAGATTAATATACTTCCACCTCTAATGGATTTTGCCTGTATTACTGTCATTAATTCAAGTATGTGTTGACTATACATGCATGTGTTGTACAATTAGAGCTAAAAATCAATGGAAAGTGCGGTTGCCTATCTAGCAACACATAGATATGCACTTTTCTCTTCAACATCTCTAGCTTATCTACGCTGGTTGTGCTTCTCTGGATCGAATAAGCACGTTCAGAACTATGAAAGCTAGACTTGTACGCACAGGTACGGTCAGGAGGCACGCCCCAACCTCTAGTGCTTATGAAGGGCAGGCACCATCTGTTTTTGGATGTGGGACCTAGGCTAGGCCGTAGAGATTATCCAAAAAAAGATAGGGACGGAGGCAGCCGAGCTTTCTGTTTCGCTGGGTCACCGTCTTTGCTAGCCAGCTAGCGTCGGTCCCCTAGGCTCTTGTGCATCCGGGGAACAGTTTAGAATCGAGACCGGCGATGCGGATTCACTTTTGGTTATGTTTCCCCTCGCTTCAGTAACTCTACTCGAGTGATTTTTGTTGGAAAAAAAGGTAAACCCTTCCCTTCCCCATAGGGCATACGACTAGTAGTACTTTGATCCAATGCCCAGCCTACGTCCCTAGCCGTGCACACGCCGTCCGAAAATACTTGTCATTAAAATGGATAAAAAATGATATATCTAAAACTAAAATATATCTAGATACATCCCCTTTTATTCATTTTGAAGACAAATATTTTCGAACGAAGGGAGTACTGTATTGATTTTTGACTGATGTGGTTGTTTGCGCGCTTAGCACTACTTGGTCAGAGTAGTTAACTCAAGAAGCTTGATTTCTCGTGTACACAAGGTTCCTCGTAAAGTCCCGGCTGAGCCGTATAGCTGCGGCAAGGTCTGTGAAAAGCTGGTATTGCCTCTGCACGATTCCGTGGCCGCTGTACCACAACTTTCTCCCCCATACTCCACTACAAGCTGGAGTACAAGGAGACCACCTCGTCCGAGAACGACATGAAACCGCCGGCCGCCCGGCCCCACATACGTGTTCCCGTTCACAACGGTTGAAATCAAGCAAGGCCTGGACCGCGTTGGACAAAAGGCAAGCCCGTAACCGTCCGGGGCTTGTACTCGTACCCGGTGCGGCGTCACGTTGGGGTTGGAAACCAACGGGGTGTGCACAGCTACCTGCCCACCAAAATCACGCCCGTGGATGAACAACTTCATGTGATGTGAGGATCAAAATGATCACAAACTTATCGGAACATTCATGTGATGTCGTTATAAACAAGACAGTGATCTGTGTTTTTAGAAAGGAAAACGTTATTTCTAAACCGGCTGATTTCTCAGTTGCGTAAACCTCCTATCGCGCACGCCACGTGTCCAGCCTCGCTCCCCTTCCCTTATCTCTCCCGAATCCTCTTGTTCCCACTTTCCTCTTCCTCCTGATCTAATCCCCTCTGCTCTTTCTTTCTCTCCACCGCCCCTCCATTTCACCCCCTCTTCAACGCGTGCAGGGCTCATGCGCCACCGCCGCTAGCCATGCCCTCCGATTCTCGCAACAGCTGCAATCCATGGAGGATCTCTGCCATTACTGCAAGCAGAGAGAGAGAGAGAGAGAGAGAGAGAGCTGCACAACAACGAGCTCCCGCCATGACCGGTGTTGCCGAATAGGAGTGCTGCAACCGGTGGTTCTTGTCGGAGGCAGGGGTTGCTACCACGCAGATCTCGGCAGATGGGGAGAGCTGCAGTACAACACGCTGGCGCAATAGACGCGGTTGTCGTGCGTTGCAGATCCGCCGCCGTCGGCTGCATTTCAATGGAGCACGCCAGGGGCTGCAATGGAGCGCGTCCGGCTATTATGGAGCTCCACCGTGGCTGCAACGGAGCTTCGCTGCGGTTGCAATTGAGCGGGGCCGGTGCTCCAATGGAGCTTCGCCGGAATACCGTGCGCCGGGGGCTGCAATGAAGCTTTGTCGTGGCTTCAACAGAGCTTCGCTGCGGCTGCAATGGAGCGGGGCCGGCGGAGCTTCGGCGGAACATCGCGCGCCAGGGGCTGCAATGAAGCTTTGTCGTGGCTTCAACGGAGCTTCGCCGTGGCTTCAATGGAGCGCGGTTGGGGCTCCAATGGAGCTTCACCGGAACGCCACGCGCCGGTGGCTGCAATGGAGCATGGCCAGGCTCCAATGGAGCTTCGCCGGAACGCCGCATGCCGGTGGCTGCAATGGAGCTTCGCCGCGGCTGCAATGGAGCGTGGCCGGGGCTGCAACGGAACTTCGTCGGGGACAACGATGGTGCTGCGTTAGAGCTTTTTTTTTCACACCATGGTGCGGCCATGGGTCTGTAGTGGAGCTTCACCGGGGGTCGTTGGTGTTGCGTTGAAGCTTTTGTTTTCCGTCGACTCGCAGTATTGATGCGTGGAGCTCTGTCCGGTGGCTCCGGTGCTGCGAGGTCACCGGCGCAGGTGCGAGGTGGGATTGATGGCGAGACACCATCGTTGTGCTCAGTGCAGAGGAGGCGCGAGTCGTTGCGTGCTATTTCTGCGTTGACCTGATCTAACGGCTACGCATCGGCTAATCTAACGGCTGGCGAGGAGGCTTATGTTTGTTTGTTATCAGCCGGCTGATTTGTAGCACTGGCCTTTTAGAAAAGGATGAAGACCCCGTCTCTGCAACTGGACGATGCATGCAACCATTTTATTAATTATTTATAAAAATATTGCAAAGTAATACATTAGTATGTCTGAAGCCATCATCTTAGCAACATCTGTCGCTACTCCTATTCATTTGATGAAGGGGTGTCGATAGTCCGAGCCGAATACCAAACAGACCTCGCGCCATAGCCCAACATCTAAAACCGGAGGCCCCAACCAAGCCACATTGTCGGGTTTGGGGCACACACCGGCTCGACACACTCTTAGAGGCCGACGCCGTTGTCTTTCACCAATCATCTTCATAGCTGTACTGACGCATCGACCTTGCAAGGGCTAGCTGTAGTCGACGCCACACAACGCTACCATCATACACTCGTCCATCATCACACGCCCATCGCCGAGACCCCGGTGCTCTATGCCGCCGAGACCCGCCGTTGTCGACGTGCCAGATGCCATGTTGCTCCTTCTTCGCAAACACCACTTGCTGCCACTGGTCCCATCCCCCTCCACCTGCAGTTTCTCTAACCAAGCACCCGAACGCCCTTGACGGCGCCTCCAAGATGGGCACGACACACGCAGTGCCGCACCGCCCAATCTGAGGAGATTTCGGGTCTTCACCGGACATGGGGGCGGGGTGGAGGGCAGGTACCTCGACGGCGCCAGCAAGTAGGAGAACGGCGACCTTGGCCATCACCACCGTCGGGTTTCCTTCGGTCTGATGTCACCTCTACCAGCCCCCACGAACGTACCGAGGCCGACGACCGAGATCGCAAGCCACCAAGTGCAGCGGGAGAGAGCCTGCAGCGGGGAGGAGATCCGCCGGCAACTCACCGCCCACGCAGTCAAGACACCGTCCACCCACTGAAGGAAATATGCCCTAGAAGCAATAATAAAGTTGTTATTTTATATTTCTTTATTCATGATAAAGGTTTATTATTCATGCTATAATTGTATTGATCGGAAACCTAAATACATGTGTGAATACATAAACAAATACCGTGTCCCTAGTAATTAAGCCTCTACTAGACTAGCTCGTCGATCAAAGATGGTTAAGGTTTCCTAACCATAGACATGTGTTGTCATTTGATAACGGGATCACGTCATTAGGAGAATGATGTGATGGACAAGACCCATCCGTTAGCTTAGCATAATGATCGTTCAGTTTATTGCTATTGCTTTCTTCATGTCAAATACATATTCCTTCGACTATGAGATTATGCAACTCCGAATACCGGAGGAATACCTTGTGTGCTATCAAACATCACAACGTAACTGGGTGATCATAAAGATGCTCTACAGGTATGTCCGAAGGTGTTTATTGAGTTAGCATATATCAAGATTAGGATTTGTCACTCCGAGTATCGTAGAGGTATCTCTGGGCCCTCTTAGTAATACACATCATAAGCTTGCAAGCAAATGACTACGGAGTTAGTTACAAGGTGATGTATTATGAAACGAGTAAAGAGACTTGCCGGTAACGAGATTTAACTAGGTATCGAGATACCGACGATCGAATATCAGGCAAGTAACATACCGACACATAAATGAAATTATGTATGTTGTCATAAAGGTTCAACCGATGAAAGATCTTCGTGGAGTATGTAGGAATCAATATGGGCATCCAGGTCCCGCTATTGGTTATTGACCGGAGAGGTGTCTCGGTCATGACTACATAATTCCCGAACCCGCATGGTCGCACGCTTAACGTTCATTGACGCTAAAGTAGTATTGGGATATTTGATGAGTGGTAACAAAATGTTATTCGGAGTCCTGGATGGGATCCTGGACGTCACTAGGAGTCTCGGAATGGTCGAGATGTAAAGATTCATATATGAGAAGTCATGTTTTGGGTTCCGGAAAAAGTGCAGTTTTTTCGGTATTGTGCCGAGAAGCTTCTAGAAGGTCCCGAAGGGGTCCGAAAGTCCACAAGTGGGTCCACCACGACCCAAGGGCTGGCATGGGCTGCGGGGAGGTGCCCTGGCCTTATTGGGCTAGGCGCACCAAGTTCTCAAAAGCCCATATGGCTGGGTAAGGCAAAAAAAGGAAGGAGTCCTAGTAGGAATAGGATTGGACTTGGAGTCCAAGTTCTCTCCCCCTTAGCTGTGCCCTAGGGCTTGGAGGGGCTGTTTCCCACACCCTCCACCTATATATAGAGG
Organism: Triticum urartu; assembly: GCF_003073215.2. Taxonomy (NCBI): domain Eukaryota; kingdom Viridiplantae; phylum Streptophyta; class Magnoliopsida; order Poales; family Poaceae; genus Triticum; species Triticum urartu. The sequence goes on from NC_053025.1 coordinate 391,296,046, forward strand.
GTAGGGGGTGCCCCAAGAGGATACAACAAGCCCTTGGCGCCCCTCTCTCTCCCGTTACTCTATAGTTCCACCGCCTCGTCTCGGCGACGCTTAGCGAAGCGCTGTTGGTACTCCACCACCACACCGTCGTGTTGGTTGTGACCCCATCTACTTATCCTCTCTCACTTGGTGGATCAATAAGGAGGAGACTTCATCGAGCCGCACGTGTGCTAAACTTGGAGGTACCGTCTGTTCGGCACTAGATCTGCTGGATCGTGATCGGATCGCGAAGAAAGTTCGACTACATCAACCGCGTTGTGAAACGCTTCCGCTTACGGTCTACGAGGGTATGTAGACACACTCTCCCCCTCGTTGCTATGCATCTCCATGGATAGATCATTGCGTGTGCCTAGAAAAAAAATTGTTTTCCATGCAACGATTCCCAACAGTGGCATCATGAGCCAAGTCTATGCGTAGATGATATGCACGAGTAGAACATAAAGAGTTGTGGGCGGTGATTGTCATATTCCTTACCACCAACGTGTTATTTTGATTCAGTGGTATTGTGGGATGAAGCGGCCCGGACCAACCTTACATGTCCACGCACATGAGACTGGTTCCATCGACTGACATGCAACTAGTTTTGCATAAAGGTGGCTGGCGGGTGTATTTTTCTCCTACTTTAGTTGAATCGAATTTGACTACGGCCGCTCCTTGAAGAAGTTTAAAATAGAAAAGTTGACGAAACACCGCTGTGGTTTTATGCATAGGTAAGAACGGTTCTTGTTAGAAACCCGTAGCAGCCACGTAAAACTTGCAACAACAAAGTAGAGGACGTCTAACTTGGTTTTGCAGGGTATGTTGTGATGTGATATGGTCAAGACATGATGTGATATACATTAGTGTATGAGATGATCATGTTTTGTAAGATATCTCGCAACCGGTAGGAGCCTTATGGTTGTCTCTTTATTGTATGAAGTGCAAGCGCCATGTGATTGCTTACTTTATCACTATGCGTTAGCGATAGTTGTAGAAGCAATAGTTGGCATGACGACCTCGACACAATGATGCTACGATGGAGATGAATGTGTCAAACCGGTGATGATGGAGATCATGATGATACTTTGGAGATGGAGATCAAAAGCACAAGATGATGATGGCCATATCATGTCACATATTTTGATTGCATGTGATGTTTATCTTTTATGCATCTTATTTTTCTTAAAATGATGGTATCATTATAAGATGATCCCTTCACTGAATTTCAAGGTAAAAGTGTTCACCCTGAGTATGCACCGTTGTTATGGTTCTTCGTTTCGAGACACCACGTGATGATCGGGTGTGATAGACTCTACGTTCACATACAACGGGTGTAAGACAATTTTACACATGCAGAATACTTGGGTTAAACTTGATGAGCCTAGCATGTACATACATGGCTTCAGAACACCGGAGTCCGAAAGTGTTGGAAATATGCCCTAGAGGCAATAATAAAATGGTTATTATTATATTTCCTTGTTCATGATAATTGTCGATTGTTCATGCTATAATTGTATTAACCGAAAACCATAATACATGTGTGAATACATAGATCGTAATATGTCCCTAGTAAGCCTCTAGTTGACTAGTCGTTGATCAATAGATGGTCATGGTTTCCTGACCATGGACATTGGATGTCACTGACAACGGGATCACATCATTAGGAGAATGATGTGATGGACAAGACCCAATCTTAAGTGTAGCACAAGATCGTGTAGTTTGTTTGTTAAAGCTTTTCTAATGTCAAGTATCATTTCCTTAGACCATGAGATTGTGCAACTCCCAGATACCGTAGGAATGCTTTGGCTGTACCAAACGTCACAACGTAACTGGGTGGCTATAAAGGTGCATTATAGGTATCTCTGAAAGTGTCTGTTGGGTTGGCACGAATCGAGACTAGGATTTGTCACTCCCTATGACGGAGAGGTATCTCTGGGCCCACTCGGTAATGCATCATCATAATGAGCTCAATGTGACTAAGGAGTTAGCCACGGGATCATGCATTACGGAATGAGTAAAGAGACTTGCCAGTAACAAGATTGAACAAGGTATCGGGGTACCGACAATCGAATCTCGGGCAAGTAACATACTGATAGACAAAGGGAATTGTATACATGATTGATTGAATCCCCGACATCGTGGTTCATCCAATGAGATCATCGTGGAACATGTGGGAGCCAATATGGGTATCCAGATCCCGCTATTGGTTATTGGCCAAAGAGATGTCTCGGTCATGTCTGCATGGTTCCCGAACCCGTAGGGTCTACACACTTATGGTTCGGTGACGCTACAGTTGTTATGAGAAATAGTATGTGGTTACCGAAGGTTGTTCGGAGTCCCGGATGAGATCCCGGACGTGATGAGGAGTTCCGGAATGGTCCGGAGGTGCAAATCGATATATTAGACGAAGGGTATTGGAGTCCGGAATTGTTCCGGGGGTACCGGGTGACGACCAGCGTGTCCGAAAGGGGTTTCGGAGGCCCCAGAAAGCGTTGGGGGGCCTTATGGGCCAAGGGGAGGGGCACATCAGCCCACTAAGGGGCTGAGCGCCCCTCCCACCCCATCTCACTGTAACACCCTCCATGCGACTATATCTCCCACGTGTCGAGGCACGACTTAGAGGCATAATCGCATTGAAGGCATATGTCGCAAGTTAGGCAATCTTCACAACATCCCATGTAATATAAATCATAAAGGGGAGATAACATAGTTGGCTTACACTCGCCACGTCAAACAAGTACATAAATAACATTACATCATCCAAACACCCATGGCCCGACTACGGCGCCAAAATAAAAGAGAACCCAACATGCGACACGGTCCCGATCACCCCCAACTGGGCACCACTACTGATCATCAGGAAAGGAAACATAGTAACGTTGAGAGTCTTCGTCGAACTCCCACTTGAGCTCAAGTGCGTCTCCTGGAGCGGAATCATCAGGCCCTGCATCTGGTGTAATAGTAATCTGTGAGCCACAGGGACTCAGCAATCTCGCACCCTCGCGATCAAGACTATTTAAGCTTAAAGGTATGGCAAGGTTAATATGTGGAGCTGCAGCAAGCGACTAGCAAGTATGGTGGCTAACTTATTCGCAAAAGAGAGCGAGAAGAGGAGGCAAAGCGCGAGCGAGAAACTAGAGAACAACCTGCGCAAACATAACTCCAACACCGTGTCCACTTCCCGGACTCCGCCGAGAAGAGGCCATCACGGTAACACACTCAGTTGATTCATTTTGAATAAGTTAAGGTTCAAGTTATCTACAACCGGACATTAACAAATTCCCATCTGCCCATAACCGCAGGCACGGCTTTTGAAAGTTCAAATCCCTGCAGGGGAGTCCCAACTTAGCCCATGACAAGCTCTCATGGTCAACGAAGGAATAGACCTCCTCCCAAGACGTTCCGATCAGACTCGGTATCTCGGTTATTCAAGACACTTCGACAGGTTAAAAAAACAAGACCAGCAACACCGCCCGAATGTGCCGACAAATCCCGATGGGAGCTGCACATATCTCTTTCTCAGGGAACACTCAGATTGTCTAAACTTCCGGTAGGCCAGCCCAGAGTTGCCCTTGGTAGCCACCAGCGGCTGACAGTTTGGACCAACACTCAGAGGAGCACTGGCCCGGGGGGTGTAAAAAGATGACCCTCGGGCTCCGGAAACCCAAGGGAAAAAGAGGCTAGGTGGCAAATGGTAAAACTAAGGTTGGGCATTGCTGGAAAAGCTTTAATCAAGGCGAACTATCAAGGGGTTCCCATTATAACCCAACCGCGTAAGGAACGCAAAATCCAGGAACATAACACCGATATGACGGAAACTAGGGCGTCAAGAGTGGAACAAAACACTAGGCGAGAGGCCGAGCCTTCCACCCTTTACCAAGTATATAGATGCATTAAGATAACATAGCAATATAATGATATCCCAACAAGTAAATAAATGTTCCAACAAGGAACGGCCTCCAAACTTCACCTGCAACTAGCAACGCTATAAGAGGGGCTGAGCAAAGCGGTAACATAGCCAATCAACAGTTTGCTAGGACATGGTGGGTTAGAGGTTTGACATGGCAATTTGGGAGGCTTGAAAGCAAGTGGTAGGCATCCTAGCATTGGCATAGCAAAAGAGCGAGCAAACTAGCATAGCAAAGATAGTAGTGATTTCGAGGGTATGATCATCTTGCCTGCACAGTTGTCAGAGTTGACTGGATCCTCGAAAGCAAACTCAACGGGCTCCTCATTAGTGAACTCGTCTCCTGGCTCTACCCAAACAAGACAAACAAGAAACAAGGGCAAAATCAACCACGTGCAAGGATCAAGCAATATGATGCAATGATGATATGCTATGCGGGATGCGATGCGGGATGCAAAATGCAAGATATGACAGGAAAAGCAAGGTCCTGGCATCAACTTGGAAATCCAAGTGTTCCACTGGAAAGATGAGATGAAATCGCTTGAAAACGATATAAAGAACACCGGAATTAGAGTTACGGTTTGGAAATGGCAAGCGATTCAAATATGACACCGGTCTGCGATTTACAGCAAGTAGCCATCTAAATGCAACGAAATGAACATGTTACAGCACCCAAACATGACAACAAAATACATGGAAGGGATGCATTCAAGATTCTTAACAAAAGTCTAGCACTGAGCTACGGCCAATTCATCCATTAACAGGTTCAAACAAGCATGGCAAAAATGCATATGGCAAACAGATCTCAGACTTAGTGAAATTAACACTTGTCTGGAATTTCAGATCAGGTAGCACTCTTCGGAGCAACAAAACTACATGAAACAGGACCTGAACATGGCAAAGTAAAACATGGCATGGAGCTACTCAAATAGCTTAACAAAAGTCCCTTAGTGACCTTGAGCCAAAAGGGATCAGAAAATATACTAACAAGCACGTGAACATCGCAAAAACATAATCAGTTTTCAGACTTAGTGAAAACTGGCACATGCTGAAATATAACTCAAGTAGGCATGTTTACGAGCTCGATGCACTCACTACGGTGCAAGTAATGAAAAGATAAGCATACATCTATCAAGAACACTGAAAATGCAAGCTAGACATGGCAAGAGCAATAGCATAGCATGCACGGATCAACTACAACACCATCGGCAAAATTGCAAACAAGTTGACAATCTGCCCAGATTCACAAAGTAGGCAAAGTAGAGCTCAATTGACTCAAGCTAGGGTGCTCCATAATTGCAAATAAAGACATGGATGGATAGAGCACTACAAGATTAACAAAACATCCTTACTGATCATTCCCAAAAGAGGCACGGATCACTAGGAAACAACATGAACATATGGCAACATGAGATAAACAGATCAAGGACTTAGTGGAATTGCTAAGTCCCTGAAAACAGAATTACCGAGTGCCTCACTTTGCAAGCTTGCACTAGTCACCACACACATCACAAAAATACATGGGTTGCACCTCTGGAAAGATGACAAAACCCTTAACAAAACATATGTAGAACATCAGGGCATATCATGCACACAATAATCATGGCAAAAATGACAAAAAGCTAAATGAAGCACCAGATCTGACAATTATCTCAAGTAGCCCTCTTCTAACAGCATTTCGGGCATCAAGATGAACTCAAATGAAAAATATGCAATGGAATGAAATGATGTACTCTCTGAGATGAACATTTTGATATGCTATCTGCATGAATAGGAGTTACGGATGCAAAGTTACGGGGCTATGAACAGGAGCACATGGGCTAGGGTTTCTGAGAAAAAGTCAACCTCCGAATTCCAGATCTGAGATCTGCACGCGGATCAAGGCAAACTCCGGCGAGGCACTGTTCACCGGCGGAGGGAAGAGCTCGCCGGAGCCGGCGTGACGGCGGAGAGGCGGCGGGGCGAGGCCGGAGACGAGGCGGTGGGGGAAGGCGGCGAGCGGCGCGGACGCCGAGGCGACGCGGCGCGGTGGCGGCGGCTGGTGGTGGCGCCGGCGGGCTGAGGCGGCGGGGCCGGCGAGGAGCTTCGGGCGGGCGGCGGAAGGAGTTCCGGCGGGCGGCCGGCAGCAGGGACGAAGGCCCCGGGCAGCGGCGCGTGTCAACGGGCCTCGGGGGCCCCTCCTGGGCCTCCCGGGCCGGCGGCGGCTGGCGAAGTGGGGCGGACGGCGCGGCGAATGGCAACGCGCCACGTGGCGGCGGTGGGGCGGACGCTGTCCGGTCCGCTCCGGACACGTCCAGCAGCGGCGGTGGATGGATTTAGGGTTAGGGGGGAGAGTGGAACCGCGAATTTGAAGGAGGGGGTCTATATATAGGCATAGAGGGAGCTAGGAGAGTCCAAATGAGGTGCGGTTTTCGGCCACGCGATCGTGATCGAACGCTCTAGATGATGGAGCAGGTTTAGGTGGGTTTTGGGCCAAAATGGAGGGGTGTTGGGCTGCAACACACACGAGGCCTTTTCGGTCCCTCGGTTAACCGTTGGAGTATCAAACGAAGTCCAAATGATACGAAACTTGACAGGAGGTCTACCGGTAGTAAACCAAGGCCGCTTGGCAAGTCTCGGTACAATCCGGAAATGTTTAATCCCCACACACGAAGGAAAGGTAGAAATGACCACCGGAGGAGAACGAAGCGCCGGAATGCAAAACAGACAACGGGGAAAATGCTCGAATGCATGAGACGAACACGTATGCAAATGCAATGCACATGATGACATGATATGAGATGCATGACAACGATAACAACACATGGAGACAAAGACCTGAACCCGAGAAAATAAATTAACTTAACGCCGGAAACGGCAAGAGTTGAAGTACAAATTGGGAAAGTTACATCCGGGGTGTTACAACACATAACCTGGAGAGGTGGGGGCGCCTCCCCTAGGGCAGCCACCCCTCCCGGCTTGGGGGGCAAGTTTCCTAGGGGTGGGGGCGCCCAAACCCATCTAGGGTTTCCCCTATGGCCGCCGCCCCTACCTTAGGGAAACCCTAGGGCACCTCCTCCTCCCCCTTCCCCCTATATATAGTGAGGGAGAGAGAGGGCAGCCGCACCCTTCCCCTGGCGCAGCCCCTCCCCCTCTCCTACACATCCTCCTCCTCCGTAGCGCTTGGCGAAGCCCTGCCGGAGAACCACAAGCTCCATCACCACCACGCCGTCGTGCCGTCAGAGTTTTCCCTCAACTTCTCCTCTCCCCTTGCTGGATCAAGAAGGAGGAGACGTCCCCGGGCTGTACGTGTGTTGAACGCGGAGGCGCCGTTGTTCGGCGCTTAGATTGGAATCGACCGCGATCTGAATCGCTGCGTGTACGACTCCACCAACCGCGTTCTTGTAACGCTTCCGCATTGCGATCTTCAAGGGTATGAAGATACACCTACCTCTCTCTCATTGCTAGTATCTCCTATATTGATCTTGGTGACACATAGGAATTTTTTTGAATTACTGCTACGTTCCCCAATAGTGGCATCATGAGCTAGGTCTATGCGTAGATTGTATGCACGAGTAGAACACAAAGCAGTTGTGGGCCATGATTTGTTCAATTTGCTTACCCTTACTAGTCTTATCTTGATCCGGCGGCATTGTGGGATGAAGCGGCCTGGACCGACCTTTCACGTACGCTTACGTGAGACTGGTTCCACCGACTGACATGCAGTTGATGCATAAGGTGGCTGGCAGGTGTCTGTCTCTCCCACTTTCGTCGGATCGGATTCGATGAAAAGGGTCCTTATGAAGGGTAAATAGCAATTGGCATATCACCGTTGTGGTTTTGTGTAGGTAAGAAACGTTCTTGCTAGAAACCCATAGCAGCCACGTAAAACATGCAACAACAATTAGAGGACGTCTAACTTGTTTTTGCAGGGTTTTGCTATGTGATGTGATATGGCCAAAAGGATGTGATGAATGATATATGTGATGTATGAGATTGATCATGTTGTTGTAATAGGAATCACAACTTGCATGTGGATGAGTATGACAACCAGCAGGAGCCATAGGAGTTGTCTTAATTTATTTATGACCTGCGTGTCAATGAAAACGCCATGTAATTACTTTACTTTATTGCTAAACGTTAGCCATAGTAGTAGAAGTAATAGTTGGCGAGGCAACTTCATGAAGACACGATGATGTAGATCATGATGATGGAGATCATGGTGTCATGCCGGTGATGATGGTGTTCATGCCGCGCCTCAAAGATGGAGATCAAAGGCGCAAGATGATATTGGCCATATCATGTCACTTTATGATTTGCATGTGATGTTTGTCATGTTTACATCTTATTTGCTTAGAACGACGGTAGCATAAATAAGATGATCCTTCACTAAAATTTCAAGAAAGTGTTCCCCCTAACTATGCATCGTTGCGAAGGTTCCTTGTTTCAAAGCACCACGTGATGATCGGGTGTGATAGATTCTAACGTTCGCATACAACGGGTGTAAGCCAGATTTACACACGCAACACACTTAGGTTGACTTGACGAGCCTAGCATGTACAGACATGGCCTCGGAACACGGAAGACTGAACGGTCGAACATGAGTCGTATAGAAGATACGATCAACATGGAGATGTTCACCGTTGATGACTAGTCCGTCTCATGTGATGATCGGACATGGCCTTGTCGATTCGGATCATGTATCACTTAGATGACTAGGGGGATGTCTATCTGAGTGGGAGTTCATTGAATAATTTGATTAGATGAACTTAATTATCATGAACATAGTCTAAATTGTCTTTGCAAATTATGTTGTGGATTAATAGCTCGCGCTTTAGCTCTTTGTTTTAATACGTTCCTAGAGAAAGACTAAGTTGAAAGATATTGTAAGCAATTGTGCGGACTAGGGCCGTAGTCTGAGGATTGTCCTCACTGCTACACAGAAGGCTTCTATCCTTGATGCACCGCTCAGTGTGCCAACCCCTCTGGCATCGTCTGTGGATGTTGCGAACATCTGGTAGACACGTTCTGATGACTACCTGATAGTTTAGTGCGCTGCTACCTCTTGAGCAGTGCGTTGGTTTTCCCTTGAAGAGGAAAGGGTGGTGCAGTAAAGTAGCGTAAATATTTCCCTCAGTTTTTGAGAACCAAGGTATCAATCCAGTAGGAGGACATGCATGAGTCCCTTGCACCTACACAAACAAATAAAATCCTCGCAACCAACGCAATAAAGGGGTTGTCAATCCCTTCACGGTCACTTACGAAAGTGAGATCTGATAGATATGATAAGATAATATTTTTGGTATTTTTGTGATAAAGATGCAAAGTAAATAAAGCGAAATAAAAACGGCACCAGAAATAGCCTGTTGGTGGGAGATTAATATGATGGAAAATAGACCCGGGAGCCATAGGTTTCACTAGTGGCTTCTCTCGAGAGCATAAGTATTACGGTGGGTAAACAAATTACTATTGAGCAATTGACAGAATTGAGCATAGTTATGAGAATATCTAGGTATGATCATGTATATAGGCATCACGTCCGAGACAAGTAGACCGACTCCTGCCTGCATCTACTACTATTACTCCACACATCGACCGCTATCCAGCATGCATCTAGAGTATTAAGTTCAAAGGAACAGAGTATCGCTTTAAGTAAGATGACATGATGCAGAGGGGTAAACTCATGCAATATGATATAAACCCCATCTTGTTATCCTCGATGGCAACAATACAATACATGATGATCTTAAAAAAAACAATACAATACGTGCCTTGCTGCCCCTATTGTCACTGGGAAAGGACACCGCAAGATTGAACCCAAAGCTAAGCACTTCTCCCATTGCAAGAAAGATCAATCTAGTAGGCCAAACCAAACTGATAATTCGAAGAGACTTGCAAAGATAACCAATCATACATAAAAGAATTCAGAGAAGATTCGAATATTGTTCATAGATAAACTTGATCATAAACCCACAATTCATCGGTCTCAACAAACACACCGCAAAAGAAGATTACATCGAATAGATCTCCACGAGAATCATGGAGAACTTTGTATTGAGATCCAAAGAGAGAAGAAGCCATCTAGCTAATAACTATGGACCCGAAGGTCTGAGGTAAACTACTCACACATCATCGGAGAGGCTATGGTGTTGATGTAGAAGCCCTTCGTGATCGATGCCCCCTCCGGCGGAGCTCCGGGAAAGGCCCCAAGATGGGATCTCACGGGTACAGAAGGTTGCGGTGGTGGAATTAGGTTTTTGGCTCCGTATGTGGTAGTTTGGGGGTATGCAGGTATATATAGGAGGAAGAAGTACGTCGGTGGAGCAACATGGGCCCCACGAGAGTGGAGGGCGCGCCTGGGGGGGGGGGGGGGTAGGCGCACCCCCCCTACCTCGTGTCTTCCTGGTAGCTTTCTTGACGTAGGGTCCAACTCCTCTGGATCACGTTCGTTCCAAAAATCACGTTACCGAAGGATTCATTCCGTTTGGACTCCGTTTGATATTCTTTTTCTGTGAAACTCTGAAATAGGCAAAAAACAACACTTCTGGGCTGGGCCTCCGGTTAATAGGTTAGTCCCAAAAATAATATAAAAGTGTATAATAAAGCCCAATAATGTCCAAAACAGAATATAATATAGCATGGAACAATAAAAAATTATAGATACGTTGGAGACATATCAAGCATCCCCAAGCTTAATTCCTGCTCGTCCTCGAGTAGGTAAATGATAAAAGCAGAATTTTTGATGTGGAATGCTACTTGGCATAATTTCAATGTAATTATCTTAATTGTGGTATGAATATTCAGATCCGAAAGATTCAAGACAAAAGTTTAATATTGACATAAAAATAATAATACTTCAAGCATACTAACTAAGTAATTATGTCTTCTCAAAATAACATGGCCAAAGAAAGTTCTCCCTACAAAATCATATAGTATGGCTATGCTCTATCTTCACCACACAAAGTATTTAAATCCAGCACAACCCCGATACCAAGCCAAGCAATTGTTTCATACTTTTGGTGTTCTCAAACTTTTTCAATCTTCACGCAATACATGAGCGTGAGCCATGGACATAGCACTATATGTGGAATAGAATGGTGGTTGTGGAGAATACAAAAAAAGAGAAGATAGTCTCACATCAACTAGGCATATCAATGGGCTATGGAGATGCCCATTAATAGATATCAATGTGACTGAGTAGGGATTGCCATGCAACGGATGCACTAGAGCTATAAGTATATGAAAGATCAACAAAATGAACTAAGTGGGTGTGCATCCAGCTCGCTTGCTCACGAAGACCTAGAGCATTTTGAGGAAGCCCATCATTGGAATATACAAGCCAAGTTCTATAATGAAAAATTCCCACTAGTATATGAAAGTGATATCATAGGAGACTCTCTATCATAAAGATCATGGTGCTACTTTGAAGCACAAGTGTGGTAAAAGGATAGTAGCATTGCCCCTTCTTCTTTTTTGGGGCCTTTTCTCTTTTTTTATGGCCTCTTCTTTTTTTATTTAGTCCGGAGTCTCATCCCGACTTGTGGGGGAATCATAGTCTCCATCATCCTTTCAACACTTGGGACAATGCTCTAAAAATGATGATCATCACACTTTTATTTACTTACAACTCAACAATTACAACTCAATACTTAGAACAAAATATGACTCTATGTGAATGCCTCCTGCGGTATACCGGGATATGCAATGAATCAAGAGTGACATGTATGAAAGAATTATGAACGGTGGCTTTGCCACAAATACAATGTCAACTACATGATCATGCAAAGCAATATGACAATGATGGAGCGTGTCATAGTAAATGGAACGGTGGAAAGTTGCATGGCAATATATCTCGGAATGGCTATGGAAATGCCATAATAGGTAGGTATGGTGGCTGTTTTGAGGAAGGTATATGGTGGGTATATGATAACGGCGAAAAGTGCGCGGTATTAGAGAGGCTAGCAATGGTGGAAGGGTGAGAGTGCGTATAATCCATGGACTCAACATTAGTCATAAAGAACTCACATACTTATTGCAAAAATCTATTAGTTATCGAAACAAAGTATTACGCACATGCTCCTAGGGGGATAGATTGGTAGGAAAAGACCATCGCTCATCCCCGACCGCCACTCATAAGGAAGACAATCAATAAATAAATCATGCTCCGATTTCGTCACATAACGGTTCACCATACATGCATGCTACGGGAATCACAAACTTCAACACAAGTATTCCTCAAATTCACAACTACTCAACTAGCATGACTCTAATATCACCATCTCCATATCTCAAAACAATTATCAAGTATCAAACTTCTCATAGTATTCAACACACTCATAAGATTTTTTTACTAATCTTGAATGCCTATCATAATTAAAGCAAATTACCACGCTGTTTTGTAGGACTCTCAAAATAATATAAGTGAAGTATGAGATAACAATTGTTTCTATAAAACAAATCCACCACCGTGCTCTAAAAGATATAAGTGAAGCACTAGAGAAAAAACTATATAGGTCAAAAGATATAAGTGAAGCACATAGAGTATTCTAATAATTTTCAAATCATGCGAGTCTCTCTCAAAAGGTGTGTACAGAAAGGATGATTGTGGTAAACTAAAAAGCAAAGACTCAAATAATACAATACGCTCCAAGCAAAACACATATCATGTGGTGAATAAAAATATAGCTCCAAGTAAAGTTACCGATAGACGAAGACGAAAGAGGGGTTGCCTTCCGGGGCATCCCCAAGCTTAGGCTTTTGGGTGTCCTTGAATTTTACCTTGGGGTGCCATGGGCATCCCCAAGCTTAGTCTCTTGCCACTCCTTGTTCCATAATCCATCAAAACTTAACCCAAAACTTGAAAACTTCACAACACAAAACTCAAAATAGAAAATATCGTGAGCTCCGTTAGCGAAAGAAAAAAAACACCACTTCAAGGTACTGTAATTAACTCATTATTTATTTATATTGGTGTTAAACCTACTTTATTCCAACTTCTCTATGGTTTGTAAACTATTTTACACGAAAAACAGAATCTGTCAAAAACAGAACAGTCTATAGTAATCTGTAGCTAACGCAAACTTCTGGAATCCCAAAAATTCTAAATAAATTTATGGACGTGAGGAATTTATCTATTAATCATCTTCAAAAAGAATTAAATAAATAGCACTTTCCAAATAAAAAAAGGCAGCAATTATCGTGAGTGCTAAAGTTTCTGTTTTTTACAGCAAGATCAAAAAGACTTTCCCCAAGTCTTCCCAACGGTTCTACTTGGCACAAACACTAATTAAACACAAAAAACACAACCAAAACAGAGGATAGATAAATTATTTATTACTAAACAGGATCAAAAAGCAAGGAATAAAAATAAAATTGGGTTGCTTCCCAACAAGCGCTATTGTTTAACGCCCCTAGCTAGGCATAAAAGCGAAGATAGATCTAGGTATTGCCATCTTTGGTAGGCAATCCATAAGTGGCTCTCATAATAGATTCATAAGGTAATTTTATTTTCTTTCTATGTAAGTGTTCCATGCCTTTCCTTAACGGAAATTGGAATCTAATATTCCATTCCTTCATATCAATAATTGCACCAATCGTTCAAAGGAAAGGTCTACCAAGAATAATAGGACATGAAAGATTGCAATCTATATCAAGAACAATGAAATCTACGGGCACATAATTCCTATTTGCAACAATAAGAACATCATTAATTCTTCCCATAGGTTTCTTCATGATGGAATCCGCAAGGTGCAAATTTAAAGAGCAATCATCAAAATCACGGAAACCTAGCAAATCACACAAAGTCTTTGGAATCATGGAAACACTAGCACCCAAATCACACAAAGCATAGCATTCATGATCTTTAATTTTAATTTTAATAGTAGGTTCCCACTCATCATAAAGTTTTCTAGGGATAGAAACTTCCAACTCAAGTTTTTCTTCATAAGATTGCATCAAAGCATCAACGATATGTTTGGTAAAGGCTTTATTTTGACTATAAGCATGTGAAGAATTTAGCATGGATTGCAACAAGGAAGTACAATCTATCAAAGAGCAATGATCATAATTAAAATCCTTTAAATCCAAGGTAGTGGGTTCATTAATATCTAGGGTTTTGATCTCTTCAGTCCCACTTTTACCAATTTTTGCATCAAGATCTAAAAACTCCGAATTTTTGGAACGCCTTCTAGGTAAAGGTGGATCATATTCAGTCGCATCATTATCAAGATTCATATTGCAAAACAAAGATTTAATAGGGGACACATCAATAACTTTTAGATCTACATCTTTATTTTCATAGAAACTAGAAGAACACGCTTTCGCGAAACAATCTTTCTTAGCACGCATCCTAGCGGTTCTTTCTTTGCACTCATCAATGGAAATTCTCATGGCCTTGAGAGACTCATTGATATCGTGCTTAGGTGGAATAGATCTAAGTTTCAAAGAATCAACATCAAGAGAAATTCTATCAATGTTCCTAGCCAATTCATCAACTTTAAGCAATTTTTCTTCAAGCAAAGCATTGAAATTCTTTTGCGAATTCATAAACTCCTTAACACTAGTCTCAAATTCAGAGGGCATCTTATTAAAATTTCCATAAGAATTGTTGTAGGAATTACCATAATTATTAGAGGAATTACTAGGATACGGCCTAGGATTAAAGTTTCCTATATACACGTTGTTACCAAAATTATTCCTACCAATAAAATTCACATCCATAGATTCATTATTATTCTCAATCAAAGTAGACAAAGGCATATCATTAGGATAAGAAGAAACACTTTTATTAGCAAATAATTTCACGAGTTCATCCATCTTTCCACTCAAAACATTAATTTCTTCTATCGCATGCACTTTCTTATTAGTAGATCTTTCAGTGTGCCATTGAGAATAATTAACCATAATATTATCTATGAGTTTAGTAGCTTCTCCTAAAGTGATTTCCATAAAAGTGCCTCCCGCGGCCGAATCTAAAAGATTTCTAGAAGCAAAATTCAATCTAGCATAAATTTTTTGTATAATCATCCACAAATTCAAACCATGTGTAGTGCAATTACGTATCATTAATTTCATTCGCTTCCAAGCTTGTGCAATATGTTCATGATCAAGTTGCTTAAAAATCATGATATCGTTTCTAAGAGGGATGATCTTAACGGGAGGAAAATATTTAGAGATAAAAGCATCTTTGCACTTATTCCAAGAATCAATACTATTTTTAGGCAAAGACGAAAACCAAGCTTTAGCACGATCTCTAAGTGAAAAAGGAAATAGATTCAATTTAACAATATCATTGTCCACATCTTTCTTCTTTTGCATATCACACAAATCAACACAGCTATTAAGATGGGTAGCAGCATCTTCACTAGGAAGGCCGGCGAATTGATCTTTCATGACAAGATTCAACAAAGCGACATTAATTTCACAAGATTCAGTATCGGTAAGAGGAGCAATCGAAGTGCTAAGAAAATCATTGTTGTTGGTATTAGTAAAGTCACACAATTTGGTATTATCTTGAGCCATCGTGACAAGCAAGCGATCCAACACACGAGCAAACAAGAAGCGAGCGAAAAAGAGGCGAACGGAAAAGAGAGAGGGCGAATAAAATGGCAAGGGTGAAGTGGGGGAGAGGAAAACGAGAGGCAAATGCCAAATAATGTAATGTGGGAGATAAGGGTTTGTGATGGGTACTTGGTATGTTGACTTTTGCGTAGACTCCCCGGCAACGGCGCCAGAAATCCTTCTTACCACCTCTTGAGCACTGCGTTGGTTTTCCCTTGAAGAGGAAAGGGTGATGCAACAAAGTAGCGTAAGTATTTTCCTCAGTTTTTGAGAACCAAGGTATCAATCCAGTAGGAGGCCACGCACGAGTCCCTCGCACGTACACAAACAAATAAAATCCTCGCAACCAACACAATAAAGGGTTGTCAATCCCTTCACGGTCACTTACGAAAGTGAGATCTGATAGATATGATAAGATAATATTTTTGGTATTTTTATGATAAAGATGCAAAGTAAATAAAGCGAAATAAAAACGGCACCAGAAATAGCTTGTTGACGGGAGATTAATATGATGGAAAATAGACCCGGGGGCCATAGGTTTCACTAGTGGCTTCTCTCGAGAGCATAAGTATTATGGTGGGTAAACAAATTACTGTTGAGCAATTAACAGAATTGAGCATAGTTATGAGAATATCTAGGTATGATCATGTATATAGGCATCATGTCCGAGACAAGTAGACTGACTCCTGCCTGCATCTACTACTATTACTCCACACATCGACCGCTATCCAGCATGCATCTAGAGTATTAAGTTCAAAGGAACAGAGTAACGCTTTAAGTAAGATCACATGATGTAGAGGGATAAACTCATGCAATATGATATAAACCCCATCTTGTGATCCTCGATGGCAACAATACAATGCGTGCCTTGCTGCCCCTACTGTCACTGGGAAAGGACACCGCAAGATTGAACCCAAAGCTAAGCACTTCTCCCATTGCAAGAAAGATCAATCTAGTAGGCCAAACCAAACTAATAATTCGAAGAGACTTGCAAAGTTAACCAATCATACATAAAAGAATTCAGAGAAGATTCGGATATTGTTCATAGATAAATTTGATCATAAACCCACAATTCACCGATCTCAACAAACACACCGCGAAACAAGATTACATCGAATAGATCTACACGAGAATCATGGAGAACTTTGTATTGAGATCCAAAGAGAGAGAAGAAGCCATCTAGCTAATAACTATGGACCCGAAGGTCTGAGGTAAACTACTCACACATCACCGGAGAGGCTATGGTGTTGATGTAGAAGCCCTCTGTGATCAATGCCGTCTCCGGCGGAGCTCCGGAAAAGGCCCCAAGATGGGATCTCACGGGTACAGAAGGTTGCGGCGGTGGAATTAGGTTTTTGGCTCTGTATCTGGTAGTTTGGGGGTACGTAGGTATATATAGGAGGAAGAAGTACGTCAGCGGAGCAACATGGGCCCCACGAGGGTGGATGGCGCGCCTGGGGGGTAGGCGCGCCCCCTACCTCGTGCCTTCCTGGTAGCTTTCTTGACGTAGGGTCCAAGTCCTCTGGATCACGTTCGTTCCAAAAATCACGTTCCCGAAGGTTTCATTCCGTTTGGACTCCGTTTGATATTTTTTTCCGCGAAACTCTGAAATAGGCGAAAACAGCAATTCTGGGCTGGGCCTCCAGTTAATAGGTTAGTCCCAAAAATAATATAAAAGTGTACAATAAAGCCAAATAATGTCCAAAACAGAATATAATATAGCATGGAACAATAAAAAATTATAGATACACGGGAGACGTATCATGCGCCATGCTTTACGGCTTAGAGTCGGGGCTCCAAAAGTGTTTTGAACGCCATAGAACATATGAGATGTTCGAAGAGATGAAATTGGTATTTCAGGCTCATGCCTGTGTTGAGAGGTTGAGACCTCTGACAAGACCTTTGCCTACAAGATGGGGGAGAATAGCTCAGCCAGTGAGCATGTGCTCAGAATGTCTGGGTACTTCAATCACTTGAATCAAGTGGGAGTTAATCTTCCAGATAAGAGAGTGATTGACAAAAGTTCTCCAGTCGCTATCACCAAGCTACTAGATTTTTGTGATGAACTATAACATGCAAGGGAAGATAATCCCGGAGCTGTTCGTCGTGCTTAAGGCCGTAAAGGTAGAAATCAAGAAGGAGCATCAAGTGTTGATGGTTAACAAGAGCACTGGTTTCAAAGAAGGGCAAGAAGGGAAACTTCTTGAATGGTAAGCCAGTTGCCACTCCAGTGAAGAAACCCAAGAACCCAAACCCAAGACAAAGTGTTTCTATTAGGGGAACGGTCACTGGTAGCAGAACTACCTCAAATACTTGGTAGATAAGAAGGTTGTCAACTTCAACAAAAGTATATTTGATATATGTGTGTTATTGATGTGTATCTTACTAGTACTCCTAGTAGCACCTGGGTATTAGATACCGGTTCAGTTGCTAATATTGGTAACTTGAAACAAAAGCTACGGAATTAAAGGAGACTAGCTAAGGGCGAGGTGACGATGTGTGTTGAAGTGTTTCCAAGGTTGATGTGATCACCACCGCACGCTCCCTCTACCTTCGGGATTAGTGTTGAACCTAGATAAATGTTGTTTGCATTGGTGTCTGTGTTGAGCATGAACATGATTAGATCATGTTTATTGCAATACGGTTATTCATTCAAGTCAGAGAATAATGGTTATTCCGTTTACATGAATAATACCTTCTATGGTCATGCACCCAATGTGAATGGTTTATTGAATCCCGGTCGTAGTTATACACAAGTTCATAACATTGATGCCAAAAGATGTAGAGTTGATAATGATAGTACCACTTTCATGTGGCACTGCCGCTTAGGTCATATTGGTGTAAAGCGCATGAAAGAACCTCCATGCTAATGGACTTTTGAAGTCACTTTATTTTAAATCACTTGACACATGCAAACCATGCCTCTTTGGCAAGATGACTAAAACCCCATTCTTTGGAACAATGGAACGAGCAAGTGACTTGTTGGAAATCATACATGCTGATGTGTGCGGTCCGATGATTGTTGACGCGCGCGGTGGTAATGTCACCATTTGTGAAGCTTGACTTGTCTCAAAGAAGTTTCCGACAAGTTCAAGGAGTTGACTATGATGAGACCCTCTTGATCGTAGCGATGCTAAAGTCTGTTAGAACTATGTTAGCAGTTTCTACATTTTCATTTACGAAATCAGGCAGATGGATGTCAAAACAAAGTTTCCTTAACGGTTTCCATGAGGAAAGGTTGTATGTGATACAACCAAAAGGTTTTTGTCAATCCTAAGGATGCTAAAAGGTATGCAAACTCCAGCGATCCTTCTATGGACTGGAGCAAGCATCTCGGAGTTGGAACATACGTTTTGATGAGGCGATCAACACATTTGGGTTTATACAAAGTTTGCAAGAAACTTGTATTTGCAAGAAAGTGAGTGGGAGCACTACAACATTTCTGATAGGTATATATGGATGACATATTGTTGATCGGAAATGATGTAGAATTTCTAGAAAGCATAAAGGGTTGTTTGAATGGAGTTTTTCAAAGGAAGACATGTGTAAAACTGCTTACATGTTGGGTATGAAGAGCAATAGATATAGATCAAGACGCCTGATAAGACTTTCACAGAGCACATACCTTGACATGATCTTGAAGGAGTTCAAGATGGATCAGTCAAAGAAGGAGTTCTTGCCTGAGTTGTGAGGTGTGAAGTTAAGACTTGAAGCTCGACCATGGCAGAAGAAAGAGAAAGGACGAAAGTCATCCCCTATGCCTTAGCATAGGCTCTATACGATATGCCATGCTATGTACCGCGATGTGCCTTGCCACGTGTCTGGAAAGGGGGTACAAGAGTGATCCAGGAGTGGATCATTGGACAGCGGTCAAAATTGTCCTTAGGAATAAGGAAATGTTTCTCGGTTATGGAGGTGATAAAGAGTTCGGCGTAAAGGGTTACGTCGATGCAAGCTTTAACACCTATCCGGATGACTCTGAGTAGCAAACTGGATACGTATAGTGGAGAAACCATTTGGAATAGCTCCAAGTGGAGCATAGTAGCAACATCTACAATGTGAAATCGAGATTTGCGAAGAACACACGGATCTGAATGTTGTAGACCCGTTGATTGACACTTCTCTCGTAAGCATAACATGATCAAACCCTAGAACTTATTGAGTGTTAATCACATGGTGATGTGAACTAGATTATTGACTCTAGTAAACTCTTGGGTGTTAATCACATGGCGATGTGAACTAGATTATTGACTCTAGTAAACTCTTCGGGTGTTAGTCACATGGTGATGTGAACTATGAGTGTTAATCACATAACGATGTGAACTAGATTATTGACTCTAGTGCAAGTGGGAGACTGTTGGAAATATGCCCTAGAGGCAATAATAACATGGTTATTATTATATTTCCTTGTTCATGATAATGGTCTATTGTTCATGCTATAATTGTATTAACCGAAAACCATAATACATGTGTGAATACATAGATCGTAATATGGCCCTAGTAAGCCTCTAGTTGACTAGCTCGTTGATCAATAGATGGTCATGGTTTCCTGACCATGGACATTGGATGTCATTGACAACGGGATCACATCATTAGGAGAATGATGTGATGGACAAGACCCAATCTTAAGCGTAGCACAAGATCGTGTAGTTCGTTTGATAAAGCTTTTCTAATGTCAAGTATCATTTCCTTAGACCATGAGATTGTGCAACTCCCGGATACCGTAGGAATGCTTTGGGTGTACCAAACGTCACAACATAACTGGGTGGCTATAAAGGTGCATTACATGTATCTCTGAAAGTGTCTGCTGGGTTGGCACGAATCGAGACTGGAATTTGTCACTCAGTATGATGGAGAGGTATCTCTGGGCCCACTCGGTAATGCATCATCATAATGAGCTCAATGTGACTAAGGAGTTAGCCATGGGATCATGCATTACGGAACGAGTAAAGAGACTTGCCAACAACAAGATTGAACGAGGTATGGGGATACCGACGATCGAATCTCGGGCAAGTAACATACCGATAGACAAAGGGAATTGTATACGGGATTGATTGAATCCGCGACATTGTGGTTCATCTGATGAGATCATCGTGGAACATGTGGGAGCCAATATGGGTATCCAGATCCCGCTATTGGTTATTGGCCGAAGAGATGTCTCGGTCATGTCTGCATGGTTCTCGAACCCGTAGGGTCTACACACTTAAGGTTCGGTGACGCTATAGTTGTTATGGGAAATAGTATGTGGTTACCGAAGGTTGTTCGGAGTCCCGGATGAGATCTCGGACGTGACGAGGAGTTCCGGAATGGTCCGGAGGTGAAGATCGATATATTGGACGAAGGGTATTGGAGTCCGGAATTGTTCCGGGGGTAC
Organism: Triticum urartu; assembly: GCF_003073215.2. NCBI lineage: Eukaryota > Viridiplantae > Streptophyta > Magnoliopsida > Poales > Poaceae > Triticum > Triticum urartu. Next base: position 391,316,883 of record NC_053025.1, read on the forward strand.
CGGGTGACGACCAGCGTGTCCGAAAGGGGTTTCGGAGGCCCCGACAAGTGTTGGGGGGCCTTATGGGCCAAGGGGAGGGGGCACATCAGCCCACTAAGGGGCTGAGCGCCCCTCCCACCCCATCTCACGTAACCTGGAGAGGTGGGGGCGCCTCCCCTAGGGCAGCCACCCCTCCCGGCTTGAGGGGCAAGTTTCCTAGGGGTGGGGGCTCCCAAACCCATCTAGGGTTTCCCCTATGGCCGCCGCCCCTACCCTAGGGAAACCCTAGGGCGCCTCCTCCTCCCCCTTCCCCCTATATATAGTGAGGGAGAGAGAGGGTAGCCAAACCCTTCCCCTGCGCAGCCCCTCCCCCTCTCCTACACCTCCTCCTCCTCCGTAGCGCTTGGCGAAGCCCTGCCGGAGAACCACAAGCTCCATCACCGCCACGCCGTCGTACTGTCGGAGTTTTCCTCAACTTCTCCTCTCCCCTTGCTGGATCAAGAAGGAGGATACGTCCCCGGGCTGTACGTGTGTTGAACGCGGAGGCGCCGTTGTTCGGCGCTTAGATCGGAATCGACCGCGAACTGAATCGCCGCGTGTACGACTCCACCAACCGCGTTCTTGTAACGCTTCCGCATTGCGATCTTCAAGGGTATGAAGATACACCTCCCTCCCTCTCTCTCTCGTCAGTAGTATCTCCTAGATTGATCTTGGTGACACGCAGGAAAGTTTTTGAATTACTGCTACGTTCCCCGACAGAAAGGTTAAACATGAATCATATAGTAGATATGATCAACATAGAGATGTTCACCATTGATGACTACCCCATCTCACGTGATGATCGAACATGGGTTAGTTGATTTAGATCACGTATCACTTAGATGACTGGAGGGATGTCTATTTAAGTGGGAGTTCATTAGTAATTTGATTAATTGAACTTAATTTATCATGAATTTAGTCTTGATAGTTTTGCATATCTATGTTGGATCAATAGCTCGCGATATAGCTCCTATATATTTTTGATATGTTCCTAGAGAAAAATAAGTGGAAGATGGTAGTAGCAATGATGCGGACTGGATCCATGATATGAGGATTATCCTCATTGCTGCACAGAAGAATTATGTCCTTGATGCACCACTAGGTGACAGACCTATTGCAGGAGCAGATGCAGACGTTATGAACGTCTGGCGGGCTCGATATGATGACTACTTGATAGTTTTTTGCACCATGCTTTACGGCTTACAGCTGGGACTTCAAAAACATTTTGAATGCCATAGAGCATATGAGATGTTCCAAGAGATGAAATTGGTATTTCAGACTCATGCCTGTGTCGAGAGGTATGAGACCTCTGACAAGTACTTTGCCTACAAGATGGAGGAGAATAGCTCAACCAGTGAGCATGTGCTCCGAATGTATGGGTACTACAATTACTTGAATCAAGTGGGTGTGAATATTCCATATAAGATAGTGATTGACAAAGTTCTCTAGTCACTATCACCAAGCTACTAGAACTTCGTGATGAACTATAATATGCAAGGGATGACAAAAACGATTCCCAAGCTCTTCGCGATGCTGAAATCGGCGAAGATAGAAATCAAGAAAGAGCATCAAGTGTTGATGGTTAACAAGACCACTAGTTTCAAGAAAAAGGGTGAGGGAAAGAAAGGGAACTTCAAGAAGAATGGCAAGCAAGTTGCCACTCACGTGAAGAAGGCCAAAGATGGACCCAAGCATGAAACTGAGTGCTTTCACTGCAAAGGGAATGGTCATTGGAAGCGAAACTGCCCCAAATACTTGGCGGTTAATAAGGATGGCAAAGTGAACAAAGGTATATTTGATATACAGATTATTGATGTGTACCTTACTAGTGTTCGTACTAGACCCTGGGTATTTGATACTAGTTCAGTTGCTAAGATTAGTAACTCAAAACAGGAGTTGCAGGCTGAATATAGACTAGTTAAGGGTGAGGTGATGATGTGTGTTGGAAGTGATTCCAAGGTTGATAAGATCACCATCGCACACTCCCTCTACCTTCGAGATTAGTGTTGAACCTAAATAAATGTTATTTGGTGTTTGCGTTGAGCATGAATATGATTGGATCATGTTTATTGCAATACGGTTATTCATTTAAGTCAGAGAATAATTGTTGTTCTGTTTACATGAATAAAACCTTCTATGGTCATACACCCAATGTAAATGGTTTATTGAATCTCGATCATAGTGATACACATATTCATAATATTGATGCCAAAAGATGCAAAGTTGATATGATAGTGCAACATATTTGTGGCACTGTTGTTTAGGTCATATTGGTATAAAGCGCATGAAGAAACTCCATGCAGATGGTCTTTTGGAATCACTTGATTATGAATCATTTGATACTTGCGAACCATGCCTCATGGGCAAGATGACTGAAACTCCATTCTCCGGAACAATGGAGCGAGCCAATGACTTATTGGAAGTAATACATACCGATGTATGTGGTCCAATGAGTATTGAAGCATGCAGCAGGTATCATTATTTTCTGGCCTTCATAGATGATTTGAGCAGATATGGGTATATCTACTTAATGAAATATAAGTCTGAAACATTTGAAAAGTTCAAAAAAAATTCAGAGTAAAGTGGAGAATCAACGTAATAAGAAAATAAAGTTTCTACGATCTGATCGCGAAGGCAAATATTTGAGTTACGAGTTTGGCCTTCATATAAAATAATGCGGAATAGTCTCACAACTCACTCCACCTGGAACACCACAGCGTAATGGTGTGTCTGAACGTCGTAACCGTACTTTATTAGATATGGTGCGTTCTATGATGCCTCTTACCGATTTGCCACTATCGCTTTGGCGTTATGCATTAGAGACAGTCGCATTCACGTTAAATAGGGCACCATATAAATCCGTTGAGATGACACTATTGGGTAACGTAGCATGCAATTTCAAAAAAATTCCTACGATCACGCAAGATCTATCTAGGAGATGCATAGCAACAAGAGGGGGAGAGTGTGTCCACGTACCCTCATAGACCGAAAGCGGAAGCGTTAGGTTACCGCGGTTGATGTACTCGAACGTCTTAACGATCCAACCGATCCAAGTACCGAACATACGTCACCTTCGTGTTCAGCACACGTTCAGCTCGATGATGTCCCTCGAACTCTTGATCCAGCAGAGGCTCGAGGGACAGTTCCGTCAGCATGACGGCGTGGTGACAGTGATGGTGATGTGATCCGCGTAGGGCTTCGCCTAAGCACTATGACGCTATGACCGGAGGAGTAAACTATGGAGGGGGGCACCGCACACGGCTAAGAGAACTATTGGTGTGCCTTTGGGGTGCCCCCACCCCCGTATATAAAGGAGGGGAGGGGAGGAGAAGGCCGGCCAAGGGGGCACGCGCAATGGGGGGAGTCCTACTAGGAGTAGGATTCGGCCCCCCTTTTTCCTTTCTTCCACCAGAGGAAAAGGAAGGAGAGGGAGAGGGAAAGGGAAAGGGGGGACGCGCCCCCTCCTTCTTTTCCTATTCGGACTCCTTAGGAGGGGGGGGGGGCGCCACCCCCCGCGGGCTTCCCTCTCTCTCCCTTAGGCCCATGTAGGCCCAACACTTCCCTGGGGGGTTCCGGTAACCCCTCGGTACTCCGGAAAAATAATCGAATCACTCAGAACCATTCCGATGCCCGAATACTACCTTCCAATATATGAATCTTTACCTATCAACTATTTCGAGACTCCTCTTCATGTCCATGATCTCAGCCGGAACTCTGAACAAACTTCGGTCACCAAACAAATAACTCATAATACAAATCGTCATTGAACGTTAAGCGTGCGGACCCTACGGGTTCGCAAACTATGTAGACATGAACAAGACACATCTCGGGTCAATAACCAATAGCGTAACCTGGATGCCCATATTGGTTCCTACATATTCTATGAAGATCTTTATCGGTCAATGATGAAGCTATGTACCTAGGGTAGGGTCATGGACCTGTCCTAGCTGCCCTACCCAAGGACATCTCAAGAAGAAATCACCTTTCAATCGACTTGAAGGTGTTTCACTCGACAGACTCGAAGACACTCGACCAAGACGTAATCACTCGACCAAGGTCCAATCACTCGACGGCCAGGAGACCTAAAGGCACTCCGCACGCTAACGGTCGGTTATTAAGTAGCCTTTATGGTCATCATAGCACTTTATTAGAGGCGTTACCAGTAACGCCCGACCTTAATGTATTTAAGACCTTGCACAACTAAGGGCCGGAGGGGGTCGGCGAACTCTATATAAGCCTCCCCCCTCCTCAGTGTAAAGGGTTCGCACCCCTGTAAATCATACACGCATAATCCAGTCGACCGCCTCCGGGCTCCGAGACGTAGGGCTATTACTTCCTCCGAGAAGGACCTGAACTCGTAAACCTCGTGTGCTTACAACTTCTCCATAGCTAAGATCTTGCCTCTCCATACCTACCCCCCTACATTACTGTCAGGCTTAGAACCACGACAGTTGGCGCCCACCGTGGGGCAGGTGTTTTAGCGATTTGTTGGAGGAGTTGCGATCTTTTTCGATCCAAATCATCATGGTTTCTGGCGGAGTTTTGGTGGAGGGCCGTGAGATCTGTCTCGGCGCGCTCACGTTCATCGCCGACGACTCCGCTTGGCTTCAAGAGGCTCCGCTCGACGTGGACGCACTCCCTGTCCGCGGGGCAACGCACTTTCACGTGTGCGTCTGCGGCGTCCTCTTGCGGCAACCATCGACCCACTATCGGTCGGCTCCTGTGCTGTCCTGCCTCCCTGTTTCCCGCCGGCGCAAGCGCTCCGGTCGGTCGAGACTTCAGCGGTGGGTGAGACACGCGGTGGCACGCCAGTCGGCCACCCCTCAAGTCGCGGCGATCGAGCCCGACGAATCCCTCTACGGCCTGTTCGACCTGTCGACTGGCTCCGCAGAGACCGCATCTGAGTGCGACAGCAGTGATCCGGCGGCGGAGGTTCTGATGATCCGATCGACCATCTATCAGCAAGACTTGCGTAGATTCCATGCCAGAAATGTGAAGAGTCGAGCCTTCCAAGAAGGAGACTTAGTCCTCCGAGTGGATCAGCAGAAACCACACAAACTCGCTCCTACCTGGGAAGGCCCCTTCATAGTCACCAGAGTCCTCCACAATGGAGCGTACCACCTCTATAATGTAGATCGCTAGATTGATGAGCCACGAGCCTGGAATGCGGAGCTCCTCCGCCCCTTTTATACTTGAATTCTCACTCGGATGAGATGTAATAAGAAAAACTCCTGTAGTTTATTTATCAAAGACAAGAGCGTTATAATTTTCCCAGTGATTGTTATTGTTTTTGTTTGCGTGAGAAATCCCCCAGTGGGTGGCTTAGCTGCGAATCCGTTTCGCCTAAGTTTGTAAAAATAATTTCCTACCGAGTGGTGAGCCAGCCTCCCACTCCGGGGCTTAGCTGCGAACCCGTTTCGCCTAAGTATTTGAAAATCCTATCGAGTGGTGAGCCAGCCTTCCACTCGGGGGCTTAGCTGCAGTCCAGTACTCGCCTAAGTATTTGAAAATCCTACCGAGTGGTGAGCCAGCCTCCCACTCGGGGGCTTAGCTGCAGTCCAGTACTCGCCTAAGTATTTGAAAATCCTACCGAGTGGTGAGCCAGCCTCCCACTCGGGGGCTTAGCTGCAGTCCAGTACTCGCCTAAGTTTGAAAAATCCTACCAAGTGGTGAGCGACCCTCCCACTCGGGGGCTTAGCTGCAGTCCAGTACTCGCCTAAGTTTGAAAAATCCTACCGAGTGGTGAGCGACCCTCCCACTCGGGGGCTTAGCTGCAGTCCTGTACTCGCCTAAGTTTGAAAAATCCTACCGAGTGGTGAGCGATCCTCCCACTCGGGGGCTTAGCTGCAGTCCAGTACTCGCCTAAGTTTGAAAAATCCTACCGAGTGGTGAGCGATCCTCCCACTCGGGGGCTTAGCTGCAGTCCAGTACTCGCCTAAGTTTGAAAAATCCTACCGAGTGGTGAGCGATCCTCCCACTCGGGGGCTTAGCTGCAGTCCAGTACTCGCCTAATTTGAAAAATCCTACCGAGTGGTGAGCGATCCTCCCACTCGGGGGCTTAGCTGCAGTCCAGTACTCGCCTAAGTTTGAAAAATCCTACCGAGTGGTGAGCAATCCTCCCACTCGGGGGCTTAGCTGCAGTCCAGTACTCTCCTAAGTACGAAACACATCTCAATCCTCAAGGACGACGAGGTGCAGGTTGACTGCCACCTTCTCCTTGGGAGCTTCGCCACAAATACAACGTGCGCTCCATCCCACTCTGCAAGGACGACGAGGTGCAGGTCGACTGCCGCCTTCTCCTTGGGAGCTTCGCCACAAATACGACGTACGCTCCATCGCCAACCCGCAAGGACGACGAGGTGTAGGTCGACTGCCACCTTCTCCTTGGGAGCTTCGCCACAAATACAACGTGCGCTCCATCCCACTCCGCAAGGACGACGATGTGCAGGTCGACTGCCGCCTTATCCTTGGGAGCTTCGCCACAAATACAACATGCGCTCCATCGCCGACCCGCAAGGACGACGAGGTGCAGGTCAACTGCTACCTTCTCCTTCGGGGCTGCGCCACAAATACAAAAGTTGTCTCGAGTGAAGAATGATTTCCACTCGACAGAGGATTCATGAAGATATTCAACGATAAACCAAGTTCAGATAAATCCTAAAGGTTCTGGACCACAGATCGAAGTGCTCAGGCATTCAGCCCGAAAGAGTTTAACGGTTACAAAAACCACTCGGCATTCCGAGACAAATTTAAGGTGAGGCATAAAAGTTTGTTCACTCCACGGGAGGAGGACTGGCAGGCTCGACGAACTCGTCTAGGTCGACGCCGTCGGCGATCCGAGTGGCTGCAGCGATGAAAGTCTCCATAAAAGATCGGAAGTCATGCTTCTAGGTGTTGGCGACCTTGATTGCTGCCAGCTTATCTTGTCGCACCTCCTTGCAATGGACACGAACCAAAGACAGAGCCACATCAGCACCACACCGGGAAGAAGATTTCTTCCACTCCTGCACTCGGTCAGGGATCTCGTTAAGTCGAGTCATCAGAGACTCAAGATCATTCTGGAGCGTGGCCTCTGGCCAAAGTGCCGGGTCGATCCTTAACGTGGCGACCTTCAGTCGAGCCAAGTAGTCCACAACACCGTCGATGCGGGATTCCAGTCGGAGCAGATTCATGGCAGTTTCATCTTTCACGGGAGAATTGATTGGGTCCAAACCTGGCTCAATCCGTCCAGTCTCCTCCTCGAAGTTCTGGCAAAACTCTGCATTCACGATCCAAGGATAAGTCAATTTTCGTACGCTGAGTCGACGAAAAAATCAGTCGGAACAAAATGTGTACCTTCAAGCTTGATGAATAACTTCTTGGCAAGGCTCCTCAGATAGCTTTCCAGATCATCGCTCCTGCGAGCGATGCCTTCCATCTTCTCGTACAGGTTGAGATTGTCCTTCTTCAAGCGCGTGCACTCCTTGTTGGCTTCGTTCAGAGCAGATTTCATCTTGGTATTCTCTTCTTCCAACTGGCCGATCGAAGCCAGTTTCTGTTCAGCCAGAGCGGTCCTGTCGTCAGCTTCCTTTTGAGCAGCAGCCAAATCCTGATCCTTCTTCGCCAGAGCTTCTCTCAGTTTTTCTGCAAAGAAATGATGCTTGATTCAGAAAGAGCAGAAGGGTACTCAAGCCTAAGACAAACCAGTCGACAAACTCGTCTTACCATTGGCGCCGTCCTTGGCCTTTTGCAGCTCTGTCTTGGCCAGCTCCAAGTCAAGGTTCAGTTGGATCTGCTGTTTCTCCAAGTCAGCAAAGCGAGCTCCAAGATCACAAGATTTCTGCAATCAAAGAGGAGAAGTTATTTTACAGCAAAAAACGACAAAGACAATAAGTACTAAGACTACGGTCGACTACCCGCAGTCCACCATAGTCTCGGGGACTACACCCAGTGGGTGCACTTTGCGTGCCCCCACTGGCTCTGATCCCACTCGACCGGCCCGCCGGAGTCGAGTGCAGGAAGTAAAAAAAAAGAGGGGGAAAGAAAGAAGAACTCAGACCACAGTCAACTACCAGCAGTCGACCGCGGTCTCGGGGACTACACCCAGTGGGTGCACTTGGCGTGCCCCCACCGGTTCTGATCCCACTCGACAAGACCGAGTGGAAGAGACAAACTACCAGTTCGGTTTACACTCGACAAAATAAAAAGACTACAGTCGACTGCCAGCAGTCCACCGTAGTCTCGGGGACTACACCCAATGGGTGCACTCAGCGTGCCCCCACTAGTTCAAAAATTCAATCGATGCACCCAGTGGGTGTACAGATGCAAAGATTTTCGGAAAGAGTCTTCAGATAGCATATCCTAACAGAACAAGCGGTGACCAACTAACCTGAACGTTGCTTTGGAGAGCCGAGCTGGCATTGTTGGCGGCCTGACTAGCGTCCCGCACCATCTTCATCTTCTCCATCATGATGCCCGCCTGGCGTATAGCTTCCTTGGCAGCATTCACTTCGTCCTCTGGGACATGATGGGTCGCAAAAACTGAAGGTGGGTCGACAGGGGCCTGAGCAGTCGACGAAGAAGGCAAGGCACTCGACAGTGGCACGACGAAGGTAATAGAACCCCGATTGGCGTCGCTAGTGTCCTGAACGACTGGTTCCGCCCTCGGCGTCGACTGTGGCACCTTGCTTGCAGGAGCTTGCCTATTCTTAGGCCTCTCGGGCTCTTCATCATCATCGAGGAGGTCAATAATGTTGGGAGCCGTGCAAAGTTCAATCGCCAAAATCACATCACCCAATGGTGCACATTGCAGTTGAGTTGACCAAATAAAGACAGAATGGCAGAAATCATACCCAGATTGGAAGTGACCACATCCTCCATTACCTCATCCTCGTCCCTGTAAGTTGAGGTCCCGGAAGTAGCAGCACTGCCAGTTACAAAGTTCGTCTGGTTAAAACAAGAAAAACAAACGGCGCGGGGCGTCGAGTGAATACAAAGGGAGACACTCACGCGGAAGCGACGGGGATGTCAATCTTAATCTTCGGCAACGCCTTCCGAGTCTTCGGCTCCGCAACTTTGGGATGCTTTGGTGCTTTTTCGGTCGGGGTTGGTGAAGAGATCCGAGGACGCTTTGAAGACTGACCAGCCTGAGCAGTCACCTTTTCGCGGGCGCTCGGTCGTTCTCGGCCAAGCTTGGATCACCTCTCCCTGCGAGGAGGCGACTCGACTTCTTCTTCGTCACTTGAGTCGTCGTTTTCTCCGTCCCCTTCACCGTCAGAAGTCCATTAGCCACTGTCGCCGCCGCTCGCCTCGCCTTCCAGATCTTGCTCTTGCTCTCCGTTGGGCATTGAATACATTTCGATAAGGGCCTGAAAGAAAGCAGGAAGAATAAAGTCAGTCGACGCGGTATAGACGGCTGCGCGAGTGAATTCAGATTACAATCAAAAGCTCAGAATCGGACCTTCTCTGGTACATGGGACTGGTCGAATGGAGGAACTCTCCTGGCTCCCCTGGGGTTGTCCTTGTTTCCGGTCATGCCCGACAGCCACTTCTCCAATGTGTCGTCGTCGACCTCCTCTGGGTGAATCCGAGTGGAGTCGTCAAGACCCGAATACATCCACATCGGATGGTCTCGAGCTTGAAGAGGCTAGATGCGCCGCTGAAGGAAGACCTCCAAGAGATCCATACCGGTGACCCCGTCACGGATAAGCTGGACCACTCGCTCGACCAGCACCCTCACCTACGCCTTCTCCTCCGGGAGCACCTTCAAAGAGGAGGGTTTCCTCACTCGGTCCATGGTAAAAGGAGGGAGGCTGGTCGACTGCCCTGGCGTCGACTGGTCTTTGCAGTAAAACCAGGTCGACTGCCATCCGCGAACCGAGTCGGGAAGAATCATGGCCGGAAAGGAACTTTTCCCTCTCATCTGATCACCAAGACCCCCGCACATCTGAATCACTTGAGTTCTCTCGTCACTCAGATTGGCCTTTTTCACCGTCTGAGAGCGACAAGTGAAAATGTGCTTGAAAAGACCCCAATGAGGCCGGCAACCCAGGAAATTCTCGCGCAAAGAAATGAAAGCAGCGAGATAAACGATTGTGTTGGGAGTGAAGTGGTGGAGTTGCGCCCCAAAGAAGTTCAGAAATCCCCGAAAGAAAGGGTGAGGAGGCAAGGAAAATCCACGGTCGACGTGGGTGGCAAGGAGAACGCGCTCACCCTCCCGAGGTTGCGGCTCGGATTCCTTCCCTGGAAGCCGCGCCGATTCATGGGGGATCAGCCCTCCTTCGGCTAGGTCGTCGAGATCCTCTTGGGTGATCGTCGAGCGGATCCAGTCCCCTAGATCCAGCCCTTCGGCAGGCCGGTCCTCGAGGAAGATCCACCCTAACTGGTCACCTTCCCCTTCGCCTTTGCCGTCGCTTTCTTCACCCGCTCCAGAGCCGCCGTCTTCTCCTTCCCCATCATCGCTGGCGAGACGCGTATGGAGCAGTGGTGCTGGGGCGAGAGCGAGCGCGACGAAGGAGGCTGAAGAGGAGAAGAGATAATGGGGACGCATTGTTCAAGAGACCCCGGTCCAACGCCTTATATGAGGCCGCTTCCGAGTGGCTGACTGGTAGGCCCGGGCGGTCCTGTCAAATCCCGTAACAATCGCGTGCGCGATACGTGGCGAAAAAGGTGGCGCGGGGATCGAGGCGGCTCCGCCCTATCCCATCCGATTACTGCGGCCTTCCCCGTCCCGCACGCTTCCCAAAATTCGGATCCCGCGAAATCTGCGGGCAGCAGAATAACTTGTCAGGCCGAATATCTCCTCCACACCGTCACTCGGAGTCTCTCAAGTAAAGAAACTCACTCGACAAAAAACTAAGAATGGATCAAGGCGACTGAAAAGGAAGTTGCTGTCATCACTCAGGTTCATTGATCCGAAACAAGATATGCTCATAGCATGAAAAATGAGTCGGAGAAGTGCTCAACTCCTTCCCCACTCAAACCTCGATCCATTCGGGGGCTAATGATGAAGCTATGTACCTAGGGTAGGGTCATGGACCTGTCCCAGCTGCCCTACCCAAGGACATCTCAAGAAGAAATCACCTTTCAATCGACTTGAAGGTGTTTCACTCGACAGACTCGAAGACACTCGACCATGAAGTAATCACTCGACCAAGGTCCAATCACTCGACGGCCAGGAGACCTAAAGGCACTCTGCACACTAACGGTCGGTTATTAAGTAGCCTTTATGGTCATCATAGCACTTTATTAGAGGCGTTACCAGTAACGCCCGACCTTAATGTATTTAAGACCCTATACAACTGAGGGCCGGAGGGGCCCAGCGAACTCTATATAAGCCCCCCCTCCTCAGTGTGAAGGGTTCGCACCCCTGTAATTCATACACGCATAATCCAGTCGACCGCCTCCGGGCTCCGAGACGTAGGGCTATTACTTCCTCCGAGAAGGACCTGACCTCGTAAACCTCGTGTGCTTACAACTTCTCCATAGCTAAGATCTTGCCTCTCCATACCTACCCCCTACATTACTGTCAGGCTTAGAACCACGACAGTCAAACCGCATAACAACATACGTCATTCCCTTTGTCATCGGTATGTTACTTGCCCGAGATTCGATCATCGGTATCATCATACCTAGTTCAATCTTGTTGCCGGCAAGTCTCTTTACTCGTTCCGTAATGCATCATCCTGCAACTAACTCATTAGTCACATTGCTTGCAAGGCTTATAGTGATGTGCATTACCGAGAGGGCCTAGAGATACCTCTCCGATACACGGAGTGACAAATCCCAATCTTGATCTATGCCAACCCAACAAACACCTTCGGAGACACCTGTAGAGCATCTTTATAATCACCCAGTTACGTTGTGATGTTTGATAGCACACAAGGTGTTCTTTCGGTATTCGGGAGTTGCATAATCTCATAGTCAGAGGAATATGTGTAAGTCATGAAGAAAGCAATAGCAATAAAACTAAACGATCATAATGCTAAGCTAACGGATGAGTCTTGTCCATCACATCATTCTCTAATGATGTGATCCCGTTCATCAAATTACAACACATTTCTATGGTCAGGAAACTTAACCATCTTCGATTAACGAGCTAGTCAAGTAGAGGCATACTAGGGACAATTTGTTTGTCCATGTATTCACACATGTACTAAGTTTCCGGTTAATACAAATCTAGCATGAATAATAAACATTTATCATGATATAAGGAAATATAAATAACAACTTTGTTATTGCCTCTAGGGCATATTCCCTTCAGTCTCCCAGTTGCACTAGAGTCAATAATCTAGATTACATAGTAATGATTCTAAAACCCATGGAGTCTTGGTGCTGATCATGTTTTGCTCGTGGAAGAGGCTTAGTCAATGGGTCTGCAACATTCAGATCCGTATGTATCTTGCAAATCTCTATGTCTCCCTCCTTGACTTGACCGCGGATGCACTAGGTATTACACCTAGATGGGATATGAACTCCTTCATCCAGACTCCTTCATTTGCTGCTTCAGAAGTAGCTGTGTACTCCGCTTCACACGTAGATCCCGCCACGACGCTCTGCTTGGAACCGCACCAACTTACAGCTCCAGCATTCAATATAAATACATATACGGTTTGCGACTTTGAGTCATCCGGATCAGTGTCAAAGCTTGCATTGACGTAACCATTTACGACAAGCTCTTTGTCACCTACATAAACAAGAAACATATCCTTTGTCCTCTTCAGGTATTTCAGGATGTTCTTGACCGCTGTCCAGTGATCCACTCCTGGATTACTTTGGTACCTCCCTGCTAAACTTATAGCAAGGCACACATCAGGTTTGGTACACACCATTGCATACCTAATAGAACCTATGGCTGAAGCATAGGGAATGACTTTCATTTTCTCTCTATCTTCTGCAGTGGTCGGGCATTGAGTCTGACTCAACTTCACACCTCGTAACACATGCAAGAACCCTTTCTTTGATTGATCCATGTTGAACTTATTCAAAACTTTATCAAGGTATGTGCTTTGTGAAAGTCCAATTAAGCGTCTTGATCTATCTCTATAGATCCTAATGCCCAATATATAAGCAGCTTCACCGAGGTCTTTCATTGATAAACTCTTATTCAAGTATCCTTTTATGCTATCCAGAAATTCTGTATTATTTCCAATCAACAATATGTCATCCACATATAATATTAGAAATGCTACAGAGCTCCCACTCACTTTCTTGTAAATACAGGCTTCTCCAAAAGTTTGTATAAAACCATATGCCTTGATCACACTATCAAAGTGTATATTCCAACTCCGAGAGGCTTGCACTAGTCCATAAATGGATCGCCGGAGCTTGCACACTTTGTTAGTACCTTTAGGATCAACAAAACCTTCTGGTTGCATCATATACAACTCTTCTTTAAGAAATCCATTAAGGAATGCAGCTTCGACATCCATTTGCCAAATTTCATAATCATAAAATGCGGCAATTGATAACATGATTCGGACAGACTTAAGCATCACTACGGGTGAGAAGGTCTCATCGTAGTCAACTCCTTGAACTTGTCGAAAACCTTTCGCAACGAGTCAAGCTTTGTAGACAGTAACATTAACGTCAGTGTCAATCTTCTTCTTGAAGATCCGTTTATTATCTATGGCTTGCCGATCTTCGGGTAAGGCAACCAAAGTCCACACTTTGTGCTCATACATGGATCCCATCTCAGATTTCATGGCCACAAGCCATTTCGCAGAATCTGGGCTCATCATCGCTTCCTCATAGTTCGTAGGTTCGTCATGGTCTAGTAACATGACTTCCAGAACATGGTTACCATACCACTCTGGCGCGAACCATACTCTGGTTAACCTACGAGGTTCTATAGTAACTTGATCTGAAGTTTCATGATCATCAGTTTAACTTCCTCACTAATTGGTGTAGGAATCACTGGAACTGATTTCTATGATGAACTACTTTCCAATTCGGGAAAATGTACAATTACCTCATCAGGTTCTACTTTCCTCCCACTAACTTCTTTTGAGAGAAACTCCTTCTCCAGAAAGGATCCATTCTTAGCAATGAATATCTTGCCTTCGGATATGTGATAGAAGGTGTACCCAACAGTTTTATTTGGGTATCCTTTGAAGACGCATTTCTCCGATGTGGGTTCAAGCTTATCAGGTTGAAGCTTTTCACATAAGCATCGCAGCCCCAAACTTTAAGAAACGACAGCTTAGGTTTCTTGCCAAACCATAGGTCATATGATGTCGTCTCAACGGATTTAGATGGTGCCCTATTTAATGTGAATGCAGCCGTCTGTAAAGCATAACCCCAAAACGATAGTGGTAAATCGGTAAGAGACATCATAGATCACACCATATCTAATAAAGTACGATTACGACGTTCGGACACACCATTACGCTGTGGTGTTCCAAGTGGCGCGAGTTGCGAAACTATTCCACATTGTTTTAAATGAAGACCAAACTCGTAACTCAAATATTCGCCTCCGCGATCAGATCGTAGAAACTTTATTTCTTGTTACGATGATTTTCCACTTCACTCTAAAATTCTTTGAACTTTTCAAATGTTTCGGACTTATGTTTCATTAAGTGGATATACCCATATCTGCTCAAATATCTGTGAAGGTCAGAAAATAACGATACCCCCCGCGAGCCTCAATACTCATTGGACCGCACACATTAGTATGTATTATTTCCAATAACTCAGTGGCTTGCTCCATAGTTCCGGAGAACGGAGTCTTAGTCATCTTGCCCATGAGGCATGGTTCACAAGCATCAAGTGATTCGTAATCAAGTGATTCCAAAAGTCCATCAGCATGGAGTTTCTTCATGTGCTTTACACCAATATGACCTAAACGGTAGTGCCATAAATAAGTTGCACTATCATTATTAACTTTGCATCTTTTGGCTTCAATATTATGAATATGTGTATCATTACGATCGAGATTCAACAAAAATAGATCACTCATCAAGGGTGCATGACCATAAAAGATATTACTCATATAAATAGAACAACCATTATTCTCTGATTTAAACGAATAACCGTCTCACATCAAACAAGATCCAGATATAATGTTCATGCTCAACGCTGGCACCAAATAACAATTATTCAGGTCTAAAACTACTCCCGACGGTAGATGTAGAGATAGCGTGCCGAAGGCAATCACATCAACCTTGGAACCATTTCCGACGCGCATCGTCACCTCGTCCTTAGCCAATCTTTGTTCAATCCGTAGCCCCTGTTTTGAGTTGCAAATATGAGCAACATAACCAGTATCAAATACCCAAGCGCTACTACGAGCATTAGTAAGGTACACATCAATAACATGTATATCAAATATACCTTTCACTTTGCCATCCTTCTTATCTGCCAAATACTTGGGGCAGTTCCGCTTCAAGTGACCAGTCCATTTGAAGTAGAAGCACTCAGTTTCAGGCTTAGGTCCAGACTTGGGCTTCTTCCCTTGAGCAACAACTTGCTTGCTATTCTTCTTGAAGTTCCCCTTCTTCCCTTTGCCCTTTTTCTTGAAACTAGTGGTCTTGTTAACCATCAACACTTCATGCTCCTTGATTTGTACCTCCGCAACCTTTAGCATCGCGAAGAGCTCGGGAATTGTCTTTTCGATCCCTTGCATATTATAGTGCATCACGAAGCCTTTATAGCTTGGTGGTAGTGATTGAAGAACTCTGTCAATGACACTATCATCAGGAAGATTAACTCCCAGCTGAGTCAAGTGGTTATGGTACCCAGACATTCTGAGTATGTGTTCACTGACAGAAATATTCTCCTCCATCTTGCAGCTATAGAACCTGTTGGAGACTTCATATCTCTCAACTCGGGCATTTGCTTGAAATATTAACTTCAACTCCTGGAACATCTCATATGCTCCATGACATTCAAAACGTCTTTGAAGTCCCAATTCTAAGCCGTAAAGCATGGCACACCGAACTATTGAGTAGTCATCAGTTTTGCTCTGCCAGACGTTCATAACGTCCGGAGTTGCTCCTGCAGCGGGTCTTGCACCTAGCGGTGCTTCCAGGATGTAATTCTTCTGTGTAGCAATGAGGATAATCCTCAAGTTACGGACCCAGTCCGTGTAGTTGCTACCATCATCTTTCAACTTAGCTTTCTCTAGGAACGCATTAAAATTCAAGGGAATGGTAGCACGGGCCATTGATCTACAATAACATAGATATGCAAAAACTATGAGGACTAAGTTCATGATAAATTAAAGTTCAATCAATCATATTACTTAAGAACTCCTACTTAGATAGACATCCCTCTAGTCATCTAAATGATCACGTGATCCATATCAACTAAACCATGTCCGATCATCACGTGAGATGGAGTAGTTTTCAATGGTGAACATCTCTATGTTGATCATATCTACTATATGATTCACGATCGACCTTTCGATCTCAGTGTTTCGAGGCCATATCTGCATATGCTAGGCTCGTCAAGTTTAACCCGAGTATTCTGCACGTGCAAAACAGGCTTACACCCGTTGTATGTGAACGTAGAGCTTATCACACCCGATCTTCATGTGGTGTCTCGGCATGACGAACTATAGCAACGGTGCACGGAGAATACTTGTACCTTAAAATTTAGTGAGGGATCATCTTATAATGCTACCGTCGTACTAAGCAAAATAAGATGCATAAAAGATAAACATCACATGCAATCAAAATATGTGACATGATATGGCCATCATCATCTTGTGCCTTTGATCTCCATCTCCAAAGCACCATCATGATCCCCATCGTCACCGGCTTGACACCTTGATCTCCATCATAGCGTCGTTGTCGTCTCGCCAACTATTGCTTCTATGACTATCGCTACCGCTTAGTGATAAAGTAAAGCAATTACATGGCGGTTGCATTTCATACAATAAAGCGACAACCATAAGGCTCCTGGCAGTTGCCGATAACTTTTACAAAACATGATCATCTCATACAACAATTTATATCTCATCACGTCTTAACCATATCACATTAGAACATGCCCTGCAAAAACAAGTTAGATGTCCTCTACTTTGTTGTTGCAAGTTTTACGTGGCTGCTACGGGCTTCTAGCAAGAACCATTCTTACCTACGCATCAAAACCACAATGATTTTTCGTCAACTGTGCTGTTTTAACCTTCAAGAAGGACCAGTCGTAGTCAAATTTGATTCAAATAAAGTTGGAGAAATAGACACCCGCCAGCCACCTGTGTGCAAAGCACATCGGTAGAACCGGTCTGATGAACATGGTCATGTGATCCGCGCAGGGCTTCGCCTAAGCACTATGACGCTATGACCGGAGGAGTAAACTGTGGTGGGGGGCACCGCACACGGCTAAGAGAACTATTGGTGTGCCTTTGGGGTGCCCCACCCCCGTATATAAAGGAGGGGAGGAGGAGGCCGACCAAGGGGGAACGTGCCATGGGGGGGAGTCCTACTAGGAGTAGGATTCGGCCCCCCTTTTTCCTTTCTTCTACCGAAGGGAAAAGGAAGGAGTGGGAAAGGGAAAGGGGGGCCGCGCCCCCTCCTCCTTTTCCTATTCGGACTCCTTAGGAGAGGGGCGCGCCACCCCCCCCACGGGCTTCCCTCTCTCTCCCTTAGTCCCATGTAGGCCCAACACTTCCCCGGGGGGGGGGGGGTTCCAGTAACCCCTCGGTACTCCGGAAAAATACCTGAATCACTCAGAACCGTTCCGATGCCCGAATACTACCTTCCAATATATGAATCTTTACCTCTCGACCATTTTGAGACTCCTCGTCATGTCCGTGATCTCATTCAGGACTCTGAATAAACTTCGGTCACCAAAACACATAACTCATAATACAAATCGTCATCGAACGTTAAGCATGCGGACCCTACTGGTTCGAGAACTATGTAGACATGACCGAGACACATCTCCGGTCAATAACCAATAGCGGAACTTGGATGCTCATATTGGTTCCTACATATTCTACGAAGATCTTTATCGGTCAAACTGCATAACAACATACGTCATTCCATTTGTCATCGGTATGTTAGTTGCCCGAGATTCGTTCGTCGGTATCATCATAACTAGTTCAATCTCGTTGCCAGCAAGTCTCTTTACTCGTTCCATAATGCATCATCCTAAAACTAACTCATTAATCACATTGCTTGCAAGGCTTATAGTGATGTGCATTACCGAGAGGGCCCAGAGATACCTCTCTGATACATGGAGTGAAAAATCCCAATCTTGATCTATGCCAACCCAACAAACACCTTCGGAGACACCTATAGAGCATCTTTATAATCACCTAGTTACGTTGTGATGTTTGATAGCACACAAGGTGTTCCTCCGATATTCGGGAGTTGCATAATCTTATAGTCAGAGGAATATCTATAAGTCATGAAGAAAGCAATAGAAATGAAACTAAATGATCATAATGCTAAGCTAACAGATGGGTCTTGTCCATCACATCATTCTCTAATGATGTGATCCCGTTCATCAAATGAAAACACATGTCTATGGTCAGGAAACTTAACCATCTTTGATTAAGGATCTAGTCAAGTAGAGGCATACTATGGACACTCTGTTTGTCTATGTATTCACACATGTACTAAGTTTCCGGTTAATACAATTCTAGCATGAATAATAAACATTTATAATGATATAAGGAAATATAAACAATAACTCTATTATTGCCTCTAGGGCATATTCCCTTCAGACACAGTATGAACTGTGGTTTGGCAAGAAACCTAAGCTGTCATTTCTTATAAGTTTGGGGAAGTGACGCTTATGTCAAAAGGTTTTCAGCATGATAAGCTCGAACCCAAAGCGGAGAAGTGCGTCTTCATAGGATACCCTAAGGAAACCATTGGGTACACCTTCTACCACAGATCGAAAGGCAAAATTCTTTGTTGCTAAGAATGGATCCTTTCTAGAGAAGGAGTTTCTCTCGAAAGAACTGAGTGGGAGGAAAGTAGAACTTGATGAGGTAATTGTACCTTCTCTCAAATTGGAAAGTAGCACATCAGAGAAAACCATTCCCGTGATGCCTACACCAACTAGAGAGGAAGCAAAGGATAATGATCTTGAAACTTCAGATCAAGTTATTACTGAACCTCGTAGGGAGCATGATCCGCACCAGAGTGGTACGGTAATCCTGTCCTGGAAGTCATGTTACTAGACCATGGTGAATCTATGAAATATGAAGAAGCTATGATGAGCCCGGATTCCGACAGATGGCTTGAGGCCATGAAATCTGAGATAGGATCCATGTATAATAATAAAGTGTGGACTTTGGTGGACTTGCCCGATGATCGGCAAACCATTGAGAATAAATGGATCTTCAAGAAGAAGACTGACGCTGATAGTAATGTCACTATCTACAAAGCTCGACTTGTCGCAAAAGGTTTTCGACAAGTTCAAGGAGTTGACTACAATGAGACTTTCTCACTCGTAGCAATGCTTAAGTCCGTCCGAATCATGTTAGCAATTACTGCATTTTATGGTTATGAAATCTGGCAAATGGATGTCAAAACTGCATTCCTTAATGGATATCTTAAAGAAGAGTTGTATATGATGCAACTAGAAGGTTTTGTCGATCCTAAAGGTGCTAACACAGTGTGCAAGCTCCAGCGATCCATCTATGGACTGGTGCGACCATCTCGGAGTTGGAATATGCGCTTTGATGAGGTGATCAAAGCATATGGTTTTATACAGACTTACGGTGATGCCTGTATTTACAAGAAAGTGAGTGGGAGCTCTGTAGCATTTCTAATATATGTGTGGATGACATATTGTTGATTGGAAATGATATAGAATTTATGGATAGCGTAAAAGGATACTTGAATAAGAATTTTTCAATGAAAGACCTCGGTGAAGCTGCTTACATATTAGGCATCAAAATCTATAGGGATAGATCGAGACGCTTAATAGGACTTCCACAAAGTACATACCTTGGCAAAGTTTTGAAGAAGTTCAAAATAAATCAGTCAAAGAAAGAGTTCTTGCCTGTATTGCAAGGTGTGAAATTGAGTAAGACTCAAAGCCCAACCACGACAGAAGATAGAGAGAG
This sequence comes from Triticum urartu, assembly GCF_003073215.2. NCBI lineage: Eukaryota > Viridiplantae > Streptophyta > Magnoliopsida > Poales > Poaceae > Triticum > Triticum urartu. The sequence continues at coordinate 391,336,903 of NC_053025.1, forward strand.
AATGAAAGTCATTCCCTATGCCTCAGCCATAGATTCTATAAAGTATGCCATGCTGTGTACCAGACCTATTGTGTACCTTGCCATGAGTTTTGCAAGGGGGTACAATACTGATCCATGAGTGGATCACTAGAGAGCGGTTAAAATTATCCTTAGAAGACTAAGGAAATGTTTCTCGATTATGGAGGTGATAAAGAGTTCATCGTAAAGGATTACGTCGATGCAAGCTTTGACACCAATTCAGATGACTCTTAGTCTCATTCTGGACATATTGAAAGTGGGAGCAATTAGCTAGAGTAGCTCGATGTAGAGCATTGTAGACATAGAAATTTGCAAAATACATACGGATCTGAATGTGGCAGAGCCGTTGACTAAACCTATCTCACAAGCAAAACATGATCACACCTTATTACTCTTAGGGTGTTAATCACATGGCGATGTGAACTAGATTATTGACTCTAGTAAACCTTTTGGGTATTAATCACATGGCGATGTGAACTATGGGTGTTATTCACATGGCGATGTGAACTAGATTATTGACTCTAGTGCAAGTGGGAGACTGAAGAAAATATGCCCTAGAGGCAATAATAAAGTTGTTATTTTATATTTCCTTATTCATGATAAAGGTTTAATATTCATGCTATAATTGTATTGATCAGAAACCTAAATACATGTGTGAATACATAAACAAATACCGGGTGCCTAGTAATTAAGCCTCTACTACACTAGCTCGTTGATCAAAGATGGTTAAGGTTTCCTAACCATAGATGTGTGTTGTCATTTGATAACAGGATCACATCATTAGGAGAATGATGTGGTGGACAAGACCCATCCGTTAGCTTAGCATAATGATCGTTCAGTTTATTGCTATTGCTTTCTTCATGTCAAATACATATTCCTTCGACTATGAGATTATGCAACTCCCGAATACCGAAGGAATACCTTGCGTGCTATCAAACATCAAAATGTAACTGGGTGATCATAAATATGCTCTACAGGTATCTTTGAAGGTGTTTGTTGAGTTGGCATAGATCGAGATTATGATTTGTCACTCCAAGTATCGGAGAGGTATCTCTGGGCCCTCTCGGTAATACACATCATAAGCTTGCAAGCCAATGACTAAGGAGTTAGTCACAAGGTGATGTATTACGCAACGAGTAAAGAGACTTGCCGGTAGCGAGATTGAACTAGGCATAGAGATACCGACGATCGAATCTCGGGCAAGTGACATACCGACAGACAAAGGGAATTATGTATGTTGTCATAAAGGTTCAACCGATAAAAGATCTTCATGGAATATGTAGGAATCAATATGGGCATCCAGGTCCCGCTATTGGTTATTGAACGGAGAGGTGTCTCGGTCATGACTACATAATTCCCAAACCCGCATGGTCGCACGCTTAACGTTCGTTGATGCTAGAGTAGTTCTGGGATATTTGATGAGTGGTAACAAAATGTTATTCGGAGTCCCAGATGAGATCCTGGATGTCACGAGGAGTCTCGAAATGGTCGAGAGGTAAAGATTTATATATGGGAAGTCATATTGTGGGTCCCAGAAAAAAGTGCAGATTTTTCGGTATTGTACTGGGAAGCTTCTAGAAGGTTCCACAGGATTCTGGAGGGGTCCGGAAGTCCACAAGTGGGTCACCACGATCCTAGGGCTGGCATGGTCCGCAAGGAGGTTCCCTGGGCTTATTGGGCTAGGCACACCAAGTCCTCAAAAGCCCATGTGGCTAGGGAAGGTAAAAAAGGAAGGCGTCCTAGTAGGAATAGGATTGGACTTGGAGTCCAAGTTCTCTCCCCCTTAGCTGCACCCTAGGGCTTCGAGGGGCTGTTTCCCACACCCCTCCTCCTATATATAGAGGGGAGGGGGCACCCAAGAGGACACACCAAGCCCTTGGCGCCCCTCTCTCTCTCTCTCTCTCTCTCTCTCTCGTTACTCCGTAGTTCCACCGCCTCGTCCCGGCGACGCTTAGCAAAGCGCTGTCGGTACTCCACCACCATGGCGTCGTGTTGGTTGTGATCCCATCTACTTATCCTATCTCGCTTGCTGGATCAAGAAGGAGGAGACGTCATCGAGCCACACATGTGCTAAAATCAGAGGTGCCGTCCGTTCGGCACTAGATCGGTTGGATCATGATCGGATCGCGAAGAAAGTTCGACTACATCAACCGCATTGTGAAACGCTTCCGCTTACGGTCTACGAGGGTACATAGACACAGTCTACCCCTCGTTGCTATGCATCTCCATGGATAGATCATTGCGTGTGCATTGTCACCATGCGTACCGGGGCCGCCGCCCCAGGTCCACACCCTGTTTTCCATGCAACGTTTCCCAACACTCACCTCCTGCAAGCGGCGCCAGCCGAGGGCGTTGTCACCATGCGTACCAGGGCCGCCGCCCCAGGTCCAGATTCCTTCGCGATGACCGGATCGACGAGATCTGACGCCGCACGGCCCACGCCTACCGTTGCCGAGAGCCGCCACACTGCCGAAAGGCCAACACCCCATGGATCTGGGCGCCTGTGCACCGCCGCAAGCCCGTCGCCGTCGGGAATCGCCGCACCATCGGGAGGGCCACACCCTGTGGATCTAGGCACCCACGCCGCCCGCGGATCTAGGGGAGGGAGTAGAGGCCCTCCGCCGCCATTGCACGCACGGGATTTGCCCGAAGCCGATCGCAGGAAACAGCGAAAGGGGTAGGTGAGCGCTGGGGGACGGCTAGGCGGTGATAGCTGAGACCTCCCGTGTCACCCGCGAGGGGGGGGGGGGGACGCCAGAGGCAAGAAAGTTGGGGTTTCTTTCTTGATAGTGATTTGTTTGCACTACAAAAAAAGACACATCCGTGACATTATGGCCCGAACAAAAAAATGTCATGGTTATGACACTTCGATGACGATAATTATGACAAAAACGCGTATCATCATAGATATGGTGGACTCCTACTTCTATTACAAAAATTATGTCAGAAAATGGGCATTACGTCTTGGGCGGGCCAGAGATGCACCTCATGAAATTCTTTGGGCCGTCCATGACGTAAAAATTCGTGGTAGAAGTGAGGGCGAGGAAAATTTCGAGGAGTTCCTGGTTACGATGGGTGGTCGGGGCCGAGCGATGCAGTGTGGTTTGCACATTTCTCATATGCGTGTGTGTGAGGCATTCGCTAACACAACCCAAGCGATCGATCCCACAACATATTTAAGCCGATCAATCCCTTGGCTGCTAACTGAACCCAAGTGATTCCTTCACTGCTTACTGAATCTGGTCGATCGATCGCTGCTGCTGCTTACTGAAGCCGATTGAGCCCACGTGCGAGACGTAGTCAGCCGGTGTTGGCTTGCCTCTCCATGAACAATGACCGTTGCTGCTGCCCATGCAATATGTTGAACAAGTTGAAACGTGGTGAGTCGACCTAAGTGGTTGGTTGGCTATGGATGAACAGTTCTTGGTGGAGGTTGGATGAACACGACCCAATGGTTGCCGCTGGATGAACAGGACCCCGAGGAGGCTGCCACATGATACGTCCATTTCGCATCATGCTTTTATGATAGAGGCGAGGGTGTCCCGATCTTTCGATGAGATGATAACTATCGATTTGGTGGAGACGACTTTGACGATCCGACTACAAACGTGCACGACGTTGCGCCTTAGCAATCGCTAAACCAATCTCCTGAGGTTACTGACGATGCCGGAAGCACAGTCAGCCTGACCACGAAGGTCTATTCCTGCAAGCAATCGAAGAACGAGCAAGAATATGATAAAGCAATCTGAATATTGCAAATATATATGAGGTATTGATAATGGTGGGGATCCGTAAGCGGTCTTGGTCTGGTCGTTGGACACAAACGAAGTACACGAAGTTGCAATGGCTAACTTTTAACTAAACAAATCCCAAGGAAAAAGCTACTAGATGGATCTACTTATATAGGAGCAAGGGGCGGCGGCCAAGGAGGTGGGAGGACGTCCCAAGGCAGCCTAAAACTAACCCTAGGTCGTACAAGGCTCATGGGCCCAAGTGGAGGTGATGCAACACCTTTGGGCTTGTAGTTTGACTCGGATTCTGCTGCAACGTCAGATTGTTTCGTCTGTAAATCAACGCTCCGGACGAATTTGAAGGTGAATCCAATTGGGTTGGAAAGAGCACGAAATCTAGTTTCCAACAAAAAAAGAATCACCCAATTCGGAGTCCGTATGAAAAAGTTGTTGGCGTTTTGAGTCAGGTATGTCTGTGCAGTCCGAATCTGAATCCAGAACGTGAAAGACTTGGACTCTATCTTCTCTTGGCCCAAAAGTGACGTGAGAGGACTTTTTGAACACAACATAAACTTCTCCTTTTCCCTTATCTTCATATGTGGATTATACAAATGTCCCATACACCTGCAATTAGACAAAACACAAAAGTGTGTGAAGTATTTTTGTTCCGGATAACATAAATAGATTATTGAATAGTTTGCATTAGAAATCACCTGACAAATATGCATGTATGCAATATTTTTGGTCGTATCCAAGGTAGTCATGTCCTTCATCATCCTCCCCTTTTTGAAAACAAAGCCGTCCTCGGCGTTGCTTAATCTGAAATGTGGCTAACAAAAGAGACAAGGTGTACATGTTGTATATGTATATGTCATCCAGTTTAACTTCCCTTGATTTTTGCACGTATGACACATGTATACATGAGTAACTTTCATAGTTCATAAAAACTAAAGCCAAAAAATTATCACAAGAAGTAGAAGGCATGAAAATATTAGAACTCAGTTTGCACATATAAGTGAAGCTCTTATTCACTTTCAAAAGATTCGCAATGTTCATCCTTAAACCATCCCAACTTTGGTGAATAAACCTTACTTGCATCAAATTTACATGCTACAACATGCTTAAATAAGCAAACATGCAATAAGTCATTGGACACAGAATCATCACCAAGATTGGAGGCCATATCAAAATGATTAAACATTAGTTCTTTTGCATCAACAGTTAATTCAATGGGTGCACTCAAAATTATTGATATTTCAGTTGTTTGATCACCTGACGCATTCATGACAGTAACAAGATCTCTTAAAATAGGTGGTGTGCTCAAAATCAACAGGTAACTCAATACATGATGCCCATTCAAGTTAACTAGGCATGCATCATTCTCATGTGAAGTTATATCATCAATACCTTTACTGTTACCTTGTGGCAAAGATGTAGCTGATGTAGGTACGGACGTTGACAATGTACCATACCCTTGAGATGATGCCGCGCTCATAATCCGAGGTGCAATGATGGAGGTAACCAACCGGCGATGGTGAGCATGAACTGGAATAGTAGTTGTTTGTAGTCACCTAATGCATTCCTCCTTATGTCTCTCAAAGGTACAGGCGGACATAACATACCAGAATGCAACGAGGAAATACCTGAATCTTGCCTTGAATTATGGTTCAAACCACCAAAAAATCTATTCATGTATTCATTCTCAGATTCTTCTATGTCAATGATGCATATAAGATTTGAACTCTTGGTAGTAAGCATGAACAGTTGTTGCCTTGTTTAATGTCCAATTTGCGAAGCGCAATTCACGACGATAATAAGGAGGGAAAAATTGTTGTCTCATTACAGCTTTCAAAACTTTCCAAGTTGTGGGTTGGTTATCAATGTTTTTCTTACAATGTACACTCCACCAAACAGAAGCAAAACCAGTAAATGCTCTAATGGTAGCTCGTACTCTCTCAAGTTCAGAAAAATCATGGTGACTAAAAACTTGTTCTACTTCAAGCTCCCAAGCTAGATAAATAGCAGGATTAAATCTTCCCTCAAATGATGGTAAAGAGATAACCTGGCCATATGCTTGTGTGTGTTGTCCCAACTCTCGTGATGGTGAAGATGTGTCCGTCGTCCAAGAACTTCTATCTCTGGAACCTGTCATGATTAGTAGAAACAAGAACCAAAATTCAAGAATAATGTTCCTATGAACTACTAGGATGTGGTTGTAAAGTGCTCACAGTAAAGCAAATATCAATATCTTACAAGTTCTTACCATGCAGCAGGTGGTGACAGACAACCAGCGGTGTCAAATAACTCCGAAGATTGTGTAAAGCGCCCTACCCCCCTGGGGCCGCCCTCCGGTCTTGTGGGCCACCTGGCAGGCCCCCGACGCCCATCTTCTGCTATAAGGTGTGTTTTGACCTGGAAAAAAAATCAGAAGGAAGCTTTCGGGACGAAGCGCCGCCGTCTCGAGGCGGAACTTGGGCAGAACCAATATAGGGCTACGGTGGAGCTGTTCTGCCGAGGAAACTTCCCTTCGGGAGGGGGAAATCAAAGCCATCGTCATCACCAACGATCCTCTCATCGGGAGGGGGTCAATCTCCATCAACATCTTCACCAGCACCATCTCCTCTCAAACCCTAGTTCAACTCTTGTATCCGATCTTTGTCTCAAAACCTCAGATTGGTACATGTGGGTTGCTAGTAGTGTTGATTACTCCTTGTAGTTGATGCTAATTGGTTTATTTGGTGGAAGATCATATGTTCAGATCCTTAATGATAATTAATACGCCTCTGATTATGAACATGAATATGCTTTGTGAGTAGTTATGTTTGTTCTTGAGGATATGGGAGATGTCTTGTTATAAGTAATCATGTGAATTTGTATTCTTTCGATATTTTGATGAGATGTATGTTGTCTCTCCTGTAGTGGTGTTATGTGAACGTCGACTACATGACACTTCACCATGATTTGGGCCTAGGGGAAGGCATTGGGAAGTAATAAGTAGATGATGGGTTGCTAGAGTGATAGAAGCTTAAACCCTAGTTTATGCGTTGCTTCGTAAGGGGCTGATTTGGATCCATATGTTTCATGCTATGGTTAGATTTATCTTAATTCTTCTTTCGTAGTTGCGGATACTTGCGAAAGGGGTTAATAATAAGTGGGAGGCTTGTCCAAGGAAGGGCAACACCCAATCACCGGTCCACCCACATATCAAATTATCAAAGTAACGAACATGAATTATATGAGCATGATGAAAACTAGGTTGACAGTAATTCCCATGTGTCCTCGGGAGCGCTTTGCTTTATGTAAGAGTTCGTCCAGGCTTGTCCTTTGCTAGAAAAAGGATTGGGCCACCTTGCTGCACCTTGTTCACTTTCGTTACTTGTTACCTGTTACGAATTATCTCATCATATAACTATCTGTCACCGATAACTTTAGTGCTTACCCAGTCAAAAAATAATAATTTTAGTGCTTTCAAGGAATACCTTGCTGAAAACCGCTTGTCATTTCCTTCTGCTCCTCATTGGGTTCGACACTCTTACTTATCGAAAGGTCTACGATAGATCCCCTATACTTGTGGGTCATCAAGACTCTTTTCTGGCGCCGTTGTCGGGGAGTGAAGTGCCTTTGCTAAGGAAACATTTATATAGTGTGCTAAAATTTACTGTCACTTGTTACTATGGAAAATAATCCTTTGAGGGGCTTGTTCGGGGTATCTTCACCTCGACCGGAAGAGCAAAGAATTTCTCCTCAACCTACTACACATACTGAAAATATTTATTATGAAATTCCTTCGGGTATGATAAAGAAACTGCTAGCTAATCCTTATGCAGGAGATGGAACTTTACATCCCAATATGCACCTAATCTATGTGGATGTTGTTTGTGGATTATTTAATCTTGCAGGTATGCCCAAGGATGTTGTAAAGAAGAAGGTCTTCCCTTTATGTTTGAAGGGAAAGTCATTGACATGGTATAGGCTAGGTGATGATATTGGATCATGAAACTACAACCGATTGAAATTGGAATTTCATCAGAAGTTTTATCCTATGCATCTGGTTCATCGTGATCGGAACTATATATATATAATTTTTGGCCTCATGAAGGAGAAAGTATCGCTCAAGATTGGGGGAGGCTTAAGTCAATGTTATATTCATGCCCCAATCATGAGCTCTCAAGAGAAATCATTATTAAAAAAATTATGCTCGGCTTTCTCATAATGATTGATCCATACTTGATACTTCTTGTACTGGTTCTTATGTGAAGAAGGATAATGAATTCAAATGGGATTTATTGGAAAGAATTAAATGCAACTCTAAAGATTGGGAACTCGACGAAGGTAAGGAGTCAAGTATAAACCTTAAGTTTGATTGTGTTAAATCTTTTATGGATAACGATGCTTTTCATGAATTTAGCACTAAATATGTACTTGGCTCTGAGATACTAGATTCTTTTTGTGAATCATTTGCTACTCATGTGATCTCCCTAAGGAGAAGTGGTTTAAATATAATCCTCCCATTGAACTGAAAGTAGTAGAACCTATTAAAGTTGAAGAAGAAACTATTACTTATAATGTTGATCCTATTGTTCCTACTGCTTACATTGAGAAACCACCTTTTCCTATTAGAATAAAGGATCATACCAAAGCTTCAACTATGGTTCATAAGAGTTATGCTAGAACACCTACACCCCCTGAACAAATTAAAGTTGAACCTAGTATTGCTATGGTTAAAGATCTCTTTGTCGATAATATTGATGGGCATGTTATTTATTTCTGTGATGAAGCTGCTAGAATTGCTAAACCTGATATGAAAGATAAACATAGACCCGTTGTTGGCATGCCTGTTGTTTCTGTTAAAATAGGAGATCATTGTTATCATGGCTTATGTGATGTGGGTGCTAGTGTGAGTGCAATTCCTTTTACTTTATATAAAGAAATTATGAATGATATTGCACCTGCTGAGATAGAAGATATTGATGTCACTATTAAGCTTGCTAATAGAGATACTATATCGCCAATTGGGATTGTTAGAGATGTTGAAGTCTTGTGTGGGAAAATAAAATACCCTAGTGATTTTCTTGTTCTTGCTTCCCCACAAGATGATTTATGTCTCATTATATTTGTTAGACCTTTCTTGAATACTGTTAATGCTAAGATAGACTCTGAGAAAGATATTGTTACTGTCGGTTTAGGGGATATATCTCATGATTTTAATTTCTCTAAATTTCATAGACAACCCCATGATAAAGAATTGCCTATCAAGGATGAAATTATTGGTCTTGCTTCTATTGCCGTACCTCCTACTGATCCTTTAGAACAATATTTGCTAGACCATGAAAATGGTATGTTTACGAATGAAAGAAGGGAAATGGATGAAATATTCTTTATTCAAGGACCTGTTTTGAAACACAATTTGCGTGTTGAAATCCTTGCGGATCCTCCTGCACCCAAGGGTGATCCTGTGTTTGAGCTTAAACAATTACTTGATACTTTGAAATATGCTTGACTTGATGAAAAGAAGATATATCATGTTATTATTAGTGTTAACCTTTCAGAGCATGAAGAAAAAAATTATTGAAAACTTTGAAGAAGCATTGTGCCGCTATTGGATATACTCTTGATGATCTTAAGGGCATTAGTCCCACTCTATGTCAGCACAAAATTAATTTGGAGCCTGATGCTAAACCAGTTGTTGATCACCAACGAAATCCCAAAATGAAAGAAGTGGTAAGAAATGAAATACTAAAGCTTCTGGAGAAGGTATAATTTATCCTGTTGCCGATAGTAGATGGGTGAGTCCCGTTCATTGTGTCCCTAAGAAGGGAGGTATTACTGTTGTTCCTAATGGTAAGAATGAATTGATTCCACAAAGAATTGTTAGAGGTTATAGAATGGTAATTGTTTTTCGTAAATTGAACAAAGCTACTAAGAAATATCGTTACCCTCTACCTTTTATTGATCAAATGCTAGAAAGATTATCCAAACTTACACATTTTTGCTTTCTAGATGGTTATTCTGGTTTCTCTCAAATACCTGTGTCAAAAGATGATCAGGAAAAGGCCACGTTTACTTGCCCTTTCGGTACTTTCGCTTATAGACATATGCCTTTTGGTTTATGCAATGCACCTGCTACCTTTCAAAGATGTATGACTGCTATACTCTCTGACTTTTGTGAAAGGATTGTTGAGGTTTTCATGGGTGATTTCTCCGTTTATGAAACTTCTTTTGATGATTGCTTAAGCAACCTTGATCAAGTTTTGCAGAGATGTGAAGAAACTAATCTTGTCTTGAATTGTGAGAAGTGCCACTTTATGGTTAATGAAGGTATTGTGTTGTTGGGGCATAAAATTTCTGAAAGAGGTATTGAAGTTGATAAAGCTAAAGTAGATGCTATTGAAAAGATGTCGTGTCCTAAAGATATCACAGGTATAAGAAGTTTGCTTGGTCATGACGGTTTCTATAGGAGGTTTATTAAAGACTTCTCTAAAATTTCTAGGCCTCTCACTAATCTCTTGCAAAAAAGATGTTACTTTTGTTTTTTATGATGATTGTGTAGAATCATTTGAAATACTTAAGAAAGCCTTGATTTCTGCACCTATTGTTCAGCCGCCTGATTGGAATTTACCCTTTGAAATTATGTGTTATGCTAGTGATTATGTTGTTGGTGTTGTTCTAGGACAAAGAGTTGATAAGAAATTGAATGTCATTCATTATGCTAGTAAAAGTCTAGACAGTGCCCAGAGAAATTATGCTGCTACTGAAAAAGAAATTTTAACAATTGTTTTTTTCTTGTGATAAGTTCAGATCTTATATTGTTGATTCCAAAGTAACTGTTCACACTGATCATGCTGCTATTAAATATATTATGGAAAACAAAGATGCTAAATCTAGACTTATTAGATGGGTTCTCTTGTTACAAGAATGTGATTTGCATATTATCGATAGAAAGTGAGCTGAGAACCCCGCTGCTGACAACTTGTTTAGGTTAGAAAATATTCTTGATGACCCACTGCCTATTGATCATAGCTTTCCCGATGAACAATTAGCTGTCATAAATTCTTCTAGCAATACTCCTTGGCATGCTGATTATGCTAATTACATTGTTGCTAAATTTGTACCACCTAGTTTCACATACCAGCAAAAGAAAAAGTTTTTCTATGATTTAAGACATTACTTTTGGGATGACCCACACCTTTATAAAGAAGGAGTAGATGGTGTTATTAGACATTGGGTACCTAAGCATGAACAGGAATAGATCCTATGCATGTGCCACTCCGAGTCATACGGAGGACACCACACTGGAGATAGAACTGCACACAAGGTATTGCAATCTGGTTTTTATTGGCCTACTCTCTTCAAGGATGCTCGTAAGTTTATCTTGTCTTGTGATGAATGCCAAGGAATTGGTAATATTAGTAGACGTCAGGAAATGCCTATGAATTATTCACTTATTATTGAACCATTTGATGTTTGGGGCTTTGATTATATGGGACCTTTTCCTTCCTCTAATGGGTATACACATATTTTAGTTGTTGTTGATCACGTTACTAAGTGGGTAGAAGCTATTCCAACTAGTAGTGCTGATCATAACACTTCTATTAAGATGCTTAAAGAAGTTATTTTTCTAAGGTTTGGAGTCCCTAGATATTTAATGACTGATGGTGGTTCACATTTTATTCATGGTGCTTTCCGTAAAATGCTTGCTAAGTATGATGTTAACCATAGAATTGCATCTCCATATCATCCTCATTCTAGTGGTCAAGTAGGATTGAGCAATAGTGAGATTAAACTGAATTTGCAAAAGACTGTTAATAGATCTAGAAAGAATTGGTCTAAGATACTTGATGATGCATTGTGGGCTTATAGAACTGCTTATAAAATTCCTATGGGTATGTCTCCGTATAAAATGGTTTATGGAAAAGCATGTCACTTACCTCTTGAATTAGAACATAAGGCATATTGGGCTATTAAAGAGCTCAATTATGACTTCAAACTTGTCGCTGAGAAGAGGTTATTTGACATTAGCTCACTTGATGAATGGAGAACCCAAGCCTATGAGAATGCCAAGTTGTTTAAAGAAAGGTTAAAAGATGGCATGACAAAAGGATACAAAAGCATGAGTTTAATGTAGGTGACCATGTTTTGCTATACAACTCTTGTTTAAGATTTTTTGCAGGAAAACTTCTCTCTAAATGGGAAGGTCCTTACATTATCGAGGAAGTCTATCGTTCTGATGCCATCAAAATCAACAATGTCGAAGGCACAAATTCGAAGGTGGTAAACGGTCAAAGAATCAAACATTATATCACAGGTTCTCCCATAAATGTTGAGACCAATATAATTGATACCAACACCGGAGGAGTACATAAGGGATACTTTCCAAAACATTTCAGACTCCGAAAAGGAATAGGTATGTGGTACGGTAAGTAAACTGACTCCAAAATAGTTCTAATAGAAAATTTTCTCCGTTTTGGAATATTTAAAAAATCAGGAAAACTAAAAGTAGTGCAAAGAGCGCACGAGGGATGCATAAGGGTGGAGGGCGCGCCCTTGCCTTGTGACCACTTTGTGTGCCCTCCGGACTCCGTTTTCTTGCACAATACTTCTTTTGGTCAGTAAAAATTCACTATGTAATCTCCCGAAGGTTTTGACCACTGTACCACGACAAAATCCCCACTTTTTGTTTTGATTTGTTTCTGCAGCAAATTTGGAGCAAGATGTCCTCGCAAGAGTCAGTCGAGGAGAGTCATGTCTCTCACCCGACATCGGGCCCAAGAGCATACAACGAAGCTGACCACTTTGGGACATTAATGGAGGAAGAGATGGAGGCCGACTTGAAAAGGGTGGATGCCATGGATGAGGATCAAGAAGTTGCCTCTCGTCTTCAAAGTAGATTCATGCTGGAGGAACTTCAGAGCTCAGCAATACCAAATTCGATCATCCCTCCCAATGTTAAATTTCTCTCTAATGAAAATATGAAAAGGAGTGTTGCTTTTCCCCCCGCGGCTATGAAACATCCATGGGTGAATGGAGCTCTAGCCGTCACGGGTAAACTCCATAAGGAGGTAATGGATCTTAAGCAGCAAAATAATAAGCTCGAGGAAGAGAATCACATCCTAAGGGGCATCATCGCCAAGAATATCACATCACCACCTCCGAAGAAAGAGACCTAAATACATGGGTATGGGCACTCCCTTTGGCAAGTGCCAAGCTTGGGGGAGGTGCCCCGGTATCGTATCACCATCACACTTTTATCTTTATCGTTTTCCTTAGTTCAATCCTTTTGGTTATATCTTGATCTAGTAGAATAAAGTTTTAGTATGATCTAGCCTTGAGTGTTGTTTTGAGTTCTATCTATGTAATCGAGTCCTTGAGTCATATATAATAAAAAGTAGTTTTGAGCTAAGGGCTTTACTTTCTTGCTATGATATTGAGGGAATTAAATAAAAGAAATAAATAAAAAGATCATATATTGATCTTATGGAAAGTAATGACTTCACCTATAAAGAGTATGATGAATAAAATTTGTTGAGAATTGACAAACATAGTTTTGGTCATTGTTGCAATTAATAGGAAGTAATAAAGAAAGAGGGGCTTCACATATAAATATACAATATTGGACATCTTTTGTAATTGTGAGCACTCATTAAAATTTGACATGCTAAGAAGTTGATGTTGGACAAGGAAGACAACATAATGAGTTATGTTTGCTTATATCTAAATAGAAGTCATATTGTCATGGATCCTCCAACATGTTGAGCATGCCTTACCCTCTGATGCTAGCCAAATTCTTTGCGCCAAGTAGAGATACTACTTGTGCTCCCAAACATCCCTTAAACCAGTTTTGCCATGAGAGTCCACCATACCAACGTATGGATTGAGTAAGATCCTTCAAGTAAGTTGTCATCGGTGCAAGCAATACAAATTTCTCTCTACATATGTATGATCTATTAGTGTGAAGGAAATAGGCTTTACACGAACTTGTGATATGGAAGAAATAAAAGCGACGGACTACATGATAAAGTTCTTTATCACAAGCAGCAATATAAAGTGACGTTCTTTTGCATTAACATTTTGTGCATCCAACCGTAAAAGTGCATGGCAACCTCTGCTTCCCTCTGCGAAGGGCCTATCTTTTACTTTTATCTTCTACCCTTATACAAGAGTCATGGTGATCTTCACCTTTCCTTTTTACACTTTTTCCTATGGCAAGCACTATGTGTTGGAGAGATCCGGATATATATAGGTTATCATAAAGTATTAATGTTGACATTACCCTTGAGGTAAAAGGTTGGGAAGCGAAACTATAAGCCATATCTTTCGCTGTGTCTGATTGAAGCTTTGAACACATAAATATCGTGTGAGTGTTAGCAATTGTGAAAGACTAAATGATAGTTGAGTATGTGGACCTGCTAAAAAGCTCTTATAATTGACTCTTTCTGATGTTATGATAAATTGCAATTTCTTCGATGACTGAGATCATAGTTTGTTAGTTTTCAATGAAGTTTCTGATTCATACTTTATCTTGTGAACGGATTGTTACTTTAGCATAAGGAATTATATGACAATATACGTTGCTGTCCTAAAGATAATCATGATGCCCTCATTTCCATATTTTATTTTATCGACACCTCTATCTCTAAACATGTGGACATATTTTCGATTTCAGTTTTCTCTTGCGGACAAGCGAGGTCTAAGCTTGGGGGAGTTGATACGTCCATTTTGCATCATGCTTTTATAGATATTTATTGCATTATGGGCTATTATTACACATTATATCACAATACTTATGCCTTTTCTCTCTTATTTTATAAGGTTTAGATGAAGAGGGAGAATGCCGGTAGCTGGAATTCTGGACTGGAAAAGGAGCAAATATTAGAGACCTATTCCGCACAACTCCAAAAGTCCTGAAACTTCACGGAGAATATTTTGGAATATATATAAAATATTGGGCGAAGAAAGCACCAGAAGGGGGCCACATGCCATCCACAAGGGTGGAGGGCGCGCCCTACCCCACTAGGGGCGCCCTCCGGTCTTGTGGGCCACCTGGCAGGCCCCCGACGCCCATCTTCTGCTATAAGGTGTGTTTTGACCTGGAAAAAATCAGAAGGGAGCTTTCGGGATGAAGTGCCACCGTCTCGAGGCGGAATTTGGGCAGAACCAATCTAGGGCTCCAGCGGAGTTGTTCTGCCGGGGAAAACCCCCTCCGGGAGGGGGAAATCGAAGCCATCGTCATCACCAAAGATCCTCTCATTGAGAGGGGTTCAATCTCCATCAACATCTTCACCAATACCATCTCCTCTCAAACCCTAGTTCATCTCATGTATCTGATCTTTGTCACAAAACCTCAGATTGGTACATGTGGGTTGCTAGTAGTGTGGATTACTACTTGTAGTTGATGCTAATTGGTTTATTTGGTGGAAGATCATATGTTCAGATCCTTAATGATAATTAATACTCCACTGATTATGAACATGAATATGCTTTGTGAGTAGTTATGTTTGTTCCTGGGGACATGGGAGAAGTCTTGTAATAAGTAATCATGTGAATTTGGTATTCATTTGATATTTTGATGAGATGTATGTTGTCTCTCCTCTAGTGGTGTTATGTGAACGTCGACCACATGACACTTCACCATGATTTGGGCCTAGGGGAAGGCATTGGGAAGTAATAAGTAGATGATGGGTTGCTAGATTGACAGAAGCTTAAACCCTAGTTTATGCGTTGCTTCGTAAGTGGCTGATTTGGATCATATGTTTCATGCTATGGTTAGATCTATATTAATTCTTCTTTCATAGTTGCGGATGCTTGTGAGTGGGGTTAATCATAAGTGGGAGGCTTGTCCAAGGAAGGGCAGCACCCAAGCACCGGTCCACCCCATAACAAATTATCAAAGTAACGAACACGAATCATATGAGCATGATGAAAACTAGCTTGACAGTAATTCCCATGTGTCCTCGGGAGCGCTTTGCTTTATATAAGAGTTCGTCTAGGATTGTCCTTTGCTACAAAAAGGATTTGTCCACCTTGTTGCACCTCGTTTACTTTTGTAACTTGTTACCCGTTACGAATTATCTGATCATACAACTATCTGTCACCGACAATTTCAGTGCTTGCAGAGAATACCTTGCTGAAAACCGCTTGTCATTTCCTTCTGCTCCTCATTGGGTTCGACACTCTTACTTATCGAAACGACTACAATAGATCCCCTATACTTTTGGGTCATCACCACACCCCAGCCGATTGGGGGTGGATGGACAGGACCCCGTGGAGGCTCGATGGATAATAGCCGGTGGAGGCTGGATGAATAGTAACCGATGGAGGCTGGAGGAAGTCGGCCATGGATGAACGGTGGCCCATGGAGGCTGGAGCGAGGTAGTAGATGGTGGATAAACAGTAGCCTGTGGAGTCCCGTTTTGCTGTACGCCACACCCATCCTGATGATCAGGACCTCGTTTCGACTGTAGGCGCTCGAAGAGAAGTCTGTTTCCTCCATTTTGCGGTACGCTGATAGCCCACAAGTATAGGGGATCTTTTGTAGCCTTCTTCAATAAATTAGAGTGTCGAACCCAATGAGGAGCTAAAGGTAGAACAAATATTCCCTCAAGTTCTAGCGACCATCGATACAACTCTAGCACACTTGACATTTGCTTTACCGGAAACATGTATGAAACTATTTTGCAAGGATAAAACTACGAGTACTTTGTGAGAATAAAACTACGAATAAATTCCAAGGTAATAAAAGTGGGTATCTTGTGTCAACAAGAAAGTCATTTGTCCCTAGGCAATCGATAACAAGTATCGGTAATCATTCTTGCAATTTTAGATGAGGGAGAGGCATGAGCTAACATACTTTCTCTACTTGAATCATATGCACTTATGATTGGAACTCTAGCAAGCATCCGCAACTACTAAAGATCATTAGGGTCGTGAAACCCAACCAGAGCATTAAGTATCAAGTCCTCTTTACTTCCATACGCCATAACCCACTTATCCGTGTTTAGGCTGTTGTCACCCCCGCAACACTGACAATAAGCAAACCATGAACATATTGCAACACCCTATTGTGGGGGCCCCTCATGTGTGCGTGAGACGGAGGGCACCGTAGGACAGCACCAATAATAAAATATACAATCATACCAACCAAGATCATGATTAACCCACAGGACAAAACAGATCTACTCAAACATCATAGGATAGGCAAATATCATTGGGAAATAATATATGGAGTTGAGCACCATGTTTAAGTAGAGATTACAGCGGGGAGAAGGGGTGTTACACTGCTACATAGAGGGGGAGAGAGAGTTGGTGTTGACGGTAGCAAGATTGTTGATGTAGATCACCGTCACGACCCTTGCCCCAGCGGCACTCCGGCGTTGTCGGGAGCGACGGCGAGAGAGCCCCCCTCCTTCTTATTCTTCCTTGGCCTCCCCCCTAGATGGGAAGAGGTTTACCCCTATGGTCCATGGCCTCCATGGCGGCGGAGGGGCGGGAGCCCCTCCGAGATTGGATCTCCCCCTATGTTCTCTTCTGTTTCGCGCTCCCCAGATCTGGCCGAAAACCGTTTCTTATATTCCGGGAGATCTGTAACTCTGATTGCGCTGAGATTTTAACACGATTTTTTTTCGAGTATAAGTTTCCTTGCGCCCAAAGTAGAGCTCCAACCGACATTCGAGGAGGGCACAACCCACCACCACGCACCAGGGGCCTGGGGCACACCCTGGTGTCTTGTGGGTTGTGTGGGCCTCCGTCTGTGGTGATTCCAACTCCCCAAAATCACATATATTCAAAATAATTCTCCGTAAAATTTTATTGCATTTGGACTTCGTTTGATATGGATTTTTGCGAGACAAAAACATGCAAAAAACAGGAACTGGCACTGGGCACTGGATCAATAGGTTAGTCCAATAAATCATATAAAAAGTTGCCAAAAATATGTGAAAGTTGTATAATATTGGCATGAAACAATCGAAAATTGTAGATATGATGGAGACGTATCATACGCCACACCCCTCCTGATGAACAGGACCCCGTTTCGATGGAAGGCCGTTGAACTAAAGTCTGTTTTCTCCGTTTTGCGGTACACCAGACCCCTCCCGATGAACAGGATCCTGTTTCGACCATGGATAGTCGAACAGAAGGCTGTTTTCTCCGTTTTACGGTATGCGAGACCATGTTTCGCGTGTTCATCCAAGCCGGTTGCCTCCCGTTGAACATGACGGATTCCGACCTAGTCGTTTGCCTCCCGATGAACACGACGCTGTTTATTCATTCCGACCCAGCCGATTGGCTGCCGATGAACAGGACGCCGTCATTCTACGCGTTCGACACCACACTCGTATGTACATAAGCGGTCATATTTTCTACAACGTGGTTGTACGTATGTGTACATGACATCTACAACACAACTTGTTCTTGTAGACTCGTGTTGGGCCTCCATCTGTAGAGTTTTGTAGGATAGTAGCAAATTTCCCTCAAGTGGATGACCTAAGGTTTATCAATCCATGGGAAGCGTATGATGAAGATGGCCTCGCTCGAACAACTCTGCAAACAAATAACAAAGAGTCTCTTGTGTCCCAACACACCAGATACAATGGTAAATTGTATAGGTGCACTAGTTTGGCGAAGAGATGGTGATACAAGTGTAGTAATGATAGTAGATATTGAATTTTGTAATAGGAACAATAAAAAATAGGAAGGTAGCAAATAACAAAAGTGAGTAGAAACGGTATTGCAATGCTCGAAAACAAGGCCTAGGGTACATACTTTCACTAGTGCAGTCTCTTAACAATGCTAACATAGTTAGATCATATGGCAATCCCTCAATGTGTGATAAAGAATCACTCCAAAGTTCTTATCTAGCAGAGAACATAAGATGAAATTATTTGTAGGGTACGAATCCACCTCAAAGTAATCCTTTCCGATCGATCTATCGAGCTATTCCTATAAGTGTCACAAACAACCCAAGAGTTCTGTAACGCCCTCGATGCGGCTATATCTCCCACGTGTCGAGGCACGACTTAGAGGCATAACCGCATTGAAAGCAATGTCGCAAGTTAGGCAATCTTCACAACATCCCATGTAATATAGATAATAAAAGGGGAGATACATAGTTGGCTTACACTCGCCACGTCAATCAAAGTACATGAATAGCATTACATCAACCAAACACTCATGGCCCGACTACGGCGCCAAAATAAAAGATAAACCCAACATGCGACACGGTCCCGATCGCCCCAACTGGGCACCACTACTGATCATCAGGGAAAGACACATAGTAACGACATGAGTCCTTGTCGAACTTCCACTTGAGCTCAAGCGCGTCATTTAGAACGGAGTCATCAGGCCCTACATCTGGTCTGGAAGTAATCTGTGAGTCATAGGGACTCAGCAATCTCGCACCCTCGCGATCAGGACTATTTAAGCTTAAAGGTAAGGCAAGGTAAATATGTGGAGCTGCAGCAAGCGGCTAGCATATATGGTGGCTAACCTGTTCGCAAAAGAGAGCAAGAAGAGAAGGCAAAGCGCGAGCGAATAACTAGAGAATAACCTGCGGCAAGTATTACTCCAACACCGTGTTCACTTTCCGGACTCCGTTGAGAAGAGACCATCACGGTAACTCACACCGTTGATTCATTTTAATTAAGTTAAGGTTCAAGTTATCTACAACCGGACATTAACAAATTCCCATCTGCCCATAACCGCGGGCACGGCTTTCGAAAGTTCAAATCCTTGCAGGGGAGTCCCAACTTAGCCCATGACAAGATCTCACGGTCAACAAAGGAATAGACCTTCTCCCGAGACATTCCGATCAGACTCGGCATCCCGGTTCTACAAGACACTTCGACAAGTTAAAACAAATCCAGCAACACCGCCCGAATGTGCTGACAAATCCCGATAGGAGCTGCACATATCTCGTTATCAGGGCACACTCAGATTGTCTTAGGTACGGGTAGGCCAGCCCAGAGTTTCCCCTGGTGGCCACCGGCAGCTGACAGGTGGACCAACACTCAGAGGAGCACTGGCCCGGGGGGTGTAAAAAGATGACCCTCGGGCTCCGGAAACCCAAGGGAAAAAGAGGCTAGGTGGCAAATGGTAAAACCAAGGTTGGGCATTGCTGGAAAATCTTTAATCAAGGCGAACTATCAAGGGGTTCCCATTATCACCCAACCGCGTAAGGAACGCAAAATCCGGGAACATAACACCGATATGACGGAAACTAGGGCGGCAAGAGTGGAACAAAACATGAGGCGAGAGGCCGAGCCTTCCACCCTTTACCAAGTATATAGATGCATTAAGATAACAAGATAATATTATGATATCCCAACAAGTAAATAATGTTCCCACAAGGAACGGTCTCCAATCTTCACCTGCAACTAGTAACGCTATAAGAGGGGCTGAGCAAAGCGGTAACATAGCCAATCAATGGTTCTCTAGGACATGGTGGGTTAGAGGTTTGACATGGCAATTTGGGAGGCATGATAAGCAAGTGGTAGGCATCGTAGCATAGGCATAGCAAAAGAGCGAGCATCTAGCAAAGCAAAGATAGTAGTGATTTCGAGGGTATGATCATCTTGCCTGCAAAGTTGTCAGAGTTGACTGGATCCTCGAAAGCAAACTCAACGGGCTCCTCATTAGCGAACTCGTCTCCCAGCTCTACCCAAACAAGACAAACAAGCAAACGGAACACAATCAACCACGTGCAAACTCAAACAACATGATGCAAACATGGTATGCTATGCGGGATGCGATATGTGATGCATATGCAAGATTTGACAAGGAATGAATGAATCTGGCCTCAACTTGGAATTCCAAGTGTGCCACTGGAAATTTGATATGAAATTGCTTGAAAACGATATAAAGAACGCCGGAATCGGAGTTACGGTTTGGAAATGGCAAGCAATTCAAATATGGCATCGGTCTGCGATATACAGCACGTAGCCATCTAAATGCAACAAGATGAACATGCTACATCACTCAAACATGGCAACAAAATACATGGCTGGGATCCATTCATGATGCTTAACAAAAGAGGAACACTGAGCTACGTCCAATTCAACCATTAACAGGTTCAAACAAGCATGGCAAAAATGCATTTGACAACCAGATTTCAGACTTAGTGAAATTAACACTTGTCTGGAATCTCAGATCAGGTAGCATGAAAACTATATGCTACAGGACCTGAACATGGCAAAGTATAGCATGGCATGGAGATACTCAAAGAGCTTAACAAAAGTCCCTTAGTGACCTTGAGCCAAAAGGGATCAGAAAATACATTTGCAAGCATGTGAACATGGCAAAAACATAATCAGTTCACAGACTTAGAGAAAAACTGGAGCATGCAAAACAGATATCCAGTAGGCATATTTACGAGCTCGATGCACTCACTACAGAGAATGTCATGACAATCTAAGCATACACCCATCAATAAAACACATTATACAAGCTAGACATGGCAAGAACAATAACATAGCATGCACGGATCAACTACAACATCCTCGGCAAAATCGCTAACAAGTAGACAATCTGCTAGATTCACGAAATAGCAAAAGTAGAGCTCGATTGACTCAAGCTAGGGTGCTCCATAATTGCAAACAAAGACATGGATGGATAGAGAACTACAAGATTAACAAAACATCCTTACTGACCATCCTCAAAAGAGGCACGGATCACTAGGAAACAACATGAACATAAGGCATATTGGGATAAACAGATCAAGGACTTAGTGGAATTGCTAAGTCCCTGAAATCAGCATTAACGAATGCACCACTTTGCAAGCTTGTGCTAGTCACCACACACATCACAAAAATACGTGGGTTGCACCTCTGGAAAGATGGCAGAGCATATAACAAAACTCATGTAGAGCTCAGGGGCATACCATGCACACAATAATCATGGCAAAAATGACAAATATCTAGTTGGAGCAGCAGATCTGACAATTATCTCAAATAGCATTCTTCCAACAGCATTTAGGGCATCAAGATGAACTCAAATGAAAATGATGCAATGAGATGAAATGAGGTACTCTCTGAGATGAACATTTTGATACGCTATATGCCCAAAACGGAGCTACGGATGCAAAGTTACGACATGACGAACATAGCAAAATAGTTAGGGTTTCGGGGCAAAAAGTCAACCGAGGCAATTCCAGATCTAGATCCGGCCGGGTAAGGAGAGAAGGAGAGGAAGCCCGGGGAAGGAGAGGAAGCCCGGGGCGGAGCGGCGCCGGGCGGCGATGGTCGGCGCGGCGGGGCGGCGATGGTCGGCGCGGCGTGGCGGCGATGATCTTCTTGTCCTCATCCACACTAGTAGGACATAGATTCCCCGCGGGAAGATTTTTAGCCTTCGTCTTCAGGAGTTGGAGCGTGGAACTCAAGCGGGTCACCTCAGGATTGCAACCATCATACAATGGAGTGTTTGAGTCTACCACCAGTTGCTGCAGCTTAGCCTCCTCTCTAGAAGCAGCTCTCTCAGTACTCGTCTCCTTGCGAAGCAGTGCTTGAACATGAGGTTCCCGCATGATTGAACTTAGTACCGACGAACTCTGCGGTGTGTAGTCCACATTCTCTCCGCCACCATGTCCGGCCCCTTCTCCGCCGCCATGTCCAGCCCCTTCTCCTCCACCATGTCTGGCCCCTTCTCCACCGCCATGTCTGGCCTCTTCCCCGCCGCCATTATCGATCATCGCTTCGTATTGCCCCTTGTCATCATTGCCTGCCCCGTCGGCGTCCTCAACATCATCATCCTCATCTTCAATTATCCATCGAGTATAGCCATCCATGAAACTAGTCATGAGCAGGCATGCTTCGACATGACCATCGTCATAGGCGTCGAGCCAAACTATACCTTTGCATCTTCGACACGAACATAAAACCTCTGTCAGGTTATTTTCTTTCATGTCCTGCACCGCCGACCGCAACCACCTGTCCACCATCATTCCACTGACCATCATGAACACCTGCACGGTAATAATAAACAAATTTATTATAAAAATGCATGCATGCATCAAAGTCATACAAAAATTCAGCATGACCTTCCCTAAAAGTAGGACATATAGATCTAGAGTTTGCCCGGAATTCGCCG